>NC_066617.1:158781992-159406992 GCF_025201925.1 Gopherus flavomarginatus | reverse complement strand
TTATGGCCCCATGCTAACTTCCTCTTTATCCTGAATGTATACCTCATTGGACTGATGACTCCTAGACAGTGAGCATTGGAAAGATCACTTCCCCTAGTTCCAATTCAAGTTTTGGATTTGATCTAGGACCTTGATATCATTTGGCAAGATATCAAAGTCTTATCGCCACTCAAAGTAGAATCTTACAAGCCTGTTATGTAAAGTGCCCGTAAATGATAAGTTTCAGTCCTAGCTTCGCCACTGTCTAATTTTTTCTAAACTATGAAATGTTTTAATTATCAGGTGCATTTGTACTGGTGAGGAAGACTTGATTTTCCCTAGGTCTGATTGTGCTTGTCTGATCCAGTTTTGAAAGTGGCTGTGTCTGGTCTACACTAGTACTTCAGCCATGTTTAATACAGTGCAAAGTATCAAACTATATAAATACAAAGCATTATTGGAAGCACACAAAGTGCAGTATAAACATTTGGGCTGATGATAGTAGGAATAAACCAGTGTTTATTCAATGAAGAAAAATCTTCGAGGCTTAATAGTTGTGTCCCTCCCAGCTAGCAAATGACTTTAAAAGGCTTTTGCCTGGTTTACTCTTTCCAGGGAAACCATGTTCAATTCTTGTCATTTGAAGCTCCTCAACAATAAACATGGGGCAAATGGAGTGGATGAGTCCTTTAATTGTCATCCCTGTGATAGAACTTAAATTCATTTTGCAGACTGGGCACAGTGAGGCCAGGACTTCCCTAACAGTGAGTGGGAAAGCTGGAGTGGAGCTCAGGAATTCTGATTCCTAGTGTCTCGATCTATGAAAGGAAGTCAGTCTGACCCTTGCCACTACTGAAAACGTAACTATTAGTATATCGAATCTAGACTACAAAGCCTATTCTTAAAATATTTAGCTACTCTGTTAATCCCCAGGCCTTTGCCTACACACCACCTGCTCCTCTGAGTAACTTGTGACTAGATGAGTGGCTAAAATTTAGGGGAAAAGAAGCAGATGCAAACTCCTAGTAGGACAAATATGAGCTTTCTTTTATACTCTGAGGTAGTAAAGACTGAGACTTTTCCCTGGACTGTTTGGCGCCATAACATTTCCCTTCTTCCCCTGCTTTCAGGTGCCTCCTTTGACAAGAGCTCTCTTACCTGGGCTGCTCTGTCCAGAGTTGCAGGTCTCTGCAATCGTGCTGTGTTCCAGGCTAACCAAGAGAATGTACCTATTCTCAAGGTGAGTTCAGTTAAAGGCATTCTAAACTATCCTGACAACCATTTTTGCTCCAATTTGTTGGTGTTACAATCCAGCTGTCTAGACTGGTGAAGGCAGTGCAGTAACAATTTATGCCTTGTCTCTGTCCCATGCCCGCCCATCCCAGGATTGCAGTGGACATGTGGGAGGGAAGGCCAGCTGGTGCTCCTGGCTTTTCCTGCAAACAGACCCATAGGGGAAACAATCTCCCTTCCTGTGCTTTTGGCAGGGGTGGAAGGTGTCTCTGAGATGTATGGCTCCTGCTGTATGATCTCTGCCTTCGGCTGACCCCTGACGCCTGCAGGTTAAGGGAGTAGAACACATCAGAGGCTGGGAATGTGCCAGAGAGAGGTTTCCTACACAGTTTGGTTCATTTTTCTCTCCTCTTTTGGTTATTCCCACATAGTACACGTGTGTGTGTGTGGGGGCGGGGGAGGCGGGGGGTGTCCATGAAAGTATACTTGGCTTTAAAGAAACTGGCAGTGGTGGGCATAGGAGCAGAGAGAGCAGGTGTCATAAGATCTTTCATTAACTTCACAGTACACTTCTGACCTTCTGACATAACTGTAGGTCACTAAAGCAAATGCCACATGGCGATAATCGTGAAGGAGAAATGCTAAGCTAAGATCCAGCCTAGTTTAATATCTGCACAAGTGCAGCACTGCTCTTGTATCAGCATTTGATACGTTAATTATGTCACTTAATGCATTACTGGAAGGTGCTTGGATACTGTGCTTGATAACAGGGTAGAAGAACCCATGTAGAACAAAATAACTGTCTTGACTATTCATCAATACTGGTTCTGTGACTATAAATCCTTCTCTGTTTTTAGTATCAGTTTGCTACCATGACATCTTATACCTATTGTAATCCTTCTTCTTGCATCTCTTCGTTCATGACTTGAAGCCATTAAAAAGAATTTCTTCTTATTGTAATACCTGTCTGCCACAGCTCTTCTTAGATTGTCCAGTTGGTTACATAACTTTCTCCACACTCTAGAGGTCTGCTTGACTTGGGCTTCAGCCTTGTTTGAGATGCTTTCTCTCTTCACTGAAAGAAGCAAGCACATACAACTTTACAATGTGTGAAACTTTTTTAACAGAGGGCAGTTGCAGGTGATGCGTCTGAATCTGCACTTCTAAAATGTATTGAAGTATGCTGTGGTTCTGTCAAAGAGATGAGAGAAAGGAATGCCAAAGTAGTGGAAATACCATTCAATTCTACCAACAAATACCAGGTAAGAAACTCCTGAGGAAGAAAGGTTCCCAGCCCCTATATGTTTATATAAAGTCCCTCAGGCTAGATTAGCCCTGTATAACATGCAGCGCTGTCTGCAGTGGGATTGCGTTGGATGCAAATAGGGTTTTTGTTTTGTTTTGTTCTATATCTGTGTTGTGATGGGAGACTAGGAGAGATTCAATCTTGGGAACTAACCGAATTGCAAACGTCACCTTTTAAAATAAATGAAACCTGCACCAGAGAGTGCTCGACACCCACATATAACCAAGGTTATGGGAGAGGACTTGCCAGAATTCCTGTGTTTCCAGAGTACCTTAAAGGGATCTACCTTAATTCTCCAATTCACTATTGAATACTTGGAATGAATGTTAAGCACTTTCTGCCTATACAACTCTTCCAAATCACTGTAGAAACTAACTGTTCTGTGTGACATTTTTAATGGGAGCAATCCCATTAATCTCATGCTGTACATATATAAAGCTGTAAAAGCTCTTCTCTTACAACCTAGCTGTCTATCCATAAGAATGCCAATCCATCAGAGTCTCGCTACCTGCTGGTGATGAAGGGAGCCCCAGAGAGAATCCTGGACCGCTGCAGCTCCATTTTGATGCATGGAAAAGAACAGCCATTGGATGAGGAGGCAAAAGATGCTTTTCAAAATGCCTACCTTGAATTGGGTGGCCTTGGGGAGAGAGTACTAGGTAAGGAAATGCAGTCATAGCGCACTGCCAGTGGCGTGGGCTCCACGCACAATGCCACAGAAGCATGGATTAAGTACAGGGGATTGTGTTCTGTTCCGGCAGTGCAACTGTCTCTAACTTACAGGGCACTTCAGCATTGATCTGGAAGGAATCTCTCCCTTGAGAGGGATATGCACTTATTCTAATATTGGGTGCAGCCTACATGGACGTTTCAGGGTCCCATTATGTAAACTAAATAGTGCTCAGTCACCTGGCATTGGCAACTAGCCACTAGTCTAGAAAAACTTTTAAGCCAGCAGGAGTGATGCTTACTTTGAATAATATTGACTGAGCTCCTGAGCAGAAGACCTGGCACTAATTTACAGAACTCCTCTCCACTGTTATTCACAATAAGTGAATTCACCTCTAAACTTGCCTGCTTAGGGGCACAAACTAATCATCGTTATTGACTTGCTGTAGGCTTTTGCCACTTGGCTCTGCCAGATGATCAGTTCCCAGAAGGCTTCCAGTTTGACACAGATGACATCAACTTTCCTGTAGAAAACCTCTGCTTTGTTGGGTTGATGTCTATGATTGACCCTCCTCGTGCTGCTGTGCCAGATGCTGTTGGCAAATGCAGAAGTGCTGGAATCAAGGTATCTCTCTTTAAGTATGTGTGATGACATAAGCTAAAATACAAATGAAATGAGTGAGCCCAGTATTCAGACCTGAAAGAAACTAGGTTCTCCTTAGAGTGTTGATCCTTCTGTGTTCCACATGTGAATACATGTGTACTGCATGTGCCTGAAACTGGAGGTTTGTAGCTAGTAGTGAATACTTCCCTGGGCCCAGTTCACTCTGAGGCCATTCTTAGAGGCTGAGACACTTAATGCTTTGGAAGTTTCCCATTTAACCTAACGGAGTAGTGCAGGGTCCATGCTAATCAAATAGCAGATTGGAAAAAAAACATTTTTGATGGGAGTCCAAATTCCTCAAATCCAATGGCTGAACTGGTCTGAGTCGGACAAAATTAGGCCTAATCTTCTGTTGGTTTCCTCCTGTCTCTGAACCCAGGCTGGTCTAAAAGTATTGCTGACAGCCCTATACATAGATATCGTCCTCCTGACCAGGAAATGCAAGCTTCCCCACACTGCTCTCTCTTCCCTTCCTCGGGGGAACCACCTGGGGATAAGGAGCCCTATTTCTATGTCCTGAGAGCCCCAGCAAATGGGCCAGTTGTAATGCAATGGCTATTAAATATCTGGCTGAGCTCAGATTTGCTTCACGGATGTCACCTTGCTGACTCTCTCGCAGTCTGAATTGACGTGGCTGGGTCCAACAAGAACAGAGCAACTCTGGAAATAAGACTTAACCTTTTACCACAATTTACTTGAGACAACAAAAGGAAATGTTAACCCTCCTTCAGTACGCACTCTGTCTCTGCTTGACAGGATGGATTAGGCTTTCACAATGTCTGATATTTGCATTGCAGGTTATCATGGTTACAGGAGACCATCCAATCACAGCCAAAGCTATTGCCAAGGGTGTCGGCATCATCTCAGAGGGCAATGAAACAGTAGAGGATATTGCTGCTCGTCTGAATATCCCAGTCAGCCAAGTCAACCCCAGGTACTGAATAGAAAAAACATTGTAGATAGAAGAGAAAAGGCTGTCTTAGAATAAAGACCCCCTCTCCTGTCTCCCCTGCACAATCCCCTCTTAACTTCTAGTCTCAGATAAAGTAAAGCTAACATGTCTAACACTGCACATTGTGTTTTCTTGGCACTTTGCACATGCCCAGTGAAGTGTTCACTTGACTCCAAAATGTTCTAGTAACTACTAGATTTTTACATAAGGGCAAATAGCTTTGACGCAAAACCCGAAAAGCTTGTTTGGATCACGTTAGTGTGCATAAACCAAAAGCAGGACACACCTTTCTGATTTCATAGCTACCAGCACTGGTAACTGTGTCCTGAGTGGAGATTGTGGAATTATTAACTGGGAATTTAGCAGATGAACAACTGACCAAATCACTATTGAAGATGTATTTAATGTTAAGATTAATCAATGTTTCAGTGGCTTGAGCACTTAAAGGTGTGCTTTAGTCCAGTTTTCACCCAAAACTTATTTAGGTTTCTTTATAATATAACAATATTGTTAGGCTTGGAAGGATTAGATTGCTTTATTGGTAAATGTCAGAAAACGTTTTCCCTGTACATGCACAAACTGATGGAAAAAGTCCATCAGTAATTGAAATTTTGAGATAAGCAAAGTAAGAAAAGCAGTGCTTGAGAACTAAGTTTGTTTTAACGGTATTTACTTTGTACACTTTTATATCTGATTTGTGTCTTACTGATTATAGTTTTAACTTTTTGAATCTCAACACCTAGTGTCATCAAATTGTCAGATCCTCCCCCATAATTTCCCACACTGTGAAAATTTAAGTAGATAAAAAAAATCAGTTACCAGTTGAAATTACAAAGAATAAAAATAAAAATTGAATTCTGCCAAGCTTACCTTAAAGAAAAGCCTAATTATAAATAAGTTACATGTCAAAACTGGACTAAAAGCCCCCTTTGAGGGCCCAAGACACTGAAATGTTGATTAAAGTTTCATGGAGGAACTCAAAAAGTGAAAATGACTAGGCTGTTTTAACTATCTAAACTGAGGGGCCTGCAAAAATTCAAACAAGATAAATAGTTATGCTGAGTGTAAGGTTCCTTACTTGTAATGTAAGGAAGCATAAATAGAACTCTCTCTTAAAATTTAACCTCTCATTCAACTCCAAAGATAAATATTTTAAATTTAAAATCAAACCAGGTGGTTATGAGTCTTGGAAGTCAAAACATGATCCTGTTCCCTCAAGAGTTCCAAATCTGAAATTTTTGGGTGGGCAGAGGAACTGACGACCTCTGGGGATAGCATTCAAAACTGATTTTAAGGACCATAGCACCAAAGTAAGGTAGATCGATTTTCCAAAATGAGAACAGTCCTATGGGCAAATACTTAGGTTCTCTTCAGGACTTCACTTCCCCTCACTGGTTAATACATGGCACCTTTGCTACCTAAGAGCACAAGATTTGAATTATTTATCAGGCAAATTCACCTATTCATAAGCTGGCTGCTTATAGAATTACTGGGCTGCCTGCATTGTTTAGCCTGACCAAGCCTTTGTTTTGCTTGGAGAATCTCCACAGAGCACTTGTGAACTGTGAGTAGACAGCCTGTGGAATGAGTTGCTGAGGAGGATGAAATATTGTGGTTAGATTTTTGAGAGGGTAACTTCATAATGCTTGTTATGTGGTAATGCAGGCTAAGGAGGATAACTGGACCACATGTTTGGGGGTCTTGGTGGCTGGCAGTGAGGTCAGAAAGGAATTTTCCCTTTATGTACCATGTAACATCATTAGCTACATGTATTATTCATTTGGCCAGTTATGAGTGGGATGCTGAGCTAGATAAGAGCTGGTTGTCTAATGTAGTCTGGCATGAATATACACCCTACATGGATAAGAAAAATCTAAAATACTAAAACATAACATGAACTGTGTTCGTTAGAATATTTTGTAACAATAGCCTAGGTTTCCTGTAAGCTATGCAGCTGCCGCCTTAGTGCCACACAGGTGCTCAGGGAACCCACCAGGGACCTTCTGGGGTAGGAGTGCCCCTCCCCTGGCCTCAACCTAGCCCAACTCTGTCATGGCCAGAGCACTCCTACCCTGCGTGGCCTGGAGAGGGGTGCTTTTCCTGTGGCCCTAGCCCCAGAGCTGCTGTGGCAGGGAGAGGCGCCTCTTGCTCCCCACCCCCAGCCAGGTGTTGCTGTGGGAGGAGAGTTCTCCCCCCGCCATAGCCCTGGAGCACCCTCTTGCATCCCAAACTCCTCATTCCCGGCCCCACCCCAGAGTCCGCACCCCCAGCTGGTGCCCTCACACCCCTGCACCCCAACCCTCTGTCCTGCCTACACTCCAGTTCCCTCAGCGCCAGCCCCACCACGTTAATTTTGTTATAAGTGCACCAATATGAAGATGTATCACCTCCATATTGGTGCACATAACAAAATTCATTCTGCACACGGGTGGGAAAAATTAGATGGAACGCTGACTGTAGAACACAGGAACAGTCTGTCTTCTCTCTCCTACAGTAAGAGTTGGTCACACAAGATATGACACCCCAAACATGCAATTTGGAATCTCCTCCTCGAAGGCAGTACTTTTTTTAAGTATATTAAAAGCTGTGGCTTTCCTTTTGTAGTATGCATAAGAGTTGTGGGTTAATGGAAAGTGTGTGAGTGTTTTTGTTAAATCCTAGGGATGCCAAGGCCTGTGTTGTCCATGGCACAGATCTGAAGGACATGACCAGTGAACAACTAGATGACATTCTGACTCATCATACAGAAATTGTGTTTGCCAGGACATCTCCTCAGCAGAAGCTTATAATTGTGGAAGGTTGCCAGCGACAGGTAGGGAGAAAGTGCTAAGTTATTTGATCATCCGTAAAAGTATTTGCTTTAAACTACCAGCTCAAGTATGCAGCATGTTCAAGAGCAACAGCATGGCCTAGACATCCCTCACCACTCTGGGGTATATCTGCCTAGTTGTTCAAGGTTTTCTTTATAGTAACAGCAATGGCTGCAGAAGCATCTCATGATGCTGGTCTGAGCTATAGCTAGATATTCAGTATAGACTTCATATGTGAATATGGACACTATGAGGAAAGGTGTATGATATATATTTTCAAATATGAGGCCTGCAGTGATGCATGGCCCTGAAGTGACCTGCAAGGGCAAAGGTAGTTCTGAAGTTAGGTTTAAGGTCTAAACACTTTGGAGAGGAGAGGCTTTACCACCACCACCCCACCCTAAGATCAAATGTGTTCTCCAGAGACAGCAGCAAGTCCGGATATGAAATTCCTGATTGACTGCAGGCTTCGGAGAGGCGTACCAGGTTTCTGTACTTCAAAGACACAGGCTGTCTTTCAAAGATCCTTCACTGATCACCTACAAGACCTTGATCAGGTCCCAAATATAGCACTAAAAAAGCCATTTCCAGCTATGGGTCCTGTTCAGAAAAATAGCTGATCAGGGTTGGGGAAGGGTTAACGGTAATACCCGTGGAAGACTGGGACACTCTCAAGGGAATGTTACAAGATTGCATGTTCCTATTGTAGGAATTGAAATCTTCTCTTTCCCTTTCTCTGTGCATAGGGAGCCATTGTAGCTGTTACTGGTGATGGTGTGAATGACTCCCCAGCTCTGAAGAAAGCAGACATTGGTGTTGCCATGGGTATTGCTGGCTCTGACGTCTCTAAACAGGCAGCTGACATGATTCTCCTGGATGACAACTTTGCCTCTATTGTAACTGGTGTCGAGGAAGGTGAGTTTCCAAGCCTCTGTTTCACTTCAATTAGCACACTAAGTGTAGCCGCTTACTTGGCGATACCCTGTGGGATAAACTAGATCTCTGAAAGACTTCCCTTAACTTGGGTTTATAATTCACTTTCACAGTACAGTCTTACCAAACCTACCCAAGCAGGAAATTCTACTCCCAAAAAAGTCATTGGGATCTGAACTTAATCTGGGTTAAGGGCTCCCCTGGCTACTAAGTGAAGGGATTCCAAGGATAGGGTTAGACCTGAAGCCTATTGTAAGGTAGGGCTCTCCGAGCTACAGTTAGGGTTACTAAGGGTACGCCTATGCAGCAAAGAGAAAACTGGCTGGCTTGTGCCAGCTAGCTCGGGCTTGCGGGACTCAGGACATTTTTATTGCTGTGTAGACTTCTGGGCCTGGGTTGGAGTTGAGTTAACGCATTATCCCCCTTCTGTTCTCTCATATGTGTTGGTAACTGTGGAAGTAAGGATCCTGATTTTGATCTGGCTGCTCATCTTCAGCAGAAGTGAAATGGAAGGCAGCCCAGCCATAGGGCTTCTCTCTCCCCATGCCCCCCCCCCCCCCCCCCCCGGCAACAGCTGCTTGCAATGACTGAAAGGTGTTAGGTTTTGAGAGGGCATTGGCAGCTGGAAGTGGGGACTCACAGGAACAGTTATGTCTGAGCTCCCCCACTGAACTTGAAAATAAGATGGTTCCACTGAATATGGAGAAAGCTCACCACCAGCAGGTTTCCTGAGATAGTGATCCTGCCTTCATGATGACTTGAATAGAATACCCAAACTTCCACTGCACTGCAGTTCTACTTGTGATAGCTCTGCATAGAGGGGAAACTAGTGTGTTTAGGCTTTCAAGCACTGATGTGTTTAGCTTTAGGAATAAAGCCTTTTGTAAGCTGCCTGGCTGCCAAGTGGTAGTAAAGAATCTGTATTTGTTCCTTCCTAGGTCGTCTGATCTTTGATAATCTGAAGAAGTCCATTGCTTACACTTTGACCAGTAACATCCCTGAGATCACACCTTTCCTAATCTTCATCATCGCTAACATCCCCCTACCCCTGGGAACAGTAACTATTCTCTGCATTGACTTGGGTACTGACATGGTAAGTACCTTAGAATACCAGGAGCACATATGGGTTCGAAATAACCCTAAAGAACTTCAGATTCAAGAGAATATGTAACCAGCTTGTTTCTTAGCCCTATAACAAAGCTAGTCAGTGAATAGTCTTTCCATAGCCTAGTCTACCTGTCTCCTGAAAATCAAAGCTTGATGGCTTAGAGTGTTTTGCTCCTCTCTAAGGGCCAGTATAAGGGCAAGGTACTGCATATAGGCCCTCAGTCTAATGTCATTATTTGGCAACAGGCCTGTACGTTTCTTAGTCACTATAATGGGACAGAGGGGAAGCCGCCCACTCCTTTTTCAAAATGGAAAAGATTGTTTTCAAAGCTCCCTAGTATGCCAACTCTTGTCCTCCACCCCAAAGGTTCCTGCTATTTCCTTGGCATATGAGCAAGCTGAGAGCGATATCATGAAGAGACAGCCCAGAAACCCCAAAACGGACAAGCTAGTGAATGAGAGACTGATCAGTATGGCCTACGGGCAGATTGGTAAGCTGCTGCTTCGCTTCATCCTTTGGGACTGTGCTCTGCACTGATGGGGGTAGGCTTGGCCTCAAGGGAGATTGCACAATCAGTCTAGGGAAGTAGCTGCTATCATGTTTCTGTAGGGTACAGGCTTTTGGCCACACAGGCCATACTGTATTTGGGAAGCCAGAAATTCAGGCTTTTAAGAGAACTTTGTGCAATTGCCTGTAATGGTGACTGGTGCAGCTTGCTTCATCCACTGAATCACTTTCACAGTAATTTTATTTAATTACACTGCACTGCAAAGTAACTGGCGGCCAACTAGTTCTCTTTGGGTTCAGACTTGTTTGGCAGAACATAGATCCCATTGTTAGTTTAATTAGAAGTAAAAGATTCTCTCCAGTATACTCCTGTACACACATCATTAGAGGCTTGATGAAAGGAAGTACAAAGATATGCCACAGTTCACGGGGTGGTTAATTGCAGCAGAACTTGAAGCTTCATTAATGTAGCCCAGTGGCTCTCAAACTTTTTTACTGGTGACCCCTTTCACATAGCAAGTCTGAGTGTGATCCCTCTCCCCCTTATAAATTAAAAACACTTGTTTAATATATTTAACACCGTTATAAATGCTGAAGGCAAAGGGGGTTGGGGTGGAAGGTGACAGCTCGTGACCCCCCATGTAATAACTTTGCAACCCCCTGAAGAGATCACGGCCCGCAGTTTGAGAACCTCTGATGTAGCTGTTGTGGGGAACATGGCATGAGGCTTAAAATGGGTGTTTTTATCCTGTGTCCTTGATCCAGAGTTTCAGGCCTTTACTGTAAAGTATGGGACATGGGTAACTGTACAAAATTGGGGAACTTTTCCTTGGGCCAGGGGAAGGAACAGAATTTCATAGCTGCAGAAATGTAAATTTCCTGTAGTTAGGGGTTGGGTAAATGAGAACAGAGGGACTTAATGTGCTTGGGGCTTCTGTGTAAGAAACAACTCATGCCTAGCAAATCACTTGTCTGTCATGACCATCTTTCACAGATTGCATAGGTTTATCTGTCACTTTCTAATCCAATCAGGTATGATCCAGGCCCTTGGAGGCTTCTTCACGTACTTTGTAATCCTAGCAGAGAATGGGTTCTTGCCCTCCTCCTTGGTAGGGATCAGAGTGAAATGGGATGACCGGTGGGTGAATGATGTGGAGGACAGCTATGGGCAACAGTGGGTAAGTTTGAGCACAGCATGGGGACTACAAGCCAGATTACTAAATTGCATATCCTGCATTGGGATACAAGTAGATCTGCACATGGAATGGAGAAGGTGAATGTATAAGAACTAACACTCGTCCTCCTCATTTCCAGACCTACGAACAGAGGAAAATTGTGGAGTTCACTTGCCATACAGCCTTCTTTGTCAGCATTGTGGTGGTGCAGTGGGCAGACTTGGTCATCTGTAAGACCAGAAGGAATTCAGTCTTCCAGCAGGGGATGAAGTAAGTGGTGTGGGATGGAGAGGTTTTAAGGAGGAGTCCATTTGCTGCTGTAATTGGCAGGCAGTGGCAATAGTCCTCACTGTCTATTCAGTATAATGCTGGGCCTATCTCAGGAAGCGCCAAACAATTAAATTAGGTGCATTAATAGTGGCATAGTGCTTTAATGGGTCAAGTAGAGAGGCCTACAGCTCCTGAGCAATCCACAGTTCTGTTATCAGACAGGATGTGACTCGGTGAACAATGATTTTCTCTGATCCTTGGCTGTAAGAGCATCTGAAGATAACTCATTCTCAAATATTGACTGCGTTGTGAAGGCCATGAGAAGATAAGGGTGAAATAAAGAGGGTATAATTCCATAACTGTTTTGTTCAAAGAATATCCTAGTGAATCAGATTCGCCAGTGAAAATCTGCATGTTTGGTGAGAAAGATGCCTTAGCACTAACTTTTCTGTCTTTCCTAGGAACAAGATCTTAATATTTGGTCTCTTTGAGGAGACTGCCCTGGCTGCCTTCCTCTCTTATTGTCCTGGCATGGATGTCGCCTTAAGGATGTATCCACTGAAGTAAGTCATGTCTTGATACTTTAGCTCACAGTTACTCCCCAACAGTTGCAACAGAACAAACATATTGTTAAGATGTGATTGCATAAATTGACTCTCCAAGAGTCTGAGTAGCTTATAAAATGTAGCTTTGGAACTCTGCACTGGATTGAGACTGGAGAATGACCTCTTAAGTCACCCACTGGTAGTCTCTCTCTGCTTAGCTTACACTGCCCACCAGAAATCAGTCTCTCTCTCTTCCCACCCCCTTTGGCAGGTGACCATGAGGAAATCTCTTCAAAGCACAGGGCTTGTCTAAACACAAGTTGTACCACTTCACCTATGCCCATGTAGTTAAGCAGCACAACTCCCTAGGGTGCCTGCAGTTACACTAGTAGAGCTTATTCATGTGCAGGAAGGGGAATAGCGCCTCTATCCAAAATAGTCCATGCTTTGAGATCCTCAGATGAAAGGTAATATAGGTGACTTGTCAGTCTGTAGGCCCCCCTTCCCTAGTTGCTGAAGTGCAGTCCTCTGCTGCAGTGGGTTGTGGCATCTGTTTAATATTGCACAACAACTCCTCTTCAAGGCAGGAAGTGGAAAATATATCCTGTATCTGATTGAAACCAGAATGGGGAATTTAGCAGCAGAATGAAGTTGAATTTTTCCAAAACTAAACATCCACTTACAACTACCTCATGTAGTCTCAATGAGAAAATTACTGGGACTTTTAAATCTACAAAACCTGGCATTCCCAACTGTACAGTGTCCCCAATGTGGTGCTGAGGCACCAGTATCACTTCAGCAGCTTCTAGATATGACAGTCTCCCATGTGATTGGCTTGTGCTGTGATAGTTTGGATTCAGAAGGCTATAGGTTCAAAGGTTACCTGTGCTTGGAAGGAAATATTCCTAGATCAGAGTGGTGGCCTGGGAGGAGCTAGTACTAAACGGGACAAAGGTGCAGTGGCACACCTTTTCTTGGAATCTTTATCTGGAATCAGATTAGTTTCCTGTGGGAAAACTCAGTGGTAATTCTTGGCCCTGGTGATTCTTGGTTCAGCAGAGCCCCTTGCAGAAGCTGCTGTATTGGCAGGTCTGGACTTGCCTCCATTCAGTGATCTGCACAGTTCGTAGCATAAATGCAAAGATCTGTTGCCAAATACCAGTTAATGAATCTTTCTGCAATGTACTGTCTATATTCTTACTCATGTCTCTTTCCCCAAAACAGACCAAGCTGGTGGTTCTGTGCCTTCCCATACTCTCTCCTTATCTTCCTGTACGATGAAGTCAGAAAACTAATAATCAGACGGAGCCCTGGAGGTAAGAATATATGGTTCCAGTGAACTGAGCACTCTTACATATGCAGTAAAAATCCCAGCCCTGTTGAGCAGTGTGTTCTTACTCTCTGGGCATCTGGGCACAACATTGCAATCCTAGGGAGGAGGAGAGGGAATCCCCATTGCCATTTCACATATATCCCATTGTGTATAGGGGCTGACATTTTGGAGTTGCACTGTCATTTCATTTCTTTAAAATGAGATTGTAGTAATGATAAAATGTGATTAAACTCAAATTAGGGGCAATACCAATTGAATAGTGATACTTTAGTCTTGAAGCCCAGTTCCTCCTGTGTGTGAATGTGCCATAGGAATGGGCAAAATTCATCTAAATTTGTCCCTTATCACTGTTCTGGTGTCATCACTAACAAACAAGGTTCTGAATCAGTATTTTGTTCCCTCTCTTGCCACTGCCTCCTTTTTCCCCAACAAAAATCCTGTTCTAGCTGAACAGCCTGAAGGGCAGTAATCTGCAGTGGGGTGGTGGGGAGAGAACTACCCTGAAAATTTGCTACTGTGGCCTTAATCTCTCTAACATCTGAGTTCTTCATATGTTCAGATTAGGAAATACTTCCAGGGAAGAGAGAGAGATGGGGGAGGAAGTATTTACACGCTGTACTAGAAAATAATGGTTCAGGTTTGTCTAGCTTGGGGAAGTCAGAGCAGTTTATAAATTGCAAGTCATCAGGTATTTTGAAAGACTTTCCATTACAGCAAGGTCACTTAATCTTGCATTGATGTTCATTTGTGCTATTCCACCTAAGAGTTCAGATGTTTAATGGACAAGCTAAGCTAGGGTGACCAGACAGCAAATATGAAAAATTGGGACGGGGATGTGGGGTAATAGGAACCTATATAAGAAAAAGACCCAAAAATTGGGACATCTGGTCACCCTGTGTATAAATGGCTTCATGAGATTGACTTAGTTTGTTCTTTCTTTCTCTCTTTTTGTAGGTTGGGTGGAAAAGGAAACATACTATTAAAATTCAACTGCAAAACCACATTCCATGCACAGCACAGCCCTCCACCTCCCCTGTGTATGTGTACTTTCAGCATTTGAATGGAGAGTTGTGCCCTGAAAAGAACGAAATGAAGAACAAAGTGAATCCGAAGAAACGTGGACTGGCGGAGAAAGGGGGGAGGGAGTTTCTTTGACACATCAGTCTATGGTGATGAAAGATAGGAGTAGTTTTTATGTGCCTTTTTGTTTTTTAAAAAGAGAGATGTTAAGATTTTAATATTTCCATTTTTACAAATAAAGATGGATAATAACAGGATGCTTCTTGTGTATATTGTACATATGCTGTATCAAATAGTGCTTGTATCAGAGCAATGTATGGATAAGAGCATTCAAAACCCATGGAGGTGCAGACACTAACTCCTGGTACATTCTGCTTCACGGTGATCCAGGCAACTCAGCTTCTCTACTGGATCAATTCTATGCTGGCACTTGTTGCCACCCACCCCTGTTGCCACCATATTTTAAATTCTGCTCTGTAACAATTAGGTTTGTAATGGAAGCTGAATTACAAACTTATGTGGTTCATAAAACTCTTTTGGGCATCCCCTAGATCAAAAAGCCACATTGCATCTTCCTCCTTTCCCCCTCTCCCAATCTAATTGGAGCAGCTTTCATGGTTGCCTTTTCTCACTGAGACTATGAATGAAGCCTTTTGTCTCCTTCCTGTTCAAGCTTAGTGACAGCAGAGACATCACCCTGCCAAGCCACCACATCTTGTGAAAGGAACTGTGGAAGGACTGCAGAGATTGTCTATCTGCATTTTTATACAATTCTAAAACCCTCTTTACTGCATCTTGTTTTGATTCACCAGCTGATGCTGACTGACCTTGGTAGTGAATTCATCCCTACGACTCTTCCTGTAATGTGCCAATGCACAAGCCTTGGTACTTAAGAGTGGAAGCTGTGGATTTATGGCACATGGAGTAGGTGCATTAAGAGAAATGGGGAAACCTGCAGTTCATGCACATGAACCTGCATTGCAGCCCTATCACAATGTAATCTAGTTCCTTAAGCTTGACAAGCACCAAGCAATTTGTATGAAACGGTGATGGAGATAAAGCTGCATGTGCAATGTTCCTATGGGGCAGCTACTTTCTTCTCTTCTGCCCTCCCCCCAACCTCAAAACAAAATCCCTAAGGGGAATTCTCCCTCCTGATTTCTTCCTTCCTGGTTTGTTTCTGCTAATTGCCCAATGTGCTCTCCACTTTCCTTGCTAAAATTCAAACAGGCTTTCCCAGTCACTGCAGCTGCTGCTTCCAGACTCAGTCAGCCTCTTGAGAGGAGCCTCCTTATAAGTCCAGAAAAATGCTTCATGGGCGGGGAGGGTCTGCTGAAGTTCAGTGCTCATGACTGAGAAGTTCAACATGGCCTTATGTACAGTGCGCAAAGAACTGGAAGGAAAACTGCCCATGGGGGAGGAGAGGCGGGATCTGAGTTCTAGGCATGACTGGCTGTGTAACCATTTCACTGCCTGCTGCTCATCGTTAAAAAGGGACAAACCTTCAAATGAAAGGTGGCAGAGAATTGCAAAGTATATTACCAAGGTAACTTCCTAGAGCCTTCTCTCTCATACGAGGGGAGATCATACCCATCCAGATCAGCTTTAAATGACCTAAACAACGGGGTTTTCACCTTCCTTTGTGGCAGGAAGGAACTACTTCAGGATCTTGGATCCCAGGATTTTTCCTGATGAGCTTTTTAATGGCCCCTGTACTGAAATTTCCTGGTATTTATAAACAATACTGAGCTGCTAGCTACACCCCAGACAGAGTCCATATTTAAAGAGAACCATTCTGAAGTTGAATCTGAAGTAGAAATAACCAATATTTAATGCACTTGATTCAGTTGGAGAGAACTGGTGAAAGCAGCCATGGGTTGGCATGTATGGGGGAGTGGTGGGTGGTTTGGTTGGGGGAAATGGGGCTGGGAGTTGTAGAGGGCAGGGGTTAGCTAAAGAATGCGGGGGAGGGGAAGCTAAGCAGAGTAGGAGACAAGCCCCCCAGGGAAGAGTAGCATCAAGGACTTCTCAGGCTGGCTTTGCAAATGCTTCAAAATTCCGGTCTGAACAATGCTTAAACTTCTAATGCTAATCCTTAAATGGAGTGAGTGCTGAGTGCACATGGCACTGAAACTTAAGTATGGTGTGTGTGGATTTCTTTTTTTTTAAAACTCATACAAACCCCTTTTCCCCCCAGTGTTGGAAAGACTGAAGGTGCGGAAGTGCACTGTTAAAACTTAGCTTTAACTCTGATCTCAGCTCTGTGCCCAGAATGCTGTATTACAGGACTCGCAAGATGAGGTACAAGACAATGTGATGGCAAAAAAATTATACTCACTGGGGATGTCTGTAAATCTGGTGTGCTGTGCTAAGACTGGACAGCACCTGCAATCTGTGTACATCTTTGTATGTTTACATTAGGATATTCAGTGTGTGGATTCTTCAAGCTCATTCAGAAATAAAATGTGTGTAAGCAAAATCTTTACTTCAGTAACACTATCTTACAAAGGTGAGGAGTGATGTTGGCAGTAGTGGTAAGGCAGAGGGCAGGTTATTTTAGATATGTCCTTGCTTTCCAGTGTCAACATTTTAATTAAAACTTAAACTTTAGAAAACTCAAGCTTCACTCAACTGGGAAATCCAAACACGTTTCTGTGTCTGTTCTGTTGTCATTCAGGCTTTGAAATCCACAATATAGGGCCCAATCACCCAGCTCCAGTAAGCTCCACTGCCAGGATGGAACCATGTCTTTCTCTATCTAACACAGGCTAACAGGCAAAGAATCTGATTTGACTACAGCTTAGGCTGTTTAGAGCTTTGTGCTTAGTAACCCCATGTCTTGAGTTTACACTGGAAATTAACTGGCAGCCAGTGCAACGTGCCAAGGATTGTTGTACTAGCACCTGTGTGGTCACAGTCTCACTAGCCAACTACTTGAAGCTTGACTCCAGGCAGAGCACATTGCAGTGACAACTTTGTAGACAAGGTTGCAAAAATATGGGAGAGTGATGAGCACTGCATCAGTGAGGAAAGGGTGTGATGTCTCCCCCACCTGAATTAAAAGAGCTTCTGGTTGTCGAGAGTTCAGGGCAACTGCACTTGTATTTTCCCCTCAGCAGTTCACCAAGGGCACCACCATCCACCTCCAGCTCCCCACCTATTACATTTCTGGGTGAAGATGCACGTCTTTCCCTTCTGACCACAGTATTTCTGATCTGCACGGTTCCCTGCCTTCCTGGTGTATTTCCAGCAGCCCTTCTGCCTAAACAGGCCTGCTGGCTTTCTCTTTAGAGACGGATACCACAGTGATTTACAATACAGCACTTCCTATGTAAGTCTGCTTTAGTCTTAAGGTGGTAAGCATTATGGAGAAAAGTCTATTAAAAAAAGACCCTGCATGAGTGCTAATAAGTTTACCAGAGATCATACTACCCTAGGGTTTTCTGAGTGGTCACAAGTCCACCATAGCTTCTGCCCAGAACAAGCACCCAGTCTGTGAGACCTCAGTAGACCAAGTCCTTCCAATAATCCCCCCCGGATTGGGGCCCTCTGTGGACCAGGGTGTCTTGTCTGTTTGCTGGATCAGGAAAAAGGCCCTGAGTAACCTAAACTCAGGTGTTTTATGATCAAAAACACTTTTCTATGGCTGTTGGTCTCTGGAGAATCCCGGTTGGAGAGCTAGGTGTATACTAGTTCAGAGGGCTTCAAAGGCTGATGATGGAGGAAGGTCATTAACATTCCCCTCCGCCCCACTGCTGGAGAAGGTACATAGATTGTCACACCACCACATACATAATGGCATTTTTAATACAATGTAACTGAACAGTATTAACTCTAATTCAAAAAGGCTTCAGTTAATTCCATAAACTTTATCTTAATTCCCTAGGGTTTGTTCAGGATATTGTCATTCTACAGGGGCAGCCGGGGGCCGGGGCCCCATCACTTTTAAAAGTGGGAGGGCTTTGCTGTCACACTCTTTACCTGCCTTAAGGGTGAGTGACATCAGGAGGGGGGGAGAGGAGAAAGTGGGGGTGGGGCCTTGCGGGGATGGGACAGGGCCACAGTTCAGGTGCTGGCAGATTCCCAACATCTAGGGAGCTTCTGGCGGGTCAGTCACACTGATGATGAGTTCTCTGAGAAGCCACACACAGAAGAGCCCAGTAAAATCCACTCAGATTGAGCACCACTTTGATAAAGAGTTCTCATTCTGAGGAATGGTTATATGCTCTGCCCGTTCCTCTTAGGGTCTGGCCACACTGCAATTGGCATTGTGCTGGAGCTTGTGTAGACATACCTGCACTAGCTGTAAGCTAACTAGTGCACTAACAGTGGAGAATATGCAATAGTGCAGGCATTACATACTCATGCTGCCAGCTTACACTGCTGTGTTTTTGCTGCTCTTTAAAGCTGTGCTACCAGGATTAAAGCTAGCATGTGCAGGTCTAACTATGCTGAAATCACCCCTCCCCGTGCACTGCAGTCATAGGGATATGCTTTCTACTCATCATCACTTTAGTCTTTCTTACCCCCATTCAGCCTAACTGGTTTCCATCCAGATCCCTACCCCTGGCAGACAGTGGGCCTCAAAGGAAACATCATCCTCTTGGTCCTGCGACAACACAGTGTAGCGCTGAATCAGACACTAGTCCAGAATGTGTCTCAATCTCCCCCAGCAGCTTCACATAAATATTGATTAAGACAAGGCCTGAACCTGAGCCATGTAGACCTCCACACCGGAGACCTTGGGGCGGAGAAAGTCACCCAACACCACTCTGAAATGCCTCCAAAAGCCAAGCAGGTCCCCACTTTAAAGTGAGTCTCACCACTCCTGCCAGGTCTGACAGTCGTGTCACTTCATGCTCAACAATATGGAAGGACACTGAAAGATCTAGTCACACAAGCAAAGAGAGCCAGCTGAGCTTCGTCTAAGGGCCTGAAGGAGCCATGGACCACCGAGACAGGGATAAACAATGGCACTAACAGCTGCCCAAATCCAAAGCTAAAGTATTACGAGTTAGGAATTAAAAACGGTTCCTTCAGCTTCCTTACATACAGTCCCCATTGTCTCTTCCCTGCCTGCTACCCCACACAGCTGCCTTTCCAGCTCTGTGGTAGAGCTGGTGGGAATTTTCTGACTCAATGATTTAAATAAAAAAAAAGCCAAGTCATCAAAACTTGTTTAGTGAATGCATCAGTTTTGACAAAACTTTATCAGGTCCAGGATGGAATTTCTAGTCACACCCAGAAAGAGAGAGAGCCCAGACTAAAGGCTGCATCTCCCACCTCCCTGGTGAGTGCCCTAAGCACCGGAACTGAGGGCTCAGAAATTTGGCCCATGTGTCCATTAAATGTACAGGCCTGATCATGTGGCCTTCAGGCTTTTCAGCTTGGCCATGCTGCATCCTGCATAAAGAGCAAATGTAAAGGTTGCTGCTGCAGGGTGCTTGACTCCGCTGGCCTTGTGTTTGGCAACTGTCCTGTTCCATGGACTCATTTTTGGGCTTGGTTTCTTGGATTCCCTTTTGCATGTTACAAAAGATTATTTCAGTGACAAAGGGTGCCTCAGGGGTGTTTGTGTGTGAGTGTGCTGCTTCCTTTGTACAGACTGGAACCTCATGAATCCCTAGGCTTTGTCCTAATAGATGAATAGACCCATTGTAATCTTCAAACCTTTAAAAACAAGATGCTTTATTGGCAATAGCTGTCTCATAGGAAGTACGGGACTGAACAGTGTCCTGTGAGAAAAGCAGACACGGCATTGGGCTTTGCTGGCGCGCAGTTTTGTAGGAATGGCAGCAAGGTTGTATCTGTAGCAATTAATTAGGCTAGACCTTGAGCAGCTGGCTGCCAATCACATAGGAGTTGCTAACCCACAAGGTTTGTTTCTCGAGCGCTCCCACTGCTCCCCCTGATAACGCTGCAGACAAGTAGCTCAAAAAGACCAATGTGTTTTTGTTCAGTCCCCTTTTATCCAATTTACCCACACTCAGAAAGGTTTTTTTTTTGTTTCAAGCTGAGGGACTGGAAAAGTGCCAGGACATGCCAGGAACTTACTGTTCCCAAAAGAGGGAGTTCATTTAAAAGAAGTGAGAGCTTTATTAGAAAATATTTTTAAATGCTTTATCACCAAGCCCTCCTTGTCATTACAAAAATGTTAGATCCAGTTAAAACAACCCTCGTCCATCTCTACTGGGTGAAAAGGTGTTGCACCAAATCTTTGCCTAGAAAGCCTTGAGTTTGGAACACCTGTACAACTCCTTGGGGCCACACACAACAGCCATCCCAGGCATTTCACAGAGAGTGGTTTCCCTTGTTGGTTGCAACCCCTGGGAAAAGGGTCTTTAGCTGAGGTCTAGCTGGACCAGTGGAGTTGATAACAGCTTCTCTTCAGTGAGGCGGGGAAGGCAGAAGGGTTGATGCCGCGCTGGTTCCACCGGTCTTCCTAGCTTCTTCTTTGAGTGATGGTCCTGGTGTATTCCACTGAGGGTTGTATGCATGCTCCATGTGCCCGGAGCTGGAGAATTTGAAAGCAGTAGTGTCCGTTGGTCCACAAGATACCTAACAGTGGCATAGCTACACATACTGCATTCCTCCTCTGTACTGTAGGGGGACCTAGACTTGGAATAGCAAGAGGGGGAGCAGGGCAGGGGTGAGGTCTACTAGCAGAGCTGGGGCAGGACTGGAGTAGCAGAGATGTTGCAAGTCAGGATTTAAGAGATTTGATAGAATTGTATATATGGGAAGCTTGGCCAGTGCCTACTTGCCCTGCGCCTGGCTCCAACCAGGGCTTTTAATGTTTCACTTTTATGAGCCCCATATTCACCCAAATTAAAGAGAAGAAAGAAAGTAATCAGGCCCAGAGATCTGTTGCCAATGCATAATTCCTCAAGGGATAAAACATTTTTCGACACGATCTACAACTGCTTTTCTTTTGCGCTACATTATTTCCTTGACTGGCTCTGCTACCTAAAAAAAAACCCCCAAACAAACAAAAAAGCCCCTCCACTCTGCTAGGTTTCTGAAACAGACGATTAGCTAAATCAGGAAGAGGATTACTACCGATCAGGTGGAAATGTGTAAACAAACATTCACTCAGCAAAATGAGGTGATTAGCTGAGTGACAGATTTGATGCAACCTGCTTGCTACATGCACCCTGGGAAGTTTGAGGCACACTAATACAGCCCAGTACAGATGCTAAGGCCCATCCACACTAAAAACACAGCTGTGTTTTGTACCCAAGTTGTGACGCACTCGCCAGAAAACACGGATGAGCTGTGTCTACATTGTAGTTTGGCCCCCGCCCCAATACAACCAGGTGTCAACCAAGTCTGAGCATCCACTCCTACCACACTGCCTAAGCTTGTATGAGCGCCCTCTGAGCTATCTTGGCAGCACCTCCATAGCACCTCAGCAGGAGATAGAGTGGTCCAAAGAGTCACAAGCAGCCCATGGACAATGTACTCTGGACTTGCTGTACTGCACAGAGACCCGGAGAAGGACTGGCCAAACTGTAGCAGGAACAATGTGCCCATTCAGTGTGGTGGTCTGTCCCCCTCTAGAAGTGGCTGGGCCACATATAGTGGTTAATGAGTCTGTTGCAGCCTTGGTTAACAGAGAGGGAGCGTCTCGATCTAGAGGCCCTCGGTTCAATCCCTGTTGCCTGTGAGCCCTCCCAGGGTGTTACACCCGTCTAGGCCACTCATTAGGGGTGAAACACTGATAGCTGCCATGGCTACTAATGAATATTAACCATGTTATGTGGCAACACAAACCAGCATTTTCAGCACAGCTTTTCTGGTCTGTATAATGGGCCAAACCAAAACTGTAGAGCCAAACACACTCTGGCTTTGGAGGGTTGCAGAACCAATGCCAAACAATACACCAAAGGTACCTCACAAATCTGCAGAATAAAAGTAGCAACTAGAGATTATTTATTCTTTCTCTGTAACCTCCTGGGAAGGGTGGACTTAGGCTGTGACCTCCGATTACGTCCACACTAGTTTAAATTCATCATCTCCCCATCTGCCCCTCCCCCACAATCCTTGGCCCCCACTTCCTTTTATGAGGGTTAGTCAATTTGAGAAGATGTTTCCTTAGCTGAGGAGTAAGGGGAAACTTGTGGTCTATATCAGAGATCAACCCCTTACCCCCAAAGCTAGGAAGAACATCACCATATATTCCCTCCCCATCTCTACTTCTTTTCTCACAGTAGCGTGCTCTGTTTCTCACTCTCTCCTGCTCTCCACCCCCCCAAGTTCTCAAACCCAATTGCATCAGAGTTTGAGTGAGTTTCTGAACCTGTGACCCTCAAAAGAGTTGGAAATGAGGTTAAAAATGAATTTGCCCATCCCTAGTAATAATATTCATCGCATTCCTCATTTCTCACTTTAAAAAAACATATATTTCCAGCATCTCTCTCTCTCTCTCACACACACACACACACACACACCCTTTAGAGTGTCCGCAGCAATCAGGCAAGGAACCGGTACACAAGTTGGAGGGGAGATTTGGCCAGGACACAGACAAACCTTTCATTTTGCATCTGCACAGGACCCTGGATTTTTACATTGTCTCCCAGAGACCCATACGTCGTGCACTGCATGGAACTCCACCCCATCTGCCTTGGAAGGTGTCAAGGTTTTTTCCCCACTTTGAACTTTAGGGTACAAAAAGTGGGGACCTGCATGAACACTTCTAAGCTTAATTACTAGCTTAGATCTGGTAACGCTGCCACCAGCCAGAAATTCAGTGTCTGGCGCACTTTCTGTTCCCCCAAAACCTTCCCTGGGGAACCCAGACCCAAACCCCTTGGATCTTAAAACAAGGAGGAATCAACCATCTCCCCTCCTTTCCCCCCACCAATCCCTGGTGAGTTCAGACCCAATCCCCTTGGATCCTAAAACAAGGAAAATCCATCAGATTCTTAAAAAGAAAGCTTTTAATTAAAGAAAGAAAAAAAGTAAAAATTATCTCTGTAAAATCAGGATGGAAAATGCTTTACAGGGTACTCAGATTCATATAGACCAGAGGAAACCCCCTCTAGCCTCAGGTTCAGAGTTACAGCAAACAGAGGTAAAAATCCTTCCAGCAAAAAGAAACATTTACAAGTGAGAAAACCAAAATAAGACTAATTCGCCTTGCCTGGCTATTACTTACAATTTTGAAACATGAAAGACTGATTCAGGGTATGGCTACACTTACAGCTGTACAGCGCTGGGAGTTACAGCTGTCTTCGTACAACTGTGTAGGGAAAGTGCTGCAGTGTGGCCACACTGACAGCTACCAGCTCTGCAGTGTGGCAGCATTTGCAGCATTTGCAGTGCTGTTGGGAGTGGTGCATTATGGGCAGCTATCCCAGCGTTCAAGTGGCTGCAACGTGCTTTTCAAAAGAGGGGGGTGGGGTGGAGTGTGACAGGGAGCGTGGGGGAGACAGAGAGAGTGGATTTTTGGAGCTGACATTGTGTCAGCTCCCTGCCTTGCAAGTTCTAAGGACTGGAAGATACACAGCACCAACCTTCAATCATTTTCAAAGTTTCAACCCCTTCCCCCACCCCTCTCTTATTCACTAAATGCAAATAGCCTTCAGATCAGATAAGCAGCTGCTCCAAAACGGACTCCTCCCTCCCCCTCGCCGTGTTGCTTCTCTCCTCAAGCAAACTGTGAACATTCCAAAGGAATCCCCCTGCCTGCCTCTGCTCGAGCAAACGAGCTGTGTTTGTTTTTTTAGATAAGCAGCTCCGGGAACCGGAGTTCACAACAAAACAGCAGAGTGGCTGAACAGGCATTCTGGGATACCTCCGAATACCTCGGAGGCCAATTACAGCGCTTTTGGTGGCCACACTTGCGGAGCAGCGCTGCATCATCAGCACTGCAATCCTTATACCCCAGGCAGAGCAGGAGTACAGCCAGCGCTGCAGCCAGGGAGATGCAGCGCTGTATGTGCCTTGCAAGTGTGGACGGTGAGTAAGTTGCAGCGCTGTAAACCCACCACTAGCGCTGCAACTCTCCAGTGTAGCCAAGCCCTCAGAAAGATTTGGAGAGCTTGGGTGTACGTCTGGTCCCTCTTAGTCCCAAGAGCGAACAAGGAACAAAACAAAAAGCACAAACAAAGACTTCCCTCCACCAAGATTTGAAAGTATCTTGTCCCCCTATTGGTCCTCTGGTCAGGTGTCAGCCAGATTTACTGAGCTTCTTAACCCTCTACAGGTAAAAGAGACATTAACCCTTAACCCTCTGTTTATGACAGAAGGATGAAAGGTTGGGTAGACCTTTGCTGGGGTTCACAACCCGGGCTTCCTGTGAGGCAACATATTTCAAACCTGATCCATTGAGCCGGTTTAAAAAAAAAACTGAAAAACACCAGGGGTCCTCTTGACAACGTCAACAGCAAGTGATGGAAAATGTCATTACTTGGACGGAATAGGAAGATTCCTAGACTCAACCAGCCAAGGGGAGCTGTGTTATTAAGGGGGAACTGGAAGGTGGGCAAAGTGAAGAAAATACACTTTTCTAATGTAAAAATTATTCTTTATCCTGTATCATAAATATGAACTGGTCCCAAAGCAAACTGAAGTCCATGGAAAAACTTGCGTGGACTTTGGATCTGGTCTTATACAAATTAGTTCCAATACACTGTGCAAAGTTTGTTTTCTATTTAGGGCTATTTAACTTAGCCATCATATCATCAAGGATTATGACAGTCATGTCAGCTTTCACGACCAAATGGGGCTGGGCTTAGAGAGGAGACAGCCAAAGAGAAAGTTCAGAAACGTTACTGATTCATAGAGGTGCTCTTGTCTTCAAGTGAGTACAGACCCAGCCCGGTGCTACAGGGTCTCAAAATTTATTTCTGTTTTCCAAATATTCCTTCATCTGTCTTTTCCGCTGAATTACTTCCTAATTGTCCAAATAGCTTGTCCTTAATTTTTTTTCTTAAAGACAGGGTTTTAAAAATTGAGATCAATATTTCAGCCAGTTTTCAGTCATCATTAATTTTCTCCTACTTTGCATTTATTTAAGTACCTACTTGATCCCCTAGTCTTTCTTTCTTTCTTTCTATCCTTTTCACTGCAGTTTGAGAGGCCCTGGCCCTCAGGAGTATGAAGGCACCTACTGCTCATTGAAATCAGTGGGAGTTAGGTGGCTGAACACTTGAAGATCTGAGGTTGAGTGCATACGTTTGTGTGTTCATACTGGATAGCCTCCTCTCTTTTCCAGCACAGATTTTATTTTGTTTCGCCCTCACAGAAATTCAGAAAAACAAAAGTTTTCCCTTGGAGTTGAAGAGAATCAAAGCAAGCGTTGGGCTTGAAACTTCTGCAATGAGATATTCCAATCCCTGGAAAAATCGGTTTAAAATGAGGGAATCCATTTGCCAAAATAAGAGAGGTAGTTGGAAGGCTAAATAAGTCTAGCTAGCCAGGGCAGGATTAGGTGACCTGCAGCTGCTGCTGCACTCCAGTAGAACAAGATGGAATTAGCATGATCTTCTGAAAATGTGGAGCAATGATATGCAACAAGACTGTTTGGTCTTTATCTGCTTGTTGCTATCAGGATGAGCTCTGGATTTTAGGATGTGATTCAAATAACATGCAAGGGGCTTGAGGACCTAGGGCACTGGGGATGGACTTCACAGCCTGTCCCATCCAGCTCAAACCTGGCCCAGGCAGGAAGTGACTGAATTGTAATAATTTGCCTGACCTACCACCTTCCCTCCAAGGATTTCATTACAAACAGTTAACAAAATATTTCTCCATCCTTGGGTCTGCTAACACTGCTACTGCCTACACCTAACTCCCACTGACATCCTACTGAGCCTACTCCCTGATGTAGACTAGTATAATTATTCTCATCTCATCGATAAGGAAACTGAGGAAGGGCGCTCAAATTCCTGAGCCATTGACGGCTCAGGGAAGAGGGTTGAAATCTCCCAACTCCTAGATCTGTGCCTTAGCCATAAATTCATCCTTCCCAGGATAAGATCTTCATTCCTTTCTAGGAGCTGCTTGCAATGGCTGACATGTAATGAACACTTAGTCCTCCTCAGTCCATTTTTCTTGCAGACAGGTGCCCACATCACAAAAGCACAAGTATAACTACACATTAGGAACTTCACTGGGGGGGGGGCGGGGGACAGACCTGCTATAGCAGAGGGGCAGATTGGATGCAACTTAACAGGCTATTTCCAACTCTAATTTCTGTTATTCTCATTGGGCTCCTTGTAATCGATCTCAGTAGAGAAGCCAAGGAGCCTGAACTTGTTATATTCATGGCACACATACAGAGAAATTACATAAATAAATACTTTCAATGGAAGGGTGCAAGACTATTCGGTCTTAGAATTCAGAATGCGAACACACAAGAAAACAGAGAGACAAAGCAGGCTGCCCCCTAAGGCAAAATTCACCCCACCTTGCTTTAAGCTAGCTCTGTCCAGGCTGATTCTGATTGCACTCTTTGCTACAGAACCTCCTAGCAGGACCAAGAAACACCACCCCCCTCCTAAGGTGATAACGTGTAATCCCAGCACAGTCCTCAATATACCACAGAACTCCCCTCTCACTCCTGGAGCTGGTCTCTTTAGTAGATGGCTGCAGATATACCTGGATTCGTTAGTTATTTATATGGACCCCATCACCATCGTACCAGGAGCACCTCCCAGTCATTAATGTATTTACCCTCACAACATCCCTGTTGCTGTGCTATTACCCCCACGCTCCAGATGTGGAACATTGGTACAGAGAAACTAAGACTTCCATTAGAACTTAGGTGCCTAAATACCTTTTTGGATCTGGGCCCAAGGGACGTGGCAGAGCATGGAATTAAACCCAGGCTTCCTATGACCCAGGCTAGTGCCTTAGCCACTGGACCATCCTTCCTCTGTACTTACAGATCTAATCTGTATGGGAACACCCCATCCTCAGAAGGCTCTCAAATGTATTCCCACAAGGGGTCAGAGCAAGCCCAAATCATTGTCCCACACCTCCCATCAGCAGTGGGATCTGAGCAGAAAACCAGAAGAAATAGGTCCTGGAGAGAACACAGCCCATTTGAGGATGGATAGCAGATCTAAGGGGTCCAAACAATTGGCAGGCGTGCCCTCCCCAATCACATCCCGTGGACCCTCCCACTTTGCATTGCCCATTGGTCCCAACCCACGTTCTTTGCTGTAGTGAGCTGAACAATTAATCCTTCCGTGCCCACCCCCCACTTTCCTGGGGAGGAGGCACCTGGTGGTTGCATTAAGGGATTAAAAACTCTTTCTTCTAATCTTTTGAGCCCATTTAGCGCTGATGGTTTTTGTGAGAGCGAGGCAATTGGCAGGGGAAAGCAGCCCCTTCCAAAGCAGTCAGGAGAAGGGCAGATTGTTGACACCAAACCTAGGCCTGGGCTACACCTAAAACTTAAGTCGACCTAGCCACGTTGCTCAGGGCTGTGAAACTGAGGTTGACCTGACCTCCGCTGTAGATTCAACTCGGTCGATGGAAGAATTCTACTCCTCCTCTCAAGGGGGTGGATTTACTATGGCTACAGAAAAACCCCTTCCCTCGCTGTAGCAAGTGTCTGTGCTACAGTGGCATAGCTGAAGTGTTGCAGCCGTGCCAATGTAGGGCCTGCAGTGTAGACGTACCCCTAGCTTCCCTTTTACAGTGACAGTGTGACGAGGGAGTGAGTATGAGGAGTCCGTGCCCTGGCTAGTCCCTTAGGACTGGGCCTGGGCAGCAAGGACTGGATCTGGGTTTGAACGTTCGTAAATCTGCACTGCTCTTCTGGGCAGGGGTGCTGGAACGGGGGATGGGGGCAGGGGGCCATGGCCACATCCCTTTTTACTGGCTGTAAGGGAGAGCGATGGAGGAGGAAGGGGTGGGGGCAGGGTCTTGGTGGAAGGGGCAGCACAGGGGCAGGGCCTCAGGGGAAGGGGCAGTTTGAGGGCGGGGGCTCAAGGAGCCAGGGCAGCATGGAGGCGGGAACTCAGAGGGCAGCACAGGGCCTCGGGGGTGTGATGGCTCAGGGGCAGGGCCATGGTTCAGGCACCAATGGTCCCTCCACTTTTAAAGAGCTTCCACCATTCCTGCTTCTGGGCCAGCTCTATAATTCATTCCTACTTGTTCAGCACAGCCAGACCCTTATACCATGTCCACAGACACGACGACTCATGTGCATTGTCTGTGTTCTGATGGAGTTAAGTCCCCTGGGCTTCCCCCTACCATCTACGTATCCATTCTCACAACCCTGCATGTTGTAGGTCAGGACTGTTAGCAGATCTCAGAGCCAGGACTTTTTGCTTACACTAGTCAAAGAGATGCTCCCTTGAGCACCGCAAAGTGCCCACTGTCTAAATGAGGCAAAGCCCCAACACGACAGCTCAGGAGGGGGGAGAGGCTGGGCTCCTGAGGCTAAGGGGGAGACAGGACAGGAGTGCTTGAAGGAGGAGAGGGGGCTCTTAGTCCCTTGCCCCTTTCACGGCATGCTTGGGCAGAGAGCACTCAATGAAGGTGCTTGTTGTGGTCCCTACTACGACAGGCTCTGATTTAATTAGGGGGCTACACCCTGCATTAGAGTCTCATGTGAGCCAAGCCATTTGGCCTCCTTGCAATCCAGTCGCTCCACCTATAAACCTCGCGGTGCTCCACTGCAGTGATCTACCCAGGCTCAGTGGTTCCCATGGAACTTTTGTGCTCACCATGTATTGCTGAAGCAAGGGGCTGCTCTACGTTTTTTGCCGCCCCAAGCACAGCAGTCAGGCAGCCTTGGGCAGCGGTTCTGTGGGAGGGCCGCTGGTCCCGTGGATTCAGCAGCGGTTCTGCGGGTGATCTGCCGGTCCCGTGTGTTTGTCATACCCGCTGCCGAATTGCCACCGAAGCCGGGGGACAGGCAGGCCTCCCGCAGGCGTGCCACTGAAGGCAGCCTGACTGCCACCCTCACAGCAACCGGCAGGCTGCCCCCTGCGGCTTGCCGCCCCAGGCATGCGCTTTCTGCACTGGTGCCTGGAGCCGCCCCAGCTGAATCCTTCTAATACTTCCCAAGCATCCACAGGCCCCTTGGACACTGGCCAGCCTGCAGAGTTAAAGCAGAGCCCACCTGTACAAGCAGCCAGATGAAGAAGGAAACTGACAAGGATCGCAGTGGAAAGAGCTTGAGCCAGGACTAGTCGCTTGCCTGAAGGCTTTACCCTGGCTGCAGCACCTTTCATGTGCAAAGTGCTGCCGAGGGCCAAACAGCGTGGCTGGCTGGATTAGATCAGAGCTTTACATGAATTCTTTATTTCCACCTGCCAGGCTCACTCACCCTGGTACTACCTGTGGAAAGAGCCACAACGCAGTTTTCCTCTGGGACACAGGCACGACTAACTGTAGATCGCGCCCCCCCACTCCCTGACAACTTTTAGCTAGCCACTTCCGGCTGCCTCCAGCAGCTGCAGGGTTCCTGCATTTTTCACTTTTGGCTCCTCCGCTATAACTCTTTGGGAAGGTTGGTATCACTTCTGCTATGGCCTTCCACTGGCTTCCGAGCCCTCTGCTGTGACTCACCCCATGAAACCTTGAGAGCAGCCATAGGCTTTGTCCTTGCCATAAATGGCTTTGCCCTGCTGCTCCAAATGCCCTGTCATCATCCAGGCTGCGCATGGCAGCTCGCGTTCAGCTGGGCTCTCAGAGAGAAGTCTTTGCAGACCCGAGAGGTCAATAGAGAAGCGACTAATGGGAGGAGGGTTACACAGAGGGGAAGGCAGCCGACTGTTCTGTTACTGACTTCCCCGGCTGAGCGCCTGCTGTCTGGTGAAAGGGGTGCACGGCACAGAGAGTTCTTGGCATTTTGCTCCAGTCTGTGGCAGTTCAGCCCTTATCAGATCTCTCCATGGCAAATGATATTCACAGCGTAAACCATTGCCAGGCTGTACAGAAAAGACTCATAAACTGAACTAATGTTCCCTGCCTGGTACACTGGGTGTGGTTTTGCTTTTTTAACAATTCTCCTGGAACATGTTTGCTGTCCTGTACGTTGACTGATGTGACCTGCTGTGGACTTCATGCTGCACCTCAAGAGGAGTAAACTCAGTCTGTGCCCCTCTAACATTTCTCCTCCATGCACTGGAGCTCATTGTAAACCCTGCCCTCATGAACCTTTCTCAATCCTTCTTGCAACCTGCCCCCACGCTCCACAAAGAACCCCAGTCTGACCCCTTCTCCCTGGGCTCAAGCCTTCGCTCTCCTTGCCCATCTTGTACCTGCTTTAGCCAAGCACAAGTTATTGAGGTCAATACATGGGTAACTGGGTGAAATGTAATGGCCTGTGACATACAGGAGGTCAGACTAGATGAGCTAATGATCCTTTCCGGCCTATAACTATGAATCTATGACTTTGCCACTAGCCTGCCTTTTGGGGAACAGTGACAGTGCAATCAGAGGTGTGACTCACCCCATAGAACGCCTGAGAGCAGCCGTGGGCTTTGTCCTTGCCATAAATGGCCTTGCCCTGCTGCTATTTGGGGGACGCGATCACCTTAGTGCCAGCAATGCCATGTGAGCCAAATGCCCTGTCATCATCCAGGCTACACATGGCAGCTCTCGTTCAGCTGGGCTCTCAGAGAGAAGTCTTTGCTGACACGGGAGGTCAATAGAGAAGAGACTGATGGGAGGAGAGTTAGACAGAGGGGAAGGCAGCCGACTGTTCTGTTACTGACTTCCCCGGCTGAGCACCTGCTGTCTGGTGAAAGGGGTGCACGGCCCAGAGCGTTCTCGGCATTTTGCTCCAGTCTGTGGCAGTTCAGCCCTTATCAGATCTCTCTGTGGCAAATGATTTTCACGGCGCAGAACGTTGCCAAGCCATACAGACAAGACTCATAAACTGAACTAATGGGCAGCCAAGCAGAATGTTCCCTGCCTGGTACATGGGGTGTGGTTTTGCTTTTTTAACAGTTCTCCCTGGAACATGTTTGCTGTCCTGTACATTGACTGATGAACTTCACGCTGCACCTGAAGAGGCGTAAACTCAGTTTGTGGTCCTCTAACATTTCTCCTCCATGCACTGGAGCTCATTGTAAACCCTATCCCCACGAACCTTTCTCAAGCCTTCTTGCAACCAGCCCCCACGCTCCACAAAGAACCCCAGTCTGACCCCTTTGCCTTGGGCTCAAGCCTTCCCTCTTCGTGCCCACCTTATACCTGCTTTAGCCAAGCACAAGTTATTGGATTCCATACAAGGGTAAATGGGTGAAATGTAGGGGCCTGTGACAAACAGAAGGTCAGACTAGATGACCCAATGGTCACTGCTGGCCTAAAACTCTATAAAGCTATAAATAAGCCACCAGCCTGCCTCTTGAAGAACATCTAAACTGTCATTGGAGGTGTGATTGCAGCGTGGGTTGGCATTGCTTTTATCTAGCTAACATGGCTAAAAATAGCAGCGAAGACATGGCAGCATGGGTCTCGGCACAGGCTGGGAAGATGAGTACATACAAAGAGGAACAGGGCAGACTTCTACAGCCCAAACCTCTGCAGCTTCATTTAGCTACTTTTAGCCATGCTTGCTAGATTAAAGCTGGCACAGGTATGGCTCCCCAGGGTACAATCACACCTCCGATTGCAGTGTAGATGCACTCATCCTTGACACCCGTGGACGTGTGCTCCTGGTTTTCACACTTCAATGGCAGGAAATAGAAAAGTTAAGGCTGAACATGTGATCTAATGCTTCTGGTAGCTGTGCATACCTTGTGGCAGTCTTTCAGTATGAACAACGAGGGGTCCTTGTGGCACCTTAAAAACTAACAAATTTATTTGGGCATAAGCTTTTGTGGGCTACAGCCCACTTCATCAGATGTATGGAGTGAAAAATACAGTAGGTAAGTAAGCTTATGCCCAAATAAATTTGTTAGTCTCTAAGGTGCCACAAGGAATCCTCATTGTTTTTGCTGATACAGACTAACAGAGCTACCCCTCTGAAATCTTTCAATATGCAATCACACTTAAAAAACAAACAAACAAACAAAAAAACCTTGACTGCACCTAGGTATCTAAAATAATTGGGGTCAGGTATCAGAGGGGTAGCCGTGTTTGCTGCTTTTACAGATCCAGCCTCTTGACGCCCTCAGATTGACACCATCAGCTCAGGATTAAACAAAGACTGTGAATGGCTTGCCAACTACAAAACCAGTTTCTCCTCCCTTGGTTTTCACACCTCAACTGCTAGAACAGGGCCTCATCCTCCCTGATTGAACTAGTCTCGTTATCTTCAGCCTGCTTCTTGCTTGCATATATATACCTGCCCCTGGAAATTTTCACTACATGCATCCGACGAAGTGGGTATTCATCCATGAAAGCTCATGCTCCAAAATGTCTGTTAGTCTATAAGGTGCCACAGGACTCTTTGCTGCTTTTAAAATAATTGGTGATCTCTTAATTAGAGCCAGCAGGCTACTGCCTGGTCACCCACTGGCAGATACAACAAACATCCTGTTTGAGTTCCCTGGGATCAGTGCTCTCAGCTGGCAGTCGTTCTAATTCCACAAAGAAAATCTGATTAAAGCTCCCTGGGCAGCACCAACTACAACCTACTCCTTTAATCTCAGTGGGGGAGGCAAGGGGGGTAGCCAAGTTTCACGCCCCTGCCAAAATACCCTCTTAGATCAGCGTCCCCAAGACCCAGTGTCCCCCACAGGTGCACTGAACATTGGAGATGGAAGAACTGCAAAGTGCAGACAGCAGTCCCTTCCATGACTGCTGACAGCAGGCCAGGATTTAGGGTGACAGCACAGGCTGTGTTAGTTAATTTGGGAGCTAAAGAGCTAGAAAGATCGGCAGGGTCTGCCTGTGTCTAGCAGCCCCAGGATATCCTCTGTATTCATCACACCCAAGTTCTGCCTCTTCTATACCCCACAAGATGCTACCACACTAAACAACATCAGGGGAACCTGCTGCCCCTGAAATTGGCCAGGTCAAGCTCTTGAGGAGTCTGGGAGATGCTCCCTGGGAGCTGGCTAGCAATTTTTGATCCCCCATCCCTTATTTCATAATTATGTGATTATTTTTTTATGGAAAGAAACAGTCCGTAAACCAGACAACAAGGACAACATCTCATGGCTTGTGTATATTCTCAAATATCTACCCTCATTGGTAAGACTACTCGTGACAAAAACAATGCTCTTGTTTTTAATAGTGCTCCCCTCTTGCCTGAGCACTTGTGTGTTTTTAGTTCCTCCCTGTGCTTTCCATAGCCTGATCCTCTCAGATTAGGCTTATGTGAGCCTTTACTCCAAGCTGACCTAGTAGAGAGGGCTTTGCTGTGCCTCGGGCCTTCCCTGGTGCATGGGAGGTGCATTGTGCTGCTTCAGGTGGTTCTGCAACCAGTGCATGTCAGAGGCAAAATAGGACCAGGCCCAGGTTGTGAGCTTTCCTCCTGGACACATGAAAAAACCCAGGGCACAGAGAACATAAGAGATTAGGGGTCTATTACAAGAGTGAGTGACGTTCTGTGGCCTGCGGTGTGCAGGATGTCAGACTAGATCAGCGTTCTCGGCCAATGGGAGCTGCTGGGGGCGGTGCCTGAAGCAACAGCCACATACACCCCTGCGCCCCTCTTTCCCCAGGTTCCATCCGCTTCCCAGAGCGGCGCAGGGGCAGGGCAGGCAGGGAATCTGCCCTGCCCCCAGTGCATGCCGGGCCAGAGCCCACCCCTAGAGCCCCTCCTGCAGTTGAACCCCCTGTCCTGAGCCCCTTGTCGCACCCTACACCCCGACCCCCTGCCACACCCCTCCTGCACCCCAACCCACTGCCTTGAGCCCCCTGCTGCAACCCAACCCCTTGCCATAATCTGCATCCTGACCCCCTGCCCTGAGCCCCCTCCTGCACCTTGCACCCCTCCTGCACCTTAACCCCCTTCCCTGAGCTGCCTGACGCACCCTGCACCCGACCCCCTGCCCTCAACCCCCTGCCGCACCGCGCACCCCTCCTGAACCCCAACCCACTGCCCTGAGCCCCCTGCTGCACCCCTCCTGCACCCTGATCCCCTGCCCTGACCCCTTGCCACACTCCTCACCCCTCCTGCACCCCACACCCCAACTCCCTGCCCTGAGCCCCTGCCACAACCCACACTCCTCCTGCACCCCCAGGGGGCAGAGTTGGGGTGGGGATTTCAGGGAAGGGATTGGAATGGGGGCAGGGAAAGGGTGGAGTTGGGGTGGGGATTTAGGGGAAGGGGTTGGAATGGGGGCAGGTAAAGGGGTGGGAAGAGGCGGGGCAGTTGGGGGGCTCATGGAAGGGGTGGATTGGGGGCGGGGCTGAGGGAGGTGGAGGGGAGGTATCAGTAATGCAGCCCTCGGGCCAATGTACTAGTCCTTGTGTGGCCCTCGTGATCATTTGAGTTTGAAACCCCTGGACTAGATGATCATGATGGTCCCTTCTGGCCTTAAAGTCTATGAGTCTGAGAAAGAGAAAGCAGAGCAGTGCTGCTTTAGAAAGCACCCTTTGCAGTTCAGGCACAGAGACTGTAACTCCAGGGAAAGTCACCATGGAGACACCCAGGGATGTCGTCTGGACAGTGGTCTGTTGCTTCTGGACATCTGTTTCTATGTCTGCAGGTGCCAGCTGGGGAAGTTAAGCTTGGCACAGAGAATTACACAACCCCTATACTATCTGGATAAAGATGGGTCTTGGCGCTGTTGTCTCACCTGCAGGGCCGCCCGGGGGGGAGGGGGCAAGAGGGGCAATTTGCCCCAGGCCCCGGGCTCTGCAGGGGCCCCCATGAGTTTTTCGGGGCCCCTGGAGCGGGGTCCTTCACTCGCTCCAGGGGGCCCGGAAAACTCTTGCGGGGCCGGGCCCTGGAGCTTCTTCCGCTCCCGGTCTTTGCCGGCGGGGGGGGGGGGGGGGGCAGAAGGACCCCCCCACCAGTGAATTACCACCGAAGCAGGACCTGCCATTGAAGTGCAACCCGGTCTTCGGCGGTAATTCGGCAGCAGGGGGGCCCTTCCGTTCCGGGACCCACTGCCGAAGTGCCCCGAAGACCCGCGGCGGGGTCCCCCACCGCCAAACAGGGCCAGCTCTAGACATTTCACCATGCAGGGGGCGCCCTGCTGCTTGCCAGTCCCGCGGCTCCGGTAGACCTCCCGCAGGCACGCCTGCGGATGCTCCACCGGAGCCGCGGGACCAGCGGACCCTCCTCAGGCACGCCTGCGGGAGGTCCACCGGAGCCGCCTGATGCCGACAGCCCCAGGCCCCTGGAATCCTCTGGGCGGCCCTGCTCACCTGGAACCAACCTGTTGGGGAATGTCTCTTTCATTCAGTAAGAGGTACAAGCACCCATCCCACCTGTTCATCCAGCTATTGCAAACTCGCCAGACCTCCTACACCACAGTTATTCTGTGGCCCACCCTCTCAGACTAGAAATAGTGCTATGACAGCACCTTCACTAGTCATAGGCATGGGAACTAGGGCTATGGGGGGTTATGCAGCACCCCCAGGTTTCATGCAGGGCTCCACTCCCAACTCTCGGGGAGGGGGGCACCTGGCACCTGGGCTCCACTTCTGGCCCCCCATATGGGGTCCCAGCTGCTGGCCCCACCCCCACCCCCAGCTGTGGCCCCAGCCTCTGCCCCCTTTCCCCTATCTGGGTACCCTCCTCCCAGAGACATGCTCCTTTCAGCCACTGTTAACACCTTGCTTAGCCCGATGTCACGTCTGCTCCCTCCCACCCAAGGCTCTGCCATCAAGGATCTGATTTGATTGCTATTCAGTTCCCACAGCCCAGTTCAGCGCCTCAGATGACAATGAGGAAGTCAATGGAAAATGAATCAGGGACATAATCCTTATCTGCACCCAGAGAGTGCTCTGCTAATTCTATGCAATGCAGCTTCTGCTCATGAATCTGCACAACCAGACCAGATTACAGGTTCATACCTATAGCGCCAGCTGCTGGAGTCATGTGATGAGATCAGAATCTCAGGTCTCAGTTAAAAATACAATTATGTTTCTATCCCTGCAAAGAAAGTCATGAAAATGTGACCCAAGTGTGTGTAATTCCTGCCTGAGTCTGTCCACGGCCTGAAGCAATGTCTCCAAGAGATGTGAAGTTCCCCATTCACCTTATTCATCAGGAAACCTTCTGCCACCACAAGGCAGGGCAGATAACAGTACGGGGACGGGTCATAAGATGAGGGTACAACCATGGCACCACCATCTGGGGTGTGCCTGGTGCCCCACATCATCTTAATTCAGCCCTGGGAGCAGCACAGTTTTGGATGGGAATGGAGATCAGGCAGCAGAAATGATCTCATTCTGCTTTGCTGCAGCACACTGTGGGGTGCATCTTGTTTCCTGTCCTGTCTTCAGGCCTAATGGGTGGAGAACCTGGAGATGCACCATGCTGGCCGTTCTCCATCAGCCCCTGAATTAAACCTTCTGGAAGGGTCCGGTACAGGAACTATCTGCCCAAGTCTATAGCTTGACGGCTTGAAGCACTAGCACAGAGAAAGGCATAAGCTGCCCCATTCATCTCAATGGGCATCACCTCCGAACCTTAACAATGACCACATGAACCATTTAATGTCAACGTTGCTCTGGGACTGTGGCCGGTTCAGGATGAATAGAGGCCACTGCTTTTTTCTGCCACTTTGACTCCTGCAAGTAAGGAGCAGTGGATGAGAAAGAGAGAAGGAGGATGAGTCTTAGTGCCAAATGGGGGAAGCAGAAGCAAACGAAACAAAACATAGACATCACCCCATTGAAAGGGATCCAAGCGCAGCATCTCGGCTGCCACTTGCTGAGCGTACGGTGTCACTGAATTCCGTGCCCGGTGGGGGGAAAGCAGCCCTGTAACTGTGCATTGTGATGGTGAAGGAAGATAGAAGGGCAGCTGATCCTGGTTGGGTCAGTACTACCCAAAAGCTCACAGACAGGCCATTGTTCCTGCCGCTGGGACAAAGAGCTCTGTTCTTGCCTTACCGCAGTCAAGTTGTTCATTGACATGCCATCACGCACATTGCCAAAGAATAAATCAATTACAGCTCAGATGACATGGCCTTTTCCCTCCTGCCCCCACCTCATCTCCTTCTCCCTTTGAAGCATGCTTGTACTGTGCTGGAAAGTCATGGAGCCCAGCTCTGACCTTCCTGGAGAGTCTCAGGCTAAGATGTATCTTGTTATCGCGGAATAAGGCTGCTCTGTTTGGAGTTCACTATTACTAAAAGGCAGGTTGCAAACCCTGCATGACTCTGTATCCCCTGTAGGGGTTTCATGCACCGAGCTCTGAGCACATCAAATGTTAATCCAGACAAGCTGCAATTTCTTGTTTCTCTGCTTTCTCCTCTATGATCTCTTACATCAGCTCCCTAGACAAGTGAATTTACTTGCCCCTACCAGCAGGTGGCTATAAAGAAGGGAGGGGGAATCACAGACTTCTGCTGATGTGACCCCTGCTTCTAGGGTGACCAGAGAGCAAGTGTGAAAAATCGGGAAAGGGGTGGGGGGGTAATAGAAGCCTATATAAGAAAAACACCCAAAAATCAGGACTGTCCCTATAAAATCAGGACATCTGGTCACCCTACCTGCTTCCCACATAAGACTTTGCAAAGCCAAAGCTTTGCCTCTGCCAGCAAGGGAGCCAGCGTTGCAGCTACTTAATAACTCCAGCTTAAAGTGCCCACCTTCCAAGATGGCATCAGAAGAGGCAGTTATGTCCAACCTCAGGGTGATGTGAGTGCAAACGAGTGTAAGGGAGACCCAGGTGGCTGCTCTAGCCTTCTGCTCTCTCTGCTCACAAAATGGCAATGGCCTGGCTGAAATGCACATTCACCACTGCATTGGGGGGGGGGGGGGAGCGTGATGACTCATGGCTAAGCTGGCATGTGTAATGTAAATGCCTTCTTCCAGCTAGAGAGAGGCCATACCCTGCCATGGTCCCTGAGTCCATCTTGAAAGTCCTCAAAGAGGACAAATAGGTGGCTCAGTCCTTCAGAGCCTCTCAACATCAAGCTGCTTCTCCTCATTCTGGGCATCTTGGACTGACCACAGTGGAGCTTGCTAAGTAAGCCCAGTTAAGGTGGCACAGAGATCCTGACCTGACCTGTGGGGTGAAGGCTGGTTCGAATGGCTAAGCAGCCCTGTAACCCAGCTAAGGGAGCTCCTGAAGGACAATGCCTGAGTTTCCTCCCTACTTCTGACAGAAGAACAGGCTATTCAGGAGGCAGTATATTCTTGTGGTTAGGGCACATGACTGAAAGTCAGGATTTAAGAGTTCTGGCTTGTTCTTTGGCCTTGGAAAAGTCACCTAATCTCTCATTGCCCTAATTACCTCATCTGTATTAAGGGACACCTATTTCACGGTTAGTCTGTTGAAGCTTATTTCAATAAATGCTTGTAAGAAATGCTTTGAGATCCCCAGAGGAGAGGTGCCGTGCATTGCTGTCATTATTTCAGAGTCTGCCATATCCCCATGGCACAAGATTGGAGCCTGAAGCGAACACTGTACTGCAGGTTAGTCACCTCCCTGGCACCACCTTTAAATCCCTTTTTGGCACAGCTGCCAAAGGGTACTATCATAAAGTGAGAGCGGCTGCCCTGTTTCAAGTACACCATGGCAACAGAGCCAGAATCCAGGGCTTGGCACGAGAGCTCTTCATTTCCTTGTGGCTCACAGCTGAGGCTTCGCTTCCTGCATTGTGAACCCTGCTGGGATCCACTGTCAACACACAAGTGTGAACCTGGACTTTTAGTCATTTGCCAACAGCTGAGTAGAATGTTTTTCTCAGGAAGGCAATAGCAGAAGAGGGGAGTAAATGTTATTGCTGCACTATGGGGAACTTGCTGGAGTCTGGTATTCAGACCAAACCTTGGAAAGGGGAGATTTTGCTGCCTGATTGAGGTTGGCAACTAATGAACCAAAGGCTGCACGTACAGTTACATGGAGAACATGGTCAATGTGTCAAAGTTTGACTAATTTAGGGAACATTTACAGACCTATTTTATATTCTCCCAACTATTTTGCAAGTATCATTGCTTTGTGCTTAGGGGAGGAAGGGAAACTGCACAGCTCTGATTCGTCTGAGGACAGACAGGATTGTTCCAGCCACATTTGTCATGTGATTTAATTTGGCAGATTGATGGCATGGAATCAAAGAGGAAGGAGGAATAGAAGTATTAAAACTATTTATTACACTTAGCTATATGATACAGATCCGCAAACACATATGCCCCCAAATGCACACAGGGACCAAAGTATACATGCCCAGAAAGACTGCTCAGAGACTTATATACAGAGGCACACAAAGTTGCATGCTCAGAGATGCATATGCAGCATGTATGCACAGACACATGTGCACACAGGCCTACACATACAAGTACCCACACTGACAGGGGCATACACAAACACACAGACCCACCCATTCAGAGTGGCACTTGCACTGAAACACATACTCATATGGGGTCAGACTGACAGAGGCACACAGGCACACTGGCGCTCACTAGGATCTCAAAGAAGTCTTGGGTCTGTCGTTACTCCAGGGTGGAATGGTTTGAGTGCAGACCAGAATGTTAGGCAGCGCATTTAAGGACATTGCCAAGGCTTCCTGGAAAGGGACAGCCCCTTTTAAAATATTTGACAGCAGCGGAGGGACTGCCATGGTGGAGTGGTCTGAGTCTGCCATTTGGGGGGTGGCATGTATTTGGACGGGCCTAGAGCAGCCATTGAGCCAAGCCTGCTGTGGCCTTGAGCCCTGATCAGCACTCAGTACTAACACCACACCCAAGAGATCTTCAGTCAAGACAAACCACCATCAATGCATGAGACTGGTTTCCTCTCTGAAATGCACCCAGATCCATCCCCGGAACCTGCATCTCCATGCCCCAGACCAGTCAGAGACATTATAGCACCAATGCAAGGAGTCTCCTGTCCCGAATAGAGCAGGAAGCTTAAGGGACTGGGGCAGGACAGGCCACATTCTCTGGTTGCCAGCAGGAAACAGCTGCTGCCGATTTGACCACATCACACAGACCCAGAGCACCGAGCCTCTCCTCTCTGTAGAGCTGCCTCAGAACCATCATTTTTCTTGGGCTGTACCTGTGATGCCAGAAGACCCAACCCACTTTAAGTGTTGCAGGCACATTCATGCACCTGGCATGATGGCTCATTTTCTGCCTTGAAGCCTTTGCAGGAAACCCCAGCACCCATGGCACAATAGCTCCTTCTCTCCTCTTGGCCCGCACTATAAACCTTTGGGGTTTTGATCCCTGTCCTTGGAGTCATCAGTCTGGGGATGGGCAAGGTGTAGATGCACAGAGCGTGTTGTCCAAAAAGCAAACCTAAGAGGACATTGAGAGAGAGAGGCAGAAAGGAGGGAGAGAAGGTATTTAGTGAAGCAATAGCTCCTGCTCCGGAAATTACCCAGGCATGTTCATTTCACTCACCTGTGTTATGCTGGCAGGCTGGGCTGGCCAGCGCCTCATCAGAAGCTGTAATAACATGTCCACTTGCATCCAAGAATGCACAGATGTGCCAGCTGCAACTGGCGGTGCTGAAAGGAGATGTTTCCTGGAGGGATCTGCCATAGCTTGCAGAATTTACTGGTCCAGGAAGAGCAAGAGGAGCCTCCACCTCTTGTTTACAGCTACTCTCCTTCTAGACATAGGTCTGAACCAAGCCAGAACTCCAGAAATAGTCGGACCAGGATCTGCATTCTGCAGCACTGTCTGCACCAGGCCAAACAAAAATCAGCAATCTGCCCTTCCCCGCCATATCGTGGGGAGTTTGGATCTGGAGTCTGTCTAGAGTGAAGGATCATCTACAGCATGGTTGGGCTAACTTAGCTGTCTGCAAGGAGCACTGTAAACCTGGTTGTAATCTCAGTGAGGACAAGGGGTATGGCTATAGGGAAAAGGTATGTTTGGGGGGTGGTTACCGGGAGATGGGCTGGAGATACAGGTGTGACCCAGAGAGGGTATCTATAGCAATGGGCTGGAGAGAGTTTACACAGATCCAGCTCTTCCTCTTACTAGTGGAAAGGCGCAGGAAGGAAGAATTTACTTGCCTGGCTTTGTTCTGCCATATTGTCCCCTCTCAGAGGCTGTGACAGTGCAAATCTGAGAAGGATCTTGGGCTGCCGATTGCACAGAGACCAAGAATCTGTGGGATTAACAAGGCTAAAGTTTATGGATCTTGTCCTGTCCACCTGCTAGGAGCCTGACTCCATACATGCACCCTGGCCTGTCAGAAGTGCCTGCCGGCTGCAGCACATACAGGCCCACTGAGTCTCCCCAGCTGGGTACTGGTATTTCTAGCCCGTGCTGACCTCCATGCCACCCCAGTTTCACTGCTATTTTGAGCTGTGCTAGCTGGATTATAGCTAGGGCGCGTGTGCCGCCCCAGGCTGCAATCCCATCGCCAGCTGCAGTGGAGATGTACCCAGAGACAAGGCTGGGAACAGAACGCAGGAGTGTTAGCTCCCAGTCTTCTGGCCTAGCCTATGTGACATGCTCCCTACCCCCTGACGTAGGAATGGAATCCTACCTCCCAGTGCCCTCCTCTAGCCAATACCCACAAAATCCATCCAAACAGCCATAACATTTAGCATTAGGTACGACTAAGACAGGCTCCACACCTAACACTTAGGTTGACCTAGCTGCTTAGCTCAGGTTTTCACACCCCTGAGAGACATAGTTAAACAGACCTAGGCCCCAATATAGGCACTGTGAGGTCACAGAAGAGTTTTTCCATTTGTGACCCTGGCAGACCAGGTGCCAGCTCATGCCAAAGCCATTGGGCCTCTCTGAACACTGACAAATGCATAGCTGGAAACCAGTCTGGCTCACCTGTGCGTTAGTGTTGTTAAAATAGATTTTAGAGTTATAAGACTCTGTTTAGTTTTTATGAAATGCTTGTAGGATGCTGCATGCATTGACCTTACTTCCAATACCTGTATCCCATGGTATAGGGTAACATGTAAGGATTTGCTCTGTAACTATTAAAGTGTTTGCTAAACCACTAAAACCACCCGCACAAGGAGACAAACATCACCAAGTGTAAAATACTAGTTTACCACAAGAAGCGTCATCTCCTCCACAACAAAAGAAGGCCAACAGTCACCAGACAAACCACTGTGGAACATCAGTGGATAAAAGACTTTGTGGATTGATCCCCATACAACTATGAAGAAGAGACCTGCACAAGCCCTCATCCCATCACAGCTTGAATGCTGGGGGAAGGGAATAAAAATCCCTGACAAGGAGAAATTGTATCCCAATGCTGCTTGAACTCTGAGGGGTGAAGATTTCTAAGCATAGGCAAGGGGTCTCTAGAGGTTTAGCTTGGATAAGCTCTAAAGGACATAAAACACTTGCATATATACCAGCTACTATCATCTTTTGGAACTTAAGTCTGTAACTCATTTGTGTGTGTATGTTTACCTGCTTTAACCTTGTAAATAACTCTATTTCTTCTTCCTAATTAATAAATCTTTAGTTAGTTTATTATAGGATTGTCTTTGGTGAGAGATCTAGGTTGCACTTGACCTGGGGTAAGCAACTGGTCCTTTGGGACTGGGAGTAACCTGAATATTAGTGTGTTTTTTGGTGTCAGGGACTCTCTATCACAAAGGCAGGCTTACCTGGGTGTCAAGACAGAGTGGACTGTCTCTGACTCCATGTTTATGCTGTTATAGCCCTTGAGGAGTTCACAGATGATACTTGGTTGGTAAAATCTAAATAGAGAACTCACAACCAGCTTGGGGTTCATACACTGTTTCTTAACAGTCTGCCTGGAGGTTGGTACTCATGGTCATGAGCCACTCCAGACAATGTGACACTGCTGACCTAGCTACCACCTCTTGAGTGGGTGGATTTACTACAGTGATGAAAATAACTCCTCCATCACTATCACAGGTTTCTAGACAACAGCAGCATAGCTGCAGCTGTGATGCTGTAGCGCCAATAGTCTAGATATAGCCTTAGTCCAAGCACAGGTTAACAGTCACAGTAAAACCCACAGCTAAATTTACACTAGACAGCTCAAGGTGCCGATGCTACATATGAAAGCCTGGGGGACATGCCATGCTGTAAATCTCAGAGTCCCATTCACATGCTTTTCTACTCCCTCAGTGTAAAACTGTCAGTTCCTTTTCATGAATGCAAATCACAGCAGAAAGCAACACTTCAAGCTACATCAGGAGAACAAAGCCCAACTAGACGGATGGTGCCCAGATTGGATTATTACCTAACCCATTTATAAACACTGCGACAAGCCCGCATGTGTGTCTCTCTGTATGTTCTATGTCTCTAGCACGGCTGAAAGTCTTCCTATATTGACAGCCTGGAAGATTAGCAACCTGCCTTTAGCCACAGAAAGGGGACAGAATGGGCAGTAGCAAAGCAATCTCCCCATACACACCACCCCCGCCGGCGAGCCTTCCTGGAGCGGATCCTCTGTTGGGGGAGGGGAGCTCATTCTCCACAGCCCTTTTCAGTCCTGCTTGGAGACCTGATTCCTGGGGGGATATTGGTTGTAGGGTGTTTTTGTGATGTGAATCCCTGGACACTGGGTATTGAATTGATTTTATTTCATTCAGTCCAGTGAAACAGGCTATACTCATAGTGCCATTGGCTAATTAGGAATGTGTCAGGGCACTGAGTCAGTCCCTGAGCTCCCCTGCTGACTGGAGTGACAGAAGGTGCGCTTCGTCCCCAGAGAGGGCAAAGACCATTGAGCCTGTCCATCTGGAAGCATTTCTTTTTAATCCTCGCTGGTCTAGGGGAGTATCCGTGCCTTATTCACTGCCCAGGAGCCTGCCTGGCCCCTGGCGCTAGTCAGCCTTTTTTCATTTGAAGAAAAAAAAAAAGATGAAAAAGGCCTATTTTAGGGAAATGACTTTTTTTCATAGAAAATCATCATTTTGGCCCACATTTTCCAGGTTTTTGACAAAAAATAAACAAATTTTATCCATTTTTCCAACAACAATCACCCAAAAAATTGCCATTAAAATGTTTGGGGGAATAAAACCTCTACATATGTTTAAAAAATAATTTCTTATAGATGTTTTTGAGGAAAATAGTTACCATTTTCCAACCATTCTCTGACGGCCCATATCGGTGTAAATTCAGTGTCAGTTGATTGACCTCAGTGGATTTACTCCAGAGTTATATGATGGTAATTACAAACAGAATTTGCCCCAAACTGAGGACCTGCCCTGATGCTGTGTTAACAGGCCTTGGTGCCAGCAGAGAAGCTGTTTACATATGCAGATTCCCACTGGGACTTATTTACAGCGTGCTACCAAAAGCCATCCAACTAGCTCTACAGCTCTGGAGACCATCCATATCCACCTCCCCAGACCAGCAATTAACGGATTATGGAGAGAATAACGCAGCGGATAATACTGAGCTTTGAAAACAAGGGCCTCTGATCTTGAGCTGAACAAACAATTCCCCTTGTCTATGTCAGCTCCTCCTCCACTTTGATTTCTACCACAGGAGCCCATGGCTCTAGTAACGACACCCACACTGCTAAATTGTCTTCCTGCTTGCCAGCAGCAGCTCCCCAATGCTTGCTGCCCTTCCCTCTCTCAAATCACAGTGAGAGTGCCTTTGCAAACAGTAAACACAGAAAGACCTCAGAGGTGGGTCTCCCGGCTCCAATCTCAGCCTCACAATTAATCCTTACATACACACAATGATACGTCCCGTGGTTGGAACGTGTGATCGGAAGGAAGGGCGCTGGCCCTGGAGGCAGCTGACTGGAACTCAGTTGCGTAATGTGACGGCAATGCTTAAAACACCACAGAAGCCAGAACTGGGTTTTCTCACAATGGGAAAAGGCCTGTGGCTGGAGGCAGGTTAGTTGCATGTATCCGTACATCTTTTCAGGCTTTTTCATGAGTTAATGCAACGGCTGCCCATGCAAGCAGCACACAGAGATCTCATGACATACCAGCTGCAGGGGCATGCTGTATGGAGTGCCCGCTAGTGGTAGTGCTAATTACAGTACTTCTTAGTACAGGAAACACCTACTGCACTATGAACGAGGAGCACTTGTGGCACCTTAGAGACTAACAAATTTATCTGAGCATAAGCTTCCGTGGGCTAAAGCCCACTTCATCAGATGCATGCAGTGGAAAATACAGTAGGAAGAGATAAATAGATAGATAGATAGATAACATGAAAAAATGGGTGTTGCCATACCAACTCTAATGAGACTAATTGATTAAGGTGGGCTATTATCAGGAGGAGAAAAAAAACTTTTGTAGTGATAATCAGGGTGGCCCATTTCAAACAGTTGACAAGAAGGTAGGGGGGAAATTAACATGGGGAAATAGTTTTCAGTTTATACACTACGTCACCCAGAATCCTGGGAGTGCAGCTGGGCGTGTCCGTAGACCGAATGCATAAAGAACAGTGGATGGTTAAAACTCTGTGTATTTCTCTACACCAGGGGTAGGCCACCTTTCAGAAGTGCTGTGCCGAGTCTTCATTTAGTCACTCTGATTTAAGGTTTTGCGTGCCAGTAATACATTTTAACCTTTTTAGAAGGTCTCTTTCTCTAAGTCTATAATATATAACTAAACTATTGTTGTATGTAAAGTAAATAAGGTTTTTAAAATGTTTAGGAAGCTTCATTTAAAATTAAATTAAAATCCAGAGCCCCCAGACTGGTGGCTAGGACCTGGGCAGTGTGAGTGCCGCTGAAAATCAGCTCCTGTGCTGCCTTCGGTACATGTGCCATAGGTTGCCTACCCCTGCTCTATACAAACAAAATCGCACCCATAGCCAATATATATCACTCCATGCAGCCCCACCCCACCCCCGTGGCTCTGTTCACAAATGATGAAATCTCGCTGAAAAGCCCTCTCAGCAGACCCTTAATTTGGGGGCGTTCTTGCGTAACTGAGTTCACCAGAGCCCGTGTGCCACTCCAGCATCTGCAGCGGCCGGTGTTTCATAAGCTCCCTGACTTTGGGAGGGCAAAGTCCTGTTGAGCGGGGCACTGGCTCTTTCTTCCTTCACTAATAGCAAGAGATCGGCAGGAGCAAAACTTGGCAGCCCTCCAGGAGCCAGCAGGAAGCAGGAATGGCAGGGCTCTGAGCCTGTGAGGCATGGCATTGTTGCGAGTACAGTGCACTGCTCACAATGAGATGAAGACATTCATAATCAGCTCAAACTAATATTTGTTCCTGCCATTTCTGGCTAGTGAAAGGACCACATTAGAGGGCCACTGGGCCAGACTGATCACTGCAGTGACCCCACAGATGTCATGGGAGTAACACTGTGGCTAACTTTGGCCCATTATATTTGCAAGCCAGAACAAGACACTGTTCCCATCGCCCATTCAGGGTATGTCTATACTGTGATAAAACCCATGGCACAGGAGTCTCAGAGCCCAGGCCTCAGCCCAAGCCTGAACATCCACGCTGCAATTTGATAGCCCTGCAGCTCGAGCCCTGCACCTGCAAGTCAGCTGACCAGGGTCAGCTGTGGCCCTTTTATTGCAGTGTAGATATTTTCTGTTCACTTGGGCAGAATCAACAGGGCGCATACAGTGCCCGAAGCTAAGGAATTCTAGAGACCCTAAATAAAGAGAAAGGGGAGCTCAAGTGTACACAGTTTTATTCCACTCTGTGCTGTTTGCATACTGAATAGCCTCACCGCATCCCAACGCAATGTCCAACATTTGCCATAGGAAACCATATGGGGCCCCTGGATCCCCTCAACTGGGGGGCGGGATTAGAGGCCAGGTCTCTTAAGCTCTCTTCTCTCTCTCCCGCTCTGGGGATGTCTACACTTGAAGCTGGAGCTACAATTCCCAGCTCGAAGAGCCATCCAATCGAGCCAGCTCATTAAAAATAGAGCACGGCCATGAGGAGCGAGTGGTGGGAGGGGCTAACCACCCTATTTACCGAGTGTTTTGGAATTTACACCTCCAGCTTGGAAAGTAGACATACAGTGGTTAGTGGGCAGAGGTAATATTACTACCAGCTTGTCTATTCCTCAGTCCCATTCCTGGACTCCACCACAGTGCAGCACTCAGGAAAGGCAGGATCACTTACTCTCCTTTGCTTCTGCCGTTTCCACTCTTTGGTGAGATTCATAGCTCTGTCAAATACCCCTGATAAATCTAAGACCCGTGCCCTGGCGAGCAGGGAAACAGGACGCGTACAGTGCTTTGTGCCCGGGCTCACTCCATCATACTGCTGGGGAAGGAGAAACAAAAGGACGAACAGATGAACAGAAACGGGTGACTCTGCAGAGCCTGGAAAAGCCTGTGTAGTCTGCCATGCTGCAGGCCTTGTTTCATACCTTCCTTCTACACTCCCCTCCACCCAATCTGTGACCCAGCATGTCCCATCCAGTCTTGCAGATGGGCCTCGGATCAGTAACACCATCAGCTAATTTGCTCGGTTTGCTCCCCTTTGCTCGTATCATACTGTCTGCTCAGCCTTTTTCACTGCTTCTGTGCAGTGGATTGGTAGTTTCAGTGTCCTCACTGTAATAACTCCATAAACCATTGAGGCATACAGCTCGTACCCAAAGCACTACTCAAATTTACCATGTGCTGTATTGTATTCACCACATATCCCCTAGACATTAATCCCTAGCCCACAGGCTATTTACTTACTATTGGTCTAGGCTGAACTGTACTTTTCATATGCTGCTTAATCCTCCAAACAGCCCAAATCCTTTGGAATCTGATTGTAATGTCTGTCCCTCATTATGTGCTTTGTCACCAGGTTTAGCATTACCTCCAGGCCTTGTTTTTAATATCTCCCTATACTCCCATTTCCAGCATGAACAATTTGGTTTTCCTCTGCCCTGTGCTCATAAAACAGTTCTCCTCCCAAACTAGGGTGACCAGACAGTGAAAGTGAAAAATCGGGATGGGGGTTGGGGGGTAATAGGAGCCTATATAAGAAAAAGAACCAAAAATTGGGACTGACCCTATAAACATCTGGTCACCCTACCCCAAACCAACACCCTCTCCCAGCCAAGGCTCTTCACCTCAGCTGCTGATCTCGCTTGTGGAAATTCTAAGTCTACAAGATTCATCAAATTGAGTTTATAACCTCACAGCAGGTGTATCTTTGAAGTCACTGGGAGGTGTAGTTCCCAGCTTGGGTAGATGTATACATGCTAGGCGCTAGCTTGAACCTGGCTAAAAAAAAAACATGTGTCAGCAGCAGCATGGGCAGTGGTTTGGGCTCATGGCCAAAGGACAATCCTGCTCAGCTTCCTGGGTATGTAATCAGGTGACTAGCCCAGCCCACCATCGTGCCGACTTGGCCACACGGTTATTTTTAGGTGTTAGCTAGAGCAAAGGTAAAGCAGGGCCTCTACTTGAGATGGGAATGACACCTCCCAGCAGATGTGTAGAGATATCCCTGGAGTCCTGGCCCTCCCATCTCTAACCAGCATTCTCTCCTTTTAGACAGCGTGTTAAATGTCCATTAAAGATTAACCAGTTTTGTTCTTCTCATTTTGTGGGTGGGTGTTACCAGGACATGGTGCATTTTCCACTTTCAGGGCAGCGAACCTGTTTAGAACTAGCTCAGGTGTTTGTTCACTGCTTAGCTTGCCAGTTATTGACTTCCCTGAGGAAGCGCTCCTCTGCTGCCTCCTTTAAGACAGGAACAAAGTAACCATTGAACAACTCATCCCCCAGTATAAACTCTCTGCACTCATTTTCAAGAGGCCCAATGGGCTTCCTTTGAACCTTTAGTTGGTGCTTGGCTAGCTGAGCAGTAGGTCAGTACCTGCAAATTAAATCTATCGCCAACACCAGCTGTTGAAATACACACTGAACAAAGGCTGGTTCTTCACGGCAGCCGAGCCGTCGTGAAGGCGCTGTGGGGCACCAATGAATCAGCAGGGAACACTTTCAATCAAGCTTGCACAGAAAGCCCTCAGAGCCTAACACAGCCCAGACTTAGTGTCCCCAGAGCTCTTCTCCCAGCATCGATAAAACCAGCTTCAAGCGCATGCTGTGTATTGGCTATTTCCATAAAATTCAGAGAAGCAGCTGGTCTAGTGGTTAGATCAAGGGACCTGGGAATCAGGACACCTGGGTTCCATGCTGAGTTTTTTTTTTCATAGATTCATAGACTCTAGGACTGGAAGGGACCTCGAGAGGTCATCGAGTCCAGTCCCCTGCCCTCATGGCAGGACCAAATACTGTCTAGACCATCCCTGATAGACATTTATCTAACCTACTCTTAAATATCTCCAGAGATGGAGATTCCACAACCTCCCTAGGCAAGTTCTGCCACTGTGTGACCTTGCCCAAGTAACATCGCCTCTCTTCACTTCTGTTTCCCTTCTATGGCACCAGGCTGGTAGTAATCCCTGCCAAGCTCAGAAGGCACTCATGAGGTTTGCTACACTGAGGCGCAGTATCAGTCGGGGTATAATTGAGGTCACCTCCATGACCCTCCCAGCCTCACAACACGGGGTCTCTTCAGTTTGGCTTCACCCATAGGCTATCCCTCTGCTTTGAGAACACCAGCACAGGGCCACTTCAGTTTGGCATTACTCAACACAGTATCCTGGGGCCTGGGCATCTCAGTTTTGTGTCACTCATCTATGATTCTTCTGTCCGGCTCAGATTATAGGCACAGGGCTAGTTAAGCTTGGCAATATCTACCAAAAAACCCCAGGAAGCCCAGCACAATAATTCTGCAGGTGCATAGAGCTGGTCATCCAAGGATCTCATAACACAAGTCCTAAGGAATTAAATCCTCCCCAGAAAGGGCCACCCTAGGTGGGTATCACCCATCTGTGACCTCTCACCCCTGCTGACACAGAGAAAAGAAAAAGTGCAAGACCTTAAACTAGATTGAAAGCTGCTGGCCCCTGTGCAGCTTCTCCCTTTCTCCATCCTGCAACCTGTCTTCTCATTCTCCCTGCAAGATTGCTGCTTTACAGCCTGCCTGGGCCTTTGTACCCAATACAGAAGTTAATATTTCATCTTGAGACTAGGGGAAATTGAGTTAGCCTTGAAATGCCAAAGGTAGGTTTAAAATATTCCGTGGTTGGCTCATAAAGGCTCCTATTAGGAATGTACTTTCTGATAAGGAAATGGCTCTGTACCCAGAATAACAGCTCGGGAGACTAATTGTGAAAATCAATGTCATTTGCATATCTGTATCATTTTCATCTGGCTGCTTCAGTCTCTGCTTTTATGGAGACTAATCTGGTTACTCAATCAGCTTCAGGGAGCGGCAAAGTGCAAACTGTCCCAGCTCAAGGCAGCTTCCCAGCAGGAGGAAATCAGGTCACGGTAAATGGACTTACGTGTTCCTATTGCGCAGGGATCTCATCTCTGCTCCCCAGCAGATTTGTACAGAGATCAAATTACAAGGATGGGATGAATAATTAAATCTCCCTGTAAATAATCAAGGACAACCTGTTCATTTACCTAGCAGCATTCGTTCGGGAGAACCCCGAAGGACTCTACTGAGTATTAGGCAGTGGGAGTTGGAGAGGTAAGCACAGAACAGGGAGTCACAAAGACCCAGTTTCTAATCCTGGCTCTTCTACTGACTTGCTGCATGCCCTTGGCCAAGTCACTTTGCCCCTGCCTCAGTTTCTCCATCAGTAACATTGGATTGATAGTAACACCTGCCTGCCTCATGAAGAAGCATTGTACAGTGCTTTGAACGTGTAAAGCACTACATATGTTCAGAGTATTATCTTACAGAACCGCTCAGAATCCAAATGCAGCCACCTTTGGGCTGCGTCTTTATCCAGTGGACTCCACAGGGGGAATTTTAGAGAAGAAGAATTCAATCAGCCAAATAGGAAACTTGCAAGAAAACCAGGACTAAATACTACTCGTGCTCAAAACTCCATAGCACTTTTAATGACCCTTGTGACCATTGTCTTAATATCTTACCTTTTCTGAACGAATGTGCTTCCAGAGGCACCAGCACCCCTGGGGGCCACCAGTTTTCTACTGAATTAGCGCGACCACCATGAGGTCTTCCAGCAAAGTACTAACCAGGCCCAGGCCTGTTTAGCTTACAAAATCAGAGATGATTACACACGAAGAGGAACAACCTAGCACCAAGGCTCTGTGCTACAAGTACTGCAGACAATTCCTCCAGCTGTGGTGATGCTCTCCGGTTAAGGAGAGCGGATGTGTTTGACCTCTGTCAACTGCACATCTCCCCATCACCACCCTCACCAAAAATACAGTCTGACAGCCCATCCTGCCAGTAATGTAATTCCACATGGAAATTGTCCACTCAGTCCAACAGATTTGCTACTGAGTGACTGCCACTGGGAAACAAAGAAACAATCCAAGCAGATACCATCTGGTACCTCTGCCAGTACTGCTCTCTCACCACAAGCAGGGTATGCTACAGGGGCATCATTAAATTTGCTGATTCTAAACCCACCCCAAACATGGGTGCATTTCTAGTGCTGTGGGAACCTCAAAACTCAGCCCAGATCAATGACTGTGGAATGAACTTGGGCTGGTGCTGCCCACACAACCCTGCACCTGCTCCTATTCTCCAAGCACCGGTTCCCCTAGCCAACCCCCGCCACTTACATTTTTTTCTCTTTCGTGGGACCTATTAGCTAGATCCCTCATCCCTGCTAATTTTCTGGCCCTTGGGTCCTCCTCACTGTTTGTCAGGGGTGCTGGTCCCTATATCTTGAGGCTTCTGGGGTGCTGCCAGCTGAACATCACTGCCCTACCAAACAAGCTCAATAGACAGAAGCAGGTTATTCTGTGTCTAGATTTTGGGGCCTGATGGATGCATGGTAAAAAGTGAAAGTGAAATTGGGACTGGTTGGGGTTCATTCTGCAAAACCTCATCAGCTGGGGTTTCATTTCACCCCAAACCAGGAATGATGTAAAGCCAGGAGCCAAAATTCCAGTGTTTTTTAGGGAGGTTAGAGAAATGATTCCAGTTCAGGCTCAGATAAGGAGGGACAGAACCAAAGATCGGTTTGATTCTGTTACTGAAAAATGTCTTTGGTTGGGGGCTTAGTTTTGGGCCAGATCAGAATCCTATTTTCACTAAACCACAGGGGGAGAGGTGGCAGCCAGAATAAGAAGAAAACTGCAGGAAGTGGCCTAGAAAAGAAGGACCCCCCTAAGCCTCACCCCCAACCCACTGCCCTGCTTTTGAAAGGCCTGCTGCAGATTTTATTCTCCATGGGACTGCTGTATATTACCAAAGAGCTGCCTCTATTTATCAACCATGTAAACTTCCAAAGCCAATCCATAAAGCTGACACCGCAGGCCCATGCACTACTGGCAGGGCATTAAGGTTTTATAGCTAAACCTTTCCTGGTTAAGTCCTAGAACAAGCAAAGGTTTCGAGACTTTTTCTCCCAGGCCCGTCAAATTCAATGATGCGTGTCTAGCCGCTTCATTGAGCGAAGGCTGCCCACGTTCCTGCCTCCCTCATAGGACCCTTACATAACTGCCATCTCTGTAGTTAATGAGCGGCGCTTGAGAAATTTCCACTGCCCAGGGCCCTGGGAAGCTCACGTGAGCGCAGCCTCCACCTCTCGTGTGCTGGCGTGGGATTGGCCTGAGGATTAGTGCAGCACAATGGAATATATTTTTGCTGCTCAAGAAGTTAATAAATGAAATTCTATTGTGGCAGCGCAAGGAATAAAAGAGAGCCGGAGGACACAGGAAAATCACCTGGCTGACTATTAGCAATGAGGAGGGAGCAGACTGGTTTGATCAAGCTGGGCTCTCATCAGCACCTACAAGTGGAGCAGGCTCAGGCCCACTCAGCCCTTGGACGTGAGGCTGCTCTGAGAAGCCCAGGGGGTTACAAAAAGTGACGCTGGTTACTCAGTAAGTTCATAGAATGATGTTTCTATGATTAACACCTGTACTATGTCTACCTTAGGCTTCAGTAGCTGTGCTGGGGCTAGTGCAACAGTTAGAGATGTCCTACATAAAGTGCTTTTGCAAGCACTGGATTTGTGTAACCTAGAAATGCCAGATTATTAGGAATGCAGCACTTGCTGGTCCTTGAAAATATATATTGGAACCAAGGTATTTGCACAGGGTGCCAAGGGGAGCATCTTAAAGGAGGAACCAGAAAGCTTATAAATTTGGGGCCAGATCCTCATCTGGTGTGAATTGGTGCAGTTCCAGTGAAGTAACAGCACCGTGCTGATTTACACTAGCTGACGATCTGGCCCTTGGGCTATCATGGCAGACAGAGTTTGGAGGTTAATACTTGCTGGGCACCCTGCAGTGCCTAGCTGCAGCTGGTTTGTGGTGCCATTTTTACTTGTGTTTGATGTGAGAGAAAATCCGCTTTACATGCACTGGTAGCCTGGCTGGCTGTCATTTCTATTCTGTAGGTAATGGTGAGTGAATATTTAACCGCTGGAGGAACATTTCCTTCCAGGGATGGAAGCTGCCAGGTTAATCAGTTTCCAGAATACAGTAAAGATGCAGATTACAGGAGGATAAAAGTTCAAAACCTTGAGGATGTTCAAAGTCTTCCACCAGCACATCTGAAGCAGTGATGGGTGACAGCTGAGAGCTAAAAGAAGGCACAAAACACTGGTATAGAAATTATAATGATTGACTCTCTCAACGGTATATGTCAGAGAATGGAGGGGCAGGAAGAGGACTCACCTGATGACCAGTTTAAAAGTCCTCCCTACCACCCTCACTGGTCACTCACCACATCCCACTGGATCCCTGTGACAACCAATGAGGTTCTTCTGACCCCATGTCATATACACTGAGGGCTATTAGCCACTGGGACAGTTTGCCAAGGGTCGGGGTGGATTCTCCATCACTGATGTGCACTAGTGCAAAAGGAATTATTTGGGGGAAGTTCTATGGCCTGTGTTCTCCAGGAGGTCGGACTAAATGCTTAGAATGGTCCCTTCTGGCCTTGGAATCTGAATCCTGGGAAGATTCAGTCTTCGGTTCCTCACCAGGACTTTGGACAATCTAAAGTAGAGAGAGATGCTGAAGAAGCAACAAGCTGGGACAGGCCACTTTGACAGCACTTAGCCAGTTCTGTGTAGGCATCCAGCCAGGCAGTTCTTTACCTTAATATATATTCAGGATCCCCTATAGTCATTGAGATCCTTGGGCAGAAGGTATGATTGGCTGCAGGTCTCTTTGCATGTGCAGGGCTGTTCAATTTCTTTTGTTACACAATCACGTATTTATTATTTAGATCCAATATTATTAAATTGTCCATGTCTTTCTTTAGCTCAGAGAGCTAATCTAATTCCCATTAAACACCATGAAACAGATGGGAGCAGGGTTATATGTGTCAGACGTTTACATTGAATCAGACTCCTCCAGGGTGACCTCCTCGACCCACAGGAAGGCCTATGGCACAGAAGTCTGCTTTAGATGATGTACTTAGTGTATAGCATTTATATAAATCAGTGTTGGGATCTGCTCCCTAGCAGCTCCAGTTTGGAGAAGTGTTGTACCACTGAGTATGAGATGCCCTGCTCCAACTTGAGGAAGGGATTGACTTAGGGCACCACTTAAGTGATATTTGGATCGAAGAAATTACATGATTTAGGAATTCTGCTGCCTATGGCCCTTCTGTCAAACCACACTCCATTCCCTAGTGCACGTGTCCTTTGGAACAGCAGCAACTGAAGTATGGGAGAAACGTGCAGCTGCACTTAAGCATATTTGGATTGTGATTCGTCAGTAAAAAGCACCACTCAAATGTTTCAGCTGAGAACACTGCATTTACTGTGAGTCATTTTTACAGGTAGGAAGGTAAAGATTTTGCTACCCCCTAGCGTATTGGCCAAGGCTAAACTCCTTATCCAGCGAGGACAGATTGGAAACCATGGCATGGATACCATAGAAATCGCTGTTGTTTCTATTTCTCTTTAGATTTAGGTACATTAGATACCATGGACAGAACAGTCCTAGGCAAGGTCAGAGCAATATGCTCAGGTGCTGTGTAAAGTTGTTCCTGAAATAAGAGTGAGGTCAAAGGCCCAAGATAATCTGACTGATATGGAGTTACTGTTTTACACTGCTACAGTGGGAATGTATGGTTGATCAGTGAGGCTTCCTGCAGGGGAATAAGGATGGAGGAATGACTGGAGAAGCCAGACAAAGTAGGTTAGCATGGATGCAACAAAATGACGAATTTTAACACCTGGAGCTGCACTGTATGCTTCTAGTGGAGATACAAGATCAAATACGATTTTAAATCAGTATTTCTCCTTGAACACCATTTTCAGTCGGCTCCACCCATAAATACATTCTGGGCCATTGATCCAGCTGGTTCACCACTTTGGAGGGGGTTCTGGCCACCTTCAGAGCTCAGAGCATTTCCTTAATGAGGTGCTAATGGGCAATCTTGTCTTCACTGAGCCTGTTATCTTTCTGAAACTGAGGGCAGGTCTACTGTACAATCTTAAGTCAAGGTATATTATTACATTAGATAATTACTGCAGTGGCAGATGTCCACTCTACCCTCCTTCTGTCTTTACTAAGAGTTCAGAGAGGTAGTTGTGTTAGTCTGTATCAGCAAAAACAATGAGGAGTCCTTGTGGCACCTTAGAGACTAACAAATGTATTTGGGCATAAGCTTTCGTGGACTAAAATCCTTCATAAGGGTGCTTCCACAGACTGAAGAGGGGCAGTGTGGGGTGCTGAGAGTCAGGGCTTTCAGTTCTATGCAGCTCCCTACCAGGAGCCCAGCTTCCCCCAGGGCTTTTGACCTTCTCCCCTCCCAGCCAGGAGCTGGGGGAAGCCACCCCGGGCTTCTCACCTCTGGTGGGGAGATCTGCACCTGGAGTCCTGTTGGCTGCCGTGTTCCTGGAGAGGAGTAGGGAGCCAAGAGCCCAGGGTGCAGGTGGGCTCCCAGCCAGGAGTCCAGAGCCTCGGTGCAGCAGGACTCCCAGCATACAGCCAGGACTCTAGGAGGCAGCAGGATTCCCTGTGGGGAGCCTGGATGGCAGCCAGGCTTGGAGTGGAGACCAGGCAGCAGCCTGGCTGGGGAGCTGGGAACCGATGTAAGGATCTCAGTGTCTCCACAGACACTGCGTCACCCTAACTACATCGACATAAGTCCTGTGCCTCTCGTGGAGGTGGAGTTATTATGTCAAAGTAGTGGGGCACTTACATAGGCGGGAGGAAGGCTGTAGTGTAGACACTGACATAATTAGGTTGACGTAAGCTGCCTTATGTCAACCTAACGGTGTAATGTAGAACAGGCCTGAATACCACTATCTCAGGCCTAGTCTACCAGTATAATTAAAGTGGTTCAACTATCCTAGTGAAGATGCAGTTACATCAGAATAAAGGTGCTTATGTTGGTGGAGCTATTCCTGTAAGGGAAGGAGAATCATTACTGGTAGAAAGCACCTTGATACCTGTATAAGTGCACCCATATTAAGGCTTTTACTGGTATAATTGTATGAGTAAAACCACCTTCTCAGGGGACACAGATAGACTGGTGTAACTTAAGTGCAGACCAGCCCACAGAAATTCCATCCAGCCTGCCTTAGATCACCAAACCCTGTATTCTGGTAACTCATCCAGAGGATTTATCTGGCATCTGGCTGCTCAATTCACTCAATCAGCTTCTGTGATTTTCAGTTCCACCTGATTATTCAGCAGACAGCAATGGCTTCAGTTCAAATAGCAATCCTGCCCTTGTCTTAATCCATCTAGTGACCTTAGAGCCCTGCCTCAAGCCTCCCGGTTGTGACGCTCAGCATGATAAGAGTGCAGAGCCACGGGCTGAAGTACATTCCCCTACCCGTGCAGCACGAGTGAGGAAGGATGTTAACAATATTACACAAGCAAACATGCCCCATGCACACAGGAAGCACAACTCATTCTACATAGTCATGTGTCTGCACTGGACTTTCTCAGGAAATCTGCTGGGGATGCAGCTGCACCAGTGGTAGCTATGGTGGAGGAACTAATTGGACACAGACATTTTGTGCCATCATGTCACCAGAACAGGGTTAGGCACTGGTGATGCTGGTAAAAACATCAATGGCTGCAAATGTCTGGTCTACACTGACCCTCTACCACTGGGGCTACATCAGAGAGGCCCTGAAAAATCCTAGTGCCTCTGAGATGCCCAGCTACTGACTAGGGCAGGAAAGCAGGGGTGGCAGACCTGAGCGATTGGCCCAGCTGATGGACGTGTTTCTAAAAGAAGCCATTGTCTCATCGGTGGACAAGGCTCAAGGTTACACAGCTTGTATGTATAGTTAGCTGGTGAACAGAGACAAGGCCGGCTTTGTTCATGTTTCCTCACTCTGGTGCCAGAGCAACGGGAAAGCCACAATGTCAGCAGGTCCCACAGGCGTAAACTGCACGGGGCTGCTCAGTGGCTAGTCTCCCTTCCAGTGCACTTCACATTACTAAGGCCTTTGCCCAGCTAAAGCCCTTCCCCGCTGACGGTCTGGCAGCAGGACAGACTTTAATTAAACTTCACAACCTCCTGTAGAGGGAGGTGTCATAAACAGATAGCTAAGGGTTAATGTCTCTTTCACCTGAAGCACCTGACCAGAGGACCAATCAGGAAACCGGATTTTTTCAACTTTGGGTGGAGGGAATTGAGTGTCTAAGGTCTTTGTTTTCTGGCTGCCTGCTTTCTCTGAGCTTTGGAGAAGTAGTTCTACTTTCTAGTCTTCTGTTTCTAAGTGTAAGGACAAAGAGATCAGATAGTAAGTTCTATGGTTTCTTTTCTTTGGTATTTGCATGAATATAAGTGCTGGAGTGCTTTGATTTGTATTCTTTTTGAATAAGGCTGTTTATTCAATATTCTTTTAAGCAATTGACCCTGTGTTGTATCATCTAATACAGAGAGAACATTTGTACTTATTTTTCTTTCTTTTTATATAAAGCTTTCTTTTAAGACCTGTTGGAGTTTTTCTTTACTTCAGGGAAATTGAGTCTGTACTCACCAGGGAATTGGTGGGAGGAAGAAATCAAGGGGAGATTTGTGTGTTGGATCGCTAGCCTGATTTTGCATTCCCTCTGGGGGAATAGGAAAGTACTTTTTGTTTTCAGGATTGGGAACAGAGAGGGGGAGTCTCTCTGTGTAGTTTCACAGAGCTTGTGTCTGTGTATCTCTCCAGGAGCATCTGGAGGGAGGAAGGGAAAAAGGATTATTTCCCTTTGTTGTGAGACTCAAGGGATTTGGGTCTTGGGGTCCCCAGGGAAGGTTTTTCAGAGGGACCAGAGTGCCCCAAAACACTCTAATTTTTTGGGTGGTGGCAGCAGGTACCAGGTCCAAGCTGGTAACTAAGCTTGGAGGTTTTCATGCTAACCCCCAGATTTTGGACGCTAAGGTCCAAATCTGGGACTAAGGTTATTACATGGTGGCAGTGGGTGGGAGATAGACAGAATCCAGAAGCCAGTAGGAATATTATATTTTTCTTTTCTCTGCTAAGGGCTTTTTAGCAGAGAGAAACAGTTGGTTTTAAAAGGGAACCAGAGAGAATTTTTTTTTCTGCTCTCTCTCGCAGTTTGTGGCTTGCATGTTAAGGGTCTTTTGTCATGCAATAGCCCTCCCATTAGGGGGCAAGTACCAGCACTTATAGGCATGCAAATAAAGTGGTTTTTCTGGTTTCCCTTCATTGAACATTAGCTAGAGAGAGAAAGGGAAAAAAGCACTGTTGCTAGGCAGACTTCAGGAGGCAACAGAGAACCTGCAGTTCAGAAGATAAACACCGGAGGGCACCCCAACACAAGAAAACAGGAACCATGACTTCTAAGGCAAAAATTGAGGCCGAAGAACAAATCAAAGAAGCTGAACACAGGCGACAGATGGAGATGAAAGAAAAGGAAGAAAGCATCAAACTGGCAGCCTTCCAAAGAGAACAGGCGGCCCAAGAGGCAGCACACAAAAGAAAACTAGAAGAAGAAGAGGTGGCCCACCGCCGAGAAATGGAAAAGCACCGCCGAGAAATGGAAAAGCACCAAAAAGAAATGGAAAAACAACAAAAATAAATGGAAAAACAACAAAAAGAGAATGAAGAGAAGGAAAAACAGAGAAAACATGAACTGGAATTGGCAAAAGCTGGGCTGCATGTGCCAGCCAACCCTAACAACCCGGTGCCAAATATTGCTCCACAGCACAGGAAATTTCCCACCTACAAGGCAGGTGATGACACCGAGGCCTTCTTGGAAAACTTTGAAAGAGCCTGTCTTGGGTACAGCATTCCCGAAGACCAGTACATGGTAGAATTGAGGTCACAGCTCAGTGGACCTTTAGCAGAGGTGGCAGCTGAAATGCCTAAGCACCAAATGAATGACTATAAACTTTTTCTAACCAAGGCCAGATACAGGATGGGGATAACCCCAGATCATGCCCGTCGGCGCTTCAGAACCCAAAAGTGGAAACCAGAGGTGTCATTTCCCAAACACGCCTACTACATTGCAAAAAACTATGAGGCCTGGCTAACAGGAAACAACATTCAAACCTTGGAAGAACTAAACCTCCTCATACAAATGGAACAGTTCTTGGATGGTGTTCCTGAAGACATCACACGGTACATACAAGATGGAAATCCCAAAGATATCGCTGAGGCGGGGGAGATTGGAGCCAAATGGATGGAACTGGCAGAAAGCAAGAAAGCTACTGTCAAGGGGAACGATTACCCCAGGGGGCACACAGACCATAAACCCTACAACCGAGGACAGCCAAAGACCCCACATACCACCCAAGTAAAGCCACAGATACCCTACCCTTCAACCTCACCAGTCTCCAGTAACTCACCTCGGCCCAGTGACCCATCAGATGGAAGATGCTTTAAGTGTAATGAACTGGGACATATCAAGGCCAAGTGTCCCAAGAACACCATGCGAGTGCAATTCATTACACCACCATCACACCAAAGATCCCCAGGCCCGGATGCCTCTCAAATACCCTTGGAGCGAAGGGAAAATTTGAGAGTGGGCGGAAAGAAGGTTACTGCGTGGAGAGACACGGGGGCACAAGTGTCAGCTATCCACCAATCCTTCGTTAACCCCAAATTCATCAACCCAAAGGCCAAAGTTACAATTTACCCCTTCATGTCACAAGCTGTAGACTTGCCTACAGCTCAACTGCCTGTCCAGTACAAAGGCTGGGCAGGAATGTGGACTTTTGCAGTCTATGACAATTATCCTATCCCCATGCTACTGGGGGAAGACTTGGCCAACCAGGTGAGGCGGGCCAAGAGAGTGGGAATGGTTACACGTAGCCAAACCAGGCAAGCTTCCAGACCCATTCCTGTTCCTGAGCCGTCCACAGAGGCCCCGTCTGTGTTACCAGAGACCCAGACAGAGGTAGTGGACCCGGATTCCATGCCAACCACTGAAGCAGCCACAGCACCTCCAGTCCCAGGCCCGGAACTGGAACAGCAACCAGCACCAGCAAGTGCAACCACATCTTCAAACTCAACGCCAGAGGGCGCCAGCGAGCCACAACTGGCAGAAGCACAAGACAGCCATACCCAAAAGGCTCAGCCAGAGCCTGAAATACCCTCAGGTGCACCAGCGGAGAGCGGTTCACCAGCAACAGAAACAACCCCATCACCTACATCGCTTCCAGAGGGACCAAGCCCAAGTCCACAGTCTGAGGAAGAACTGGTAACCCCAGCCTCAAGGGAACAGTTCCAGGCTGAGCAGGAAGCGGATGACAGCCTTCAGAAAGCTTGGGCGGCGGCACGGAGCACCCCACCGCCTCTCAGCTCTTCTAATCGATCCCGGTTTGTTATAGACCAAGGACTTTTATACAAGGAAATTCTTTCTGGTGGACACCGGGAAGAATGGCAGCCGCAAAAACAGTTGGTGGTTCCAACTAAGTACCGGGGGAAGCTCTTAAGCTTAGCCCATGATCATCCCAGTGGCCATGCTGGGGTGAACAGAACCAAGGACCGGTTGGGGAAGTCCTTCCACTGGGAGGGGATGGGCAAGGACGTTGCCAAGTATGTCCGGTCTTGTGAGGTATGCCAAAGAGTGGGAAAGCCTCAAGACCAGGTCAAGGCCCCTCTCCAGCCACTCCCCATAATTGAGGTCCCATTTCAGCGAGTAGCTGTGGATATTCTGGGCCCTTTCCCAAAAAAGACGCCCAGAGGAAAGCAGTACGTACTGACTTTAGTGGACTTTGCTACCCGATGGCCGGAAGCAGTAGCTCTAGGTAACACCCGGGCTAACACTGTGTGCCTGGCCCTAACAGACATCTTTGCCAGGGTAGGTTGGCCCTCCGACATCCTTACAGATTCAGGGTCTAATTTCCTGGCAGGGACCATGAAAAAACTGTGGGAAACTCATGGGGTGAATCACTTGGTTGCCACCCCGTACCACCATCAAACCAATGGCCTGGTGGAAAGGTTCAATGGAACTTTGGGGGCCATGATACGAAAATTCATCAACGAATTCTCCAATAATTGGGACCTAGTGTTGCAGCAGTTGCTGTTTGCCTACAGGGCTGTACCACATCCCAGTTTAGGGTTTTCACCATTTGAACTTGTGTATGGTCACGAGGTTAAGGGGCCATTACAGTTGGTGAAGCAACAATGGGAGGGGTTTACGCCTTCTCCAGGAACTAACATTCTGGACTTTGTAAGCAACCTACAAAGCACCCTCCGACACTCTTTAGCCCTTGCTAGAGAGAACCTAAAGGATGCTCAAGAAGAGCAAAAGGCCTGGTATGACAGACATGCCAGAGAACGTTCCTTCAAGGTAGGAGACCAGGTTATGGTCTTGAAGGCGCAACAGGCCCATAAGATGGAAGCATCATGGGAAGGGCCATTCACGGTCCAAGAGCGCCTGGGAGCTGTAAACTACCTCATAGCATTTCCCAATTCCTCACTAAAGCCTAAAGTGTACCATGTTAATTCTCTCAAGCCTTTCTATTCCAGAGACTTACAGGTTTGTCAGTTTACAGTCCAGGGAGATGATGCTGAGTGGCCTGACGGTGTCTACTATGACGGGAAAAAAGACGGTGGCGTGGAAGAGGTGAACCTCTCAACCACCCTGGAACGTCTGCAGCGGCAACAAATCAAGGAGCTGTGCACTAGCTTCGCCCCATTGTTCTCAGCCACCCCAGGACGGACTGAACGGGCATACCACTCCATTGATACAGGTAATGCTCACCCAATCAGAACCCCACCCTACCGAGTGTCTCCTCATGCCCAAGCTGCTATAGAACGGGAGATCCAAAACATGCTACAGATGGGTATAATCCGCTCATCTACCAGTGCATGGGCATCTCCAGTGGTTCTGGTACCCAAACCAGATGGGGAAATACGCTTTTGCGTGGACTACCGTAAGCTAAATGCTGTAACTCGTCCGGACAACTATCCAATGCCACGTACCGATGAGCTATTGGAAAAGTTGGGACGTGCCCAGTTCATCTCTACAATAGACTTAACCAAGGGGTACTGGCAAGTACCGCTAGATGAACCTGCCAAGGAGAGGTCAGCATTCGTCACCCATGCGGGGGTGTATGAATTCAATGTCCTTCCTTTCGGCCTTCGAAATGCACCCGCCACCTTCCAGAGGCTGGTAGATGGTCTACTAGCTGGACTGGGAGAATTTGCAGTTGCCTACCTCGATGATGTGGCCATTTTTTCAGACTCCTGGCCCGAACACCTACTACACCTGGAAAAGGTCTTTGAGCGCATCAGGCAGGCAGGACTAACTGTTAAGGCCAAAAAGTGTCAAATAGGCCAAAACAGAGTGACTTACCTGGGGCACCAGGTGGGTCGAGGAACCATAAACCCCCTACAGGCCAAGGTAGATGCTATCCAAAAGTGGCCTGTCCCACGGTCCAAGAAGCAGGTCCAATCCTTCTTAGGCTTGGCCGGATACTACAGGCGATTTGTACCACACTACAGCCAAATCGCTGCCCCACTGACCGACCTGACCAAAAAGACCCAGCCAAATGCAGTTAAGTGGACTGATGAGTGTCAAAAGGCCTTTACCCAACTTAAGGCAACGCTCATGTCGGACCCTGTGCTCAGGGCCCCGGATTTTGACAAGCCATTCCTAGTAACCACAGATGCATCTGAGCGTGGTATAGGAGCAGTGCTCATGCAGGAAGCAACAGATCACAACTTCCATCCTGTCGTGTTTCTCAGCAAGAAACTGTCTGAGAGGGAAAGTCACTGGTCAGTCAGTGAAAAGGAATGCTATGCCATTGTGTACGCCCTGGAAAAGCTACGCCCATATGTTTGGGGACGGCGGTTCCAACTACAAACTGACCATGCTGCACTAAAGTGGCTTCATACTGCCAAGGGGAACAACAAGAAACTTCTTTGTTGGAGTTTAGCTCTCCAAGATTTTGATTTTGAAATTCAACACATCACAGGAGCTTCTAATAAAGTTGCTGATGCACTCTCCCGTGAGAGTTTCCCAGAATTCAGTAGTTAAAAAGTGTTCTTAAAATGTAGAAGTCTGTTAGTTATATACTTAGGAGTATATGTAAAGGTGTATGTGTTGTATTAATCTGTTTATTTTCAAGTTCTAGAAGGAAATCGCCGCCAGTGAGCTTCCCCACTGTCTGCAATTTGGGGGGCGTGTCATAAACAGATAGCTAAGGGTTAATGTCTCTTTCACCTGAAGCACCTGACCAGAGGACCAATCAGGAAACCGGATTTTTTCAACTTTGGGTGGAGGGAATTGAGTGTCTAAGGTCTTTGTTTTCTGGCTGCCTGCTTTCTCTGAGCTTTGGAGAAGTAGTTCTACTTTCTAGTCTTCTGTTTCTAAGTGTAAGGACAAAGAGATCAGATAGTAAGTTCTATGGTTTCTTTTCTTTGGTATTTGCATGAATATAAGTGCTGGAGTGCTTTGATTTGTATTCTTTTTGAATAAGGCTGTTTATTCAATATTCTTTTAAGCAATTGACCCTGTGTTGTATCATCTAATACAGAGAGAACATTTGTACTTATTTTTCTTTCTTTTTATATAAAGCTTTCTTTTAAGACCTGTTGGAGTTTTTCTTTACTTCAGGGAAATTGAGTCTGTACTCACCAGGGAATTGGTGGGAGGAAGAAATCAAGGGGAGATTTGTGTGTTGGATCGCTAGCCTGATTTTGCATTCCCTCTGGGGGAATAGGAAAGTACTTTTTGTTTTCAGGATTGGGAACAGAGAGGGGGAGTCTCTCTGTGTAGTTTCACAGAGCTTGTGTCTGTGTATCTCTCCAGGAGCATCTGGAGGGAGGAAGGGAAAAAGGATTATTTCCCTTTGTTGTGAGACTCAAGGGATTTGGGTCTTGGGGTCCCCAGGGAAGGTTTTTCAGAGGGACCAGAGTGCCCCAAAACACTCTAATTTTTTGGGTGGTGGCAGCAGGTACCAGGTCCAAGCTGGTAACTAAGCTTGGAGGTTTTCATGCTAACCCCCAGATTTTGGACGCTAAGGTCCAAATCTGGGACTAAGGTTATTACAGGAGGTCGTTATTGTTTCCTGTTAGCAGCTGGGGAACCCAAAGCAGAGAGAAGTGATGTGATTTGCTCTAGGTCACACAGCAAGACAGCTAAGGGTAGAACCGAGAAACCTGTGATCCCACACTCTTTGCTCTAACTACTAGACCGCACTCCTTCCCAGAGCCAGAAAACAAGTTCTGGATTCCTAGTCCTAATCCCTTAGATATTCTGCATGCACCCGCCACCAAGGTATCTAGTCTCCTTCTCTAACCACTATACCATGTTTCCTTGTGCCAAGAGAAGGGAAAAAGAAAAGCTCTGCTGAAAACTAACCAGGATTCCAGCAGGACCCTCTGTCTGGGCCTGGCATTTATGACCCTCAGCTCCCAGTTGAAAGGTTAAACCATAAAGGGACCATCAGCACAGAGGTAGGAGGGATGGCAGCAGCTCCAGTCTACTTTAATCTCACAGCCTCACTTTTCTCACACACACACAAACACATCACCTCATCGGGGCGGAGAACATGTGACAGGGACTGGGCTCTGACTCAGTTGTTAATCCGGGAGGACAGAGATGGCATTGTTCACACAGAGATTCAAGCAGCCAAGCATCCGTGATGAGGTATGTGGCTGGCTGATGGCCCTCTCTAGCAAACTAACTAACGAGGTCACTTGATAATCACAAAGGACTGGTCGAGAACCCAGAGAATCAACTAAGACCTGGGAGGCAGAACTGGTTTCTATTCCTAACTCTGCCACTGACTCGCAGTGAGCCTGAGGGAGTCATTGTAACCTGTCTGTGCCTCAGTTTCCCCATCTGTGAGTGCTAGCAGTCTGTGCTTTACCTACCCACAGGGCTGTAGAAATGATGTAAATCAGTGTCAGCTCAGCCACTGTAATGAGACTGATAGGCCCTCTTCATCCACTGGAAATTGGCTCTGGGCTTGTCTTCACAGCAACAGTTAGCTTGAGTTAATTACACTTGAATTACTGCACTTGAACTAGGCTAGCTCAAGTGGGAGTGAAAACTCTGCAGAGCAATACTCCAGCTTCGCAGGCTGACTAGCTTAGAGGTTGACCAGTTGTAATTTGAGCCGCAGCATCTCCACCGCATCACTAACTCCTGCTCCAGGATCAACAACAGCTGAGGTCCAACCCAGCCTCTCCTGACAGGCCAGCTAGCTGGTGTTTAAGTACATTTACACTGCAGCTGGGAATGTGCTTCCCTGCTCAGGCAGGCAGACAGGCACTAGAGTGCTAAAACTGGCAGCGCAACCAGAGCTGTGGCTCAGGCTAATTGCCTGAGTATTTACCCAGGGGCTCTGGGTATTTATCCTCAGTTGCCACTTGGGCTGCCCCAGCCTACACTGCTATGTTCAGTGCACTCACTCGAGCAGAGCTAGCCAGTCTGTCTACACAAGCAGGGAAGCAATCTCCCAGCTACAGAAGTGCAGAAACGAGCTGAGAGCGAATGGGAGTCAAATTAAGGGCACAGTTTAAGTTCTAGCTCAGACTAATACTGCAATGAAGATTGGGATTGACTGTTGCAGTACTTAATTCATTGATGCCTAATATAAAAATGCTTTGAGATCTTGGCATCGCCATAACGATCAGTGTTCTGGAAGGGATATTAAACCTCATGCTTTGGAGTTTAAGCTGTTCCACTTTGGATAAAAGCTTGGGCCACTGAGCTTGCATAGCTCTGTAGACTAGTGGTTAGGGAACACAGGTGGCAGACCTCTTTTCAAATCCTCACTCCACTGTAGGCAGAGGAGCGAACTGAACCTGGTCTCCCCCATCCCAAGCAAGAGCACTAATCACTGGGCTAACAGACATAAGGTGGGTACTGCTCCCATCCCCTGTCAGATTTTGGATGGGCCCAAGCCAATAGGCAGCCTCAACACACCTACTGGATTGGGCCACGCAAATGAGATAGTTCCCTGGGGCTTCAAAATGGCAGGGTAACCATCAAGTGATCCATCTCCTGTCATCCAGTTCCCGCATCCATCAAGTGATCCATTCCCTGCCATCTAGTTTAATATCAAACAACAGAGATTCAAGAGATAGTAAGACTACTGGAAACAAATGGTTATAGAATATCAGGGTTGGAAGGGACCTCAGGAGGTCATCTAGTCCAACCCCCTGCTCAAAGCAGGACCATATATACAAATCATCACACACTTTCTAGAGACTAAACTAACAGGTTAACCTCCTGTCTAAAGAAGCTTATCTGAGCCAAAGTGCTCTGCAGCATTTTCAACCAACCCCAGCTGAGGAGCCCTTTTTCAAAAAGCAAACTGGCTGTCCATTTACTTCCACAGTGAAGAATGACGGTGTGTCTTCTTTGTCTCCCAAATAGATGACAGTCAGCCTTTGAAGTGCACCTCAAGCTCTCCTCTGCTGTTTGCCTCTGCCTGTTAACTTCAAGGAGGAAAAAAAAGTATCACAATCTTTCACTAGAATTCAGTTCAGACTGGTGAGCTAGACAATACTTAATTTACACGTCAACACCCAGCCAGATAAACATTGCTAGTCTGACAGAAAACCTGCTTTTCACCTTTGCCATGATCAGTCCCTAGAAACAGACTTTAAGAACATAGTTTCAGTGTAGACACACAACTCCTTACACAAGGTATGTAACGTGTGTTTCGTGAGAATATCAGTGACCAGTGTGACACCAGCTTTTATTAGAGACCTCACACGACGCTTTAGTGAGCTCAAAAGTACATGGGAGACCCCTGTAACTGCTCTGCATCCCCATGAGGTTGGCACTATGAGGTTCTTGGGTCACAAGAGGCATAGGTGCTGTCAAGACTGATTCCCCACTCTAGTGCTTTGAGTGCAGAAGATGGGGGCCTGCAAGGGTTCTAAAAAATAATACTGGCCACTCCAGGCTTGTATTAAACTCCCAGTGTTACAGCTGCTCTCTGACCTCGGAAGGGTAGATGTTGCCATCACCCAGATGCAAAGCCCCTTTGAGAGCCCAGGAAGGCACACTCGGGACTTCCTTCATGTGGGGTACCCTCAAGCCCTTTCTCTCTCTCTCTCTCTCTCTTTCACACACACACACACACACACACACACACAAAGAGCTGAGCAGGGAAAAAAAGGGAAATCAGCTGTTGCCACCAGCTAATTAAACATGTGCACAAACCTCTTAAAACAGAAAAATCCAATTCTGTTCTTAAAAAAGGTAGATTGTATTAATTAAAAAAAAAAGAAAGAAAATACATCTGGGAACTCAGGCTATGGCTAGATTTTAAAAGAGCAATTACAAGGATTAAGCACCAAGAATAGCTTTCTTGAGGCCCATCTTAAAGGTTCCAAGCAAAGCAAAAGCACCTGAGGTTAGCACAGGGGAATCCACAAACTATAATGAAATAAAAGGGGTAAACCTAATTGCATCTTCCTAGACATTTCCTGGTCTACTTACATATCTGGGGTTTTAAATGAGTAGTTTCTAGATATCATACTGATGATTTTTTCATACCTAGCCCAAGTTTCTCACAGCATAGCTCTGCCCTGTCCACCTCTCCTGAGGAGAACAACAACAGACCAACAAAAGGGGAGCCTTGTTTCAATTTTAAACAGCTCTAGCCTTCCCATTGGCTCTTCTGGCCAGGTGCCCACTCACTTCCTTTTACCTATGCATAGCAGTGAGATTTTTTAACGCTTTACAGGTAGAGCAATTAGAGAACAGCTACTAAGAGGGATTTTATAGCTACTGGCTGGCTGGGTGTCCATAAAAGGGAGCGACCTCTCCCACCCCCTTTCCATGAATCATAGGCACCTAGGGAACTTTTACCCTGAAAACTGAGTTTAAGTGCCTACAGGGTTCAGCAGGAGTTTTTAACTGGGATTTAGGCACCTAGACCCCTGATTTAGGTGCCTAGGTATCTTTGTGGATCTGGCCAAAGTGCACACAGTTTGTGGCAGAGTTGGGACTAGAATCCAGGAATCCTGACTCCCTGCTTTAATGAGCTATGCTTCCTCATGGGTTAATCTACTCGTGTTTGTAAAACACTACAAGGCCCATGGAAGAAAAATACTCTGGCAGTGTAATAGCATCCAGTGTTTCTCGAAGCATCAGTGGCTCTTCAGTGCCTTTTCATGGCTGCACGAAGGCAGTTTCAAATTGCAGCTCACAGCCATCCTCATAATGCAGAGACGCGAGCTGCAGAGACGGAAGACACAGCATGCAATGCTCTTCATATGAGTGCTGCTTGTCACTTCATTTAGTGAAAGAAAAGAAACTCCCAGGCTCCTGGCAAGTGGCCAATGCACCCCTCAGTTGAGCAAAGTTTTTGCATCGTCCCAGAGCTAAAAGGAGGAGGTGATCTGAAGAGGGGATATGGGAAAAGACTAAAGTGCTGTAGTTTGGGAGCTGGGAAGATGAGATCGGAGGCCAGCGTTCAGGGCTGGATTAAGTCTCATGAGGGCCTGGGGCTGTCATAGTTTTGGGAACCACTTTTTGCACATCCCCTTTGCTGTTTTACCACTGCCCATGCCCAATGCCAAACCCACTATTGTTGAATTATTGTTTATTTCAATTCTGGTTTTTAAATGTGATGTGCCAACTGTAAAGCTGGATGCAAGTTAAAAGCAAGAACAGCATTTTAATTAGGGCTCATAACTCGTGGCAATACACCTAGTGATGGCATGGCTTTAATCACCTAATTACTTATAGCAATGGTATTCAATTACATTTGCTGGCAGGCTGGATAAGGCGATGCCCAATGCTTAGCTCTCTCTAGGGCCAAAGGGGTGTTTGCTCTCTCGTGAGCCTGCCACTGGTCAGAGGTCATAACCTTTCAAGATGGATTATATTTATTAATCTAAAATAAGAAGTTGAGCGTGCCAGCAGATAATGTTCCAGCAAATCTTCCAAACTAGTAATTATACAAATACACAGCACTGCTATTAAAACAGTATGCCATTAATATTAATCTAATAAAACCACAACATTAATGTCAGAAGTTAAACTCCCAGGAAATGAACAGACATCTAATTTCTCTTTCTAATTGTCTGAAATTTTGACTCTCGCTCACACTGCCTTCCACCCGCCCCCACCTAAAAGTATTGCGCAGAACACAGTCAAGTTAACTAATGAAATCACTTCAATTGCTCATCGTTTTATGTTGTGTAAGCATGTGACTAAGTACCTGATTCAAAGGGTACCACTGGGGTGACCAGACAGCAAATGTGAAAAATTGGTATGGGGGTGAGGGGTAATAGAAGCCTATATAAGAAAAAGACGCAAAAATTGGGACTGTCCCTATAAATTCAGGACATCTAGTCACCCTAGGTACCACTGTCAGTTGAAATGTACCCACAAAGTCTAGCGCAGGGGTTCTCACAACAACGTGTTTGGTGGTCTCAGAGTGTGGCCATCAACCCTTGCTGGTGGCCACGCTCACAATGTTTCCTAAAATACTTAATGAACTTTAGGAAAAACAAACACATATGCACATCTACATGTCCAAATTATTGTAATGTATTTATGTAGGGTTGGGGTTTTTTGCAGACTCAATATTAAAAATAATGTTCAGTTGTCTTTATTCTTTACTGGACCTAAACAGCACAGAAACACAAATAAGGTGCTTTGCATGTTCTTAGAACATAGAATATCAGGGTTGGAAGGGACCTCAGGAGGTCATCTAGTCCAACCCCCTGCTCAAAGCAGGACCAATCCCCAAAGAGTTTTTTACCCCAGTTCCCTAAATGGCCCCCTCAAGGACTGAGCTCACAACCCTGAGTTTTGCAGACCAAGGCTCAAACTATTGAGAAATCCCTCCCTTTTTGCCTTTTTTCTTGTCTCTTTTTCTTTTTTGGTTGCTTTTTTAAAGACTTGCTAGAGTGTAAGTCTCTTGTGAAAAGTGCTATTAACAAACACAAATAACACTTTTCACAGTAGACTTACTCAGTCCCAGCAAGCCTGGGGACAAATTAAGCCCTGGATGGGGAGGTGGTTACGGTGGCAGCAAAGACCAGTGACAATGGGGCACTAAGGGAGCAGCAGAGGCCAGGGTGATGGAGGGGAAATGAGATCAGGGCCACAGCCTGTCACCACATGGCCAGGGAATGGAGCCTGAAGCCCCATGGCTAGAGCCTGCTACCCACCACCCAAGGGCTGAAGCCCAATGCAATTGCCCTGGGGAAGGTGAAGAATTCATTGGCAGCCTGCTCCTCCAGCTTTTGTCTCCAGAGGCGGGCAGGACCCAACCACTACTGACCACTCGTGTTTCCCTCTCCCCCATCACTGTCCAGAAGGCTGTGGCAGCAAGAAAAGCCTCTGGTGGCCATGCGCGGCCATGGTGGCTGCATTTTGAGAAACACTTTTTCAATGTAATTGAAGAGTTCCCAACTTAAATACACAGCATGATGGTAAACAGAGGGGAAATAAACAGCATATCTTCTGCCCAGCCCCCATCAATCCAGCCCCACATCTGCCCAGCCCCCCATCATCTGTGCCCTGCCCAGCCTCATCTCTGCTCCTACAGGGGTTCTTCACCCCTGTCAGACTAGGGGGGTGGGTGCCCTATCCCCTTTCCAGACAGGAGGGGGGTACCTCCAGGGGTTCTTCATTCCCCCCTGCAGCCAGGTGTACAGGGAGGGGCGGAGGGTGGAGGCACCATCTCTGCTCACAGGAGCAGGGTGGGGAAGGGGGAATGGAGCCACCCTGAGCTCTTGGGCTCTTTCTGCTCCCTCCTCCCCTCTTGTGAGCAGGGACAGCTCCTCTGCTTTTCCCTCCCGCTGAGAACAGGCTGGGTTCCCAAGGGGAGGGAAGAAAGCGCTGCTGCTTCCTGGGCAGCTCTGATTGGCTGCTGCTTCCCAGGAGTCAGGAAGGAACAGCTGATGCCTAGCAGTGGGTCAAGGTCTTTGCACGGGATCTGGCCCATGGGTGCCAGTTGAAGAACATTGCAGTCATTTATATATGTATATATATATATATTATATAAAATAAATGACTGCATTATATATATATGCTGTCAAGCTATTAAAAATTAATCAGTTAATCGCGCGATTAAAAAATTAATTGCACTATTAAACAATAATAGAATACCATTTATTTAAATAGCTTTTGTATGTTTTTTACATTTTTAAATATATTGATTTCAATTACAACACAGAATACAAAGTGTACAGTGCTCACTTTATATTTATTTTTGATTACAGGTATTTGCACTGTAAAAAAATAAAAGAAATAGTATTTTTCAATTCACCAAATGCAACTACTGTAGTGCAATCTCTTTATCATGAAAGTTGAAATTACAAATGTAGAATTATGTACAAAAAACCCTCTGCATTCAAAAATAAAACAATGTAAAATTTTAGAGCCTGCAAGTCCACTCAGCCCTACTTCTTGTTCAGCCAATCAAGTTTGTTTACATTTGCAGGAGATAATGCTGCCTGCTTCTTGTTTACAATGTCACCTGAAAGTGAAAACAGGTGTTCTCATGGCACTGCTGTAGCCGGCATGGCAAGATATTTACGGGCCAGATGCGCTAAAGATTCATATGTCCCTTTATGCTTCAACCACCATTTCAGAACATGTGCGTCCATGCTGACAACAGGCTCTGCTCGATAACAGTCCAAAGCAGTACGGACCGATGCATGTTCATTTTCATCATCTGAGTCAGATGTCACCAGCAGAAGGTTGATTTTCTTTTTTGGTGGTTTGGGTTCTGTAGTTTTTGCATCTGAGTGCTGCTCTTTTAAGACTACTGAAAGCTTGCGCCACACCTCATCCCCCTCAGATTTTGGAAGGCACTTCAGATTCTGAAATCTTGGGTCGAGTGCTGTAGCTATCTTTAGAAATCTCACATTGGTGCCTTCTTTACATTTTGTCAAATCTACAGATAAAGTATTCTTAAAATGAATAACATGTGCTTGGTTATCATCCGAAACTACTATAACATGAAATATATGGCAGAATTTGGGTAAAACAGAGCACGGGACACACAATTCTCCCCCAAGTTCAGTCACAAATTTAATTAAAGCAATATTCTTTTAATGAATGTCATCAGCATGGAAGCATGTCCTCTGGAATCATGGCCAAAGCATGAAGGGGCATATGAATGTTTAGCATATCTGGCATGTAAATACCTTGCAATGTTGGCTACAAAAGTACCATGCGAACACCTGTTCTCACTTTCAGGTGACATTGTAAATAAGAAGCAGGCAGCATTATCTCCTGTAAATGCAAAAAAACGTGTTTGTCTTAGCAATTGGCTGAACAAGAAGTAGGACTGAGTGGACTTGTAGGCTCTAAAGTTTTACATCGTTTTGTTTTTGAATGTAGTTATATAACAAAAAAAAATCTACATTTGTAAGTTGCACTTTCACAACAAAAAGATTGCACTACAGTACTTGTATGAGGTGAATTGAGAAATACTATTTCTTTTGTTTATCATTTTTACAATGCAAATATTTGTAATAAAAATAACATACACTTTGTATTCTGTGTTGTAATTGACATCAATATATGAAAATGTAGAAAAGCATCCAAAACGTTTAATAAATTTCAATTATTCTATTAACAGTGCGATCAAACCTGTGATTAATCGTGATTAATTTTTTTAACCACGATTAATTTTTTTGAGTTAATTGCTTGAGTTAACTGTGATTAATCAACATATCGATATATATTGGGGGGGGCATCAAAACCCAAGGCCCTGGGCTGCAGCCCCTAAAGCCAGGGCTGGCTCCAGGGTTTTTGCTGCCCCAAGCGGGGGGGGGGGGGGGGGGAAAAAAAAAAAGCCGCGATCGCAATCGGCGCCAGCTCCACCGCTCCACACTGCACCGCTTTCTTCTTCAGTAGCAATTTGGCATCAGGTCCTTCCCTCCGAGAGGGACCGAGGGACCTGCCGCCGAATTGCCGCCGAAGAGCCTGACATGCCGCCCCTTCCCCTTGCTCTCCCCAAGCACCTGCTTCCTCAGCTGGTGCCTGGAGCTGCCCTGCCTAAAGCACCTGCATTAATCTGGCCCTGAGTGGGGCGAGTTATAGTCTGCAGTTTTAGAGGCAGGCTGTGCACTTGTGTTGAGTATGGAGATGCAGCCCTCAGCAACTACAGGTGCGAGATGCAATACTCTAGGCTGCATTGCATGCTGGAATCTGGAATCTTCCATAGCAAAACCTCTCTGTTAAAGCTGAAGGGCTGCCACACTGTTGGGCTGTGTGCAGCCTGTTGGCCAGTGTTTCTCAAACTGGGGCCGCCACTTGTGTGGGGAAAGCCCCCGGCGGGCCAGGCTGGTTTGTTTACCTGCCTCATCTGCAGGTCTGGCCGATCGCGGCTCCCACTAGCCGCGGTTCACCGCTGCAGGCCAATGGAAACTGCTGGAAGCAGCGTGGGCCGAGGGACTTACTGGCCACCGCTTCCAGCAGCTCCCATTGGCCTGCAGTGGTGAACTGAGGACAGTGGGAGTCGCGATCGGCTGGATCTGCGGACAGGACAGGTAAACAAACCAGCCCAGCCCGCCAGGGGCTTTCCCTACACAAGCAGTGGCCCCAGTTTGAGAAACACTGCTGTTGGCCATGCTCTCGGCACCTTTGCTTTAGCACTGTCAGGGTGTAAATCCCAGGTGATGCTCTGCTCTCAGTGCAACCCTACTGCACTCAGGAAGAATTGCACAAGCACAGCTCAGGGCAGATGGTGGCCCCGCATCTGTTGCTTGGCTGCACTGTTTTTCCATTGTGAGCACAGCGCCAGTCTGCCATTACCTGTTGCTCCAGGCCTGCCAGATCCACCCAAGACAATGCTTTTCCTGTATTGTGAAACACTCTAATGATGTTCCCTAGAAACAATGCCTATTTTGTTCAGCAGAGAGAACCTGGGGCCAATTAACTCTGCTATCAACAGCAGGTGTCTCAGATGGCAACAAAAAAACAGCATCAATAATGGATAGGACGGGGAATGAGATGCAATGAAGTGGGGAGAGGGAAGCCAATCAACTTAATGAAATAAGAAGCATGGGTAGTGAAGGGCTATTTATAGATGGCCACTTGTTCAGCCTTGTGCATTTAGATTCTAGCTCAAACTGGCTCCTTAACAGCACTAATAATCATTAAAGAAAAGAAAGGGGGGAGCGGGGCGGTGAAAGCTTGGAAAAATTCACTGCCGGAGGTAAATCTTTAGAGCCAGGGCTGGCTGGAGTCAGCAGTAACTGCATTACAGAAAGATTGAAAGGTTAATAGGAAACCAGCTGACACTGAAAGAGAATAATTAGAGAGGTTAAGGGGCTTAATATTAGATTAATGGCTGCCTGGAGGAGAAAAATCAGAGATTCCAAGAAAATGGAGCTTGCGCAGAGAAAGCTTCTCATAGACAACCACGTGTCTGCTGCTGCCATCACTCCGCAGGGCTGAGGTGGTTCTCCTCCTCTTATTCAGTCTCCCCAGTCCTCTTTCTCTCCTTTTCCTTCTGTCTCCCTCTGGGTTTCTTCCTCTCTCCTGCACACTCTCCATCTTACTTTGCTTTCCTTTCTCTATCTTTCCCCATCTCTCAGTTTCTCACTCTTTCTTAGATAGGAACAAATAACAAAGTAACACTTAGCCCTGCTGTAGCTCTTTCCATCCAGAAATCAGCTTGCCACTCTTCCAGGTGGGTCAGTATCACTCATCTCATATTACAGATGGGGAAAACTGAAGCACAGAGAGCAGGCGTGACCGGCCCAAGGTCAGTCAGTGGCAGGGCCAGGTCTCATCTCCCAGTTCTGTGTCCTAGCCTCTGCCTCCCTCTGCCTGGCTGTGCAGTACTGACATCATGCATCTCCAGAAGCCCTGAGTGTCGGGCTACCTGTAGTTGTTTCCAAAGGACCCTTAGCAGGAATGTGTTTGCCTATGGCCTGGGGCACTGTCCTAGGAGAGGAGAGGGAGAGAAGAAACCAGACAGCATATCCACACCAGGAAGGGGACGTTGGGATACTAAGGGGGGAACCTCAGTGCAGGGGGCCACCACAGAGAAGAGCGAGACCATGGGGCAGCCAGGGAAGCGACCACCAGGACAGGATTCAGACGGGGTATGCTCACATAAAAGGACATGGGCCTGAGATGGGCCTGTCTACATGCTGTCACTTATCCCTAGCAGAGACACAAAGGAGACAAGGTGTTTAAATGGGCCTCATGGAGGCAGACAGCAATCTGAGGAGGGATTTTCATAAGGCTTCAAGATTTGCTTTGGTAGCTTCTCTGAGACCCCCTTTGCTGTAGGAACCCTGGCTGACAACCTCAGGGTAGATTTTGGTGTCTCTAGCACAGCCAGTCTTGCAGACAGCCTCTCTTCTAGTTTTGCATTACTGGTGCCATTGGTATTGTTACCACCCATGTGACTGGTGCTTTTCTTGAAGAAGGTTAACTTGGGCTTTTTCTAACGTTAAAAATGGTTCAGATTGAGTTAAGTTCCCAGTGACAGGTAAGGCTCAACCAGCTCTTGCTAAACCCACTGTTCCTTTCTATATCGAACTTCAGACAGCTCAGGGCCTCTGCTCAGCTATCGCTGCCTAGGGTGACCAGACAGAAAATGTGAAAAATCGGGACGGGGTAGGGGCTAATAGGAGCCTATATAAGAAAAAGACCCAAAAATCAGGACTGTCCCTATAAAATCGGGACATCTGGTCACCCTATCTCTGCCTGAAAACTCTGGTCCTCTCTCTTACCCAGGGCTCTGGCTGGATTTCACTCTCAGGGTCAAACCCGCAAGAACGGAGCAAAGCCAAGAGAAAGGACTTTGCCGTATGGGTGGATATTCTGGAGCCAGGCTGTGGGTGCGGCTATTGCAGTTTTGCTGCCAGGAGTCACCTGAGAGATGGCGAGCGGCTGTAATGGCTGGGGTAGCAGATGAGCCTTGCTGCTGCCCCCGCCCTACGCAGGGGTGTGGCCTGGCAGATCTGTACTGTTCAGAGACCCACTGGCCAGACTCCTGGCTTGCCCATATTCTCTCCCTCAACAAGAAGCAATGGAGCATTTCTGTGGCAATCTCCCCTCAGCTGCTTTGCCCTGCCCCCTCTGCCCATTCTGACACGGCTTTTAAGATGTTACTGGGTCTTAACTGCCCACAGAGGGCACCCCAGGATTGGTTCAAGTTTTGAGCACCTCAAAGGGAGAGTAGCGTCCTAGGGAAGCATCTCCAGATCCATAGCATTCATCCCATCCCAGGGTTGGATTTTACATTGAGCTCAGTCTACGCTGGGCAGGGCTTTGGGAGCTCAGCCAGGTGCTGCAGGGATGCCCCTGCAATGTAGATAAGACCAATAATGCTGATAGCTCTGTATTTCACTAGTGACTGTCAGCCTTGGTTAAGGAGGTCCCAGTCACTTGGCACAAACCACCAGCTTCTGCTCTGTATTCTCAGAACGAAGTTCAAAGCCCCACAGAGACTTGCCCTCCCCCCCTCGTGTTTCAACTCCCAGGAATTCTTAAAGGACAATGTGAAATTCTTTCCCACTCTGCCACCCCCAGCCATTGTGTTTAAGAATCTCTTGGGTTGCTTGTGCTCCTCCCACATAGCAGAAACCTTGCCCGAGTGCCTAGTACTTGCCTGCCACTAGCAGATTCAAACAAGCGCAAGATGGCTGAATCCAACTAGTTCTTAAGCAGATTCCTGAAGTACAGCCTCACCTGCAGAAAATCCTCCATGCAGATTAGAGAGCAGTGCCATGCAATCAGCAGGTTCTTCCTTGACTGCTGAGTCCAGGCCAGGATTTACGCATTGTAACTACACAAGATTTTTCCCCCTTAAAATTTCCCCCTCAGTGAGGAAATCAAGGTTCTGAGACTACCAGAGCTTTAGCATAAACAGGTTGCAGGTTACTGTTGGCATGTCAGTCACCATGTCATCTAGGCTTCCTGGGTGCAGGCTTAAATGACATGATGCTTCAAATTCTGCTGGCTGGTCAACATGGCTGTGCTACCCACTGTTGCCACTAGTGCTAGAGCTGTACAAGTGGTGGAAAATTTTAAGAAGAAAAGGTTAGAAACAGCCAAGGAGATCTTATGTGGGACACTGCTGGGCAGCACAGGCTGTGTTAGTCTGGGAGCTGAGCTACAGAGCCAGAGAGAACCAGAGGGTCTGTCTGTGTCCAGTGCCCCACCAAAGAATCTCCTTTATATTTGTTGCATCTGAGTCATGTCTCTTCTCTACCACATGTGACACGACAAGAAGAAATATTGTTGCTCTTCTCTCTCCAACATCTTTCAGGGATTCCTCCCTAGCCTCCATATCTCCATAGGGACAGAAGAAGGCATCTGAAAGGATATAATTTCCTCCATTTGTTATTTTCTATTTTGCATAAAATCATTTTCCAATTGCAAGACCTGACACCAAACAGAAGGTTGTTTTCATTTACATTGTTACATAATTGGCACTGCGCCTGAGTTAGACATTTCAGATCCAGTGATGATCTTCCCCAAAGCTGGGGCGGGTTGGGGGGCCGGGGGGGGCAGAGGGGTCAGGAAGGCAGCTGGATGGGGGGTGTTGACTCATCCCCATCCCGATTAATTAATAATACTCTTGCCCTGGAGACCACCTTTCACTCGAGGATCTGAGTGCCTTGCAAACATCCATTAATCCTCAAATCATCCAAAGGAGGCAGATAAATATTTCTTTCTTGTATATATTTTGCACTTTATCCTGTGCACCCACCGCACTGTCTTTTGGGGCAGATACAAAATGTAAATCAATACACACAAGTTCATAACGTATGGTAACATTACAGTGACTCCAGCCCAACGTTAAGCATGTTACGTTCCCTGTAATCACCCCATTTAGGCAAAAATCTGAGAAAAATCCTAACAGCAGCAGCAGCAGCTATTATTGTAGTGATGGGTAAGTAGTGGCACTGAGAGGTTAAGGGACTTTCCCAAGGCCACACAGCAAATAACCAAAGAAAACTGAGATGAGAACCCAGGAGTTCTGGCTCTTGATCTCATGCTACTAGATATTCTCCCTCCCTTCAAGGCAGCCTCTAAAGAAATTGAGCTTGTGCCCTTCTTTGTTTTTTTAGAATGGTCTGAAAGGGGTTTGTTTAAAAAAATAAGTTGTATTTTTCTGTTTGCTTTCTTCCATGAGAAATGCAGGACTTAAGGAGCCCAGAAGACTTCAGTCTATCTAGCCTAGAAAACTCCTAAAATTGTATCAAAATGAGAGACAAGGGTGAAAGCTAAGCAACAGCGAGGAGAGGGAATTGTACTCTGCCAAACTCTTATTTTTGTTTTGTTTTGTAAATGGCACTTTAACCCCAATACCTAAGCAGCACCAGTGAGAAAGGATGTCTCCATTAAAAGACTCGACACTACCTTCCTTTCAGATAGGGTATGAGGGCTCCCAATATTTAAGTCCTCCTGAGAACGCCAACAGATCTCCCAGCAAAACATGGGAATGTCAGATATCTCTGATATTTCTAAGATAAAAATAAAGGGGACAGTTTTCAAGGTCTATTTCTTTGCTTATCATCACTCTGGCAATTGGGGCTCTGGCAGCGCATTCGGTTTGCTCCGTTGGCCAAAGCAATGCATTAGTTGCCTTTTGTGATCCAGACAGTCAGTAATAATTCATCTGAACTATAAAGCCTGAAGCAGGTCTTTTCTTCGTGTAATGGGGGATTTGGCAGAGGACATCTCCATCGTCTGCAATTAGTTTCTTTTGCACATGGCCGTTTTCCAGCCTGGCTCCATGTGTGCAGTTACTTTACTGAAAGTAGAGCCTACAATGAAAGAGGTGGCAATGGCAAACAGTGAGTGGTTAGCAGTTAGAACAGGAGAGTAGGACTTGTGGATGCTATCTCTGGCTGTACCTCAGATTCAGTGTGGGGTGTTGGCCACATCATGCACACTTGATGGGCCTCAGTTTTCCCACCTGTAAAATGGGGATGATACTGACTAAACTACCAAACAGTAGACAATTATTATTATTATTTACTTTATTATGGCAATGCCTAGAGCCTAGCTGAGAATGAGGCCCTATTTAGTGAGGCACGGCCCGCAGATATAGCGAGAACCCGTCCCTGCCCTAAAGAGCTACAATATATATTAGACAGACAGAGGCAGGGTGAAAGAAAGGAGTAGAACCTACAAGCCGAGTGAGCAGAGGGATGATTTGCAAAGGGCATGGTAGGACCACAGCTTTATTTGTGTTGGTTATTGCAAGGCTTTGGGTGGGGGCTAGCGAGGAGGGGATTAGCTAAACAAAAAGACAAAGCATGTGTCTACACGAGAGCTAGAGATGCGATTTCCAGATCCCCACACTAACTCTAATCAAGCTCAAAAGGTGCTAAAAGCAGTGTGTTGCCATGGCAGCATGAGTGGCTAGCTGCCCTGAGTAGGTGCTGAGGCCTGTGGATGGGACTGTACTCGAGGTGGCTAGCCTGTGCCGACGTCCATGCTGCTGCCGCTACTTCTATTTTTAGCACTCCAGCTTGCTCAGCGCTAGAGCAAGTTTGTCTCCTGGAGCTGGAAATGACATCCTAAGCTCAAGTGTAGACACAGCCAAGGGAAGGCAGAGGGGACGTCGAAGGGAGGGAGGGAACGAGGGCCAGGGAGGAGGGTATGAGAGGCAGGTATGGACTGGGGTGAGGAGGTAGGAGCAAACAGCCAATCAGTACAGGGCAGCGAATGTCTATTGAAAACTTTAGACTGTGTCCCACAGTCCCTCCCGAAACTGCCACAGTTCTGCCCATGTCAGTCTCTGGTTGGCTCCTGCCTGCAGTTCCTTTCCTCAAAGCTCTGTGGTGGCGGTGGGGGTGGGGGTGGGGAGGATGCCACTTGGGCCCTGCTGCTTTCAGGGGAGGTTTCCCCTGCACAGTGCTGGAACCAGGAACAACGGAGGGGTAGGAATAACTCTGACTGGGTTTTTGACAGGGCAGCAGTGCCTCCTTTAACTCCTTCTGCAGCTGGGAGGTTTAATTCAGGCCGGTCTACACACAGTTTTTGTGCCCCTTTGAGTAGACGGGTTGTGAAGCTGATATAGTTAAAGTGGTACAACCCCCTAGCGTGGATGCTGTTACACTGGTATAAAGGTGCTTACACCGATGTTGCTTAGCCCTGTAAATATACAATATAAAGTGGAACACCACCTGTGTGTAGACATGTAAAGCACAGTGGGATCTTAGGATTGAAAGCGCTATAGAAGCACAAACATTATTCTTTACATGAAAGGGCCTTCTCCAGCAAATGTATTGCCACAGTTCTCTGACCAATCCGGTACTGGGGCCTTTTAGCAGGAAACCTTTAAAAACTGGTCTGTAAAATTAAATCCATCCCCACCCCACCTCTCCTAAAATCCCAGGTGTTATTTTTATCTCCTGAAACACAGAAGTGCAGGAATCTTCAATGGCATTTGTATTTAATCCCCCCACAAACGCCTGCCTTCAGAGCAGCACCCGATAGACACACATCCCAGAGCTGTCCAGCTATGCTCTCATTCTGAGCTAAGAAGGAGCTTAGCACAAGAGAAAATCAAAGTTTGCGTGGCCAAGTAATTATATGAAAAACAGCACCACTCCCTGTCCTGAGAAACTACAGCAGGCAGCCTCTCACATTAGAGAGCTGTCTTTTGCCAGCTATGATATGGCTGCAAAATAATCACTGATACCAGTAAGACCCCTTGTGGTCACTTGTATTATAAGCATCACACAACACAGTCACAGAGAAGTGCATGAACTCATGGTTGAATTTATGAACAAATTCCATTTAATTTGGCATAAAATTTGCAAGAGCTGCAAAGGCCGGTTTCTAGCTGACACCAGTTCAGTCCTTGCCAGAGATCAGCTCATTATAGCTCCTACCTGTTCAAAGAAAGGAGGACCTGGGCTCAGAACAACTCAGCATGGTTTCTATTAACTCAGCCAGGGGGTACTCCCAGCTCAAATCTCTGCTGTGGTAACTTACTGGTGACCTCTGTTCCAGGGGTCTGGCTAGCAGATGCTGCGTTGCCCAACCAGATGTTGTACTTAAATATTGTTCCTATTTTAGTGATGGGAAAAGTGAGTAAGAGAAGTTAAGCCCCTCACCCAAGGCTACAGAGGGCTAGATTCAGAACTGGATAGTCCTGTAATTAAGACACTAAGTTGGACTCAGAAGACCTGTGTTCAATTCCCAACTAACACAAATGCCCTCTGTAACCTTGGGGACAACTCAGTTAAACTTTCTGGGGCTGATTTACACATCTATAAAATGGGGTTGATAATACTGCCTTTCTCCATTTATACTATGAACTCTTAAGGGCAGGGACAGTCTCTTACTACGTGGACATACCCCTCTAATTCCCCCCTGCATGTGCAGAAAAGAGGGTTACTCACCTTTGTAACTGTTGTTCTTCGAGATGTGTTGCTCACATCCATTCCAGTTAGGCGTGCGCTCGCCGCGTGCACGCTCGGAGACTTTTTACCCTAGCAACACTCGGTGGGCCAGCAGGTCGCCCCCTGGAGTGGCGCCAGTATGGCGCCTGATATATACCCCTGCTGGCCCGCCCGCTCCTCAGTTCCTTCTTGCCGGCTACTCCGACAGTGGGGAAGGAGGGCGGGTGTGGAATGGATATGAGCAACACATCTCGAAGAACAACAGTTACAAAGGTGAGTAACCGTCTTTTCTTCTTCGAGTGCTTGCTCATATCCATTCCAGTTAGGTGATTCCCAAGCCTGACCTAGGCGGTGGGGTCGGAGTGAGACGTTGCGGACTGCAATACCGCTGCGCCAAAAGCGGCATCGTCTCTAGCTTGCTGTACCAGTGCATAGTGTGATGCGAAGGAGTGCACCGAAAACCATGGGGCCGCACGGCAGATTTCCTGTATGGGGACATGAGCAAAAAACGCAGCCGAGGAAGCCTGAGCCCTGGTAGAATGGGCAGTCAGGGGTCCCGCTGGCACACTGGCCAAGTCGTAACATGTCCTGATGCAGGACGTGACCCAGGATGCGATACGCTGGGAGGAGATTGCCATGCCTCTCATGCGTTCTGCTACTGCCACAAACAATTGTGGTGAACGCCAGAAGGGTTTTGTTCTCTCAATGTAGAACGCGAGAGCTCTTCGGACGTCCAAGGAGTGGAGCTGTTGCTCTCTTCGGGATGAATGCGGCTTTGGGTAAAAGACTGGTAGGAAGACGTCTTGGTTAATATGGAAGGCGGAAACGACCTTAGGGAGGAACGCCGGGTGCGGTCGCAGCTGTACCTTGTCCTTATGGAACACCGTGTACGGAGGGTCCACGGTCAGAGCCAGAAGCTCCGAGACTCGCCGGGCCGACGTAATAGCGATTAGGAAGGCCACCTTCCAGGATAGGTACACAGCGAGCATGTGGCTAAGGGCTTGAAGGGGGGCACCATGAGCCTAGTTAGAACCAGGTTCAGGTCCCAAGTAGGGGTAGGCCGTTTGACCTGAGGGTAGAGCCGCTCCAGGCCCTTGATAAATCTTGATACCATTGGGTGAGAAAAGACAGACTTGCCAGCCTCGCCTGGGTGGAAGGTGGATATAGCCGCGAGGTGGATACATAGAGAGGAGATCGCCAAGCCCTGCTGCTTGAGAGACCACACGTAGTCCAAGATGGTGGGGACTAGTACGGCGAGTGGATCGTGGCTGTGCTGACTGCACCAGCAGCAGAAGCGTTTCCATTTCGCTAGGTAGGTTGAACGCGTGGAAGGCTTCCTGCTGCCCAACAACACTTGTTGTACTGCATCGGAACAGTGCAACTCGGACTGGCTTAACCAGCCAGGAGCCATGCAGACAGATGGAGGGACTGTAGATCCGGATGGCGCATCCTGCCGAAGTCCTGCGTGATCAGGTCCAGCCAAAGAGGTAGGGCAATCAGATTCGCCAGGGACAGATCGAGCAGCATGGTGTACCAAGGCTGCCGCGGCCACGCCGGAGCGATCAGGATGAGGCGGGCCCTGTCTCTCCGGACCTTGATCAGGACTCAATGGACGAGAGGGAAGGGTGGGAAGGCGTAGCAAAGACGACCTGTCCACGGTATGAGAAACGCATCTGACAGGGAGCCCGGGGAGCGACCCAGCAGAGAGCAGAACACCTGGCATTTCCTGTTCGATCTGGAGGCGAACAGGTCTACCTGGGGAAACCCCCACCTCTGGAAAATGACATAGAGGATGTCCGGATGGATGGACCATTCGTGGGACAGGAAGGATCTGCTCAGGTGATCCGCCAGGGTGTTCCGCACTCCCGGGAGAAAGGAGGCCACCAGATGAATAGAGTGGGCTATGCAAAAGTCCCACAGACGTATTGCTTCCTGACACAGCACGGAGGATCGGGTCCCGCCCTGCTTGTTGATGTAATACATGGCCGTTGTGTTGTCCGTGAATACCGCAACACAACGACCGTGCAAACGGTGTTGGAATGTCTGGCATGCTAGGCGAACGGCCCGTAGCTCCCACACATTGATGTGAAGAGTCAACTCTCTCTGTGACCACAGATCCTGTGTACGCAGGGTCCCCAGGTGCGCCCCCCAGCCCAGCGATGATGCGTCCATTGTCAGGGACACTGATGGCTGTGGGGCGTGAAACGGTAGGCCCGCACACACTTGGGAGGGCATTGTCCACCAGCCTAGGGAGCCTAGAACATTCGGTGGAATCGTTACGATTGTGTCTATGGCATCCCTGCGTGGTTGATAGACCGACGCGAGCCAGGTCTGCAACGGCGCATGCGGAGTCTTGCGTGTCTGGTGACGAAGGTGCATGCGGCCATGTGCCCCAGGAGAGCGAGGCACGTTCGAGCAGATGTGGTCGGGAAGGCCCGCAGGCTTGTGACCATGGACACTATGGCTTGGAATCGGTGCTGGGGGAGGCTGGCCGTCGCAAGGTTGGAGTCCAGCACTGCCCCTATGAATTCTATGCTCCGCGTAGGCACCAGAGTGGACTTGTCCGGATTGATGGTCAGGCCTAGGCTCGCAAACAGCTCCGTGATGATGGTGATGTGCCCGGTCACCTGCTCTTCCGACGTGCCTCGGATGAGCCAGTCGTCGAGGTAAGGGAAGACATGGATACGACGACGTCGCAGGGCAGCAGCGACGACCGCCATACATTTGGTGAATACCCGGGGGGCCGAGGAGAGCCCAAAGGGGAGGACCATGAACTGGTAGTGGTCCTGATTCACCACAAAGCGGAGATACCGTCTGTGCGGGGGGAAGATCGTAATGTGGAAGTACGCATCCTTCATGTCGAGAGCGGCGTACCAATCTCCGGGATCCAGGGAAGGAATGATGGTTCCTAAGGTTACCATGCGGAACTTGAACTTTTTGATGAATTTGTTCAGGCCTCGCAGGTCCAGGATGGGTCGTAGGCCCCCTTTTGACTTGGGGATTAAGTAGTACCGGGAATAAAACCCCTTGCCCCTTAGCTCCCTTGGCACCTCCTCTATAGACTCAATGGACAGGAGCTTGTGAACCTCCTGGATGATAAGTTGCTTGTGAGAGGGGTCCCTGAAGAGGGACGAGGAGGGAAGATGGGAGGGGGGTGGAGAAACAAACTGAAGATGGTAACCAAACTGCACCGTGCTCAGGACCCAACAATCCGAAGTCAGCTGGGACCATGACGGTAGGAAGTGGCGGAGGCGGTTGAGGAAATGAAGTGGATCCAGAGAGGGGATTGGTAAGCTGCTCTCGGGCGCACCTTCAAAAGTTCGCCTTGGGTCCCTGCGGTGGCTTTTCGGACCTGGAAGTGTTACCCCTTTGAGGACCTGACTGTCGTCTGCGATTTGGTCGGCCTCGCCTCCGGTTGAAGTCTTGTCTGGGGCGAGGCGGGGGGTAAGTGCGCTGATGGTAGGGGCGGAATGGCCTTCTCTGAGTCTGGGGCGTGTGCATTCCCAGTGAACACATGATGACCCGGTTATCCTTTAGGCTCTGTAGCCTGGGATCCGTCTTTTCAGAGAAGAGGCCCTGCTGGTCGAATGGCAGGTCCTGGATCATGTATTGTAGCTCCGGCGGTAGTCCGGAAGACTGCAGCCACGATATACGGTGCATGGCTACTCCCGACGCCAGAGTCCTCGCTGCAGAATCTGCGGCATCTAAGGACGCCTGTAGCGAGGTTCTGGCGACCCTCCTGCCCTCTTCCAGGAGAGATGAAAATTCCTGGCGTGAGTCCTGGGGAAGCAGCTCTGTAAATTTACCGACAGCCTCCCAGGTGTTGTGGCTGTAACGGCTCAGGAGGGCCTGCTGGTTCGCCACACGGAGCTGAAGGCCTCCAGCAGAATAAATTTTACGTCCCAGCAAGTCCATGCGCCTGGCTTCCCTGGATTTTGGAGCAGGAGCCTGTTGGCCGTGGCGTTCCCGCTCGTTGACTGACTGTACCACCAAGGAGCAGGGAGCGGGGTGTACGTAGAGGTACTCATACCCCTTGGATGGTACCATATACTTCCTTTCCACGCTGCGGGCAGTGAGTGGAATGGAGGCCGGAGACTGCCAGATGGTGTCCGCCTTCGCCTAGATCGACTTAATGAAGGGGAGGGCTACCCTGGTCGGTGCCTCCGCCGAGAGGATGCTTACTACCGGGTCCTCTACTTCCGGGACTTCCTCTACAGGAAGGTTTATGTTCTGGGCCACTCGCCTCAACAGGTCCTGATGTGCCTGGAGATTGATCGGCGGGGGCCCTGATGAAGATGTGCCCGCTACCGCCTCATCCGGGGACGAGGACGAAGACACCCCAGGGAGAAGTGGTTCTTGCATGGAAGCCTCGTCCAGAGGGGCCTCCGTTCCCCGGGAATCCTGCTGCCCCATGGTATCTGTGGGGTCTTCCTCCATACCTGGGGGGGGGGGGGGGTGAGGCGACTGATTGTGGCCTCTGGTGCACGACGCTCCAATGGATTGGAGCGAGCTTGTCCCGAAGGTTCGCCCTGGGCTTGGTGGTACGCCCAGGGCGTCCAAAAGGACTATTGAGGTGGACCCTGGTCTGTGCGGGCGTGCACATCCGAACCCCCGTAAGAGGCGCTGTCCATATGGGACGAAGAGGATGAGTGCCTCGAAGGCCATGGAGGAGCCGCCGATGACTGCAGCAGGCCTCTGCGCATCCCAACGTCGCTGCGCGGTGCCAGTGAACGGTACTGGGAGTCATGGCGGTACCGTGATCTAGACCGGGACCTGCTACCGGCTCGGTGCCGGGAGGTCGACCGGTGCCGTCCACTGCCGTGCCGGGATCGGCTGCGGTATGAACGTCGGTGCCGCGATCTAGACCGGTGCCAAGAGTAGTACGACGGTGCCGCAGGTAGCGGTCCCAGGACTGCGAGCAGCGTCTAGATCTCGAGCAGCGACGCTGGGAGTGGTCCCTCGATTTAGACCGGGACCGATGCCCGGTAGTGCCCGGCGAATGCGGCCATACCATGGCGGGCTTGCCCAGCGATTGTATAACCCGCACTGGCGGTACCGGGGGTTGGGGCAGCTCGAGCTCTGTCAATGCGATGATGTCGTGTGCCGCTGAGAAGGTCTCCGGCGTGGAGGGCGTGATGAGCTCGACCCGTCCTCACCAGGGAGCTGAATGGCACCGGACTCAACGGTCTCTGAGGGGCCGGAGTCGACGGTGCGGCGACGCACAGTGCCGCGGCGGATGACGGTGCCAAGCGGTCAGGTTTTGAGGCACACTCTGACTGTGGTGCAGTTGCAGGCACCGCAGGAGCCCTGTGCTTTTTGCTCCTCGGGGAGAGGGAGTGGTGCCGGCTAGGGTGCCGGGCCGGTGCCGAGCGGGAAGTTGGAGCCCTCACCGGCGCCGGGCGGTCCGGAGCGGAGGCGACACTTGGTCCCGGTGCCGGAGTCGGTGCCGACGGTGGGAGAGTCAGTGCTGCCTCCATCAGGATCTGCTTCAGGCGACTGTCCCGCTCCTTCTTCGTTCGGGGCTTGAACGCCTTGCAGATCCGACACTTGTCCACAAGGTGGGACTCGCCTAGGCACCTCAGACAGGAGTTGTGCGGGTCTCCTGTTGGCATCGGCCAGTGACAGGCCGCACAAGGCTTAAAGCCGGGTGAACCGGGCATGGGCCGCGGCACCGTGGGGAGGAAAAAGGGGCGAACCCCCGATCCTCAGTATAACTATTTACAACTATACTTACTTAACTTTATAACTACAACTAACACTATAATAACTGAACTATATACACTAGACTACAGAAGAGTGAAACGCTAGGGAGATGGAGAACAGCTAGGCGTGCTCCACAGTTCCAACGACCGACACGGGCGGTAAAAAGGAACTGAGGAGCGGGCGGGCCAGCAGGGGTATATATCAGGCGCCATACCGGCGCCACTCCAGAGGGTGACCTGCTGGCCCACCGAGTGTTGCTAGGGTAAAAAGTCTCTGACGAGCGTGCACGCAGCGCGCGCACACCTAACTGGAATGGATATGAGCAAGCACTCGAAGAAGAATCAATTTTGCTATGTGCACCAATATGGAGGTGAGCTGTGACACATCACCTTCATACTGGTGCACATAACAAAATTCATGGGGTGGGGGTGGGGCCAAGGTAGGGTGAACAGACAGCAAATGTGAAAAATTGGGATGGGGTGGGGGGTAATAGGAGCCTATATAAGCAAAAGACCCTAAAATCGGGACATCTGGTCACCCTAGGCCGAGGGGTTCGGAGTGTGGGAAGGGGCTCAGGCCTGGGGCAGAGGGTTGGAGTGTAGGGAGAGAGGACTCCCCCCAGCTCTCTCTTCTCATAGCAGCACCTGGGCTTGGGGGGAGGGGTGCCTTTCCTCACCACGGCAGCTCCGGGGCTGGGACTGCGGAATAGGCACCCCTCCCACAGCAGGTCTGCCGGTCCCGCGCCGTTGGTGTACCCACTGCCGAATTGCCGCCGAAATCACGGGACTGGCGGACCTCCCACAGGCATGCTGCCGAAAGCCGCCTGACTGTCGCCCTCATGGCAACCAGCAGGCCGCCCCCAGTGGCTTGCCGCCGCAGGCACGTGCTTGCTGCGCTGGTGCCTAGAGCCACCCCTGATGGCACTAAATAGTCTGCTGCGTGACTGCGTGGCCACACAGCTGCACAGCTTACAGGGAACTTAGCATACAATGCCCTGTGGTAGGGCCCTGATCTCATCTAGGACCTCTGGGTGCTACCATGAAACAAAGAAGAACTAACTTCTGGGAGTTCCTAGCATCCGACACTGTGCTCAGAGCCCGAGAACTCACTTCCCTCTGGTTGAGAAACTTAGACGAATAGTGTTAAAAGTTATAGTCTGCATGACTGGTTTATGCACAGGTCAGTTAGAGTAAAGAAATTATGGTACCTACTTACAACAGTCTGTGCCTGCAATGAGGATCTTTAAGCATTAGTGTACATGTGGGATTTTATTTTTGTATAAGAACCCCACAGAGTTTAAGATTTGCTACTAACAACCCACCCGTCTTTATACTCTCAAACTCCTGGCACACACACATATGGTGCAAGCAGTTCTCACAATTTTAGTGCCAGGGTCACGGTGTTTTTCTTAAAGCCCCAGCTCCTGGAGTCCTCCACAAGGATCTCAGTCTTCCTCTAAAAAGAATAAACATGTTTCTAGCTCCAGTACCCTAAAGGCTCAAATACCAGAATGTAAATAAGCCCCATCCCCAACATTTAAAAGAAAATCTAGTGATTTTTAAGCCAGTCACATGATTTTTGAAGGCGTTGGTAACACAACTTCCTGTACAAGATTCTAAGTAGTGTAGTCCAACAGGCTTTCAGTTTGAGTGCTGTAATTGCACCTGTCACCAGGGGGCACTAGATACATTATGTATGCATATTACTACAGCACACACACTGCCACCCAACAGGCTATGAAAGCGACGTTGCCAACTAGCCAGCCCTGCAGCTGCTGTCAACTGGGGTAATTCCACTGATTGTGCTGGAACACTGATGATTTACAGCAGCAGAGGAGCAGGCCGGCGTTTCGATACTGTTCTGAGTTCTTTTTTAATGCTTTACAAACCCAAACACAACTGCAGCTGCTATTGCAGGGCAGGAGTTATGAACATCAGAAAGTGAAACTGAGCCATTGCACTGTCCAAACAGAGTAAGAACACACCCTAAAAAACAGCACAAGTGGTGAAACATAGACTGCATTTTACAATGCTTTAAATTGTAATTATTTTGGATGTCACTAACAACAAAGACAAGAAGACTTCTGTGTTCAAGTCATATTGGTTCTCTGTGCCTCTGTTTCCCCATTTGTAAAGTGGAAATACTAATATTTAACTGGATTAACCAGTGAACGTTTTAAAAAAGTGTGTTGATAATAGAAGGCACTATATAAAATGTGAAGCAATTAATAATGCATTCCTATTTTGTGTTAAGTTATTTTTGTGGTGCCCCTTTGCTAGCCATTTACAAAACCTCTTTGATCATTTTGTTTTGCTCTGGACCCCTCCCTGCCAGGGAAGCAGCACAGGGCAGCCAGTCCAGTGAAGATAAGAAGTCATGATGAGAGACGAATTCTGTTCTTGGCTCGCTCATTGCACGACCTTGGGCAAGTCACATCACCTCTGTGCGTTGGTTTCCCCATTTCCACTAATGCATGTCATGTGGTTCTATGCTATAAAACAACAAGTGCACATGACACTAAGGAAACTGGCAAAAATCAATGGAGGAAACTCTAAATACTGTCCCCAATGCAATATACAGGTAGACAAATCTTTCCACTGATATGCAATGCAAACATAACCACAAATATGATGAAGAATTTCAAAAATGACTAGTGATTTTGGGCACTCTGCTTGAAACACCTTAAAGAGACTTGATTTTCAGAGGGTTGGTGCTCAGCAGTTTCTGGAACTCCCACCCTTTTAAAGAGTCTCAAGCTGAGCACCCAAATCTCAAGGCACCCAGAATCACTAGTCACTGTTGAAAATCTTGCCCAGGATTTTTGCCACATTAACAAAAAATGACAGGTATTGAAATACCAGCCACACCAGAGCTACGTATACTAACCATGATGGCTGGGAACGTTTGGATGTTGGAGCCTTTGAATCTCTCCCTCTGTTAACAACCAGATGAGGAGTTGTTATGCACCAAATGAGAAAAAATGGAACAGGTGACATACAAGAAAAGAACAAGTATGGGAAGATACCCTCAAATATGGCCTAAGTTCACAAACTATCTTATGAGAGAAAACAAAAAAATCATTATGATGACTCTGATATAGAGAACAATGGAGCCTGGCTCGGGATTAAAAACTGCACTTTGATCTAAACCTGAGAACATCGGGATAATTTAAATATGGACAACTGGAGAAACACAACGTGTGGTCTACTTCATGACATCATAAAAGAGGACAAAAATGGCTGAACATCAGTGTATAGTACCATAGCACTGAGAGGTCCTAGCATGCTGGGTGATGTACAGACACAGAAAGAGACGGTCACTGTCCCCAAAGAGTTTACAGTCTAAACAGACAAGACAGACACAGGGAGGAAAGAGATAGAAGCCTGTGAGGGACAGAACTAGGAACAGAATTAATCTCTCCTGATTCCCACTCCAGTGCCCTATCATTGGACTACGCTGCCTCATTTTACATTATAGGCAGTGCGGGTAGCAATGCCTGTAGTAAAAGGGGTCTGACACTTTTCATTATAAGTAAGGCTACGATTCTGTCACAGAGTCCATGACTTTCTGGGACCTCTGTGACTTCTTCTGGGGCAGGGCTGGAGCAGTTGTCAGCCCCAGGAACAGCTGACTGGCGGCCAGCCAGGGTGCCACAAGTCTGCTGTTTCTGTGATCCAGGGGCTGGCTGTGTTCCCATGGGCAGCCAGAACAGCTGACCGGCAGCCAGCCCTGGGGCTGCCAGAACAGCGGTCTCTGCCCTGCCAGAGAAGCCACTGGGGTTGGGTCAGCCCCCCTGGGGCTGCAGCAGCAGTCATCAGCCCCTGCCACAGAAGCAGCCGTGGGGCTGGAGCATCTGCAAGCCCCAGCAGCAGTGTTTACCCCCTCTCCCGGGTATTGTAGTAAAAGTCAGGGAGAGGTCCCAGGATTCAGTGAATTTTTGTTTATTGATTTTTATAAAAAACACCAGTGACAGAATCATAGTCTTAATTAAAAGACCCTGTTGTTAGTTGCTTATAATTTTAACCACTTTTAACATCAAGCTGAAATTTTCCGTGCTGGGTGTCTGCCTCTGGCTAGTTAGGGGCAGGAGCCAGACAGTGGGAAGGATAAGGGAATAGAGACAGACTTGAGGGGCTTAAGGGGGACAGGGACAGAAGGGTCTACAACAGGGGTAGGCAACCTATGGCATGCGGGCCGAAGGCAGCACGCAAGCTGATTTTCAATAACATTCTCACTGCCCAGGTACTGGCCACCAGTCCGGGGGGCTCTGCATTGTAATTTAATTTTAAATGAAGTTTCTAAAACATTTTAAAAACTTTATTTACTTTACATACGACAATAGTTTAGTTATGTATTACAGACTTATAGAAAAAGACCTTCTAAAAACGTTAAAATGTATTACTGGCACATGAAACCTTAAATTAGCGTAACTAAATGAAGACTCCGCACAGCACTTCTGAAAGGTTGCCGACCCCTGGTCTACAACCTCTTGAACACACTGCCCTACAGAACCTGGAACAGAACCCAGTAGTCCTGAGTCTCTGCAACCCACTGCTGTCAGCAAATAGTTGTGAAACTCACTGGCAATGTGTGTAGCTCATCCTCTAGTGCCTGATCTGTACACTCAGCCTACTGCTGCTACCAGATACGCTGACAGCTCAAGTGGGCAAGGTTTATGTTGTGGCTCTAAAGGTCTCAACCCCCTCAATAACCCAAACTGGGGGTCAATATGTTTCCATATGATGGAATTTCTGTTGTTTTGAAAAACTTCAGACATTACCTCCTGAAGACACCTACATTACAAGAGCACTAAGATTGCACTGTCAAAGAATCCAAAGTTAGGAAATGCCAGCACTGAGATTGCCTGTGAAACTTTAATTCAACCTCCATGTTAGCATTAACTGCATGGCCACAAGCTATTTTTTCCCAAAGGAAACTCTGGCTCATTCAGTGCGTGGGATGGACAGTGATAAGGGTTGGGTAGTGGCTGTTGTCTGCAGAACTTGCTGTATTAATTGAGATGGAATATAGGGCCCAAAGATGTTAAAATAACCCAGTCACTGTCCAACATTAAACCATGTTAAACTAAGTTTGGGATTTTATAAACAGAGACCTCAGCCTGCTTCATACCACAGAAAACACGTCATTAACAATTCTTCTAGCCTTTTATTCAAGATAAAAAGAAGGAAAAAAGCAACAAAGCATTTGTTAAAACAAAAGCCTTATTTAAAATTACATTTCAATGTCCTTTGCTCCCTTTCCCTTCAGCTGGAAAGGGATTTTAGAAGGAAAACCCCCCAAGTCTCTTAGATGGTATCAAAAATGGTAATAACTGTCCTTCTGGGGAAAAGAGAAGTTGTTAGCTGAGATGGGCTGGTGTTGTTATTAACGTCTGAGCCTGCTTCATCTCAGCTGAGGTTTGGGATTCAGCTGAAGGTGGGAGAGCTGGTGATGCCTCCTCTCTGTGGTAGACGTGTAAAACTCATCCACTGCTCTAGAGGGGTGTCTGTGCAGTAGACATATAAACGATATTCACTGCATTTCAGCAAGCCCTCCGCTGGGATGAGAGTACTCATGGGACTACCATCTCTGTGACACAATATATCATCCAATGCTTTTCCTTGCAAATGAAAAAGGGACATCATTGTGGTATTTGCGTCTGGGTCAGGCATTGGGGTGCAAGACCGTAGCAGAAAACTGGATAGCTTGTGTGAGTTTGTGAAACTTTGGATGCTGGCAAAGTTTGTTTGAAACTGGCAAAAGCCTTCATCTCAGGTAGACAGAACCTGCAAGTGGCTGGAGGCCAGGTAGCATGGTTCTCACCCACAGGCTCAGATGTCTGGAGTTCAAATCCTGAAGGTGTTGAGACTGGTGGACTGAAAATTCATGCATCTTTGATTGGTTTCCAGAGTTTTCTCCAGGAAAAGCGAAGATGTTCCTTTGCAGACAGCTGTACAGTTAAAGCTTGGGAGGTGATGTGTTTTATTACTTGCCCAAAATTGTGCCTGTTGTGAAAAGTGTCTGTCAAACTATCAACTGATAGAGTGTGTCTGATTTCCAAATACCTAAAAAACAGATTCATAGACTCTAGGACTGGAAGGGACCTTAAGAGGTCATCGAGTCCAGTCCCCTGCCCTCATGGCAGGACCAAATACTGTCTAGACCATCCCTGATAGACATTTATCTAACCTACTCTTAAATATCTCCAGAGATGGAGATTCCACAACCTCCCTAGGCAATTTATTCCAGTGTTTAACTACCCTGACAGTTAGGAACTTTTTCCTAATGTCCAACCTAAATCTCCCTTGCTGCAGTTTAAGCCCATTGCTTCTTGTTCTATCATTAGAGGCTAAGGTGAACAAGTTTTCTCCCTCCTCCTGATGACACCCTTTTAGATACCTGAAAACTGCTATCATGTCCCCTCTCAGTCTTCTCTCTTTCAAACTAAATAAACTCAATTATTTCAGCCTACCTTCATAGGTCACGTTCTCAAGACCTTTAATCATTTTTGTTGCTCTTCTCTGGACCCTCTCCAATTTCTCCACATCTTTCTTTAAATGTGGTGCCCAGAACTGGACATAATACTCCAGTTGAGGCCTAACCAGCGCAGAGTAGAGCAGAAGAATGACTTCTCGTGTCTTGTTTACAACACACCTGTTAATGCGTCCCAGAATCACGTTTGCTTTTTTTGCAACAGTATCACACTGTTGACTCATATTTAGCTTGCGGTCCACTATGACCCCTAGATCTCTTTCTGCCATACTCCTTCCTAGACAGTCTCTTCCCATTCTGTATGTGTGAAACTGATTGTTCCTTCCTAAGTGGAGCACTTTGCATTTGTCTTTATTGAACTTCATCCAGTTTACCTCAGACCATTTCTCCAATTTGTCCAGATCATTTTGAATTTTGACCCTGTCTTCCAAAGCAGTTGCAATCCCTCCCAGTTTGGTATCGTCCGCAAACTTAACAAGCGTACTTTCTATGCCAACATCTAAGTCGTTGATGAAGATATTGAACAGAGCCAGTCCCAAAACAGACCCATGGGGAACCCCACTTGTTATACCTTTCCAGCAGGATTGGGAGCCATTAATAACTACTCTCTGAGTACGGTTATCCAGCCAATTATGCACCCACCTTATAGTAGCCCCATCTAAATTGTATTTGCCTAGTTTATCAATAAGGATATCATGCGAGACTGTATCAAATGCCTTACTAAAGTCTAGGTATACCACATCCACCACTTCTCCCTTATCCACAAGGCTCATTATCCTATCAAAGAAAGCTATCAGATTGGTTTGACATGATTTGTTATAGATCTCAACTGCTTTCCAAAAGCAAGCAATGTCTGTATGGTACACACATAAAACTCATCCACTGCTGTACAGGCATATCTGTATGGTACACATGTAAATCAAAACCACTGCATTTCAACAAGCCCTCAGCTGGGATGTGAGCATTCACTTGACTTGAAATAGTACGTAGTATGAAATATTTGCAAAGACAAAGCACCATGCCTCCATGTTAATAGGTCAAATGCAGGCTCTGTTGCTGTGAGAACCTGCCAGAATGCATTCCTATGCAGCCAAACTCGGGATGCTGCTCAGTTTTTAAAGGACACTTTCTACCTAACTGGCAAAGGCCTTCCCTGGAGTAAGAAAGTCCAGCCATAAAATATCCAAATGGCCTACTCTCCCCTACAGTGCAATTTTTCATTCATAATTTGCCACTCCATTTTCCACTGCATATTTTTGACAATTTTTCATTCTCAATTTTTGACTTGCAAATTTAGACTCTGTTTCCATCTCTGCCACCAATCTGCTGTGCGACCTGTGGTAAGTCATTTGTGCAAGAATCCCCTAAAGCAGAGCTTCTCAAACTCTGGTCCGCGGGCTCCATTCAGGTGGTCAGTGGATAGTTCCCTCTAAGGTGTGGGCCTGGGCTGCCAGACGTGGGAGAATGAAGGGCCAGACACCTAATTAGTGGAGCCACGCAAATATTTGAGAACCATTGCCCTAAAGTATGTAGTTTTTTTGGGTTGCTAACTTCATACGTCAAAGCCCTGACTTGCAGAGATGCTGAAGTGAGAGCTGTGGGTACTCAGCACATCTGAAAAATATCTCAAAAGGATACCCTAAATTTGCGGGGTCTTTTGAAAACACAGAGAGTTTTAAACTTTTTTGCCTTTCTTTTTCCATCTGTAAAAAGGGGATAATATCTAATTCCTGTATAGCATCTCTAGATTTTCAAGTGTTGTAAAAAATGGGTGAGCATTAAGTAACCAGCTCTATAATCACAAAGGAGTGCATCAAACAATCTGATTATTAAACCTGGGCACCCTAATGGCATGAAAAGTAAGATGTGCACTTTTCCTAGAACGTTAGCAGTTGAAAGGCTTGCTCATAGGAAAGGATAACCTAGATCTGCACTATGAGTTTGACTTTCTCTTGTAACGTCAATATCATATCAATTTGGACACTAATTTGGTTTGTCGTCAAGTTAAAGCTCATGGGCTATAATGCAAAATAGCTGGAACATACCAATAAATCTGGCCCCATTTCTAAAAATTCTTTATCAGTGTTACTAAAAACATTTTACAGTAATACAATGAAACAATATTAAAAATGGAATGCCTTTCTCCTGGTCAGTTGCTGTTTCTTTACTATTTGCACAACAGCCAGTTGGAGGGACCTATGCAAGTGGGTGCCACTCTCTCTGGAGAAAGTGACTGTTAACGGTTTCCTTCTTTGGGAAGAAGATCACAGAGGGAAAAATGACTTTCAGTATCTGGAGTCTTCCAATTGCCTTGACTCTGGTCACACGAGTTTGAGACCTGGGTTTGGCACAGAGACTCTACTGGTTTCATTGGTTGATAATCTCCTTCTGATAGTGAATGAAGTGTCTGTGCTGATGCTTTTAGATCAGCTGTTTTGACACAGTTGTGGGTGCCACAGATGCAATTGCTCTTGACACTTACCCAGGAGTATTGTTTGGCTAGCAGGGATTCTCAAACTTCATTGCACCGCGACCCCTTCTGACAACAAAAATTACTACAGGACTCCAGGAAGACGGACCAAAGCCTGAGCCCTGCCCTTGGGTGGGGGTGGGGGGGCACCATAACCTGAGCCCTGCTGCCCAAGGCTGAAGCCCTCGGGCTTTGGCTTCAGCCCCCCTCCTGGGCGGAGGGGCGCATACTTCAAGTCTAACACCAGCCCTGGTGACCCCATTAAAACAGGGTCGTGACCCACTTTTGAGCCCAACCAACAGATTGAGAACCGCTGGCTAGAGTAAATAGCAGAGTTGATACCATCTCCATTGAGCAAGAAGGTTTGTCTGCCTTTTGCTATTCAAAAAGAATCAGAATTTGGTGGTGGTGATGGTGGTGCTTTCTGGAAGGACAGATAGAAACAAGAGCCAGGAAAGCTGTTGCTCATCTCTGCATGGACAGTGTCGTTGTAGCGTTTTCTTTCAGATGGGGAGGTGGAGAAAATGAGAGTCGCCCTCTGAACACTCTTCTCTTCTGAATTTAAATAATGTTACAGTTAGAGTTTTATATCACATCCATTAGTTTTTTATTTGTCCCCATTCTCTTGTGTTAGTTAATGTCTGGAAACATTGGCATACATAAACCTGGCGCCTAAGGTTCACGTTCGCTTGCTTGTAAAACAAAAGCACAAAAAGGAGCACGGATGCAAAGGGATTTGCTCCTTGACTCACTCCATCCATTTTCAAAATAACTGACAATGCAGAAACAGGACATATATCCTGGAAAGATAAAAGTGGGCATTAGTGGAAGCGATAGCTCAGTGGTTTGAGCACTAGCCTGCGAAACCCAGGGTTGTGAGTTCAATCCTTAAGGGGGCAATTTGGGGATTGGTCCCCCTTTGAGCAGGGCGTTGGACTTAGATGATCTTCTGAGGTCCCTTCCAACTCTGATAGTCTATGACGCTTGAGAACAAATGAATGAATCTTCAAAACACATCTGCTAGGGAGAACTCCAGCACTCATGGACAACATCCACAAGCTAGTTCTTCTCTCAGTGTCTTTTGTCATGCCGCAATGAAGTTTAGCCCATTGTGTTGTTAGTGTGCCTCACTTTGCAGTTTAAGATCTGGAATAAAAGATGAATTCATTATATTTTATTTTAGTTTGCAATGTTTTATCAGTTACCCAAGACCACTGCAGATTTTAAACACTAGCAAACAATAAATATGAATTAATAAGATACTGTAGCATTTTGCTATGAAGTCTTTGGTCTATGCTAGTAGCAGCACCAGTTGATACTCGGTGTCGCTCCTGGGTATAATGCTGCAGGTTTTTTTTTCCTATGGTAACATTATGCATTTCTGAAGCATCTTTCATCTGAGGATCTCAGAGCTTTCCTAAGGCAGGTAAACATTATCCTCATTTTGCAGATAAGGAAATTGAGGCACAGAGAAATTATAATGAGAAAGTGTCAGAACAGAATATCTAAAGTATTTACATCATGTGATGGACATCTAAATAAAACCAGGCTGATTTTCAGAAGGGATACTTAACTGCCACTTAAGTCAACACTTCCTTCTTAGTACACCAGACACCAGCAACACGGAGAGACCAGTCTGTAGGCACCAAGGCAGATGGTGTCTCTCCTCCCACACAAAATCTCAGCCCAGTACCATTTCCACCCACTCCAGACCCCAGCAGGGGAGCTTGTCTAGCAGCATGGAGACCTGAAGCAGCTGGCACAACTCTACAGTTGCACCGGTACTTTTTGTTGAGTTCAGTTATGCTACATTGAAGAAGGGGAAGTAACTCCTGTGTTTGTTACATTTCCAAAGCAGCCTGTGTCTGAGATGTTATCCGACTGTATGGGTGGGTGGTTTGGTGTTGGTGGGGACTGTGGTTGTTTAGATAAGGGAAACCCCCCCCAAAGGTGAGACCGTCAGGGCAAAATTTCAAAAGGGAACATTTTAAATTATTTTCTTTGCAAAAGTTAGTATCCCAGATCCATAGTAGCTTTGCTTGCTCTTGTTGTGTCCTGGTGAGGCCAGTCTGAACACAGGACAAAAGAAGGTGATGGAGCAGTATAACAAAACAACAACGTGGGAACGTCAGACTTGGTGTTTCTGGTGTCGGCTGTTTTCTCAAGGCCCAGATGGTAGGGTGGTGATCCCTTCCCAAACATGGAACTAATGCACTTCTCCAGCCTACAGCTGTGACAGACAGGGTCAGTTCTTACACTCCCCTAGGTAGTTCTGACATAGGTCACATAACCTGTGAACAGCACTGAATCAAATGCTGCTGCTACTGATTCATTCCTCTGTGGTGAGATGTAACAATAATGCTTATACAAATAATGCAATTGTATATTACAAATCCCCAAACCCCCGAACATGGCTCAAACACCATGGCAAACCGCAATGGCCAAATAAAACATCCTGTATAGAACAGAAAATCATAATAGCCCATGATCTAGCAACAGCCAGCAAACCTCACAAAAACTTACGTCTTCAGCCTCACGCGTCAGGCCCACTGATAGCCTCTGGGTCCCCTTCTAGCTGATTCAAACTGACACTACTTAGATCAGCTTCCCCTTCCAGCCACTTGGACCATGTCACTGGCCTGCCTCAGATCATCACACTGCTGCCTCTCTTCATCTGCATCAAATTCAGGTTTCTCATCCTGTCCCTCACTTAGGCCTGGTCTGCACTCAAATTTAGTTCGACTTCCATGGCCTCTGTTTCAGCCCTGCCTACACCTTCACTCTCATTTCTCTCTATTCCCCCCCACTAGCTATCCTCCTAAGCCTCCCTTTTGACTGCTCCCTCGGTCTCCAGCAAACATGGCTTGGTTGGTATTAAATAGAGGAGAAAAACTCTGCATATTTCTGATAGCCCCTCCACCCAGATACCTGTGGAGCCTAGGAAGCTTTAATGTACTATCAATGTTATGTGAAGGGAGAAACCCTTATAAAAAAAACATACCACAGTACTCAAGGCTTGTGTACACACACAAATATACTCTACCACTTTAACTATACCAATACCATAAAAACAGTGCAACCCTCTAGTATGAACTCAGCAACACCTTTTTAAACCTCAGACTGCTCTCTTCTAGCACCCTTAACTGTTTGCACTGTTTCTGTTGAAAATGGATTGCGAGCTCCTTGCAGCAGAGCCCTTTTCTTCCCATGTTTTTGTAGAGCCCTATGTATCTATATGGTGCTATATAAATACTACTCAAGGGCTAAATACTGAGCAACTGATTCAGATTTTTACTCGGCTCTTATTGAGACAGAATCAATGGGAGTTCACCTGAGTAAGAGTTACACGTTCTGGGACACGGTCAGGCTGCTTAGAACTCACATTTAGGCTTTAGCTGTTGCTATTACAAAACCTAGTGTTAATACAAATACTTTGTGAAATAACACCCCTCCCCAAAGCCATTCAGTCCATTTTATTGGACTTACATCTCCCCCTTATATACACCAAAAAGGGTTTGCTAGCATAGCTAGACAGATCTACCAATATTGGCAAATCCGACTAGTGGTGACGCCACTTATAACAAGTCCCTGAATGAAACAAGTATACAGGCAAAAGGAACGTGCCAGTATAACTGCATCTACACTAGGGTTTTTGCCAGCAGAGTTATGTCAGTTAGGGTGTGTGATTTTCTCACTTTCCTGCCAACCAGCAAAACTTGTGTGTGTAGACCAGGGCTCAGTGTTTTCAGCCCCAAGCACTGTGGCTTTGGATTAGTACCTGGTAATCAGAATGTGATACTAATTAGATATATGAGTGAAACTCATTAGTTTGTTCTTGGACATGTTCTACACTAGAAACGTTTTACTGGCATAACTACTGATTAGGAGGCTGATTCTTTACTAATATTGTAGACCCAGTATAAGCCTGTGCATGGATGTAGTTATGCACAGATATAGGTGCCTGATACCAATATCATTTATTTTGTTTTGTGAACCAGAATAAACTATATCAGTATGAGCTTTATTATACTGGTATAACTGCATCCACATTAAGGATCTGTTTTGTTTTTTTGCAAATGTTAAGTGTGCCAGTATAGTTAAAGCATTAAGGCTTTCTAATGGAGACAAGCCCTTCTTGTCCAAATGGAGTAAAATGCACAAAACAAACCACCAAAGTAAATGAAGAAGAGAACCTTGATTACTAAAACCTTAAACTCCAAAGTCTTCTTAACAACACTGGGAAGGCAATTTTTTTTTTAAATGATAAACCCCTTCTTTACACTCAGGAACTCCTGCGTAAAAAGAGATAAAAAATGTGACACAAGGGATAGCATCCCATGGAAACCTGGTTTAGTGGCAACCTAATCAGCAATTTTGTGATGCATGGGACACGTTTGTTTTGGTGCACTGCTACATATCTCACTTGCATTGAGTGGAAAGGCAGGACAGAAAATTAACCAGCCCTGACTCAGTGTTCTACATTAATGTAACCCAGTGGTCAGCAGCCTTTCAGAAGTGGTGTGCCGAGTCTTCATGTATTCACTCTAACGTAAGGTTTTGCATGCTGGTAATACATTTTAACATTTCTAGGAGGTCTCTTTCTTTAAGTCTATAATATAGAACTAAACTAGTGTTGTATGTAAAGTAAATAAGCTTTTTAAAATGTTCAGGAAGCTTCATTTAAAATTAAATTAAAATGCAGAGCTCCCCAGACTGGTGGCCAGGACCCGGGCAGTGTGAGTGCCACTGAAAATCAGCTCATGTGCCACCTTCGGCACACATGCCATAGGTTGCCTACCCCTGATATAACCTGACTGCACAAAAACCCGAGCCCATCAGAGTTGATGCCCAGTTGTAAGACACTGACTGAAGAGGCCAGCGTTCAGGAAGGGTGGGGGGTGCTACTCTACCCAAAGGAAAGAGAGATGAGACTTTGAAGGAGGCTCTCGAAAACCAGCTACTCATAACAAGAGCATGTGACTGTCTTAACAAAAGATAGAGTCACAGAGACAGTAGATTCCAACTGCCCTTTAAGGGCCCATCCAACTACCACTGGTGGCAGCAGGAATCTTTCCAATGACTTTACTAAGAGTTGGATCAGCCCCTGAAGGAGTATCAAAATGTGCAAGACAATACACGACCGCAACTTCAACTACTGTGCCCTGCACTGGCAGGAGAGTTCTTGGAACATAATGCTGGCCTGCCCTGTTACACCTCCATCATACCTCCAGGTGCAGCTCCCTCTAGTCAGGGCAGGATCCCAGCAGCTGGGCCAGATACGCACTGATGGCTTCAGTAGAACTGTGCTGATTTATAACCAACCTGAGATCTGGCCCCTTGCTTTTAAAGTGGTTTCATACAATTTATGTGCTTGTTACACTTCTTCGTTACCTAGTTTGTATAGTTATATGTATCATTCAATGAATGCTAAGGGATTTGGTATCTAATATTACAAGAGGAAAGAAAGTTTTGTGGTTATGGGTGTCAAGAAATCTGGATTCTGTTTCTGGGTCTGTCACAGACTTTAAGTGTAACTTTGGCAAGTTGCTTTGGCTTTCAGAAGTGGTGTGCCGAGTCTTTAAAAAGTGGCCACTAAGTTTAGATGCCTCAATTTTTAGGTTCCCAACTAGGGCCAGATTTTCAGAAGTGCTGATTACCAGCAACTCAACCAACATTCAATGGGAGCCCAGGTACTCAGCACATTTGAAAAGAAAAAAAAATCAGGCCCAGTGTGTCAAAGGGCATGAAGTTAGAACTGAAGGGAAGAGATTTTACTGCATTATTGACATACCTTATTTAGGTAATGTCATATTGCATATGGTACAGATTTGATTTTTGATTCATGCTTTGCAAAAAACAAGGAAAATAAATACATTCCTTTCTAAGTCTGCTTGGCAACTTTCATGGAGCTCACCAGCACCCTTTTCCAGCAATGTTCTCAAGCTATCACTTAGTGTGGTGAAGATGAGATTTCTCTTTCTGAAACTTCTATGGTGATGTCTGCACTGCAGCTGGTGATGTATCTTTCCAGCTCGGGTAGATATGATTGAGCTCAAGAGCTCCAATTGACCTAGCACACTAAAAAATAGCAACACAACTGTGGCCGTGTAGGCGGAAAGATGAATTAGCTGCCCCGAGTACGTAGGTAGGCTCTCAGACAGTACTGTACTCAGGAGTCTAGTCCAGGTCACTGCCCAGGCCACTGCAGCTGCACTCTATTTTTAGCTAGCTAAATCGATCACAGCAAGTGCACACATGTCTATCTGAGCTAGAAATTACACCTCCAGCTGCACCATACATGTACCCCCAAAAAAGGGAGAGCATAGCATGGTTAATGCACTGGACAAGGAACCAGGATCTAGCATAATACTTTATATTTATAATTTCCTCTTTAACTGGAGGTTCTCCAAGCATTTCATAAAGATCATTTTATTATCCCCATTTTACAGACTGGGAGTGTGAGGCACACCCAGAAGTAGTAACCTACCTCACAAGAGCACACACTGAGCAAGTGATAGTCAGGAAGAGAACCCAGGTCTCCTGATTCCCAGTTCTGTGCGCTGATTCCCAGACACACTGCCTGCCTTATCCGAGTCTAATCTAAGGTGCCACAGAATTGTAAAGTGCTGTTAATAAACCTTTGAAATGCTGCTTCATAAAGCACCACACATTTATAACAGGTTGCACATAAAAAAAAAAAAAACACCCCAATAACCCTTAAACCTCCTCTCATTCCTGTATCTCCACTCCTTGCTGAAACCTAGGTTATTGGTATGGATAAAGAGTACAGTAACTCCTCACTTAAAGTTGTCCCGGTTAACATGGTTTTATTGTTACATTGATGATCAATTAGGGAACATGCCTATTTAAAATAGTGCAATGCTGCCTACTAAAATAATATGGCAGCCGCCTGCTTTGTCCACTGCTTGCAGGAAGAGCAACCCCTTGCAGCTAGCTGGTAGGGGCTTGGAAACAGGGTGGACCAGCAGCCACCCCATCAGCTCCCCACTCCCCTAAGTTCCCTGTGCTGCAGCTGCCCAGCAGGCTAGCAAGTGCCCTGGGCTATCAATTGCTGGCAGTTCAGCTGTCCCTCCCCACACTGCCATGTGCTGCTCCTTCCCTCTGCCTTGGAGCTGCTCCCAGAAACTCCTGTTTGCTGTGCAGGGGAGAAGCGGGGGCTAATGTCAGGTTGTCCCCCTCCCCCGCTCCTGCACCCCACTTACCCCGTCTCAACTTCCTGATCCACTTAAAAAGACAATGCACTTAAGAGTGGGTCAGCTTACTTAAAGGGGCAGTGTGCATCTCTCCCACACCCAAGATGTGTGTCTGTCTGCTACACTGTCTCCCCTCCCTCCTGTTCATGCTGCCTTGTGTGACAGGCCACATTAACAACAATGTGTTAATCCTTGAGGGCTCAGCCGAGTGCTAGTTCATCATTTAGCAGCAAGGCATTCCCTGGGAAATATCCCCCCCTCTTCCACCCTCTGGCTTCACCTAAGGTGACCAGACGTCCTGATAAAATTGGGACTGTCCCAATATTTAGGTGTTTGTCCCGAGTCCCAACCGATCTTTGGTCAGGACGCAATTTGTCCCGATATTTTGCTCTGCCGGCAGCACTCTTTTTTTTTTTTCTCCGCTAGCAGCACTCGGTGTTTGCTTTTTGCTCCGCCAGCGGACAACTCCCCCGCCCCATGTGTACCGATATCTTCTCCCTCTCATCTGGTCACCCTAATTCCACCACCTCAACCAAGCTTCACAATCATCATAGCTGTGAACAGCATTACCTTGTTTGTTTAAAACATATTGTGACAAAGTTCCTCCTCTGTCTGATCAGGAGTTGGGAGGTTTGGGGGGGGAACCTGGCCCACCCTCTACTCCGGGTTCCAGCCCAGGGCCCTGTGGATCGCAGCTGTCTATAGTGCCTCCTGTAATAGCTGCATGACAGCTGCAACTCCCTGAGCTACTTCCCCATGGCCTCCTTCAAACACCTTCTTTATCCTCAACACAGGACCTTCCTCCTGGTGTCTGATAATACTTGTCCTCCTCAATCCTCTAGCAGTACCTTCTCTCACTCTCAGCTCCTCACTCCCAGCTCCTCACACATGCTCTCTCTCCTCTGTCTCCCCACTGCCTGAGTGGAATGAGCTCCTTTTTAAACCCAGATGCCCTGATTAGCCTGCCTTGATTGGCTGCAGGTGATCTACTTAAAGTAGCTATCTCCACTGCCTTCTAGAAAGACCTTAATTGGCCCCAGGTGCCTTGATTAACCTGTAAAAGCAGCAAAGAATCCTGTGGCACCTTATAGACTAACAGATGTTTTGGAGCATGAGCTTTCATGGGTGAATACCCACTTCATCAGATGCATGTAGTGGAAATTTCCAGGGGCAGGTATATATATATGCAGGCAAGCTAGAGATAATGAGGTTAGTTCTATCAGGGAGGATGAGGCCCTGTTATAGCAGTTCAGGTGTGAAAAACAAGGGAGGTTTGAAAACCTCCAACACATCATCAGGGATCTACAACCCATCCTGGACAATGATCCCACACTTTCACAGGCCTTGGGTGGCAGGTCAGTCCTCGCCCACAGGCAACCTGCCGACCTGAAGCACATTCTCACCAGTAACTGCACACCGCACCATAATAACTCTAGCTCAGGAACCAATCCATGCAACAAACCTCGATGCCAACTCTGCCCACATATCTACACCAGCGACACCATCACAGGACCTAACCAGATCAGCCACACCATCACCGGTTCATTCACCTGCACGTCCACCAATGTAATATACGCCATCATATGCCAGCAATGCCCCTCTGCTATGTACATCGGCCAAACTGGACAGTCGCTACGGAAAAGGATAAAGGGACACAAATCAGATATTAGGAATGGCAATATACAAAAACCTGTAGGAGAACACTTCAACCTCCCTGGCCACACTATAGCAGACCTTAAGGTGGCCATCCTGCAGCAAAAACACTTCAGGACCAGACTTCAAAGAGAAACTGCTGAGCTTCAGTTCATCTGCAAATTTGACACCATCAGCTCAGGATTAAACAAAGACTGTGAATGGCTTGCCAACTACAAAACCAGTTTCTCCTCCCTTGGTTTTCACACCTCAACTGCTAGAACAGGGCCTCAGCCTCCCTGATTGAACTAACCTCGTTATCTCCAGCCTGCTTCTTGCTTGCATATATATACCTGCCCCCGGAAATTTCCACTACATGCATCTGACGAAGTGGGTATTCACCCACGAAAGCTCATGCTCCAAAACGTCTGTTAGTCTATAAGGTGCCACAAGATTCTTTGCTGCTTTTACAGATCCAGACTAACACGGCTACCCCTCTGATACTTGATTAACCTGGAGCAACTGCCATTTGGTTACTAGGGTACTAGGGATTTGTTTAGCCTGAGGCTAACATACCTGTTTCTCAGTACTTTACTGTAGCCATCTGGCCTTGCCCCATCACAATATATAATATATCAGTGGTCCCCAACGCGGTGCCTATGGGTGCCATGGCACCCGCCAGGGCATCTATGTACGCTCGCCTACTGAAAAGGGAGCACCCCACCGCGGAGGAGTGTGGCTGCCAAACAAGCAGCCACCGAAAAGTCGTAACATCAAGAGGCATTGCTGCCGAAATGCCACTGCTTTTTGGCGGCATTTTGGCAGCGACGCCTCTTGATGACACAGCATCTTGGTGGCATTTCGAGAGTGTTGCCTCTTTTCGGAGGCATTTTGGCAGCTAGTCATCAGACACCCGCCACACTGTAAAGGCTGGGAACCACTGTAATATATAGCTTTTTGTCTGGTGAAAAACATTTCCCTGGAACCTAACACCCCCCCAATTTCAATGAATTCTTATGGGGAAATTGGATTTGCTTAACATCATTTCGCTTACAGTCGCATTTTTCAGGAACATAACTACAACGTTAAGCGAGGAGTTACTGTAACTGCTCTTTCTTTGCTAAGCAGCCTAACCTTCCCTTCGATTCATTAGGGAACAATCTTCAGTAATTGCACAGAAATACACAGGCTGTCAGGAGTGAGAGAAAAGAACTATAGCAAAAGTACATGCCAGTTACTTGGTGGTTTCATAATTTTTTTAAATTATTACTTTCCAGAGCGTGTAACAAGTTTGTGCCCTTTCTCACTCCATTATGATGTATAATGGGGGCCTGATTTTTTTTTAATTCCACCTGTTAATTCACATGGCAAATTCAGGTGGAAGAACTATTAGGATTATGGCATCACAGACACCATGGAAGTGAAACCTGATCATTAGAAGAGAGTTTTTTCCCCCAGACTGTTTAAAATTGGTTGTTGTTAGTATTAACTAAAACATTTTGGCACACGGCTGTCATGTCCTAATATCACTTTATGCCTTGCCCCTTTCCCAGGGCAGGTTTTCAATCTGCAATCTTTAGAGCAAGAGCAATACTGTTACCAAACTAAGCCAGCCAAACAGTGAAATACAACATGTTCAAGTACTGAAAGATCCAACTTTTAGTGAATTCAATACCCGAGTCACCTCAACCCCTCCCAACACTTCACAACCATTTCACTCCACTGGCCACTTCACAGCCATGCATGTCTTCTTCCTTGGCAAACAGCTAGTCATTGTCATCAGTACATGTGCCCGACTTCCCTCACTTAACTCTGGCCTGAGTATGATCGCCACACACCTGTTTTCTCTTGATTGAAGAGAAGGTCAGGCAGGTTCATTGATTTAGTCTTGAGTTCTTCTCCTCCTCTACAAAGAGGAGAGATAATTGTATAAACTTCAAGGGTACATAACATGATACATTTTAACAGGAATACAACTTTCTGCCTCGCCATCTACTGCACATCATTTATCATCTAAAAGGAGCTGTGAATATTTTCACATTTTACAACTTCCATGCCTGATAGTCCCTGAAGATCTTCACAAACTATCTCTGTGCAAAGTTGCTGAAAGCCAGCCAGCTCTGGTGTGGAGAGCAGCAACCCACTAGCATACAGCTAGTTGTATAACAGCAGAGTAAGGAGGGGAAATTTTGAGCTAGCATAGGGAGGAGAGGGAGTAGTGCAGACGGCAGCTCCAGCGAGGCTCTCAGGGAGTGGCCACATTGCAGTGACCCAGAGAGGCCAGCTTCAGCTGGTGTGAGAAGCGTCTCCCTCCTGCGCCCCACCCAGGCCCGGCTGCCAGGGAGAGCAGCTGAACATGCTGGGGGAGTGGGGGAGGCAGAGACGCAGTGGGAGGACAGAGTCCCCTCTACCCCACAAGTAATTATGGTGGGGTGCGGAGAGCAGAGCGGCCACGGCCTGGGCACAGGGCAGGAGAGGGTGGAGGTCGCTGAGCAAAGGACACATGTGGGGCAGTCATGTGTTCTCCCCTTTAGATTTGGGTCCCCACCCCACCCCTCAGGATCGGGAGACATGAGTCATCTATGGCTAGAGCAATACTGTTATCAAACTGAAGCTATGGCTACACTGGTGTTTTACAGCGCTGCAACTTTCTCGCTCAGGGGTGTGAAACAATTACCCCCGAGTACAGCAAGTTACAGCTCTGCAAAGCGCCAGTGTAAAAAGTGCCCAAGCACTGGAAGCCATGCTCCCAGCACTGTAAGCTAATCCCCTCGGGGAGGTGGAGTACGTGCAACGCTGGGAGAGCTCTCTCCCAACGCTGGCGCCGCGACCACACTAGCCCTTCAAAGCGCTCCCACGGCAACGCTTTGGAGTTTTGAGTGTAGCCATGTCCTGAGCCAGCCCAATAGTGAAACACAACATGTCCAAGCACTGAAAAGTGCAACTTTTAGTGAATTCCATCCCTGATTAAATCTGGAATTGGAACCTGAGAAGTCAAGGATAATTAGACACATTAACCACTTCATCTACAACCACGATTTGCTATCACAAATCCTGTCAACCAATCCCAATCCTTATATGGATATCGGTGTTAATCTGCTATCTACAGCTCTAACATTTATGACCACTCGGCACCTTTGACACACGCCCCCATTAGACAGCATTAACCACTGAAAGCCACGCCAGCCGTGAGTACTATAACTTGAGAAGCTATGTGCACACATCACAGGTATGGTCTTGAACGTTCAGGGATGTTTGGAGCTTTTAGCTGGGGACAAGCTCTAGCAATCTAATGTACTTTCCCTAGACATGGTCATACAGGATCTAAAACATTCCTGTTTTTTTCCATACCTATCTCCAGATTCCTGTCTGAGATATTTTCACTGTCTGAAAAATAAGACACAAGCGAGTTGGAGTTAGCACCAATTATTGCACACATCATTCATGGTCATCATTTAGGGGGTAAAATTCTTTCCTAACCTACCCAAGGAGCCCTGGGGTAACAGAGGGTAGTGGCTAGTTGGCATTTCCCTGGTACAGAGCAGGATGAGTCATGGGAGAGCTGAAGCACAATGTGCTAAAATGCACCCCTTACTGATACTCCAAAAGGTAGCAGCGCACCTCTTATCCTCACCGCTATTCCCAGGGCTCCTTGCTTACTGCAGCACCCAGCCGGGGGCCGAGGGGCTTCTTGTGTACCCCAGCCAGCTGTTCATAACCCTTGTGACTCTTGCACTGTGAACAGCACAACCCCCGCCCCCGCTTAGTCTTCAAGACAGCACCAGGGTCCAGCTCCTGAAAGGTATTTAAGCTCCCAACTGCCACTTTCAGGATCTGGGCCGAGGAGTCTGTCCTGGCTAGGGGTGCCATAGGTGTAGGAAAACTTAACCAGACACTGCTCTAGTCACCCTCATTTGAACATTTTGCCTGAAATTTGCAGGGCAGCAATCACACATCTAGTCCAACATGGTGTCTGGGAAGTGTGGTATTTCAGAAGATGACTGAGACACATAAGAGTAGGCTAGTATTCTGAGCACAAGATTGGGAATAAGGACTCCTAGGTTCTATTCTCTCTGTGATACTCTGTGCCTGATTCTCTTTTCATTTCACTCTTGTAGCTTACTTGATGCCATAAGGGTGATTCCTGATTGACTGTAATGTGAGTGGAGATTCGGGTTCTGTGTGGCTTGGATAGACCATTTCACCTCTCTGTCCCTCCGTTTCCCCAGGTGTAAGTAGGAGATAACACCCACTCTCAAAGGGGCACAATGAGGATTTATGCAGTAATGTTTGGATAGTGTTTGAGGATGGACGTGCTGATGATTACAAACGGAACGGTAAAGCACAGGCTGATGGGCAGGGCAGTAGCGCTCTACAAGCGCCCTGTGTGCACAGAGGAGGAGCACATCAGCAAGTAACCAAGTCATTACGCCAGAGCAGAGAGCAAGTCGAGACTGGCTGGAGAAGAAAGATCTAAAATTGGTCTGTAGGAGTCTCACAGAGAATTGTCTTTATTCTGCTTTTGCAGGAAATCTACCTCCAGTCCACACCCAAAGGCCTCACTTCCAGCTACAGCAGCAACCTTCATGCTCCTTTCATTTCCCCTGTGAACAACAAGCGACTCTCCAGAAAGAGACCCTCCTTCCTTCCCCCAATTCCCGTGATAGTGTCTCTGTCCTACTCTCCTGTGCGTGCAATGGGCACCTCATCCCCTCCCAACACTTCACAACCATTTCCCTCCACTGGCCACTTCACAGCCATGCACGTCTTCCTCCCTGGCACGCAGCTAGTCACTGCCATGCAGCACATGTGCCTCACTTCCCCCACTTAACTCTGGCAGAGTGTGATGGCCACACACCTGGATTCTCTGGATTGGAGGAAAGATCAGCCTGGCTCGTTGATACAGTCTCTTCTGAGTTCTTCTTTTCCTCTACAAGGGGGAGAGATAATTGTATAATCTTCAGGTGTACATGATACATTTCAACAGGAATAAATAATTTCTGCCAGGTCATTTGCTGCTCATTATTTATCATCTGCAATTATTGAACCCATCAGCTTCGCCCAGGTGGTTTCAGTCCCCAACAAATGCCCCCAACCAGCACTGATTCACTTGGATCTTCTCTAGACAGTTCATATGAAATTATCTAGCTAAAAAGAGCTGTGAATATTTTCACATTTTACAACTTCCATGCCTGATAGTCCCCGAAGAGGTTCACAAAGGATCTCTATGCAGAGCTGCTGAAACGCAGCCACCTCTGGTGTGGAGAGCAGACACCCACCAGCATATAGCTAACTGTACAACAGTGGAGTAAGGAGGGGAAATTTTGAGCTGCGGCTGGGAGGAGAGGGAGTAGTGGAGGCTGCCACCCCAGAGAGGCTCTCAGAGAGCAGCCGTGCTGCACAGTCAGTGACCCAGAGTGGCCAGCTTCAGTTGGTGTGAGAAGCGTCTCCCTCCTGAGCCTCACCCAGGCCCGGCTGCCAAGGAGAATGGCTTAACATGCTGGGTAGGGGGGAGGCAGAGACGCAGTGGGAGGACAGAGACCCCTCTCCTCTGCAGGTAACTCTGGTGGGGTGGGGAGAGTGCAGCGGCCCTGGGCTGGGCACAGAGCAGGAGAGGGCGAAGGTCACTGCACAAAGGACATATGTGGGGCAGTCACGTGTCCTCACCTTCAGATTTGTGTCCTCACCCCGTCTCCCAGGATCAGTAGACATGAGTCATCTATGGCTAGAGCAATACTGCTATCAAACTGAGGCTATGGCTACACTGGCATTTTACAGCACTGCAACTTTCTTGCTTGAGGGTGTGAAAAAATACCCCCCTGAGCACAGCAAGTTACAGCTCTGCAAAGCGCCAGTGTAAAAAGTGCCCGAGCACTGGAAGCTAATCCCCTCGGGGAGGTGGATTACCTGCAGCACTGGGAGAGCTCTCTCCCAGCGCTGCCGGCACGACCACACTCGCACTTTTAAAGTGTTGCCACAGCAGCGCATTGGAGTTTCGAGTGTAGCCATACCCTGAGCCAGCCCAACAGTGAAACACAACATGTTCAAGTACTGAAAAGTGCAACTTTTAGTGAATTCCATCCCTGATTGAATCTGGAATTGGAACCTGAGAAGCCGGGGATAATTAGACACATTAACCACTTCATCTACAACCACTGATTTCCTACCACAAATCCTGCCAACCAATCCCAGCTCTTATATGGATATCTGTGTTAATCTGCTATCTACAGCGCCAACATCTACGGCCATTCGGCACTTTTCAGAACCCCTCCATCAGACAGCATTAACCACTGAAAGCCACAACAACAGTGAGTACTATAACCTGAGGAGCTATGTGCACACGTCACATGTATGGTCTTCAACATTCGGGGATGTTTGGAGCTTTTAGCTGGGGACAAGCTCTAGCAACCAAAGGTACTTTCCCCAGGCACGATCATACAGGGGTCTAAAATGTTCCTGTTCTTTTCCATACCTATCTCCAGATTCCTGTCTGAGATATTTTCACTGTCTGAAAAATAAGACACAAGCGAGTTGGAGTTAGCACCAATTATTGCACACATCATTCATGGTCATCATTTAGGGGGTAAAATTCTTTCCTAACCTACCCAAGGAGCCCTGGGGTAACAGAGGGTAGTGGATAGTTGGCATTTCCCTGGTACAGAGCAGGATGGGTCATGGGAGAGCTGAAGCACAATGTGCTAAAATGCACCCCTTACTGATACTCCAAAAGGTAGCAGCGCACCTCTGATCCTCACCGCTATTCCCAGGGCTCCTTGCTTACTGCAGCACCCAGCCGGGGGCCGAGGGGCTTCTTGTGTACCCCAGCCAGCTGTTCATAACCCTTGTGACTCTTGCACTGTGAACAGCACAACCCGCGCCCCCGCTTAGTCTTCAAGACAGCACCAGGGTCCAGCTCCTGAAAGGTATTTAGGCTCCCAACTGCCACTTTCAGGATCTGGGCCGAGGAGTCTGTCCTGGCTAGGGGTGCCATAGGTGTAGGAAAGCTTAACCAGACACTGCTCTAGTCACCCTCATTTGAACATTTTGTCTGAAATTTGCAGGGCAGCAATCACACATCTAGTCCAACATGGTGTCTGGGAAGTGTGGTATTTCAGAAGATGACTGAGACACAGACGAGTAGGCTAGTATTCTGAGCACAAGATTGGGAATAAGGACTCCTAGGTTCTATTCTCTCTGTGATACTCTGTGCCTGATTCTCTTTTCATTTCACTCTTGTAGCTTACTTGATGCCATAAGGGTGATTCCTGATTGACTGTAATGTGAGTGGAGACTCGGGTTCTGTGTGGCTTGGATAGACCATTTCACCTCTCTGTCCCTCCGTTTCCCCAGGTGTAAGTAGGAGATAACACCCACTCTCAACGGGGCACAATGAGGATTTATGCAGTAATGTTTGGATAGTGTTTGAGGATGGACGTGCTGATGATTACAAACGGAACGGTAAAGCACAGGCTGATGGGCAGGGCAGTAGCGCTCTACAAGCGCCCTGTGTGCACAGATGAGGAGCACATCAGCAAGTAACCAAGTCATTACGCCAGAGCAGAGAGCAAGTCAAGACTGGCTGGAGAAGAAAGATCTAAAATTGGTCTGTAGGAGCCTCACAGAGAATTGTCTTTATTCTGCTTTTGCACGAAATCTACCTCCAGTCCACACCCAAAGGCCTCACTTCTAGCTACAGCAGCAACCTTCATGCTCCTTTCATTTCCCCTGTGAACAACAAGCGACTCTCCAGCCAGTGACCCTCCCTCCTTCCCCCAACTCCCGTGATAGTGTCTCTGTCCTACTCTCCTGTGTGTGCAATGGGCACCTCATCCCCTCCCAACACTTCACAACCATTTCCCTCCACTGGCCACTTCACAGCCATGCACGTCTTCCTCCCTGGCAAGCAGCTAGTCATTGCCATGCAGCACATGTGCCTCACTTCCCCCACTTAACTCTGGCAGAGTGTGATGGCCACACACCTGGATTCTCTGGATTGGAGGAAAGATCAGCCTGGCTCGTTGATACAGTCTCTTCTGAGTTCTTCTTTTCCTCTACAAGGGGGAGAGATAATTGTATAATCTTCAGGTGTACATAACATGATACATTTCAACAGGAATAAATAATTTCTGCCAGGTCATTTGCTGCTCATTATTTATCATCTGCAATTATTGAACCCATCAGCTTCGCCCAGGTGGTTTCAGTCCCCAACAAATGCCCCCAACCAGCACTGATTCACTTGGATCTTCTCTAGACAGTTCATATGAAATTATCTAGCTAAAAAGAGCTGTGATTATTTTCACATTTTACAACCTCCATGCCCGATAGTCCCCGAAGAGGTTCACAAAGGATCTCTATGCAGAGCTGCTGAAACGCAGCCACCTCTGGTGTGGAGAGCAGACACCCACCAGCATATAGCTAACTGTACAACAGTGGAGTAAGGAGGGGAAATTTTGAGCTGCGGCTGGGAGGAGAGGGAGTAGTGGAGGCTGCCACCCCAGAGAGGCTCTCAGGGAGCAGCCGTGCTGCACAGTCAGTGACCCAGAGTAGCCAGCTTCTGCTGGTGTGAGTAGCGTCTCCCTCCTGAGCCCCACCCAGGCTCGCCTGCCAAGGAGAATGGCTTAACATGCCGGGGTCGTGAGGGAGGCAGAGATGCAGTGGAAAGACAGATTCCCCTCTCCCCTGCAGGTAACTCTGGTGTGGTGGGGAGAGTGCAGGGCTTGGGCTGGGCACAGGGCAGGAGAGGGCGGAGGTCGCTGCACAATGGACACGTGGGGCAGTCACATGTCCTCACCTTTAGATTTGTGTCCCCATCCCGTCCCCCAGGATCAGGAGACATGAGTCATCTGTGGCTAGAGCAATACTGTTACCAAACTGAGGCTATGGCTACACTGGTGCTTTACAGCGCTGCAACTTTCTCGCTCAGGGGTGTGAAAAAATACCCCCAGACGCAGCAAGATACAGCATTGCAAAGCACCAGTGTAAAAAGTGTCCGAGCACTGGGAGCCATGCTCCCAGCACTGCAAGCTAATCCCCTCAGGGAGGTGGAATACTGGCAGCACTGGGAGAGCTCTCTCCCAGCGCTGGCTCCACGACCACACTCGCACTTCAGAGAGCTGCCACTGGAGCACTCCTGTGACAATGCTTTTCAGTTTTGAGTGTAGCCATGTCCTGAGCCAGCCCAACAGTGAAACACAACATGTTCAAGCACTGAAAGGTGCAACTTTTAGTGTATTCCATCCCTGATTAAATCTGGAACTGGAACCTGAGAAGCCATGGACAATTAGACACATTAACCACTTCTTCTACAATCACTGATTTGCCAACCTATACCAGTCCTTATATGGATATCTATGTTAATCTGCTATCTACAGTTCTAACAATCAGGGCCATTTGGCACCTTTGAGATACTCCTCATCAGACAGCATTAACCACTGAAAGCCACGCCAGCCATGAGTACTATAACCTGAGGAGCTATGTGCACAAGTCACATGTATGGTCTTGAATGTTCAGGGATGTTTGGAGCTTTAAGCTGGGGACAAGCTCTAGCAATCTAACGTACTTTCCCCAAACATGGTCACACAGGGGTCTAAAACGTTCCTGTTCTTTTCCATACCTGGCTTCTGATTCTCCTTGGAGATATTTTCATAGTCTGAAAAGTAAGATGCAAACGAGTTGGAGTTAGAACCAATTATTGCTCACATCATTCATGGTCATCATTTAGGGGGTAAAATTCTCTCCTAACCTACCCAAGGAGCCCTGGGGTAACAGAGGGTAGTGGCTAGTTGGCATTTCCCTGGTACAGAGCAGGATGGGTCATGGGAGAGCTGAAGCACAATGTGCTAAAATGCACCCCTTACTGCTACTCCAAAAGGTAGCTGCACACCTCTTATCCTCACCACTTTTCCCAGGACTTCTTGCTTACTGCAGCACCCAGCCGGGGGTCAAGGGGCTTGCTGTGTACCCCAGCCAGCTGTTCAAAACCCTTGTGACTATTGCACTGTGAACAGCACGACACCCGCCCCTCCCTTAGTCTTCAAGAGAGCACCAAGACCCAGGTCCTGGAAGGAATTTAGGCTCCCAACTGCCACTGAAATAGGTGCCTCAATACCTTTCAGGATCTGGGCCGAGGAGTATGTCCTGGCTGCGGGTGCCATAGGTGTAGGAAAGTTTAACAAGACACTGCTCTAGTCACTCTCATTTGAACATTTTGCCTGAAATTTGCAGGGCAGCAATCACACATCTAGTCTGACATGGCGTCTGGGAAGTGCGGTATTGTCAGAAGATGACAGATACAGAACGGTAGGCTAGTATTCTGAGCGCAAGACTGGGAATAAGGACTCCTGGGCTCTATTCTCTCTGTGATACTCTGTGCCTGATTCTCTACCCATTTCACTCCTGTAGCTTACTTGATGCCATAAGGGTGATTCCTGGTTGACAGCAATGCGAGAAGAGACTCGGGTCTTGTGTGGCTCTGGACAAACCATTTCACCTCTCTGTGCCTCCATTTCCCCAGATATAAGTAGGAAATAACACCCACTCTCAAAGGGGCACAAAGAGGATTTATGCAGTAATGTTTGGATGGTGTTTGAGGATGGACGTGCTGATGATTACAAACGGAACGGTAAAGCACAGGCTGATGAGCAGGGCAGTAGCGCTCTACAAGCGCCCTGTGTGCACAGATGAGGAGCACATCAGCAAGTAACCAAGTCATTACGCCAGAGCAGAGAGCAAGTCGAGACTGGCTGGAGAAGAAAGATCTAAAATTGGTCTGTAGGAGCCTCACAAAGAATTGCCTTTATTCTGCTTTTGCAGGAAATCTACCTCCAGTCCACACCCAAAGGCCTCACTTCCAGCTACAGCAGCAACCTTCATGCTCCCTTCATTTCCTCTGTGAACAACAAGCGACTCTCCAGCCAGAGACCCTCCCTCCTTCCCCCAGCTCCTCTGATAGTGTCTCTGTCCTACTCTCCTGTGTGTGCAATGGGCACCTCATCCCCTCCCAACACTTCACAACCATTTCCCTCCACTGGCCCTTCACAGCCATGCACGTCTTCCTCCCTGGCCGGCAGCTAGTCATTGCCATGCAGCATATGTGCCTCACTTCCCCCACTTAACTCTGGCAGAGTGTGATGGCCACACACCTGGATTCTCTGGATTGGAGGAAAGATCAGCCTGGCTCGTTGATACAGTCTCTTCTGAGTTCTTCTTTTCCTCTGCAAGGGGGAGAGATAATTGTATAATCTTCAGGTGTACATAACATGATACATTTCAACAGGAATAAATAATTTCTGCCAGGTCATTTGCTGCTCATTATTTATCATCTGCAATTATTGAACCCATCAGCTTCGCCCAGGTGGTTTCAGTCCCCAACAAATGCCCCCAACCAGCACTGATTCACTTGGATCTTCTTTGGACAGTTCATATGAAATTATCTGGCTAAAAGGAGCTGTGAATATTTTTACATTTTACAACTTCTGTGCCTGATAGTCCCCGACCAGCTTCACAAACTATCTCTGTGCAGAGTTGCTGAAATCCAGCCACCTCTGCGGTGGAGAGCAGCAGTCCATCAGCATACAGCTAGTTGTACAACAGTGGGGTACAGAGAAGAAATTTTGAGCTAGGGCATCCAGGAAATACATGCAATCAGCTGCAGCAGTTACAGCAAGATTCTAACTGCCTTTGTGGCAGGAAATTCTCAGTATATTTTTAAAGTTTAGAATTTTACCTTTTTCTCTGATTTAGTCCATTTTCTGACATATGCCTTTAGTGCCACCAGAGTTCAACAGGAGTTGAAATTCTGCTTCAGATGAGTCCAAACACCCTTATGTCATATATAGCGCTCTTTTGGCTCTCAAAGTGACAATTTATAATCGTAAATGTTATTAAAGAAAGTCTTTAAATTTAAACAGTCGCCCAATAAAATACTGTCTCTTCTTAACAATTCTTGAAGAGATGACTCTTGTCTTTCTGACTTCCGTAAGGAGTTGCTTAAGCACTGCCAGATACTATTTAGTTCCCCAATATCACTATTTTATACCCAAATCGCTTCTTATTTATGTGAGAGTTTAAAACCCAGGCTTTTACCTTGCAAAGAGGGGTGGTTTAAGAAAAGTCCACTTTATTATGTAGTTTTTGGCTCTTGGTAGCACATCCCAGAACATTACTTCTCTGAAGTATTCTGAATACAGCGTCCTTACTTTTTCAAGGCAGGACTCTTTCTAAAATAAATATCCTACAAAGTTTGTTCGCCTGAGATAGTCTTATCTCTATGCCAGACCTGTAGCTCATACCAGAGGGAGGTGCCTTGGTCTTTGATAAGACAATCTTGTTAGCGTGGTTTGCCTTTTACACCAAAAGGTCCTTAAATTTAACATCTACCATTAATAGTACATTTACACCTTGAAATTAAAGATTTCTATCAAATATTCTGTACAAAGCACGAAACACTTATATACATATTTCAAAAATATAGTATAAAAAGTATAGCATGTTAAAACAAAATAAAAGTTATAAGCGACATTTCAAAGCCTGAGTAAACACGTTTGAGGTAATAAACACCATGTTATTTTCCCTTGACACTCTGGGATCCTGTTACTAATTCACAGAAAGCAGATTTCCTAAGAATCTCCTTAGCGTGAACATTTCACATAATTAAATAAGTAACAACCAAACATGAAAGTTCTCATATTCTCCAAGAATGATGTGTATAAAAATAATTGTACATATCTCTTAATATTCAGTAAAGGTACCGGGAAGTTTGTAATAACCTGACATAAGAATAAATTATATTATTAATTTTGCAATCTATGATCTACTGCCTCTAGAAAGCCTAAGCAGCCACTCTATGCTAGGACCTGATTCTCTGCACCTTGTGCTACCACTTACACCTGTGCACAGTGGGTGTAAAGTACTATTTGTTCTGACTGATAGTTTTACAGGCACTTTGCACCGATGCAAACAATTACTCTAAGGTGCAAGACAGTGAAGAATCAAGCCCATTACCTTCCACACTACTCTGGATCTGACCACCACCACAGAGAATAACTTCTTTTTCTCTAAAGACAAAGGTGATAGCTATGCCTGGCAGCACAAACCAAGCAGTTTTCCCCTCCTCCGCACTAAGCATTCTGGCTAGGGCACAGCAGGCTTTATCGCTGCTCAGCAGTTCCTATTCCCCTCCCTGTATCTTCAACTCTTCAGCAAGAGCCCACAGCTGAGGGAGGAAGTTAAAGGAGCTATCAAGCAGCCGGGGAGCACAGTAGGCTGAAAGATCCTTGGTTGCTTTAAAGCAGAGAACAGTTTTGTGCTGACGTGACTGCTCAGATTCAGCTGCCAGTGCATCTGTGGGGGCAGGTGATGTCCGGCAGAGAGACACACCGCATCATCTCTTGGCATTTCAGACAGCCTGAGCTCATGACAGGTGCTGGGCTGCTGCCTGCTAACTGTACCCTGTACACCTCATGGATAGTGAAATCAATGGGGGAGGTACTGGATGCATTGTTGGTGCCTCCAAACCTGAGTGTAGGGTGCTAGATTCCCTCAAACAAAAACGTGCTAAAAAAAAAAAAAAAAAAAAACTTCTCATTTGATGTCGATAGTGTTGCTAATTGTCATCCTGACCTAAGGTGGGGCAAGGTTGTGCTAATGGTGACAGCAAGGCAACTTCGGCGCCATCTGGAATCCTCTCGTGGCTTTGTTCAGGATCTGGTTTGGGTCTCCTCCCAGCAATAGACAAAGCTCAAGTGTCTATGCTATAGCTTTGATGCTGTTGACTATAAGGTTTTGTCTCAACTGTGAAGCCTGGCTGGAGTAGACTGTATGGTAACTCATCTTCCCTTTAAGCTGTGCGCAACATTCCGTTTAACTTGGTACCTACCGCACATCTCACATGGCTTGGAGCACAGCCAGCACCTAGAACAGCTCCTCTTTGTGCTGGGGATGGGCTGACAGACACGCCCGGGTGGAAGGCCAAGATGGTAGCGAGGTGAACCCTCATGGAGAACACCGCCAGGCCTTGCTGTTTCAGGTGCAGGAGATACTCCAGAATGAGAGGCACTAACGCCTGGAGGGTGCGTGTGCAGCGATGGTCACACCAACACGAAAAGTGTTTCCACTTCGCCAGATATGTGGCTCTAGTAGAGGACTTCCTGCTGCCCAGCAGGACCTGCCTTACGGCGTCCAAACATAAAGCTCCATAGGGTTCAGCCATGCAGCATCCATGCCGTGAGATGGAGAGACCGCAGGTTGGGATGACAGAGGCAACCGTGATCCTGAGTAAGCAGGTTGGAAAGAAGAGGCAAGGGACTGGAACCTCCACCGACAGCTCTAACAGCGTGGTGTACCAACTCTGATGAGGCCACGCTGGAGCCACTAGAATCACCCTCGCCCCATCTCTGTGGATCTTGAGCAGGACCTTGTGCACAAGGGGGAACGGAGGAAAGGCACAGAGTAGGCAACCCATCCGAGGAAGCAGAAAAGCGTCCGTGCGGGAGCCCGGGCAGTGACCCTGGAAGGAGCAGAATGTGGGACACTTCTTGTTGCTGCAGGTGGAAAACAGGTCCACCTGGGGAAACTCCCACCTTTGGAAGATCGGGTGGACGACATCTATTCAGAGAGACCACTCATGCAAGTTGAAGGACCTGCTGAGGTGGTCCGTCAGCATGTTCTGGATCCTGGGAAGAAAGAACACAACCAGGTGAATGGAGTGGGCTATGCAGAATTCCCACAGCCGAATGGCTTCCTGGCAGAGAGGGGAGGAACGTGTCCCCCTTGCTTGTTGATGTAGAAAATGGCCATGGTGTTGACCATGAAAGCCACCACCCAATGACCCTGCAGGTGCTCCTGGAAGGCTTGGCCAGCAAGGCACACCACCATTAACTCCCTGATGTTCATATGGAAGGAGAGCTCGACCCACGACCACAGGCTGTGAGTCTGAAGGTTCTCCAGATGAGCCCCCCATCCCATAGCCGACGAATCTGTGACCAGAGACAAGAAAGGCTGGGGGTTCAGGAAGGGGACTCCCTCGCACACCACTTGGGGGTTGAGCCACCAGCAGAGGGAGGCGATGACCCACTTCAGGACAGTGATGGCCGAATTCAGGCTGTCGTGCCCCAGGCAGTAGACGGAGGCAAGCCAAGCTTTTAGCAACCAGAGCCAGAGCCTGGCATGCTGGGTCACATATGTACATGAAGCCATGTGGCCAAGGAGGCTCAGGCATCTCCTTGCTGTCAAGGTCGGGACTCACTGAAGGCCTCAAATGATGCCCATAATGGCCTGGAAACGGGAGTCCAGTAGGAGGGCCCCTGCCTGAACAGAGTCCAGCACCACCACGATGAATCTGATCCTCTGGATTGGTTCCAGGGTAGACTTTGGCACGTTGAGGAGACCCAGCCATTCAACGGTAAACCTGACCGAGTGGAAGAGGGACTGCACCTGCTCTCTGGTGCAGCCCGAAGCAACCAGCTGTCAAGGTAGGGATACACCTGCACCTGCCGTCGATGGAGAAAGGCAGCCATGACTGACATACACTTGGTGAACACTCGTGGGGCTATGGAAAGGCTGAATGGAAGGACCATAAACTGGTAAAAAGTTAGTCGTTGACCATGAAGTGCAGGAAGTGCCTGGGCGCCACATGAATCGCTATGTGGAAACACACATCTTTCATGTCAAGGGTGGCGTACCAGTCTCCAGGATCCAGGGAAGGGATAATGGTGCCCAGGGAGAACTCGCAGAACTTCAATTTTACCATGAACTTGTTGAACCCGCACAGGTCCAGAATGGGCTGTAAGCAACCGTTGGCCTTGGGAATCAGGAAGTATGGGAAGTAGAACCTCTTGTCCCTTAGTTCCTGCAGAAACTCCTCTACCGCTCTCAAGGTGAAGAGTGCCTGAAACTCCTGAATAAGGAGTTGCTCGTGAGAAGGCTCCCTGAAGAGAGACAGGGAATGGGGGTGGGAGGGCGGGTAGGAGCAGAACTGGAGAGAGTATCCCGCTTCCACCGTGCAGAGGACCCAGCGGTCTGAGGTTATTTGGGACCATGCACAGTGGAAGTGGGATAAATGATTCAAAAAGGGCAGGGAAGGATCCAGGGGTAAGTCTGGTATGCTGTTCTTGGGCGTCCCTTCAAAAGGCCTGCTTGGAACCCCCTGATGGTTTGGTTGGGCCCTGGCCTGGCCCAGATGTGGGGTTGGAGGGCTTCCTCCTGCCATTCCGCCCCCACCACCTGCAAAAGTCCTGCCTCGGCCGAGGAGGGTAGGTGCGCTGCTGCGGCTTGAAGTGCTTCCGCTGGGTTGCTGGGGTGTGCATACCCAGGGACTTCATCGTTGCCCTTGAGTCCTTAAGGCTGTGCAGCCGAGAGTCGGTCTGCTCCGTGAACAGGCCCTCCCTGTCAAAGGGCAGGTCCTGCAGTGTCTGCTGCACCTCAGGAGGCAGGCCAGAGGCTTGTAGCCAGGAGATGCGCCTCATAGCAACCCCTGAGGACAAGGTGCGCGTGACTGAGTCTGCAGCGTCCAGTGAGGTCTGCAAAGAGACCCGTGCCACTATCTTGCCCTCATCAACAAGGGCCCCAAATTCCTCCCTGGACTCAGGAGGCACAAGCTCCTTGAACTTCAGCATGGAGTTTCAGGAGTTAAAGTCTTAGAGGCTCAGGAGAGCCTGTCGATTGGCAATCCTGATCTGGAGCCCACCCATGGAGTACACCTTGTGGCCAAACAAGTCCAGCCACTTGGCATCCTTCAACTTGGGAGCTGGGGTCAGCTGTCTTTGCCTCTCTTTTTCATTTATGGCTGCAACCACCAGCGAGCAGGGCTGCAGGTGCGTGAACAGATAGCCGTACCCCTTCAAGGGGACAAACTATTTATGCTGAACCCCCTTGGCCGTAGGGAGAATGGATGCCAGGGTTTGCCAAATGGTTTTGGAATTGGTCTGGATGGTCTTGATGATGGGCAAGGCCACCCTCGACAAACCTACCGGGATAAAAATGTCAACCACTGGGTCCTCAGATATCACGACCTCCTCATCCTGTAGATTCATATTGCAGGCCACTCGGCAAAGGAATCATAGAATCACAGACTTTAAGGTCGGAAGAGACCATTAGGATCATCTAGTCTGACCTCCTACACAACGCAGGCCACAGAATCTCACCCACCCACTCCTGTATCAACCCCCTAACTTATGTCTGAGCTATTGAAGTCCTCAAATTGTGGTTTAAAGATTTCAAGGTGCAGAGAATCCATCAGCAAGTGACCTGTGCCCCATGCTGCAGAGGAAGGTGAAAAACTCCCAGGGCCTCTGCCAATCTTTTCTGGAGGAAAATTCCTTCCCAACCCCAAATATGGCAACCAGCTAAACTCTGAGCATGTGGGCAAGACTCATCAGCCAGACACCCAGAAAAGAAGTCTCTGTAGTAACTCAGATCCCACCCCATCTAACATCCCATCACAGGCCATTGGGCATATTTACCGCTAATAATCAAAGACCAATTAATTGCCAAAATTAGGCTATCCCATTATACCACCCCCTCCATAAACTTATCAAGCTTAGTCTTGAAGCCAGATATGTCTTTTGCTTCCACTGATCCTCTTGGAAGGCTGTTCCAGAAGTAGGAGGTCCGGATGGGCACAGATATTTATCGGGGGTGGCCTGGAGATAGAGGTGCCCGCCACAGACTCATCAGGGGAGGAGGATGAAGAGGCCAAGGGGGGGGAGAAGGTCATCCTGAACCCCCTGCTCTATAGAAGCCTGATGCCCCACGTTGCTGACTGCAGGTGCAGGCTCAGGAACTGGAGTCAGAGGGGGCCCCAAGGTAGGGACAGGGCCTGACATTTTCTCCACACCTCCAGGAATGGGCTGAATAGCTGAGGCTTCCGGAAATCGCGATTCAGAGGTGGTCAACCAGGAAGCTCTAGACTGTGCACCTTGAGCCTGGTGGTACGCCCACGGGGACCAGAACAGTCACTAGGTGGGCCCCTGTCTATGCGCCTGCCACGATCCTGCCCTCACATCAGGATGGCCATGGTTCAAAATCTGTGATCCTGTCTCCGAACTCGAGGAACGAGAGCCTGAACATGAGGGCCAGGGCTGTGTGGAGCAGAGCTGCACCAGGGAGCAGCATCAAAGAGAAGGAGAGCAGTCCCACAAGGCTGGAGCCGTACCCTGGCCTGGAGCTGCACCAGGACAGTGAACAGTGCCGGGATTGGTGCTGGGTCCAGGATCTGCTCCGTGACATCGACCAATAGGTGGAGCGGCACTGCTATCGGGAACCGGCACCATGAGTACAACTGGCGCCGCGATGGGGAGCGGTGCCGAGACTCCAAGCAGTGTCGAGGCTTGGCCAACAGAGTCTGCAATGTGACAGTCAGATCAACACCAGTTTGCCTCGAGATGGTGCCATCTGCTGAGGCACTGGAGACTTGGCGTGGAGCAGAGGAGACCCAGTGCCATCATGGCAATGAGGTCCCTTACAGCCACAGAGGTTTCCAGGGTGGAAGGCAGCTGGATTTCCACAACACTGTGGGTTGGGGAGTCAAGTGGCACCTGACTCAATGGATCCCCCAGCGGGGCCGAAGTCAACGGTGCTGAGTCCACGACCTTCACCCCTGGAGCCGTACCCTGGTGACTGGTTCCAGGGGGGAGGGTCTCTGTGAAGGGTTGATGTCGCTGGCTTTGATGCCGGGGAGCGGAGGTGCCACGGGTCTCGCCCAGAGTCCATCCGAGGTGCTGCCTCCACCACCGGGGCACTGCGCATCGAAAAGCTTGGTGCCGGGTCCTGCCGCACCGGAGGAGGCTGGGGACTAAGAGCCGCCTCCGTAAGGAGCTGCTTCAGGTGAAAGTCCCACTCCATTTTAGTCCAAGGACGAAATCCTTGCAGATCCTCCACTTCTTGGCTTGGTGAGCCTCCCCCAGACACTTTAGACAAGAGTCATGGCGGTTGACCGTTGGTATGGACATAGAGCAGGATGTGCAGGACTTGAATCCTGGTGACTTGGGCATGAGATCCCCAAAGAAAACAGCCTTTGGGAAGGTAAACCCCCCCAACCCAACTACCACTAACTACTACAACAAAAACAAAGAACTACCAACAAAAGCAAACAACAACTATCTACAACACTAGGGAAACGTGAAGAACTTGCAGAGCAAGACACCACAGTTCCAACGACTGTCACAGGCGGTAAGAAGGAAATGAGGAGGCACCAGGTCGGCTTGGTCATATATTGAGTGCCATGGAGACGCCACTCCAGGAGGCTCCACAGCCGACCCAACGGATGCTGCTAGGGGAAAAACTTTCCAACGGCTGTGCACACAGTGCATGCACACCTAATTGGAATGGATATGAGCAAGCACTAGAAGAACCACCCCTCTTCTAGTATCAGATGGCTTAGGTGCCCTATAGGTGGCAGACAGAGGCGGGCACTGACCCAAAGTCTCCTACGTTCTGGGTGAGTACCCTAAGCACTGGGCTAAAGGTTATCAGGAAGGACACTGCCACTTCCTCCTAACACCCGTTCTGAGTGGAGCTTGACATGCTCAGAGCTAGTGACACCGAAAACTAGAACTTAGCTGGGTAAACACTAGTTACAGGCATCTAAGCCCCTTTGTGTATCTAGCCCAAACCCTCCCTCCCACTCCGCTTCGAAACAGTGATAGTTTCATCCCCTCCCATCCCTTCACAAGGACCCTGTTTCTATCTTTACAACCCTGGGCTTCTCTCTCTGGCTGTTCATTCCATCACTTCTGTGCCTCAATTGTGGCCAGAATTTGACAGCCACACACACCTTTCTCAGTTTGGCTTTCATTAACGCAGTGGAGGATCACTGGCACACCTTCTATCTGCACCAACTTCGTTGCTTCATCTGAAAGGGGAACGACAATGATATAAACTTCAGAAGTATAGAACACTAACAGTTTCAATAGCAACTATGAATTCTACTCCGGTCACCTGCTGGGAACTGGTTACTAGTTGGGATTAGTGAACCCACCAATCTCTCCTACTTTTCAGTTCCCAGCAAATGCCCTTGATCATCTCCGCTGCAGTCGGCCATTTCCTGCAGTTTATATGAAATAATTCGGACAATGGGAGCCGTTACTATTTTATACTTACATTTAAACCTTAGATTTGTCATGCCTGAATGATCCCAAAGCACTTCACAAACTACACATATACTGAAATGTAGCCACCTCTGCGGTGGAGAGTGGCAACTAGCTAGCACACAACATATTGCACAAGTTGTGGAAGCAGGGGAAATTCTGTCCTAGTGTACCTGAGCAAACCCCTGTTCTTACCAGAAGTGCCCAAGGATCTTTTAAAGTGTAGTTCTATTCTACAGAGCAGCTAACAATGGCATTTTGGGTTCCATGTTTTAAAGATTCCTAATCAAACCCTCTCATTTTACATGACAGGGGCACTGGGTGAGATCCTGATACTCGCACCAGCCTCTCTTTAGCAGGGCTAGACCAGTGTAAAGGAGCCCTACACCCCTAGTTCTCACTGGAAGGAGAATTGTCCCGGCCTAGGCACTTCAGATCACCGCCTTTAGGCCCTCCTTCAATAATGTTCTCTCAGGCCCCAGCAAAGGGGCTGAGGTGGTGGGATGGATGCCTTGGGGGAGGGGCGATTTGGAGCAGAACCGTGGCACACAGGGCAGTCCGGGGATGCAGCCATGTTTGACAGGCTCTCTCAGTTATGTCAGTTCCACTATGCCATCTGCCCCAAGACAGGAGACTCCAGGCTTCTAGGGTCCACGGCCCCGGAGTAGTCCCACAACCCCAGAGTTTCCAGCTAAGTTCCCGCTAAGGTGCTTGAGAGGCTGTGCAGAATGCCACCAAGGACCGCGCACTTACCTCCCCCATCCTTGAAGCTGCGGCGTGGGGAGGAAATACGCCTCTCCCCCACAGCCTCAGAGCAGTGACAGGGAGAGACACTTCTCCCTCAGCCCCAGCCACTGAGCTGCTGCAGCAGTTGGAGAAGCCTCTCTCCTGGCCCCAACCCCAGAGCTGCTGTGGGGGGCTGGAGGGGAGAAGACACTCTCCTGCAGCCCCACCCTAGAGTCCTCACCCCAAACCCCTCATCCTTGGCCCAACCCCAGAGCCCAAACCCCTTTAGGCCATCCTTCAATGATGTTCTCTCAGGCCCCAGCATAGGGAACGAAGTGGTGGGATGGATGCTTTAGGGGAGGGGCAATTTTGGGCATGCTGTGGCACATAGAGCAGCCCCAGAACGCAGTCAGAATGGACAGACTGTCTTGGTTATGTCAGTTCCTTTATGGCCGTCTGCCCCAGGACAGGGGACTCCAGGCTTCTGGGGTCCATGGCCCTGGGGTAGCCCCACAACCCCAGAGTTTCCAGCCTCCCTCATATAGAGCCAGAAGCCTGAAAACCCTGGGAGAGTCAACTAACTGGGGCTCGGTTCCTAGCTCTGCAGAAAGGTGCCTGAAAAACCTGTGGGCTCTCAGGGCTTCCAAGCTCCCTGTCATGCAGCAGGGAGCCTGGGGGTCCTCTGACAGCCACCCAGGGGCTGTGGCTCCAGGATACAGACTGCCCAGAGCTTCCAGAATCTTGGGCCAGCTGCTCCAGAGCATCAAACCCTTAGGGTATGTCTACACATGGATAAAACACCCACGACTGGACCAGGTCAGCTGACTAAGGCTTGCAGGGCTCAGGCTTGGGGCTGAAACAGCTGTATAGACGTTCAGGCTCAGGCTGGAGCCTGAGCTATGGCACTCTGTGAGGGGGGAGGGTCTGACAGCTCAGGCTCTAGCCTAAGCCAGAACATCTACACAGCAATTTTTTAGCTCTGCAGCCCAAGTCTGAGTCAGGTGACCTGGGCCAACCGCTGCCCTGCCGCAGGTCTCTTTGTTCTATGTAGATATGCCCCGAGAGCCCTAGGAGCTGCTAATGGAAACTGACATACTTGTCAGTTTCACAACTGCTATGAAGAATGTCAATTTCACTCTGCAGCTGCCATCCCAGGGAGCTACTTTCATTTTGTATCTGAACTGAAATCATACCAAAATTCCTGATTCATGAGAAACTTCAAAATGCTGAGATTTCTCATGAACTGGAAATCCCAACTTTCAGCCAGCTCCAGTGTGGCATTTTGGAACCATGGTGATGGTGAGGCAACTTCACAGCCATCAGAAATCCTCAGATTTCCTCAATCTCTTGGGACTTTGCGCTGGGTCCAGCATAGAGACTCATCTTCTTTGTTTAGGGTTCCCTCCTAGCAATGGACAAAGGTCAGGCATCTACGGTGATTAGTTTAGATCTGTCTGCAGTGACCGTGACAATGCTGAGTATGCAATTTTGTCATGACTGCACGGCCTGGCTGGGATAATCTGTGTGGAAACCGTTTTGAAAGCAGCCCTGTGCATTCTTCTCAGAGTTTACAGAGGGTGTCACTGGAAAATTGTTCATGTGTCAGAGTTTCTCATACAGTGTCTTAATGGTAATACTTTGCTCTTACATGGCTTTGAGATCTAGGGATGCAAAGTGCTCTTTACAAAGAAGGGTAAGTATTGTTATCCTCATCTTAAAGACAGAGAAATTGGGGAACGGAGAAGGGAAGGATTTGCTTAGGGTCACACGGGAGGTCAATGGCAGCGCTGACAATAGAATGCAAGTCTCCTGACTCCCACTCCTAATGGAATTCTTTATACTTTAAGTCTCCAGATGCACAGTCTCACTGCCCTTGTTTTTCACTCCTCTATAGCACAACCTCAGTACCTGATTGATGAACTGCAAGTTCAAAATCACGTGAATTTTCACATTCAGGATCTGCAGGTATGTAACATGGACAAAAAAATAAAAAGATACAATGGTTAGCAAGCTTTATCAGTGTTAAAGATATAGCCAGGTTCTTCAGAGCAAACTCTCTGGTTTGGAACACCAGGGAATGATCTCCACTGGTTTAAAACGCAGGTCTATCAACTTTGGTGAGCCCACCAAAACAACCGAAGGCCTGCCTCTCAAACCCCATGTATGTAGTAACCCTGACCCCGGCACCAGTACCTGCAGTAGCTGTGATGCAGCAGCTCAGAATGCTGCCCTGGAGGGGGAAGAGCCAGTGCCAGAGGGAGGGGGCCTGGAATCTGCCCAAAGAGGGTAGTTGGAAAATGTTGTGAGAGGGGGAGGAGGAAAGGAGAATTCAGGTGCTGAGTTAGGAGGTGAACAGGCGCTGGGGTGAATAATAAATGAAGGACAGGAGAATGTAAGTAGGGAACTGGGAAGTGAGAAGGAGAAAAGAAAGAGCCAGGAAAGGTTTCAGGTCAGGAGAAACTGAGAAAGCATAGATCCGAGAAAGGACTCTCCCTACAGTATTTTCTGTGATGCCTCTCTCTGTGTATGCTAGTCATTCAGTGGAAATTAATCTAGTAAATCTTGTTGAAAGCTACTGGGCCTTGGAATCTCTCATGTGGAGGAGAAAACCCGGTCTCTGGTTTAAACATTAATAGAGTTAATTCTGTCCAATTATAGCATAAGACATTTCAGGAAAGGACAAAGCTCACTGTGGTCCTGTACTTTCGTGTCAAGTCACCCAATTTAGCTGTAGATATTTTTCTTATCTAATACTAATAATTATTAGAATTTTCAAAAGGGAGAGTTTGTATTTCTATGAATATATTTCTATAAATAATGAGACCATCTATAGTTACATTAGGTAAGATAAAAATTAGAAGGGATATAAACCCTTATGCTTCAGGGCATCAGACAACCTCTGATTTATGAGGTCAGGAAGTAACTTCCCCCATGGGCAAGTATTCTGTAATCAATCATCCATTATGGGCTTTCTTCCTGTGAAGCATCTGGACCAGCCACTGCCAGAGACAGCATTCTGAACAAGATCAGCACCAAAACTGGGTCTGATCCAGCCTGGCAATTCCAACATCTAAATATCGATCTGTAGGCTGATTTATAACTCAAAATTCCAGTGAAACAGATTTGTATGAATTTTTTTAAACTGTATTTGCTCCTCAGCTGAGATACTGGGACTGAACCTGCTCACAATGAAGTCAATTGTGACACAAGGCAGATGAGGCCCTTTGTATGTCAGGTTCCAGCCTGGAGCAGTTTTTTACAGATGATGTACAAATCCCTAGACTACAGGGTTTGTACTAAAAATGCTAACAGACGATTAATGATAGCAGTGTGGCCAGTACAAATATATTATATTCCAGCACTCTCACCTTCTTTTTGGCCACTTTCTTCCGGGAATCTGTAATCATCTGTAAGGTGTTGTTCTTCAGGCTTATATACAGCTAAACAAATGAAGTACAAACTTGCATGTGTAAAAAATATCCCAAAGCACATCAGCATAAAAATGTCAAAAACCTCAGATCAATAATTATTTAAATTTTCTATTCACAAAATGAAACCAATTATACGACTCAAGGAGCAAACTCATAATTCAGTAAAATACTACACTAATACAGAAGTAAAGAGAAGATCCAAAAACAAAACAAAACCAAACCACCTCTAACCCACTTTAACTCAACCTCAAGAAGCAGAGTAAAAAAATGGATCTTGCACCAACAAACTTAGGCTCTGTCAGACCAGAGGAAGTGGAGGGCCATTCACTAAGAACAAGCCCCTCCTTCCCCAGATAATTAAACTCTACAGATTTTTAACTCATGTGTGCTAGCTGATCTAAACTGCCATGATGGTTCACAGAAAGAGGCGTGAGCGTCCATTTAGTTATGTACTTTATCACTGTAACAGTTGAGTGCCTCACAAATATGGCTTTATCCTTGCAACACCTCTCTGAGGTAGGACATAACTGTCTCCATTTCCCTGATGTGGAGCTGAGAACATCAGCGACTTTCAGACACACGTTTGCCCCCTCGAAAGCAACCCACCCAGTTTGAATCCAATCAAACTTGACTGTTTAGTAATTAGAAAATTCTTCACAACATTGTAATGCAGGCAACCGAGAACCACCAGGCTTCAACCACCTGGGACAGTTATTCCAGATAAATGCGAAGGTTGAGAAAAAGCTCTGTCTCCATTCCAGCCTCACCATGGCAGCTCAGACATTCTCAGTGATGCAATGGAACAGTGTGCAGTTTCTGTGCCTGATGCCATAACACTTGCTTCATATATTTTTTCTGGTGTAGGTCAAGACGATCTGAGCAGATGATGCAAAGAAAGAGGATGCTTTGGAAACTCAGTACTAATGGGTGAGGACAAAAGTGATCATAATACCCTATGGGCACATTGCTAGAGTGAGCCACTAGATATGGAGCATTCTCCTGTAGAAAAACCTGAAACCTAGCAGGGTCCATCAGCTTCTGATGGATATGAAGGGAACATGGATTGGCCTTGACCTCAAACTGCACATGGTCATGGTCTGATCCTAACAAAGGACTACCTTTCACCCTCGATCTCCAAACAGGATCCAAAGTGCCCAGCCCCACATGCAGAGCCAAAATCTCATGACAGAGGCTTATGATTGACATGCCAAGCATGAGATTCCAGCAAAGCCCACAAAAGTCATCACCAATGTGGACAGCAAAGTCACCTAAGACATATGTCTTGTTAGCAGCTCTCTCAAATCAATGCCAATACCGTGGCTTTCAGTATGGTGGGTACTGCAGCAGCCAACATCACACAAGACACTGCGGTTGTTTGGGAGTACAAGACCCTGGCCACTCCAGAACTGCTGATACACCAAGACCTCAATTCACTGCCACTCTCCTGACTCAACTCCAAGAAGCCCTTCTGGATTGATGCATCAACACTACAAGCCAATGAAAAAAACCACTAGTTCTTGCTGGCTTGAATCACGAGCTGCTTGTGACATCTCAAAAAAGACCTGATTGAAGATCTAATGAACAAAGTCCTGAGGTTCTGCCTTCCCCAGAGGCAGTGGACAGCACTCAACCACATTCAGAAAACACACAGAAGGTGTGGGTATCTCCTCCACAAATGGAAAATCAAAGAATAACCAAATTGTGACTGTGGTGAGGTACAAACCATGCAATACATCAGACAATGGCCCTACTCACGCACAGAGTGGCATAAGGGAGATCCATCTAGCTACCCTAGAAGCATTAGAATGGCTTTCATATTTCAAGATTCAATTATAATCCCAACCCATTGCTTTTCAAATACAAAAGCAGCCTGGGCAATTCCAGGGCCAGAGCAGACAAGAACTCTCTTAGCTCAGGAAAAAGTTCAGAAGTCCAATGAGGCACCCTGTATACCACACCTATTCCCAAATTAACCCCCCTCTCATGTTCTACCCCAAACAATTCTCTCTCTTTCCTTCATGTCAGTTAGGCCCACACTCACCAGTGACCCCCTCCCAACTTGAAACCCGATACAAACAAAAACAGTGACATTCATTCCTACCATTCATTCCCAGCAGGCACATTAATTCCCTGTCTGGCGAGCTGAGCTAGCAAAGAGCCAGATGAATCATCCAGCCAGGGTTTGTGAAGGGCATTTATCAACCACAGACCACACATTAAAAAGCATCAACCAAAGAGTAGAGTTCCTGCCAGCCAATGTCCTGTCCTCCCAAGATGAAACCCCTTGGTGGGCTCAATAGGGAAAATAAAAGTACTCAAACTATAAGTCTATGTCTCAGGAATCTCTCTCCATGCTCTTCATGACAGGAACACAAGAGCCCAAGGGCCTATAAAGAAACCCTCAACAGTACATCAACACATTCTGTTCCCAGCAAGAATATTGTTGTGAACCCTCAATTATGAAGAACTGCACACAGTGTATAACGAGCCCATAAGGTTAGTGTAACGTTTACCTGAGTGCTTTTCTCTCCGACAGGGAATGCTGGAAAGCAAACCTTAAAGGGGAAAAGAAAGAAACAAAGCTGATGTGTCATTTCTTATTATTCTTGACATTATCGTAGTGCCTAGGAGCCCTAGTCCTGGAACAGGACCCCATTGTGCTAGGTGTTATACAGACACAGAACAACAGGGTAGCCTCTGCACCAAGGAGCTCACAATCTAATTTTGGGTGGAGGAGTGTGTGTACAGAGAATAGGCTGTAAATGAGACACACATGTACAGTAGGGTAAATTCTGTCTTAATAAGTGCACACCAGATAAAATATAATTGACTGGAAGCAGCAGAGCAGATGATAACTGCCTTAATTCTGGGTCGAGCTAGTAAACGTAGAGACATCTCCATGGGGCTTCCATTTCTGTTAAGAGAAAGGACCCAAAATGGGCAGTGATCAAGAGAGAGCATACAGTCCATAAATAATAAATATCTACATATTGTATTTGCAGATCCATACCTAGAGCTCCTGCTCCAAACACACACTGATCATTTGATTCCTCCTAGGAGTAAGTTGCATGGAGAGTGCCCCTGTTGAGGCCGTTGTCAGACATAATGAGAACAGTGCTCTGTGCTGCTTTTGCAACCAATGAGCTCAGCTCTGGCGCTCCTCGGCATGCTGAAGTCCCACTGAAGTCAATGAGCGCTCTACACACACAGCCCCTCTAGGATCGGCGCTATGTCTGTGCTTGCTTCTGAGGGGTGGCCGGGGAATGGGTATCTTTTTTCCAAGCCAGTTCAGCCCACAGTATTAATTGAAAAGTAATTAGTAGAAGTGGGGGGAGGGGCGCGGTGACTAATGGCCAAGTCCTGCCCTTCCTGCCACAGACATGTAATATTTAACTGGCAGCAAAACCAGTACAGTCTCTCTGTACAGGACTCAGGGAGCCTCTAACAAAAGGGGGCGTTCAACCCCCCGCACGTCAGGTTCCACACAAAAACACCTGTAGGGACAATGGCGGTCAGAGGCATAACAACTACCTGGATCTTCAGGTTGACTCCCTAGATACGCATGCTGACAGAACAAAGAGCGGCCACAGATTCTGGTAAAGCAGCAGCTCCAGAAGAACTGCACCTACTCACACACACACTGTCAGGATGTGCCTGTTGTGGGATGCGTACAGAGCCCAGGATTTAGCCCTAAGAAAGTTAAAGTGAATTTGTTCTCAAGTCCTCCAGCCCGATACAGATATAATAAGCTGGGCTTATTAATTACATAACTAAAATGCATTTTGATGCACAAAAGCTTATGTTCATCCTACTGAAACTTATAATGCAGCAAAATCATACAGCACATGCAAACAAATAAAGTGTTACATACCTCTTTTCCACAGAAAGAAGAGTGCGCCCATGAACAGAATGAGAGGAAAAATAACAAAAACTGCTATTAAACCATCTCTACCTCTTGAAATACTTTCATCACCTTAAAGAAAATAAAATGAATAATTAGCTAATAAAAAACATTTCAGTGTGCTGTAAACAACCTCATTTGAGTCAAAAGTCTATAGAGAAAGTGTGTTTAAAAGGCACATACAATTGTAAAACTTTTTTAAAAAGGAATAATTTGAAAACAGTATTGGGCCAAATTCAGTCTCTGGTGTGACCCTCACTAGCTCCAGTGGAATTACATCAGGGATGACTTTGGCCCAATGATGGTATGTTACATTATGCTCAAGCTATTTTAAAGGCTTCCTACCTTTAAAAAGTTAACAAAAGTTTCTATTTTTTAATGTAGGAATTGCCATGCCAGATCACAGTACACTGTCCAGCCTGCTGTCTTACCAATGGCTTGTTCCTGATGCTTCACCGGAAGGGGCAAAAATCATCATGCTGGACAGCCATGGAATAACCTGCCCATAAAGGAAGTTTCTTCCGAACTCCTGTCAGTTAGAAATTGGCGTATGCCCCTAAAGCAGGAGTGTTTGTGTTCTATATACATGTTTCATTCTATCCAATATAACTGTAGATATTCTTTTTATTCCTATAAATGTTTAATCCTGGCCTCAGGCCTAGTCAACTCCCGAGAGACGTAGTTAAGTTGACCTTAGCCCTGGTGTAGGCACCACTAGGCCAATCGAAGAATTATCCCATTGACCGAGCAACCACCTCTGGAGGGGATGGGTTTACTACAGCAATGGGACAACCCCTTCCATTGCTGCAGCATGTGTCTGCATTACAACAGCATAGTTGCAGCACCATACCTGTGCCTCTGTAGTGTAGATAAACCCCATGTGACACTCTGTGGCCCTGAGTTTCACAAGTTAATTAAAACACGAATCTGCCAATGCGGCGATGAGAGAAAATATTTCCATCCCCAATTTTCTAAAACAACAGTGCAAATCCAGACCAGGTCAGTAGTGACTGAAATCATTAGCCTCTCATGACTGCTTGGCAGGTTATGTGAAATGATTCGATAGACTCTGTCCAGTTCTTACAGGACAGGTTCCACAACACAAGACCACCATCATAATCGACATTAATAAACCCCCTTATTGGCAGGTTCAGCAGAGAGGCCAAGGTTTACTCTGTCCACAGAGACTGAACTCACGTTTCTCCCTTAGTAGTTCATTCCCAGTAGCAGCTGACAGCTTACACTACTGCTATCCCTGCATTATATGTTCTGTGCAATGGGCTAACTACCAATCTAGCACCTTTCACCAGCTCTAAAGTCACTTTTAACACCATACAGACTGCTATAGTGACTTTTGCATTTTGTTCCCTTTTATACTCTATGCATAATTTCCGAGACATCAAAAGGAACCCTGCAGTCCGAATGAACATCTCATTTCCCAGCTCAGTCCCTGGTCCCCTCTCACTGTTACATACACCTTTTTACCCACATACTTACTCTTTCGGAAGCATGCACTCAGAGAGATTGAGTCGTTGATTTTTGTTTTGGAGACTTCTCTGACGCACAAAACTTCCCCTGAAGGGTCTGCATTTTCTTCAAGTTCGAGAACAGAACTATTACCGTCAATTTTTCTGTCATTCCGATACCAACTGTAGCGCACATCCTTTGAGAACTGTATTGCACATGATATTCTAATCTGACCATCAGTAACGCTGCAATTTAATACTGATGGTGGAGGAGGAGCTGGGTGAAAAAAAAAATCTACATTAGTTTGACTTCACATTGTTTTGCATTTCAAGAGCACTTTTTCTAGCTGTTTGTGGGTGTAAAGTTTAAAACATAGTCCAGTTGCAGAGGGGATATTTGGTTCAATCGCCAAGCAGCAGTAACAATACTTACAGTTCGGAAACACACACAATAAACTTAAGTGTTTAGACTATATCGGGGGCCTAGCTCTTTTAACAGGACATCAGCTTTCAAGGTAGCAGATTCAAGTGCAGATGTCGCTATTTTTTACTTTACAATAGGACCAATCCTACAAGTGTTTCCAACCTGTGGAATGTGCAATCTCCTGTACTGTGCAGCATTCCCAATGATTTCCATAGGAATTCTTTTGTAGGGAGGCCTCGATGGATCAACCCTCCACTCTTTAAAGGACTAAGGTGAGACTCTGCTTCTCTGCCCTGCTTCCCTAATGAAAAAGTACGACAACATTCTATAGTAATGGTATATAGCATAGGTCCAAGACATCTTACATTAGAAATTACTATTATTATAAATTATTACCTCTACTGGCCTCAATTCTGTAAGTTGATCCTTGGAGGAGAACCCCTGCATCTGCATAGCAGACACTAAAGTCAATGAGCTTTGCAAAGCTATAGAGAACCACCTGCACAGAACTTGCAGGATATGGGCCTCCAGGCCCAAAGTGTGCAAAGTATTTTACTAACCAATAAGGAGAAAACACCTCTGCAGTTCTCGGATGCTAATGATCGAATACTATTTTTATAAACTTTTTTTTTTTTAAATGCTGGAATAGCACCATCAGAACAAAACACAAAATGTGGCACCCACCATTTTAAGCATGCAGCTGAGAACGGCAGGTACAAAAGTGTGAGAGTGCTGCTGCTGCTGCTGCCCTCTGGTGCCTGGGTCCACAAAAAGGATAGGGGATCGACTGCTACGAGCATCTAGATAAACTTTCTTTAGTTCAAATGGACTTGATGAACCAAGGTCTTCAGGTGCATGTGTGTATGATTTATTTATTAAATCCAGCCAATTTCTGTCTCAGTCACATCACTGTAATTCAGAGCAATTCCAGTAACTTCTGCTTAGTTGCTACAGATTTTCCCCTGTGTATCTGAGATCACAAACTGGCTCAGTTTGTTTCTTGTCCACAGGGTAAGGATTCACTACAACAGCAAAGGTGTGATCACCACCGACCTAAGTCACAATAGTGGGACTGAAAAAATCAGGTTGCGTATGTGAGTACAAATACTCATCAGTAGATGCATCAAGGAAGTGATCTTGAATACAGTCAGAGCTAAAATCACTCAGGACTTTAAATTAAAAAAAAACAAACCCCACGGGCAGTTCAATCACTTTCTAGACAGCTACCATAAAAAAAGCAGGGTGGGAGCACTTTATGACCAGCAGTGCTCAAAACGCTGGCAGTCACTGTTGTGAGGATGTCCTAGCAGCAGACTGCACAAATGGAGCAAGTGAGAAATCAGCAATCACAGAAACAGATTTCTTGGCAAGTTAATCACAAGAGGAATTGCTTTCACTTTTGGTCACACCTCTCTCCAGCGCCAGTGACAGGGTGTCTCAGTCAAGACTGCCTGATTATGAAACTCAACCCACTCGATACAAAGGTAATAAGTAACTTTTCTGGGCCCAGCAGCCAGCAATTTGAAACAGATTATTTTTTGCAACAAAAATTATGACAGAGCTATAGATAACAGACAGATGGGAAAACAAGAAATGAAAAGCTTATGGGTCAAATTCAGAGATACTGTAGAAAGTGGTACAAGTTACACACCAGGAAATGGGTGTAAGGAGGCTACAAGGGTGTAGGTAATTTACACACTTGCGGGAGGAGCGGACATGACACAAGTTGAAGTGTGTGGTGGGGGAGAGGGGTTACATTTACATACACCTTCTGACACCCTCCTGTTAGTTGTTTTTCCTGCAATACTTCTATCTTCCAGCCCCTGCGTCTGCAAGGTTTACTACTTTACACTCCCCCAGGCTCAGTTACACTCCCCTCTTACTGGCCTATATCTTAACAACACATAGCCTCTGAATTTGTCCCACTGAATCTGCTCTTGGGCGGAAAGCATCTTCTTATGCCATAGCCTCCGTTAACATAGGTGTACCCCTCCTCTAAACCAGAAGCAACGGCCATGGCTGCACAGGCCAGCAGGGTTCATGAGGACTGCTTTTCAGTTGGTCCTTAGTCTTACTTAACTGTAACACAAATACCAGTGAAATATTAGTTTTTGTTCAGAAAATGCCGTGCCCTGTATATGGCCCATGCTTAGCCTAGTTAGCTGAACTAACAGCCTTGCAACTAAATAACGAACATAAGGTGAGGAGCTTGTTTTCTTCAAAGTGAATTTTGTTCCGTAGACCCATTGCTGTACCTCATTACAACATAAAGACATGAATCTGCTGGAGATAATAGACTGACACTTTCACCTTTTCCATGGGTTTGGATTATTACAGTGTTTTTGCTACTGATAAGTTTTCTTGATTTTTAATTTTTTTTTTTCATTTTTAAGATTTTCAGACTTTCTGTTATATATCATTTCACAATGGGTGACTTATTTAGGAACAAATTATGAAGGGGAGTGGTGGATCATGTGTCGTTTGATCTCTTCAGATCAAGACTGGACGCATTTCAGGGAGTTATGCTTTAGACAAACACAAGTTATTGGGTTCAATACAGGGGTAACTGGCTGAAATTCTCTGGCCTGTGACATACAGGAGGTCAGATTAGATGATCTAATGGTCCCTGTTGGTCTTAAACCTCCTTACGCTATGAATAATAATACTTTGTGTGGATCCTTCATCTTTATGGAGATTTACAAACGATTAATTCTCAAACCCACTCTCTGAGGTCGGTGTTAAACTCCTTTTTACACAGGGGAAAACTGAAGAACAAAGAGATTAAAGGTTAAATTTCCAAAAGAGGCCTTGAATTTGTTTGCCTCCATTTTCCAGTGTTCATTTCTAGACTACTTGGGCCTGATTTTCAGCAGTGCTGAGCACTTACAGCTCCTGATGAAGTCAATGGGAGCTGTGGTTCCTCAGGACCTCTAGAAGTCAGACCCAAGTAGTCTAGAAATAGGAATCCAAAAATTAAGGCACATAAAATAAGAGGCTGTTTTTGGAAATTTGGGCCTCAGTGACTTGTCGCGATGGCACAGTGTGTCAATGGCAAAGCTGGAAATTGAATCTCTTGAGTTCTGTCTCTCAGTCTGCTACTTCAATTAGCACACCCTCCCTTCTTCAGATATTTGAGCAATTCTCTTTCTCTTGACAAACCAATAAATATTGTTGCCCCTCTACTTCTCAGAGAATCAAAGAAATATAGGGCTGGAAGGGACTTCAAGAAATCACCAAGTCTAGTTTCCAGCTCTGAGGTAGGACCAAGTACACCTAGACTATTGCTGACAAGTGTTGGCCCAACCCGTTCTGTAAAACCTCCAGCAATGGAGATTCTACAACCTCCCTTGGAAACCTATTCCAGAACTTATCCACCTTTATAATTATAATTTTTTTCTAATATCTAACCTAAATCTCCCTTGCTGCAGATTAAGCCCATTACTTCTTGTCCCACCTTAAGCGGACATGGAAAACAATTGAACACCATCCTCTTTATAACAGCCCTTAACATATTTGATGACTTATCAGGGCTCCCCTCAGTCTTTTCTCAAAACTAAGCATGATTTTAACCTTTCTTCATAGGTCAGGTTTTCTAAACCTTTGATATTTTTTATTGCTATCTTGTAGACTCCCTCCAATTTGTGCTCGTCTTTCCAGAAGTATGGACCTTCATGAGAGAGCCTTCCCTCTTATTCTATGACAGCGTAGTTTGCTTAAAAGCCTCTGATGAGGGACCTTCTCAAAGGCTTTCTGAAAGTCCAGGTACACTATACTGATTGGATCACTCTTGTCCATCTGCTTGTTGACCCCCTCAGAGAATTCTAATAGATTGGTGAGGCATGATTTCCCTTAACAAAAGCCGTGTTGCCGCTTCCCCAAAATATCATGTTCATTTGTGTGTCTGAAAATTTTGTTCTTACTGGCCTGTAATTGTCAGGATTACCTCTGGAGCCTTTTTTAAAAATAGGCATTACATTAGCTTCCCTCTAGTCATCTGGTACACAGGATAATTTAAGCAATAGGCTACATACTACTGTTAGTAGTTCTGCAATTTCATATTTGAATTCCTTCAGAACTCTTGGGTGATGTGATGGGCATCCGCCCTACACTTGGCAGGAAGGGATTAATACGGATGTAGAGAGGCTGCCTGAAAAGCAGCTAATAGGAGAGGGGCTGTGAGGAGCAGCCAGTCAGGGCCCAGCAGCCCCATATAAGAAGAGCCTCAGGCAGAGCAGAGTCAGTAGCTGCCTGGAACAGGCTGCAACCCTGTAGCACCTTGGATCAGAGTAATGCAGGCAGGAACCTGGGGAGAAGAGAAGGAGCTCCAGACCGGGTACTGCAACTGAGGAGGGTGCTGTGGCCGCAGGGAAGCAGCTCAGGGAAATGCACCGATAGAGTCAAAAGGGTGTAGCAGGAGGCTGCAATCCACATGGTCACTGGACTGGCATCCAGAGTAATGGTCAGGTCTGGGTGCCCCCCACTTGCCACTGGGGAAGTGGCAGGATAAGTGACCACAGTTGCCACTGGAGAAGTGGCTGGACTACTGAGGAGCTAAACCTGCTCCAGAAGGGGGGAAACACAGACAGTGGTTCCTGATGCTGCAAGGGGGCTGCAGGAGGACTGCAGAGAAGGAATGAGGGGGTGCAGGACAACTGACAGGGGCATCGACCTCAAGCTAATCTCCAGAGAAACCTGGAAGAGGTGACAGTCCGGTGGTAGGTGATTCTATGACAGGTGAGCACCATCTGGTCCTGGTAACTTACTAGGTTTAATTTATTAGTTTGTTCCAAAACCACCTCTATTGACACCTCAATCTGGAACAGTTCCTCAGATTTGTCACCTTAAAAGAATGGCTTGTGTGGGAATCTCCCTCTCCCCCTCCGCAGTGAATACTGAGGCAAAGAATTCATTTAGCTTCTCTGCAGTGGACTTATCTTCCTCAAATGCTCCTTTAGCACCTTGATTGTTCAGTGGCCCCACTGACTGTTTGGCAGGTTTCCTGCTTCTGAGGTACTTAAATTTTTTGCTCTTAGTTTGTGTCTTTAGCTAGTTGCTCTAAATTCTTTCTACACCTGCCTTATTACACTTTTACATCTGACCTGCCAGAGTTTATTAATTCTTTCTATTTTCCTCCCTAGGATTTGACTTCCAATTCTTAAAGAATACGTTTTTGCCTCTAACTGCTCTTTTACTCTGTTAAACCTTAGTGGCATTTTTTGGTCCTCTCACAATTTTTTTTTATTTGGGGTATACATTTAGTTTGAACCTCTCTTATGGTGTTTTTAAATAGTATCCGTGCAGTTTGCAGGCATTTCACACCTTGTGACTTTTCTTTTTAATTTCCTTTTAACTAGCTTCCTCATTTTGTATAGTACTCCTTTTTTAATGCCATTCTGGTTGGTTTCTTTGGTATTTCCCCCCCCCTACACACACACACAAGGATGTTAGATTTAAGTACATTATGCTTATGTTACTGAGCACGTCAGCTATGTTCACCTCTTGGATCAAAGCCTGTGTTCCAGTTAGGATTAAATCAAGAATTGCCTCTTCCTTTGTAGGTTCCAGAACAAGCTGCTCCAAGAAACAGTCATTTTGTGTGGTTGATAGCATATTCCTACTGCTATACACTTATTATTCAAGAACGGAACTTCAATCTATAGAGATACTATAGTACAGTTTCAGTTACTGATTGTTTCATAATTTGTTCTAGTATATCTTTCCATGTATCAAAGTTAGGACGACTGGTCTATCATTCCCCAGGTCCTCATTATTCCTTTTTTTAAAGATAGGCACTAAGTTTACACTTCTTCACTCCTCCACAACTTAACTCATCTTCTAAGAGTTCTCAAAGATTATTGCTAACGTTTCCAAGATTTCTTCAGCTAGTTCCTTCAAGTACCCTACGATGAATTTTGTCAGGCCCTGTCTTGAATGCATATAACTTGTTTAAATATTCTTTAATCTGTTCTTTCCTTATTTTGGCTTGCATTCCTTTTCCCTTGCTGTTAATATTAATTGTGTTGAGTAGCTGGTCACCAACCTTTTTAGTGAAGACTGAAGCAAAATAGGCATTAAACACCTTGGCCTTTTTGATGTCATTAATTATTAGCTCTCCTTTCATGCTAAATAGATGACTACTCCTGGGGGAATTCTGTGTCACTATACATGTGCAGAATTCATCCCACGCGCAGAAGCTTTTTTTCCTCTGCAGAAAACACATTCTGTCGGAGAGGTGCTGCAGTTATGCCTTTCGCCCATCAGGGGTTGGTGGGGTGCTAGAGCAGAGAGCAACCGCTCCCAAGCAGGATAGGGAAGAGAAGAGGCTGCATTCCTCACAGCGCCCTGCCCATGGGGCCAGGTCAGGAGGCATGGGATGGGAGAGAGGACAGACAGTGTGAGGCATATGGGATTACTGAAGGGTCACAGACTGGGGTTCAGAAGGGCAAGTGGGGGCAACAAGGCCACATGGGGAGGAGGGCGGCTGAGTGCAGGTGCAGGGAAACATGGGAACAGGAAGGTGCAAGGACACATGGGGATGGGGGCAGTTATGTCTGACTGAATGAGAGTGGTTAGGGGTCAGCCAGACTCTGTATGGGAGAGGCTCCCTAACAATTTACACACACACACACACACACACACACACACACACACACACACACACACACACACACACACACACACACACACACACACACACACAGAGAAAAAAGAACCATGTTCCATACTTCTCACACCCAATGACCCTCCAAGGTCATACCCAGACTCCTTCCCAGCAATTACTTCCCTCCCCCTCAACTCCTCTGTCACACCTGACTCCGAGCCTTGCACTGCTTCTAAGGGGTGAGGGAAATAAGTTTCTGTATTGTAGTTTAAATGTATTATTACTCAAAGATCTGTATTAATATGCCTAGGAAGGAATCTGTTTGTTAAAAAACATCTGAATCTTTTTTGTCATCTATATTGTTACAAACATACTTGCAGACAGGTATCTTGAAATAAAATTACCAAAATAATTGAAACTGGCGTGATTTTGTTATCAGGACAACTAAAATAGGAAGAATTTACTTTTTTGTTGCAGAATTCCCCCAAGAATAAGAGGACCTACATTAGGAGCAAGAGAAACACTTTTGTTTGTCTATTTCAAGAACCTCTTATTGCCTTTTATGTCCCTTGCTAGGTATAATTCATTCTGTGTCTTAGCCTTTCTAATTTTGTCCCTACATGCTTATGCTATTCTTTAGTACTCCTCCTTAGCAGTTTGTCAAAGTTACCTCTTCTTGTAGGATTCTTTTTTTGATTTTTCAGGTAATTAAAGAGCTCCTGCTGGAGCCACATTGGCCTCCTACTATTCTTCTTATCTTTCCTTCGCATTATGATAGTTTGCAGTTGTCTCCTTAAAGTGAAAAGTTAACAGTTGCAAATTTGTTTTTGCTGCTTACCCACTACTTACCCAATACTTCAAGTACAAATTTTGTATATTGGAGCTGGTCATCAAGAATAGGCAGAACTTGTGCCTCATACTCTACAGCATCATCAGTGTTTAACTTTTTGATGGTAAAATTGCCAGAAGACGTCTCAAGCTCTCCTCTCTCTCTTAAACTAAAATATATAGGTAACTCATCACGCTCCCATTCAGCCACTTTATTTTTTCTTTTCATCCAGGTAATTTCTCTTATAGTTCCATTAACTTTTGGTGAAAAAGTAAAATCTTCTCCCACAATGGCAAACACAGACTCTTGCTCTTGAGACTGGGTGCATACTATGTCAAAAAAGAAAATACATTTAATCAGTCACAGTTATCTAAACTATTGTTCGAGTCATTCTGTATCCATTATATATAATATTACAAACACAAATGATGGTAAAAGAACATTAAGACTGCAAAGTCAGGCACACAAAAGTTAGGAAGTCCTCAAATTAAGGTTGCCCAGGCCATCTTAATTCAGCCTCCTTGTGAAGATGCATTACGAGACGGTCTCCATTTTCCTCCCCAACTCCCAGTCTCCTCTGCAGCCAGCCTTCAGTCCCCTCAGCTTCTTGTACCAATCTACTCTTCTAAAGACAGACAGACAGTTCAGCTCTTCACCCTTCTACACTCAAATCCAGCATCTTACTCCTCCATGCTTCCTGGGTGCCAACAAGGGGGCACTGAGAGCACAGAAGAGACCCCTGCTCTCAGTTCCAGTACCTAGATCTGGCCTTCTCTGGCCCAAGTACACAGCAGCAATTGCAGGGAAAGTCCTGCTCAGCACCTGGCTGAAGCATGCTCAGCAATAGCTACATGTTTATCTCTTCCTCTTCCCCCACCTGTGACAGTAGCACTGACTACTAGGGTCACAGGAGTACCGCAATAGCATATGTCTATATAAATGTTGATACTACATTCAAGTCCTATGTGCATCAAGGACTTGATCCTGCTCCACTGTAGTCAACAGGAGTTTTGTCGTTGACTTCAAGATCTAAATGAGGCTCTATTGTAACCAAGTAACATTTATTTAAGACTCCCAGTGCACAATGGGGAAGTTTCCCCTTTAACTGCGATTATGGTTAGAACAAGTGACTCCGAATCTTAGAATTCTGCGGAGGACAACATCTTTAAGCGTAGCATACCCCCAGCTCTCCCCACCCCTTCTGCCCATAGCATTACTGCCAAAACTCCATAAGCCCTTTCCATGCCATGTCCCATGGGCTGGCTACTGTGAAAGGCAAGGAATGGGAGACAGCCTGGAGAGGACCCTCTCAATGCTCAGTTCTGGCAGACAATCATGGTTCTGGTAGTTGGTTTGCCTGTGCATTTCTGTTTCCCTTCTCTATGCCTCATATTTCCGCTATGCAGGGTGGATAAAAATCAATGATTTTTTTTAAATCAATTTTTTTTATTTAAATCAGATTTTTTTGATAAAAATGCTTTTAAAAGAAAAAAACTGTCTAAAGACAGTTGTAATTAAGATACATTATAGCTCAGATACCTCATCATGGAACAAGGATTATAAATTCTAAATCTGTAGTATGAGACAATACATTCATGTAATGTTTAAGAAAAGTTTGGTAAATGAGTTCCAATAGTTCATGGATTAGGGACACAATCTTATGGCATTCTGGGGGCTTCTGTACAGATTGTTTAGGTTAATCTTTCTATCTACCCAATGGAACTCAGTCCTCAGACTAGAAGATACCATCAGAGATGCTTTGTTTTGCAGTTCTCAAACTGTGGATTTGTGTCTCCAGAGATAATATGCTTGTTAACAGCAAAAAAAAAAAAAAAAAAAAAATTTGATACATAAATAAATATACAGAGGTGAGAAATAACAGACCTCAACCCTATTGTTCCTCTGCAAATTTGTGTAGACAGTCAATCCCTCTAAAAGTGCAAAGTTTCAAAAAGTTCAGTGAACAGAAGATTGTTGGGGGCAGAATAGATCTGGACAAGGAGAAGTCTGGAGATAAATATGAGAAGGAAGGGAGTAGAAACAAAAGTCAAATTGTTTGAGCAGCATATTCCAGAAGTACTGAGGTCTTTCTGAGCATAGCCATCATTGATTGTAGGTCTACCATGGCATTCTCTCACTAGAAGGGAAAACCTATAATGGCAGCAAGCCGTAAAAGAGACCCAGTTTGGGAATATTTTAATGAAGTTCCTCTACTCATAGGTAAGACAGGCATGCATGCAAAATGCAAACAGTGCAACAAAGGATTGCAAGCCCTAGCTGCTTAAAAGAAACATCATCATAAGAAGTGTTCCTTCTCAGGAGGAAGCTGCGTTGAAGATGATGAAAGGAACAGGTCTGAACATGCAGGATCTTCGGGTTGGTAAACTTTTTTTATTTCATACTTCTTTCTTAAAGACTGCCTGTCTTCTTTCTGGACTATTCTTGAATTCTCATGTCTGAGCAAAAAATATAGTTGTTACTCTATGGTCCTATCATTTTAGATGCAGTTGTGATAAAAAATAGCTGAAATACGTAAATCTTTCTTTTACAATTTCATCTTTAAAGTAGTACTGAGTGCAATGAATGCAATGAGTAATACTAAATGAACGCTATGGTAATAATAACTAAATAGCTGCAATGATTTATTTTGTTTAGAGGGATCCATCCTCAACATACAGCATTCTGAAGACTATCCACCTTCAAGATCACCATAATTTTCTATAGTTTCAGAGTTATCTGCCAATGATAGTGTTTCAGTTACATCATGTATGTCACACAGCCACAGTATATATCACCTGTAGCAAAAAGAAAAAAAAGTCCATCATCCAGAAACAACCATAGATAAGTTTGTGATAAGAACCAGGAGATTACAAAGAGATAATTGATGAAAAAATTGCCCAGTTTGTTTATGCAACAAACTTTCCTTTCCGTATGATTGAGAACTCACACTTCATTAACACGGTTCAGTCATTAAGACCAAGATACAGTCCACCCAACAGAGCAGATGTCACAGGCAAATTGCTGGATAAAGTGTATGAAAGCGAAATTGAGCAGTGTGCAAAAGGTCTAGAGGGTAAAATTGTTAACCTGAGCCTTGATGGGTGAAGCAATGTCCACAATGATCCTGTTGTACGTGCTTGTGGTGACAACAGAAGAAGGGAATGTCTTCCTTACAGAAACAATTGATAGATCAGGAAATGCACACACAGCAGAATACTTACAAGAAGTAGCAGTAAAAGCTATAACAAACTGTGAAAAAAACTTCAAAATGTCTAGTATGCAGCTTGGTCACAGACAATGCTGCAAATGTATCCAAGATGAGAAGAAATTATTTAGGAGCGTGTGAAGAGAGTCCCAAGCTAACAACATACAGTTGGCAGTGCTCATTTGATGCACCTCCAAACCAAAGACTTCAGTGTTCCAGAAATAAAGGCTAATGTTGTTGAAATTGCAAAATTCTTCCGTAACAACCACTTTGCAGCAGTTGCCCTGAAAAAAGTGGGCGACGCCAAGCTAACTCTCCCACAAGACGTGTGATGGAACTCAGTAGTGGACTGTTTTGAGCACTATATCAAGAACTGGCCTAATCTGATGAGTTTGTGAACAAAATAGTGAAAAAATTGATGGCACTGTCACAGACAAAGTTCTCAACATTGGGCATAAGAGAAATGTTAAACACATGCTGAGTACCCTGAAGCCTATTTCTGTAGACTTGAACAAAATGCAGGAAAATAGCTTTTTTATTGCCGACACTGTTGAAATTTGGAAGGAACTGAGTGAGACCTTAAAAAGAGAAATATGCAATGACAGAGTTAAATTACAAGCATTAAAAAACCGAATAAGACAAGCACTATCTCCAGCTCATTTTCTTGCAAATATTCTCAATACTCAGTACCGGGGTCAAACCTTAACTGCTGAAGAAGAGGAGTTGACTGTGATATGGACATCCAGCAATGATCCCTCCATACTAATAATCTTCAGAGCTAATGGTGAACCATTCAAGAAATATATGTTTGCTGATGACGTTTTAAAGAAAGTTACACCAGTAAACTGGTGGATGTCACTTAAGCACTTGGATTCAGAGACTGTTGAAGTGATAATCTCACTTTTAACAGCAGTAGCTTCTTCAGACGGTTTAGAAAGAATATTTTCTTCCTTTGGACTAATTCATTCCAAATGGAGAAATCGGTTGGGACCTGAAAAAGCAGGAAAGCCTGTTTTTCTTTTCCAGATTATGAACAAACAGGAAAATGAAGGTGAAGACAACTAAGTTAGCTGCAGAAGCCAATATTTTAAGTTTCTCATGTTGACCTAGCTGACATAAGAGATTTAATACTTTTTTTAATTTCATTTAACTATTTTAAATTAACAAAAACAAACCTGATTTTAAAAAACTTGAATGTTTAACTACATTCAAAAATTCATATGCTTGTTTTGTTACATTATTATATGTCTGCTTTTGAAGAAAAAAAATCCAGAATTTATAAGGTGGTTGTTTTTAGTTAAATAAAACAATTTACATGTCTGTCTGGTGATGTTCTCCTCCTAATACAGCATGGCAAGAAAATCTTCCAAATATTAATGATTAATCTGTTGAATTGGAGATAGTTCACCTCCCAATGAGTTCATAAATATCTGCTTCAATTACCTTTGGTAAATGAAATAATCAAACAATCATTCATTTTCTTATATAGCTGTAAAACTAATCTGAAAAGTTTTCAAAATAAATCACTTTAAAAATGTATAGTGTGTACCTTCTAAAAATGAAACCTACATCTATCTTGGAGTTGTGAAGAATATGTATTACGGTTATAACATTTTTACGAATGCACTTTTATGTATAAATCCATGACTAAATTGAGTCTTCCTGATTCAGTCAAATCCACCCTGCCCCTATGGCCTTTTTAAGACGAGGTGACTAACTCGGAACACAGGTAGAGTATATGCCATTGATTAATCTCATGCCATTATAACATTTCCCATATTTTTCTCCATCCCCTTCATATGGTTTTCACATCCTATTTGTTTTCAAGGACCAATGCTGACCACTGAGTCAAAATGTTCATTCAACCAAGTCATCTTACATCAACCTAATTATGGCAGTGAACACACTACAGCCTTGCTCCTGCCCATGTAAGTGCTCTACTACACCGACATAACTCCACCTCCACAAGAGGTGTAGTGCTTATGTAGGTGTAGTCAGGGAGTCAGGGCAACACAGAGTCCATGTAGACACCACATTACTTGCATCCACTGTTGGCTGTCATTCTTGTCAATTTCATAGCTCCCCTCTTCAGCAGGGGGCTCACAGCTGCAGCTGTGATATTGACAAGAAAGGCTGGTAAATGCTGTGCTGTGAACTCTGTGCCAGGCTCACAGTTCGAGCTGTCACCCAGGGTGGATGGAGGTTCCAGTTGTGAGCCCGGCTACTGCCCAGGCTCTCAGCTTGCCATGGAGCTAACCACCTGGAGTCTGGCTGCTGGGGAGCTGAGAGCGCAAGCTCTCAGCCACCCACACAGACCCTCAAGTCAGTGAAAGTGCTCCTGATGAGGACACAGACCACCGACGAAGGGGGATAGATTGGACATGAAAAACTACAGTCATTTATTACTGTGGTGGCTGTATGTCGACCTAAGTTTGTGATGTAGACATGCCCACAGCATAGTAGACGCTTACGGCCCTGAAGAGTTATAATTTAAGCAGACAATACAGACAAAGGGTAGGGAAAAGCTCAGTAAATTGTATTTGCCAGCTCTCCTTTTGTCCTGAGTCCATCCCCGCCATGCAACTTCCTTCTCCACCTTGAGACCTATTAAAGTAAAGGGAGAGAATGGGGGTGGGGTGGGGAGAGAGAGACTAAAAGCAGAGGGACAGTTTCTCTCCATGGCCCTTCCTTGGCCTTCAGGAGCTCAGCTCTCCTCACAGCTCCTTCTTCTCCTTGGCTGGTGAAAGAAAGACTCACCAGGCAGGGGAATCTGAATGGGGAGGGACAGAGGGAGTGTCTGGGGCTTCCAACTTTTCCTGCCAGTGGCTGAATTAGCAACAGGACCAAGCTGGGGAAGATGGCATCCTACCAGTGCTTCTATATCGTGATGCCAACGTTTCTCAACCTAGCACTAAAAATTTCCCAAATCTGGCAAAAAATTCCCAGATAAAGTTTTTTACAGTGCTTCTATATCCTGGGAAATTTCCCCAAACCTGGGAATTTTTGAGTAAAATGTTTTGAATGAAAATTCCCAGATTTTGGGAAATTTCCCAGGATATAGAAGCACTGATACTAGCTGGGAAATCTCTATTCACCCTCAGAGATCTCCCACTTCTGCCCTCCACCTCCCACTGCCTCTTTCATCCTTAAAGGGAGAGGGGATAAGACCGGCCACTCACTCCTGCCAGCCCCTTTCCAAAGACAAACAACATATAATACAGAGATGTTGCATAAAATCCCTTTAGAAATGACTGATCTACTAACATCCAGTACGTTACATCAAGCATTTCAAAATTTTCCACAGAAGAACCACTGCCCATTTCTATTTGTTTATACATCAGTAGAAATTTTCCATCTTGGTCAACTTCTCTATTACAGATGAAATGAAGCCACTAACTCTTTTTCTAGACCTTCTAACACAGAGATTTTCAAACAGTGGGATGCACCCCCTAACAGGACACAGAAGAACATTCAGGGTGGGAGGAGGGGAGTGGTGACACCAGGCAGCTCAGACCAACCCCACATGGCACAGCTCAGGGAGGGAGCACCACCTCCACCACTGACTCACCTCAGCAGGCCACCTAGCCTGTGGGTCAGTCTCAACCTCCACTGAGGCCACCATTTTTGTCTGGTTGGGGGGGGTGGGGCACAACCAAAATTGTAACTCAAAGAGAGGGGCTCAGCTCAAAAAGTTTGAAAACCGCTATTCTAATGTGTGTGGTAGTGTGCTATTTTTTTCTCTTCACACACACACACACACACACACACACACACACACACACACACACACACACACACACACACACACACACACACACACACACACACACACACACACACACACAGAAGTGTAGATGGATTTTTTTTCTGATGTGTAATTTTGGGGGGAATGTTATCTAGATACCATTGAAACACACTTTTGGCTTTAACTTAAAAAAAAATAAAACAAGGTGGGTGAGGTACTTTTATTGGACCAACTTCTGTTGGTGAGAGAAACACGCTTTCGGGCTTACTCAGAGCTCTTCTTCAGGTCTTCAAAAAAAACCAGCAATTTTATTGTGAATTTCTCTGTTTATTTTAATGAGTACCAAAAGTTTAAATTGGATTGGTGTATAAAGGCAATCAGATGAGGATTCCTGCTCTGCAAACCTTATGAGATGCAAAAACTGGGCTTTTATGCTTAGCAAGCCCACAGGAGGTGGTTGGGTGGTGGGGAGGTATGCCTTGGTGATAAGGGGCTCTCTGCACCCCCAGAGATCTACCTGCCAAAATTTGTCAGGTCAGGGTCTCAATGCCCAAAGTGTGCTAAATGCCTTACTAACAAATAAGGAGAAAAAGTTCCTGCTGACACTGCAGTTTTAGGACAATTTCTGTAGAATACTATTTTTATCAGCATTTATTTAATGCCATAAATGTCAGCAGAGCATTGTCCCATACCAGCCTTCAACCAGGAGCTGGTAAACCACAAAATCAATTTAAAAGAGAGCACAGAAAATAAATGTTGCTTTTAAAAAAAATATTAAAATTAGGGACTGTATAAGAATAGTAACTATTTTTTCATTAAATCTCTTGCGAAGACATTGGCTTTTACATGATGGGCTATTTCCAGCCCAAACCATTTCAGTTTCAGTGGAATTGGAGGGGTGTGGCGGGAGGGATTTGAGCTTGGGTGATATGGGGTAGGGGATGGTAGAGGAGACTGGATAGAGGGCAGAGAAAGCTTTTATCCAAATTGAGAATGCAAAGTGCTTAAAATTTTATATCTAGGAAATTTTTAAAAATTTTAGTTTTTAACATAAGATTAACTCTTGTGCCTTTGCCCTGGAACTCCACCCTTTACTTCCTAGTTGTTCTGAGCTGCCCTCATTTTAAAAATCCCCTTCCTGACGCTCAGTGCTCTAGTCTACCCTCTGGGCATAACCACTGTTGGGTCTTGCATACATTATGGATTTTTCAATCTGAAATTTCTCACTGTTACCACCGGTTCCACTCCAGCAGCGCTAGCAGTGTGAGACAAGGCTCTAGGCAGCTGACAGCATTTAGCCACTGTGATGTCGAGACACTTGGGCAATGTTAGACGACACAAGGGCTAAAATGTTGGTCTACGCTAGCACTCTCATTGATGCTATCCCTGGAAGTGCTACCCCAGTGCTAGCCCCAGGGAAAACAAAGAAAACTGTGGACACAGCCTTATTGCCACAGCCTTGCCTACTTTCTGTGATAACTATTACTCAGAATTAAGCCAAAATTATTATCTCCTTTGTTTGTCTTAGAACAAGCTACACTTCAAGTCACCCATTATTAAAGTTCTAACAGAGGCCTGACTGATCTAAAAACCCTCACATTATTACATTGTATCTTTATGACCAGAGAGTTTTAGCCCTGCCTACTCTACTTCATGCTCTCACCACCCAGAAAATCTGTGTAAGATGCTGCACCTCATTGCAACCTTATTACTTGTTATTCATTCACAATCAATTAGAAATTATTGATGTAATAGTTCCCTCCCCACATACTAGAGGGAGCTCTGTGAAATGCAGAATCTTGTCCTTTCCACCAACAGACAGTCCTACAAAAAGTATTCCCTCACTCACCTTGTCTTATCCTGGGACCAGCACAGCTACCGCAATGCTGCTAACATTTAAGCAGATAGCTACTCCCCAGGACCTGATTGCCTATCTTGTGTGTCTACACTGCATTTTGGAGTAAGTGCGACCAAGCCTCGCAGACAGGCTGACAGACTCAGGCTAGCGGGGCTCATGCCTGTAGCTATAAAGACAGCTCTTTTAAGCTGTGGCTCAGGCTGGAGCTTGGGCTCTAGAGTCTAGGAAGGGGAGTGGGCTTCAGATCTGAAGCCACAGCTTCAAACGCTATCTATACAGCTATTTTTAGAACACTAGCACACGTGCCAATAGCCCGATTCTGTCAACCCAGGCTGGGAGGCTCGCTTTGCTCACTCCAAAATGATAGTAGACATATCAAGTGGCCAAAGCCATGTTTTTGTGGCAAAGAGCTTTAACCACACTGTGAACCACAGGGGCCAAAGAGCTATATGTGCAGCTCACAGAGGAATTTGGCCCACAGCAACTTACTCCAGAAAGACTGGGTTAGTTTGACAATAGACATATTAACCAAATAATTAGGTTGTTTTCCTCCCTTGTCATCCAGCAAAGGGGAAACAAGGACTTATGCCCCTTTTTGCTTACTTTTTAATCTATAAAGAAGGGCTGTAAAGGTTGTTTGTTTGTTTAGGGTTTTTTGTTTTTTCCCCAAATTTTTTAAATTAGAAATTCAGGTCTTGTCTGCCCAGTTTATCTTGGAGAACTCAATGGAGAATTGATGATTATATGGGATTACTTCATCATAGATATGAAGCAGTGAAACTGGAATAATTGACAGGGAAAGGAATTTTCATTCAACTCTGTAAAACAATCTGGTTTTGTTAACACCTATTTAATTCTGTTGAAAGAAATTATCTGTTTATTAAAGAGTCAATTCCCAATAGATCTGAGTCAGCCAAGGAAATATTCAACAAAATCAAAGACCAGATGTTCCTCATATTTGTAAGGTAAAAGCAAGTGGAATAATAATTAAAACAACACAACTGGATATTTTGTTAAAAAAATTATCAGGTTTTCCTTACCTATAATAAAAGGTCAAAGGAGGGCAGAAAACATTTTTTTTTCCAGGTCTCCTTTAAATTGTGGGGAAAGAAAGTGTGTTTGCTCTACCATGAGAGCTGCCCACTACTATCCTTCTGTCCACTTATCAACAAAGAATAAAGTACCTCTCTCTTTCATACAGGCTGCATCCATTTAAAGAACATTCACATCTCCTCTTCTCCAAACGAAAGAGAAACAAAAGGAAACCCTCCCTCCCCAAACCTAAGTACTGAGAAAATATAGCAAAATTCAAATGAGCTTAGGAAAAGACTAAGGTTTTAAATGTCAGGTTAAAGACAGGTAAAGTGGTCCAGGAACAATGGAGAAGAGTTTCCTAACTCTTGAGACAGCATCCACCAGCCAATGTGTCCACATGTCGCAGTGCGAGTGTGTGGAAACATTATTTCTTCAACATGTCTATTAACTTCTCCTCTGTAATCCTGGCATGGAACTCTGGCCCTGCTGAAGTCAATGGGAGACTTCAATAAAGCCAGGATTTCACTCTTGGTATACTCATTTGAGCCCTGATCCTGCACCCATGCAGAGTAAAATTTATTCACTGGGGTTCTGTGAGTGTGCAACAGTCTGTATATGAACAAGTGCTAGGAACATGGCCTTATTTGCTCTAGAAATGCCAGTGTGCTTCTATTGTGTGTACTTGGCATTACTAGAACATTATCATCTTGCCTATCAACTTGCTACTTTCATCATCAGTGCTGTTTTGGGCAAACACTGGCAAGGGCAGGGGACAAAAATAGAGAGACTCAGGAAGACAAAGCAGAGATAGTGTGGCTTTAAATTCTTTTAAAGGAGGAAGCACTTAGGGTATGTCTACACTACGGGATTATTCTGATTTTACATAAACCGGTTTTGTAAAACAGATTGTATAAAGTCGAGTGCACGCGGCCACACTAAGCACATTAATTCAGTGGTGTGCGTCCATGTACCGAGGCTAGCATCGATTTCTGGAGCATTGCACTGTGGGTAGCTATCCCATAGTTCCTGCAGTCTCCCCCGCCCATTGGAATTCTGGGTTGAGATCCCAATGCATGATGGTGAAAAAATAGTGTCGCAGGTGATTCTGGGTAAATGTCGTCACTCATTCCTTCCTCTGTGAAAGCAACGGCAGACAATCATTTCGCGCCCTTTTTCCCTGGATTGCCCTGGCAGACACCATAGCATGGCAACCATGGAGCCCGTTTTGCCTTTTGTCACTGTCACCGTATGTGTACTGGATGCCACTGACAGAGGCGGTACTGCAGCACTACACAGCAGCATTCATTTGCCTTTGCAAGATAGAGATGGTTATCAGTTGTTCTGTACCGTCTGCCATGCCATTGTAAATTGGCGATGAGATGACGGTTATCAGTCGTTCTGTACCGTCTGCTGCTGTCATGGGTGCTCCTGGCTGAGGTCTGCCGGGGGCGCTAAGACAAAAATGGGAATGACTCCTCGGGTCATTCCCTTCTCTTTGTTGTATCTAAAAATAGAGTCAGTCCTGCCTAGAATATGGGGTAAGTGTGCTAGAGAACCAGTGTAGCAGAGAGCACAGCCGCTCCATGTCAGATCCCCCAGAAATGATGAGCTACATGCCATTCTAGGGGGTGCCCCTGCAACAACCCCACCTATTGCTTCCCTCCTCCCCCAACCCTCCTGGGCTACCATTGCAGTGTCCCCCCCTCGTTTGTGTGATGAAGTAATAAAGAATGCAGGAATAAGAAACACTGACTTCTTAGTGAGATAAAATGAGGGGGAGGCAGCCTCCAGCTGCTATGACAGTCCAGGTAGGACATTAAATGGTGCGGGGGGAGAGGAGCCCAGCATCCCACTGCTATGATAGTCCAGGCAGTACAGAATCTTTTCTTTAGACATGAAAAGGGGGGGGCTGATGGAGCTCAGCCCCCAGTTACTATGATGAAGACTGTTACCAGCCGTTCTGTACCATCTACCAGGAACGACCGGGAGTCATTCCTATTTTTACCCAGGAGCCCCTGGCTGACCTCACCTGAGACCAGCCAGGAGCACCCATGGGCTGATGATGACGATGGACAGCAGTCATATTGTACCGTCTGCCACCGGAGAGGGGAGGGGAAAGGGTGCTGCTGTTCAGTGCTGCAGCATCGCGTCTACCAGCAGCATGCAGTAGACATAGGGTGACATATAAAAAAGTCAAGAAACGATTTTTTCCCCTTTTCTTTCATGGGGGGAGGAGAGGTAAATTGACGAGCTATACCCTGAACCACCCCGGACAATGTGTTTGACCCTACAGGCATTTGGAGCTCAGCCAAGAATGCAAATGCTTTTCAGAGACTGCGGGGATTGTGGGATAGCTGGAGTCCTCTGTACCCCCTCTCTCTCTCCATGACCGTCCATTTGATTCTTTGGCTTTCCGTTACGCTTGTCACGCAGCACTGTGCTGAGTCCCTGCTGTGGTCTCTGTCTGGAGATTTTTTCAAATGCTTTGGCATTTAGTCTTCTGGAACGGAGCTCTGATAGAACAGATTTGCCTCCCCATACAGCGATCAGATCTAGTATCTCACGTACGGTCCATGCTGGAGCTCTTTTTGGATTTGGGACTGCATCGCCACCGGTGCTGATCAGAGCTCCACACTGGGCAAACAGGAAATTAAATTCAAAAGTTCACGGGGCTTTTCCTGTTTACCTGGCCACTGCATCCGAGTTCAGATTGCTGTCCAGAGCAGTCACAATGGTGCACTGTGGGATACCACCCGGAGGCCAATACCATTGATTTGCGACCACACTAACCCTAATCCGATATGGTAATACCGATTTCAGCGCTACTCCTCTCGTCGGGGAGGAGTATAGAAACCGGTTTAAAGAGCCTCTTATATCGATATAAAGGGCCTCGTTGTGTGGACGGGTGCAGCGTTAAATTGGTTTAACACTGCAAAAATCGTTTTAAATACATAGTGTAGACCAGGCCTTAGATACTATGTTGCGGTGGGCCAGAGAGGTGGCAGCTGGTGAGCTGTGATTTCAGTTTATGATTAGCTAAGAATTGTGCCCATCCTACTATTTTTGTTACCCTGTCACCCCCACCCTGATCCCCTTATTTACCTCATCCATCTGTTATGTGCTCTTTTAAAATGTAAGCTCTTTGGGGCATGGAACATCATTTGCTATATGTTTCTTCAGGATCTAGCACAATGGGGCCCTGACCTGGTTGGCCTGTACGTGCCACTGCAATTTATTTTAATTAATATTTACTTATTCAGATAATTTGCTATCTTTCAAAGAGTGAATAACTAAAAACAATATGATACTGGAATATAATTTATATGACGCTGACACACACCCAGATCTAGATCACTGCCCAAAAAACTGCTGAAAATCAAGTCCGCAGGTCTAGGATACAGACACCAAGATCCTGACCCTGCAGTTAGATGCATGAGGGTGGATTCCTGAGTACCTGCAGAGCACCACTGACTTTATTTGGTGCAAGTGCAGGGGTCCAGCCACATAGGGATCCAGTTGCAGAATAAGAGCCCACAAAGGTTATTAAATGAGAGAGGCTTATCTCCAGAGACTTTATATGGAGCCCAGGGTAGGTAATCTCAAGGGATGGGTTGAAACAGTAATAGAGCAAAGACAACATCATAACAAAGGTGACTTTGTTCTTATATCCCATTTTACATACTCAGGAAACTCCCAATTAAACACAAAAAGCCACAAGCAAGTCTCCTACGCTAAATAATTAAATTAATATATATCATGAATCAAAATTCATGTTTCAAAACATCTATTTTGGTCAAATTAGCTTAAAATGTTCTGATAGCAATGATCCCTTTTCTTTAACATCTGACGAATCTTTTCAAATGGGTAATTTTCAATATAGATAGCCTTCAACACTAATCAAGTAAAAACCTGAGAGGCACCCGATATATATTCCTTATCCTGACAAGTTATGTCAAAAGTTTGTATCTCTCCAGGCAGAGGGGGGAAAATGTCACCTCTCTGATATTTAATGAGAAATATTACTAGTTAAACTCCTGCCAAAATTCCAAATCGTACTTTAAAGTAGGTAAACCAGACAGAACTCTTGTGACTGATAATTTTTGTTTTTCAAAGAAAAGTAAAAACCTAGAATACAAAACATTCACCATTTTATCAGTAACCAAATCTAGCTAAAGCCAATGAGCCAGTGCCATAGAAGGCATGGAGTATAGTTTGCCAGCCTCTGCAATGCTACTATGATCACAACAAACCTTCACCTGTTCCTAAAAGAAACCATGCAAGGTTGCCATCTGCCACCAATTTTATGGGGTCATCCTGAATTTATTAGAGCCATCCTGGAAATGCTGGTACCAAGTAGCCAGGAATAATTCTGTCACATTCAGCATTTTCATCCTGCTCTGATTAAGACATGCCAAATATGTCTAGAATTTCTATCAACAAAAGGCAGTGAAGTTTAACACTTCCCCAGAGTTGTTGACAGACAAATTGTAAAGTACACAACAACTTTGTGTAAAGGATATTTTTTATTGTCCTGAATGCAATTGGGAGAGGGGAGGATGTGAATGAACACCACCACATTACCTCACACTGATTGTTTATGAGACATCACTACATATAATCATAAGATCTGTGACATCACCACATGTTTCTGATGCTGCACTGCATCACCAATGCATTTCTTCTGCTGGAAAAAGCTCAAAACTTATGAACCTGTGCAATTATTTAAAGTGTGTTTCTGATCTGAAAAGTGGCTCTGAAAAATTCACATCCTGGGGTCCTGTTGTCTCTCAGGGTATATCTACACTACAGCAGCACAGCTGCAGTACTGTACTGTAGATGCTCCCTATATCAACAGAAGGGGTTTTCTCGTCAATGTAGGCAATACAGAAGGAAGCTTTCCGTTGCCTAGCCATGTCTACACTAGGAGTTAGGTCAACCTAACTACTATGCTCAGAGTGAAATTTTTAACAGCCCTGAGCAACATAGCTGGGTCAACCACAGGGCCAGATTTACACCTTACCCACCCCTAGGCACAGCACCTTCAGCAGCCTGATGCCTACAGCTGACCTCCATGTTGCACACGGTTTTAGAGAGGTAAGGCGCCATTAGAACAGCATTCCTATGCATGTGCCTAATGTTCCTGATTGGAAATCCAGCCCTTGTCGACCTACAGTTTAGGTCTAGACCAGGCCTCAGTGATTCCAGATTAAATATGCTCAGTTTACAAGTCAATTTTTTTTTCCTCCTAAAGGTCAGACCTGCAAAACGCCAGCTGGATTCTTTCTGCCACATTCATCATCACCAGCACCTAAAATTCTCTTGAGCCAAGACAGGCCCTTAACGATATCTGTGTAATTCCATTTTCCTCAGTGGGTTTACAGAGGTGTAAGTGATAGAAACCTAAGCCGGGGTAGTCAATCAGCAGATGATGGGCCAAATCCAGACCTCCGGACGCTTTTGAACAGACCCTGAAATCTGATTCATAGATTCTAGGACTGGAAGGGACCTCGAGAGGTCATCGAGTCCAGTCTCCTGCCCTCATGGCAGGACCAAATACTGTCTAGACCATCCCTAATAGACATTTATCTAACCTACTCTTAAATATCTCCAGAAATGGAGATTCTACAACCTCCCTAGGCAATTTATTCCAGTGGTTAACCACCCTGACAGTTAGGAACTTTTTCCTAATGTCCAACCTAAAACTGCAGCAAGGGCAGTTAAGCCCATTGCTTCTTGTTCTATCCTTAGAGGCTAAGATGAACAAGATTTCTCCCTCCTCCTTATGACACCCTTTTAGATACCTGAAAACTGCTATCATGTCCCCTCTCAGTCTTCTCTTTTCCAAACTAAACAAACCCAATTCTTTCAGCCTTCCTTCGTAGGTCATGTTCTCTAGACCTTTAATCATTCTTGTTGCTCTTCTCTGGACCCTCTCCAATTTCTCCACATCTTTCTTTAAATGCGGCACATAAAACTGGACACAATACTCCAGTTGAGGCCTAACCAGTGCAGAGTAGAGTGGAAGAATGACTTCTCGTGTCTCGCTCACAACACACCTGTTAATGCATCCCAGAATCACGTTTGCTTTTTTTGCAACAGCATGACACTGTTGACTCTCATTTAGCTTGTGGTCCACTATAACCCCTAGATCCCTTTCTGTACTCCTTCCTAGACAGTCTCTTCCCATTCTGTATGTGTGAAATTGATTGTTCCTTCCTAAGTGGAGCACTTTGCATCTGTCTTTATTTAACTTTGTCCTGTTTACCTCAGGCTATTTCTCCAGTTTGTCCAGATCATTTTGAATTATGATCCTATCCTCCAAAGCAGTTGCAATCCCTCCCAGTTTGGTATCATCTGCAAACTTAGTAAGCGTACTTTCTATGCCAATATCTAAGTCGTTGATGAAGATATTGAACAGAGTCGGTCCCAAAACAGACCCCTGCGGAACCCTACTTGTTATACCTTTCCAGCAGGATTGTGAACCATTAATAACTACTCTCTGAGTATGGTTATCCAGTGAGTTTGCACCCACCTTATAGTAGCCCCATCTAAGTTGTATTTGCCTAGTTTATTGATAAGAATATCATGCTAGACTGTATCAAATGCCTTACTAAAGTCTAGGTATACCACATCCACTGCTCAGGGCCGGCTCTGGTTTTTTTGCCACCTCAGGCCAAAAAAAAAAGGGGGGGGGCAGAGTGGTAAAGCAGGGGAAAAAAGAAAAAAAAAACACAGCGTGGCTGGAGCGGCAGACCAGGGGGCCAGAAGGAAACATGGCGCGCCTGGAATGGCAAAGCGGAGTGGGAACACGGTGCAGCTGGAGTGGGACGGGGGAACAAAACAAAAACGGTGCGGCGGGGGGGGGGGGACACAACGGCATGGCTGGCAAAGCAGGGGAAAAAAACAAAACAAAAAACCCTTCAGGGCGGCCGGAGCCAGTGAGCAGAGGGACTCCCTGTGCTGCAGAGTGTTTGCCCGGTCTAGTGGAGGGGAGGGAGAAGGGGATGGAGCAGGGGGGAGAGAGAGAAGGGGGGCGGCCAGCGCTTCAGTGGGGTGCTCGCCACACAATCCCGACTGCCACGCTGCTGCTGGGAGGGCTCTGTGCTCCTCCAGTCAGCGGGGAGGGAAGGATGTGGGCTGCCCTGCCAAGTTTGCTGCAGGGTGCTCCCCTTCTTTGCACTGCCACCCCCGTACAGGGCAGCCGGAGCAACGGGGAGAAAAAAAAAAAAGCAGCCATGCCGCCCTAGGTCTGGGCGGAATGCCACCCCATAGAATCTGCCGTCCCAAGCACGAGCTTGCTCGGCTGGTGCCTGGAGCCGGCCCTGCCCCTGTTTCTCCCTTATTCACAAGACTCAGCCTATCAAAGAACAGCTATCATATTGGTTTGACATGATTTGTTCTTTACAAATCCATGCTGGCTATTCCCTATCACCTTACCACCTTCCAAGTGTTTGCAGATGATGTCTGTAATTACTTGCTCCATTATCTTCCATGGCACAGAAGTTAAACTATTATTACTTTCTCTGGAGTCTTGACCTTGACTATACCCTGACCATGAAATCTGGACCCTGTCAGAAAATAACCAACTACCCCTGACCTTGGCCTTCATCCTGCAAATGACTCCATGTGTGCACACACACGCACTGAGACCCAGTGAAGTTAGTGGGTAATGCCTGGGTTTGCCCCGTCAATTGCAAGTTTGAGATCTTAGCAATCAATTTTGTTCCTGAGACACAAAGAGGAAGAGACTTCAGCTCGCAGCTATGTCGCCTCCGTAGGGCTGGCAAGCATCCAGATTCCAGAGCCATAAACTTCTTTTTTTGCACAACTGGCACCAGATAAGACACTGGTACAGGCTAGGGCCGCCCAGAGGATTCCGGGGACCTGGGGCCATCGGCGGCAGGCGGCTCCGGTGGACGTCCCGCAGGCGTGTCTGCAGAGGGTCCGCTGGTCCTATGGCTCCGGTGGAGCATCCGCAGGCGTGCCTGCGGGAGGTCCACCGGAGCCACGGGACCGGCAAGCAGCAGGGCGCCCCCTGTGCGGCGAAATTCTAGAGCTGGCCCTTCCGTTCCGGGACCGGCCGCCGAAGTGCCCCGAAGACCCGTGGCGGGGGTCCCCCGCCGGCGAATTACCGCCGAAGCAGGTCCCACCGCCGAAGTGCAGCCCGCTCTTCGGCAGTAATTCGGTGACGGGGGACCCCTGCCGCGGGTCTTCGGGGCACTTCGGCGGCGGGTCCCGGAATGGAAGGGCCCCCCACCGCTGAATTACCGCCGAAGACCGGGTTACCGCCGAAGCGGGACCTGCCGCTGAAGTGCAATTCGCTGGCGGGGGGGGTCCTTCCCCCCAGAGCAGAAGGACCCCTCTCCCCCCAGCAAAGACCGGGAGCGGAAGAAGCTCTGGGGCCTGGCCCCGCAAGAGTTTTCCGGACCCCCTGGAGCAAGTGAAGGACCCCGCTCCAGGGGCCCCGAAAAACTCTCGTGGGGGCCCCTGCGGAGCCCGGGGCAAATTGCCCCTCTTGCCCCCCCGCCCTGGGCGGCCCTGGTACAGGCAGGGGAGCAGCCAGGCAAAGCAAGAAGAAGCCATTCTTCTGGGCGCATCCCGGCTGCCCCTGTAACTGCAGTGGGCGCCGGCCCGTCCCTTCACTGACTGAAAAGCGCCTCTCCCGGTTGAGAAAAGGCGTTTGATAACGAAGTTCCAGGAAGACCCCTCCAGCCGCTCCCAGGAGTAGCTAGTCCGGGTTCGGGTCCAGGGCGGGCTCGGACTGCGGCTTCCCAGTCTCACTCCCCCGGGCCCCCGCGTCAGCAGTTCCAGTTCTCTCGCAATTCCCGCCCAAGCGAGGCCCGGACCCCGGGGCAAAGCAACCCCCTTTGCGCAGCGCTGCCGCGGACCGGGGCCCCGGGGAGCTTCTCGCGCGCGGTCCCGGCGGCGGGGCGCGGAGGGGAGGGAGGAAGCAGCCGCCCTTACCCAGCAGGGCGCGCAGCAGCAGCCCGAGCGCGGGGAGGCGGCAGGCGAGCCCCATGTCGGGCCGGGGGGAAGGGGCACGGCGGGTGGGCTCGCGCCCTTCTGCTCCGGAGCCGCCGCGCGGCACCAACCCAGATGGCGTCGCTCGAGCGAGGTGCGGCCCCGCAGACCGAAACCGAAACGAGTGGCAGGGCCGCGCAGCCGCAGTCGGGAGCCGCCCATGGTCCGGCCTGGTGTTTCCCCCAAGAATTGACATGGGCGGGAGGTGTTAGAATGGGGGGGGGTCCGGGCCGAGGAGCGGGGAGACTGCGCAGGGGACGGTGGGCTGTCTGGCACCGGGGTTAAAAACGTTTCATGACCATTTTGTTAGATTTAACTCATGGTTTGAAATCCTCCCACAAACTGAAGTGGACTACTCAAGTGACATCGACATTCCCCTTGGTTTCTTGTTACACTGTTGTACAGCTCTGTTAATGAACGTCATAGGCCTGTGCCCAGGCACCCTAATGCCCGCGGGCCGGATCCAGCCCCTCAGGGCTTTGGCTTGGCCCACGGGGTTTGCCCCCTGTGGTACTGCACGCCCCGCTCCTCTCAGAGGCAGCAGGCAGCACGTCCCAGGGATGGGGGAGGGGCACGTGTTGCTCCAGGCACCGCCCCCATAGCTCCTATTGGCCGGGTACGGGGAACTACCTGGAGGCGTGGCAAGGGGGGGGCCAGGGCAGGCGGGCAGGGCGCGCACCGCTGCAGGTAAGTGATGCTGGGCGGGAGTCTGAGCCTCTGCACCCTGTACCCCTCTTGTACCCCAACTCGCTGCCTACACCCCAGCTCCCTGTGCTGAGCCCCCTGCTGCTCCCCAACCCACTGCCCTGAGCCTCCTGCCTGCACCCCTCTTGTACCCCAACCCCTTGCCTGCACCCCGTACCTCTCCTGCACCCCAACTCCCTGCCCTAAGCCCCCTGTTTGCACCCCTCCTGCACCCCAACTCACTGCCCTGAGCCCCCTGCCTCACCTCACACCCCACCCCCCTGCCTTTAGCCCCCTCCTGCACCCTACCCCCCAACTCCGTGCCGAGCTCCCTGCCGCACCCTGCACCCCTCCTGCATCCTAACCCCCCTGTCCTGAGCCCCCTGCTGCACTCTGCGCCCCATGCACTCCAACTCCCTGCTCTGAGCCGCCTGTTGCACCCCGCATCCCTCCTGTATCTTGCACCTACTCCCCTTCCCTGAGCCCCCTGCTGCACCAACCCCCTGCTCTGATCCTCTTCCTGCACTCCACACCTCTCCTGCACCACAACCCCCTTCCCTGAGCCCCCTCATATTCCCCGCACCCCTCCTCTGCCCCAATCCCTTGCCCTGAGCCACTTCCAGCACACCGCACCCCCTCCTACACCCCGCATTTCCTCCCACATCCCAACCTTTATGATGTTTGCCTTTAAAAAATAAAATAAAATTTCTGGGGTGCACACCCTAATGAAATGTGCTGCACACACCTATGATTAACTTTTTGAATGCAACACATTCATCTTTGGTGGCTTCTCGTGTGTGTGGTACTTCTATTCCTTCAATTGATGTGCTCATTAGTTCATTCACATGATCAGGCAGAAGGTGACTTCTTTCAGAACACAAAATTCTATTCAATAATGAAAAGGAACACTCGGCTTGGCTACACTTGAGAGTTGAAGCGCTGGTGGTGGCTTTACAGCGCAGCAACTCACTCACCGTCCACACTTGAAAGGCACATCCAGCGCTGTATCTCGCTGGCTACAGCGCTGGCTGGACTCCACCTCTGCCTGGGGAATAACAACTATAGTGCTGGTGATGCACCGCTGCTCCGCCAGTGTGGCCACCAAAAGCACTGTTATTGGCCTCCAGAGGTATTCGGAGGTATCCCAGAATGCCTGTTCAGCCTCTCTGCTCATCAGTTCGAACTCTACTGCCCTGGCCTCAGGTGACCCGTCCTTGAAATGCCCCAGGAATTTTAAAAATCCCCTTCCTGTTTGCTCAGCCAGGTGTGGAGTGCAATCAGTGAATCTTTCCAGGTGACCATGGCTCCATGCACCAAACGAGCCCCAACATGGAGCAATGGCAAGTTGCTGGACCTCATCAGTGTTTGGGGGGAGGAAGCTGTGCAGTCCCAGCTGCGCTCCAGCTGTAGAATTACGATACCTATGGGCAGATATCAAGGGACATGCTGGAAAGGGGCCATGACCAAGACGCGCTGCAGTTCAGGGTTAAAGTGAAGGAGCTGCAGAGTGCCTACTGCAAAGCCCGCGAGGGAAACCACCGCTCCGGTGCTGCTCCCACAACCTGCCGTTTTTACAAAGAGCTGGACGCAATACTTGGGGGTGACCCCACCGCCAATCCAAGGACCACGATGGACGCTTCAGAGTGGGGGAGTGGAGAAGGAGGAGGGGAGAGGAGGAAACCGAGAGTGAGGGTACTGGAGTGGGGGAAGACACCCTGGAGTTCCAGGAGGCATGCAGCCAGGAGCTCTTCTCAAGCCAGGAGGAAGGCAGCCAGTCGCAGCAGCTGGTACTTGGTGAAGGACAAGCAGAGGAGAGGGTTCCCAGTAAACAGCTTTTATTTTCAGGATGGAAATGTTTCGGGATTGGAGAGAGGGTTAGGGCTGCATGCATGCATGCCTAGATGTGGAATAGCCCATTGATGTGGTCTATCACGTTGCGATAATCGGCCTCGGTAATCTCTTCAAAAGTTTCAGCCAGAGCGTGGGCAATGCGCTTGTGCAAGTTTATTGGGACAGCCACTGTGGTCCTTGTCCCAGTCAGGCTAATGTGTCCGCGCCACTGTGCCATGACGGGTGGGGGGACCATTGCTCCACACAGGCAAACTGCATAGGGGCCAGGGCAGAATCTGCATTGCTGTAGAAGACCCTCCCGCTCTTCCCAGGTGACCCGCAGCAGCGAGATATCTTCCAGGATTAACTTCTGTGGAAAATGTTGGGAGAGTGTTCAGTGTACGTGTCCCCTGCAGCTGTTTGCTTTCCCCAATGCACAGAAACCCCAGTACAGCCCTGAAGCAATCAGTCCCCCTTACTCACCATTTCGGGACTCCTGTGGGTTATGTGCGCTCTCTTTGGTATGGGAAAATTATGCTAAAGTGAAGACTGTAAATGCCTTCACTGTGTGGGAATAACTGTCTGAGATATAAACAATGCTGCTTCTGTTAAGTGTTGCCTTTTTTGCCTTTCCACAAGTAACCTTGAGTTCTTGGCTGCCTATGTTATCAACAGCTCAAAGACTCCAAAACTTCAGGAAGAAGCCGCAAAAAAGCAAAGACGACCTGCTGCAAGCAGTTATGGATCACTCTTCCAGAGAGAATCAAAAACTGCAGAGCTGGAGGGAAAGGGAAAGCAGGATTCGCCAGAGAAACGCAGCGGCCAGGAAGAAAAGCACAAAGCAGCTGATAAGCATCCTGGCACGCCAAGCGGACTCTATCCAGTCACTCGTAGCCATGCAGGCAGAGCACTACCGTGCCGCCCCGCCCCCCCATCCCAAAGCTCTTTCCCTTGTGCCCCAATGTCAGCCCAAAACCCCCTTCCCCAGCATCCAGGTTCTTACCACCACCAGCTGCCCCCAACACCTGTACGTTCACCAAACAGCCCTGAGAACTATGACCCTTAGCCTCTGCACTCAACCCCCATCACCATGCAGTATAGGCATCCTGAAGGGCAGCAGTCATTGCACAGCACTCCAGAGAGGACATATTCAAACCTGTGACTGTACAGTTCCCCACCCCATCCCACCCCCCTGCCCTTTTAGGTTCCCAAAATGTTGCGTGTCTATCAATAAAGTTATTTTCTTTTCAATAAATGAATTCTTGGCTTTGAAAACAGTATTTATTATTGCAGAAAGTCAAAGCTACCTTAGCCCAGGAAAGAAACAGGCACTGCAAATCAGCTTAGGAAACACAGATTCCTACTAACATTGTAACCACTGCACTTCACTCCCGTGCAAGGCACCAAACATTACTGTTGGTTTTCAGCCTCAAATTTCTCCCTCAAGGCATCCCTAATCCTTGCAGCCCTGTGTTGGGCCTCACTGGCTGTGCAAATTCAGCCTCCAGGCGTTGAACCTCGGAGGTCCATGCCTGACTGAATGTTTCACTCTTGCCTTCACAAATATTGTGGAGGGTACAGCACGTGGATATAACCGCAGGGATGCTGCTTTCCCCCAAGTCTAGCTTCCCATACAGAGATCGCCAGTGCCCTTTTAAACGGCCAAAAGCACACTCCACAGTCATTCGGCACCAGCTCAGCCTGTAGTTGAACCGGTCCTTGCTCTTGTCAAGCTTCCCTGTATACGGTTTCATAAGCCAAGGCATTAATGGGTAAGTGGGGTCTGCAAGGATCACAATGGGCATTTCGACATCCCCTACTGTGATCTTCCAGTCTGGGAAAAAAGTCCCTGCCTGCAGCTTCCTGAAGAGGCCAGTGTTCCGAAAGATGCGTGCATCATGCACCTTTCCAGGCCAGCCTGTGTTAATGTCAATGAAATGCCCACGGTGATCCACAAGCACCTGGAGAACCATAGAGAAATACCTCTTCCAATTAACATACTCGGATGCTAGGTGGGATGGTGCCAGAATAGGAATATGCATCCCATCTATTGCCCCTCCACAGTTAGGGAAACCCGTTTGTGCAAAGCCATCCACAATGTCCTGTACATTCCCCAGAGTCACAGTTCTTCTTTGCAGGATGTGATTAATGGCCCTGCAAACTTGCATCAACATGATTCCAACAGTTGACTTTCCCACTCCAAACTGGTTCCCGACAGATCAGTAGCTGTCTGGAGTTGCCAGCTTCCAGATTGCAATAGCCACCCGCTTCTCCACCGGCAGGGCAGCTCTCAATCTCGTGTTCTTGCGCCGCAGGGTGGGGGCGAGCTCAGCACACAGTCCCATGAAAGTGGCTTTTCTCATCCGAAAGTTCTGCAGCCACTGCTCGTCATCCCAGACTTCCATGATGATGTGATCCCACCACTCAGTGCTTGTTTCCCGAGCCCAAAAGCGGCGTTCCACGGTGCTGAGCATTTCCGTGAATGCCAGAAGCAATTTCGTGTCGTACGCGTCAGGCAACTCGCTATCATCGTCGGACTCCTCATCACTTTGGATCTTAAGCAATAGCTCAACTGCCAAACGTGATGTGCTGACAAGACTCATCAGCATACTCCTCAGCAGTTCGGGCTCCATTTCCCACACAAATCGCTCTGCACAGAAACCGTTGAGAGAGAGTCAAGATGGTGCCAAACGTGGACAGAAAAAAGGGATTGCTGGTATGTGAAGCGATGCATCACAGGGCGTTGGGACAGGAAGCAGAATGACTCGCACCCTCCGCCCCCTTCCCACAACCCACAGCGCCAAAATGGGACGAGGTGCTCTGTGGGATAGCTGCCCATAATGCACCACTCCCAACACCGCTGCAAATGCTGCAAATGCGGCTGCACTGCAGCGCTGGTAGCTGTCAGTATGGCCACACTCCAGCGCTTTCCCTACACAGCTGTACAAAGACAGCTGTAACTCCCAGCGCTGCACACCTGCAAGTGTAGCCAAGCCCTCAGCTGTAGCTGTTGTGACTGGGAGTAGCAAGAGATAAATTCCTGATTATTTTATCCCAGGAAACATAGTACAAAGTTCAGGTTGAGCCACTAGTGATGATAAAAAAGCAGTTGAAGTCAAACCTTCATTCATTCATTGTATATTCCACTCTGCGTTCAAATTCTCTGTTCTGTCCTGAGCACATGGGAGCCCCATTGCTGGTAGTGCCTCCCTCCACTCAACTGTCCGTGTTTTATAGGACAGGAATCTATAAAAGCTATGTAGAGGTTGAGTAGAATCTAGAAGTCACTGTTGTAGATTTTTAAGAATCAAGTCTGTGTACTTTTACAGTTGTCTTAAACACTTAAGCTTATAGTGCTGGACAAAGATCTACTACTGTTGTAGCAGACATAGGCGCCCACTTTCTCCAGCCCTGGTGGGTGCTCACACCTCCCCATCCCTGGCCCCACCCTGACTCCACCCTTTCCCTGTCTCTGTCCCTGCCCCCATTCCAACCCCTTCCCCAAAGTCCCCGCCCCAACTCCACCCCCTCTCCGCCCCTATTGGATCCCTTCCCCAAATCCCCATCCCAGCCCCGCCAATTCCCCCAGGGCACTGCATTCCCCCTCCTTCCCCTCCCTCCCTGCCCTACAAAACAGCTGTTTCGTGGCACAAGCTGGATGCCAAGGTAGATTAGGTGTGAATGTAAATACAATCTGGTCCTGAAGCCTTTCCCCTCAGCCCCAGCTCATCACTAGCTGTCAGGGAGAGCTCATTTAGACTTTGCTTACAAATCATAATTTGAAATTCTTAGGTTGGCCAACATCACCGAAATGAATGCACTGACATTGTCATAAAAAACAACAGCTATATATGGAAGCTAGTCTATGTTCATACTTTTCAAATCTATTATACTTTTTCAGATACATGTATTTTATTATGTACTTTATATGCTTTTAAAGTGTGTATTCATGTTTCAATTTCAATTCAAATTTCCAAATAATGACTAAATTGGCAACACTGCATGTAAACAGTTCACGAAACGGAGGTGGGGGGAAGGAGGAGAGAGAATTCAGGGAGGGTGTAGGGAAATCCCTGGTCCAGCCCCTACTCTGCGGGACTTGGCTCCCCACCACACCCCAGCACCCCTCTGCTCCACCAGCTATCTCCCCAGACAGTCCCAACCCCCTCCCTCCAACCCACACCCTCCTCTCTTCCCCCATTGCCCTCATCACCCCACCTCTTTCCTGGCCCCAGATGCCCCTCCATCCCTCTGCCTCTCCCATAGCCCCCTATCTCCATCATCCCTCTACTCTCCTGCCTCCATCCTTGTAGCCCTCTTCCAAGTGGCAGATTAACCTGGGGCCCTTGCAAGAGCGCTGGCACCTGGGTAGAGATGGGGGGGCCTCTGCTCATCCTCCCCCCCGAGGCCCTGCCCCTCAGCCACACTGGAGCTGGGTAGGGTTGCCAAGTGTCTGGTTTCTAACTGGAACACATGGTCGAAAAGGGACCCTGGCAGCTCCAGTCAGCACCACTGACCCAGCCGTTAAAAGTCCTGTTGGCGGTGGCGGTGCAGTCGGGCTGGCACGCTCCCTGCCTGGCTCTGCACGGCTCCCAGGAAGCAGCCAGCATGTCCTTCTGGCTCAGGGGCTGCCATAGGGGCGCCACGCGCTGCCCCTGCCCCGAGCACTGGCTCCACAGCTCCCATTGGCTGGCAAGTTCCTGACCAATTTTGATATAGATTTTAATAAGATGTATGGGATATGACAAACAACATACTGTACTCAAGCATATAATCAGGTTCTACAGGGGCTACTTCCTAATTCAATGCATGTTAAGTGCAATGAGCATATTGTAAGTCTGGCAACAATCAGTGGTGCATTCATTTTTCTAAAGTCAAGAAATTCACTGCTGCAATGAAAAAAAAGTTTAAACACTGCACAGCTTGCAAACTGTGTTTCCAGAGTTTCTTTGAAGAAAAAAAAAGCTTAATCCTCCTGACCAAGTGCCTCTGTTTCCAGAACCAGTAGTGACACAATGGAATTCGTGCTTTGAAGCAGTTCTTTACTGCGCTGAGCATGTAAGTGACTACGGCGAGTTTACTGAAAGTGAAATGACGATTTCGCCTGATACTCAAATAATGGACAACATAATCTCGCTTTTAAAGGCCATGAACTTGCTACAGTTCATTTCGGAATGCCAAACCATTGATGAAAACCATCACATCTTTTGAGATATGTTCTGTTTCTGTCCATCAATCGTAAAACACTGTAATGGATTTGACACACTGGGCAGACTCCAATGCAAAAGAAAAGCACAGCGAAGATGCAGAGCATAATGTGTTTTTTACAAGTGTTCAAGAAAACAGCAGACCAACTGAAAGAATACTACTGCAACACTGAGGAAAGTGTTGCTAGACCTGCTCAACGAGGACCAAAGTTCACACAGCCTGGACTGTCATTTATGAAAGCAGTTCAGGTATCTGATGTGAAACAAATGAACAGGTTATCAGAGCAGGCACTCCCTCTGGAGGCAATCCCTGTGTTTGGCCTGAAGCTACAGTACAGCTTGCCCCATACACATTTTTTGCAAGTGAATGTGGATGAAATGATCTTGTTTTGGGATTCACCTAAAGTTCTGCAGCATTTTCCAGAGTTAGCAGGGACAGCAAAGTGATCACTATCAATCTTGCCTAATTCTGTGGATGCCGAGTGTGCAGTATCTCAGTACAGGCAAGTCTTCACAATGCAAAGACAAGTCATGAAGGAGACCCCTGTAGCGGTGTGTACTACACTAATATTCAATGCCTGTAACATGTAAAAGGCTAAAGTGACTGGACTCATTTCTACAGCAGTTGTGTTAAGACTTATTGTCTTCTGAATTGTATATTGTACCAGTTACTTTTTTAAAAAAAAGTATATAACATAGTTGCAGAAAAATGTCTGGTTATCAAAAAAATAGCAGGCATAACATAATACTTGAGTGTTTATATCATTCCAGCAAATTTTTCTTAAACAAATAAGAACATAAGAACAGCCGTACTGAGTCAGACCAAGGGTGCATCTAGCCTAGTATCCTGTCCTCCTACTGGCCAGTGCCATGTGCCCCGGAGAGAATGAACAGAACAGGTAATCATCAAGTGATCCATCCCCTGTCGCTCATTCCCAGCTTCTGGCAAACAGAGGCTAGGGACACCATCTCTGCCCACCTGGCTAATAGCTATTGATGGACCTATCCTCCATGAATTTAGCTACTTCTTTTTTGAACCCTGTTATGGTCTTGGCCTTCACAACATCCTCTGGCAAGGAGTTCCACAGGTTGACTGTGTGTTGCGTGAAGAAATACTTCCTTTTATTTGTTTTAAATCTGCTGCCTATTAATTTCATTTGGTGACACCTAGTTTTTGTGTTATGAGAAGTAGTAAACAACACTTCCTTATCTACTTTCTCTATACCTGTCATGGTTTTATAGACCTCAATCATATCTCCCCTTAGCTGTCTCTTTTCCAAGCTATAAATAGGCTTTTCCAAACTACCATTACTAGTAAAGGTCCATTACTTTTCTGTGATTTCCCACATTTTGTCCACAGCTCAATCACAATTTTTTTAGAGAACATCCTGCAATTCAAGTAGGATCTTATTTATACACATATTCTTATGCCTGTGAGCTATCCCCCACTTATTTCCCCAATTCGTCCCCTCCCTTCCCAGGATGTACTCACCATGGCTGGGACTGCTGCCATGCCCTATGAATCCCAAGGAGAACTGAAAATGTAGTGCTTGTAAATTGTGGGGTCAGTGGCACTGAATTCAGTATACCTAGTTTCCATTTATCTCACAAATACACTCACAATAGTACCTTTGTGCCTTGTATCTTTTGCAGCTGGAAATGTGGCCTGGGGGTCTCTCCATCCACACCAGCAGAGCAGCTCAGCGAGATAAGATGATCATGATGGTCCCTTCTGACCTTAAAGTGTATGAGAAAGAAGAGGAGGTGAGATGTCTTGTTCCAAGAGCTCCTACAAGCATCTGCGGCTTCGAATACTGAGCAGAGGGCTTGGAGGCAGGGCCGGATTAACCTTCTGTGAGCCTGGAGCAAAACATATGTGGGCCCCCAGGGGGTACAATTGTAAAAGACACAGAAGTTGTTTTTGACACAGCACACGGCTGCAAAGGTTTTATTTACAAAATTTACAAGTTTCAGTTGCAGATAGAGGTGTCTGCCCTGAGAGTACCAGCAATGGTAGCCTTAGGGCAAAAAGAATACACACACGTGTACAATAAATACATTAAAACATACAAACTAAAATATAGTGGGTAAAAACAGCTAACAAAAGCCAAAGCTGGCCAAAACCACCGGCCATGTGCTGCTCCCACTAAAAGGGAACCATCACGCTATCTCACCCTTCACATTTCACATATGAACAATCAGGGTTTCAATTAAATTTTTGTATAAAATTGGGGCAGATTTAAAACTCTTTAAAACATTTTAAAAACACAAAATATGAAAAACTTTAATACATTTTACTTATAGCATCGTTATTCCTACTAGACTTGCTAGTAGGGTGACCAGATAGCAACTGTGAAAAAACGGGATAGGGTGTGGAGGGTAATAGGCGCCTGTATAAGAAAAAGTCCCAAAAAATGGGACTGTCCCTTTAAAAATGGGACATCAGGTCACCCTACTTTTTAGCCCTTTCCTGCAGATAGAGAGGCAAAGACACTAGGATCAGGACCAGCTGTGCACCTGAAAGACTCAGAGGAGTCTTCAAACTGGACCTGACCCACATCCCTCCCCACAACAACTCCTCCCCCGGACTGGACCAGACCCACATCCCTCCCCACAATGACCCCCCGGACCAGACCAGGTCCACATCCCTCTCCACAATGACACTCCTCCCCCGGACCAGACCAGACCCACATCCCTCCCCACAATGACACTCCTCCTCCCGGACCAGACCAGACCCACATCCCTTCCCACAATGACACTCCTCCCCCAGACTGGACCAGACCCACATCCCTCCCCAGACCAAACCCCCCAAACTGGACCAGCCCCCTGTCCAGCCCAAACTGGATCAGACCCCTCTATGAACCAATCCTTCTCAATCCGAATCTTCCCACTGCCAACCAGACTCCTGGCTTCCAAATCTCTATTCCCAAACCACCCCCCAACCTCGAAACCCCAGCTGGAGTGCTCTGAGGCATCCCACTCCCAATTCACCCCCTGCTGATGATCCACTCGTGTTCTCCAAATCAGGCCAGACCTCATCTGGCTGCAGCTTAGCCTGGTACAGCTGCATTCACCCAACTCATCCCTGGTGCCCAGGGGGCTGTGACTCCACTCGCTGGAGGCCTGGCTGTTCCCCTTTCACCTCCAGGCTGTCCGGCACTGGCAGGGGCAGTGCAGCAGGAAGGGTCAGGGCAAGTGTCTGGGCTTAGTGCTGATCCCAGCAGTGGGGATCCCCAGCCGCAGCGGGTGCCTGAGCTCAGCCCACGCCTACCTTGGACTAATCCAGGGAAGGGGCTGCAGCCCCTACCCAGGCCAGAGGGGACCTGGGGGAGGGGAGGGGGCATGACTGCCCCACTAGAGGCTGGGAGGAGGCTGAGCTGCAGAGGGAGGGGCACGGAGCCACGATCTGTGCCCCACAACTGCAAATGGAGCCAGTACCCAAGGGAGCCGTGCCCCGGAGAGTGGAACATGGGCCGTGCAGTGAAGCACCTCTGGCACCATGAGTTGGGGCACAGATGCCTGAGGCTGGGGGTCCCCTCCCCGTAGCAACACTTGCTGCTGCTGCTCCTGGCTGGCCTGCTTCCGTGCCTCGGCAGCTTCAGCCACTTCGCTGAGCCCAGGGTGCAGTGCTGGGGGGCTGCCCCCTGCAGGTGGCTCTGTGCAGCCTTTGGATGGCCGGTGACTGCTGGGCTCACCCTCTACGTGTCAGGGGAGGGATTATGGGCCCCTTCCAAGTGTGGGGCACAGCATCATTGGCACCACTGTAAACCCAGTACTTCTTGGAGGCCCACCCTCATGGACAGGGATAGAGCAGGGATGAGAAAGGCACATGAAAAGGACAGATGCATGGAGCAGGAGATGCTAGCGCTTCTCAAGCAGCACACAGACATGCTGCAGACTCTTGTTGACCTTCAGATTCAACAATCCCATGCTTGCCTCCTTCTGCAGCCCGTAGAGAACTGCATTCTGGGACCTTCCTACACACATCCCAACCCCCCAGAGTCACTACCATTCCACCCCAGAGGAGAGTACAGACCATCACAGCTGCACATACACTGACCTGTGAAAAACACAGTTGGTGTATGTGTTTCTGAAATGGAAATGACTGTTTTTTCCCCCCTTCAAAAGTTTTCTTCTCTTTATGTATTAAGTTTTATTTGGTTATAAATGTGTCTGCATGAGTGTGGAATCAAAGTCTTTTTTTGTGTGTGGAAATTTAATCAATCATTATGAATTCACAACATATGCAGGCTGCAGCTGACATCGTTCACAGATAACAGTGATAGGTGCATTTGCAATGTTACGTTACCACACATACAGCACTCATTACAAGGTTCATACCCGGGTGCAAAAGAGCAATGTCTCATAGAGCACACTGCAGCCACATATTACTGTGGCTCACTATTGAAATGGTCTTCCAAAGCCTCCTTGAGCTGTGCAGCTCTGTGCTGAGCTCTTTTTTATAGTCCTGGTATTCAGCTGCTCTAAATCAGAAGACAGTCATTTCACCTTCCCCTTTTTGCTGTGCAGATATGCAGGACACAGCGGGCAGCTATCACCATTGGGATTTTTTTCATTGAGATCCTGTCTTGTGAGTAGACAGCGCCAGTGACCTTTCAAATGGCCATTCTGCATGCGATGAGCCTGTCGCTGAAGTGCTCCTTGCTGCTGTCCAGGTGGCCGGTGTACGGCTTCCTGAGCCATGGGAGTAAAGGGAAGGCTGGGTCTCTCAGATCTCTAAGACATTTCAACATCCCCAGTGGTAATCCACAGGTCTGCTGGAAAGAAAATCCCTGCCTGCAGCTTGCTGAACAGCCTTGTGTTCTTAAAGATGCGTGTGTCATGCGCCTTCCCTGACCAGTCCACACTGATGTTGGTAAAGCATCTCTAGTGAGCTACCAGTGCTTTCAGTACCGCAGAAAAGTAGCCCTTTCTGTTGATGGACTCTGTGGCAAGGTGGTCTGGTGCTAAAATAGAGATGTTTGTGCCATCTGTCACCCCACTGCAGTTCAGGAACCCTATTCCTGCAAAACTATCCACTATGTCCTGCACACTGCCCAGAGCCACAGTCCTGGGTAGCAGGAGGCAATTAACGCCCCTGCACATCTGCACCACCACAACCCAACTCCAAATTGATTCCCAAATGCTGAGTAGCAATTAGGTGTTGCAAGTTTCCACAGAACTGTCACCACTCACTTCTCCAGTCAATGCCAATCTTATCTTGGTGTCCCTGCACTGGAGGCCTGGGGTGAGCTGAGCACATAGATCCAGGAAGTGACTTTGCACATCAGAAAGTTCTGCAGTCGCTGCTCTTCATCCTAAAACTGCATTACAATGTGTTCCCACCATTCAGTGCTTGTTTCTTGGGCCCAGAACCAGCACTCCACCATTTCCTGCTGCTCTGTGAACACCGCCAATGACTGAATTGTTTCTTTCTACATCCCACACAGCAATCTAGCCCCCATAGAATTATCATGTTCCCCAAGGCTCCTCTAGCAGCTTAGCAGATACTGCAGGATCCGTGCTTGCAAAGCTCATCACAGCAGTGCAGAGCTGCAGGGGAATCCATGTTTCTGTCAGAGATGGCAGACAGTGAGGAGGGATATGCAGGTTTGCAGCAATTTTTGAAGAGACAGAAAATATTATGGGATGCAGATGAAATTATAGGATGGGGAACACTGCATTATGGGATGTTGAAATCATGTTCCCACTCCCCCTTGCATGACTCATTTGGCCCCAAGAGGCATTGCAAACCTTGTCAAAATACCCTGTGCTAGATGGTTGTGAGTTGCACGGTGGGATAGCTACCCATGGTGCACTGCTTTCTGCCTCAGTGCAAGTGCTGCAAGTGAGGACATGCATCAACCAATACAAGGCGTGTAAAGTGGACACGCAAAAGCAATTTAATTACTGCTGCAGCCGGGGGTGAAAGTAATATTAAACACTTACCCATATGGGGGCCCGGCTCCAGGCCCCAGAAAGGGGTGGGGCCTTGGGCAAAAGGGGTGGGGCAGGGGGTCAGCCTCCCCCAGCCAGCCCATCCATGCTGCCTGGCCCATGTCACCTGGGGCTCCAGCTGCGATTTAAAGGGCCTGGGGCTCTGGCCACTGTTGCAGTAGCAGTGGCAGCAGCTGGGAGCCCTGGGCCCTTTTAAATCGCCACAGCGCTTTAACGACAGCTGAATATGGGCCAATACCAGCTTCTTACCGTATCCTGTACCGGCCTACTTTCACCCCTGGCTGCAGTTATATGTCAATGTTATTCACATAGCTGGAGTTGCGTAACTTAGGTCAACTTAGCCCCATAGCGTAGACTTGCCCTGAGGCTATGTCTACACTACAGACTATGCTATAGCTGTGCCACTATAAAGTCTCCCGTATAGCCACTCTTTGCCAGCAGGCAAGAGCTCTCTTGCCAACATAATTACTATCTCCAATGAGCAACATTAGCCATGTCGACATGTTCTCTCCTGCCGACATAGCACTGGCCACACCAGTGCTTTTGTTGATTAAACTTATGTCATTCGGGGGGTGTTTCTTCACACCCCGACCAACAAAAGTGATAGTGTAGACAAAGCCTTTGTGTACTTTTCCCAGGCCTGAAGAAGAGCTCTGTGTATCTCAAAAGATTGTCTCTCTCACCCACAATATGCTGGGGGGTGCTCGACCCCTAGCTCTGCCCCAGGCCCTCCCCTACCCCACCTCTTTCCGCAAGGCCCCAGCCCTGCTCCACCTCTTCCTGCCCCCACCCCACCCGTTCTCCAAAGCCCCTACCCCCATCCCACCTCTTCCTGTCCCCGTTCCACCCCCACCCCACCTCTTCCTCCCCTATTCCACCCCTGCCCCCTAAAGTGCCATGCCTTCACTTCTCTCCCCTTTCCCCGCACAGCCTCCTGCAAGCTGCAAAACAGCTGATTGCAGCAGGTGGGAGGCACAGAAGAGAGGAGGAAGCTTTGATTGACGGGGCCTGCTGACAGGCAGGAGATGCTGTGGGGAAGAGGGGAGCTGATAGGGGGATTGCTGGTGGATGCTCAGCATCCACCGCTTTTTCCCCATGTGTGCTCCAGCCCCGGAGCACCCACAGAGTCAGTGCCTATGCTCTCAACAACAGAAATTGGTCCAATAAAAGATATTACTTCACCTATCTGGCCTCTCTGATATCCTGGGACTGACACGGCAGCATACAAGTATTCAGGAGTGATACATGTGTATTAGGTATATAAGTAAAGCATGGCTGTAATGCAAGGCCTACAGGTGAAGGCTTAGTCACACTAGGCTTGGCATAAGTGGGTGGCCTAAGAATAACCCTGAGCCAGGAAAATTACAAGATTACTGTAAAGAATGTGCCAACAGTTGATGTTCTGCAAAAGTAGACCACAATGTACTCATCTAAACCACAAGACACCTGATTGTAACATCATGGAAAGTTCTGCTCTTATCGCAGGTAACCCTGGAAACAGGTTGAAGCGAATATTATTAAGATGCTAATGAGAATAAGGGGAACTAAGAAAACCACCTCTGACAAGCAGGGCGCCCCAGCATTTCTGGAGTGTGTTAGTATAGATAAGGAAAAGGAGGGTTGTGGAGCCTTCATGCATATGCATAAGGTGTTAGGACTGGTCATAAGAACAGGATATAAGAAGTTCCGTGGTGCAGATAGGTGTGAAGACAGTAGCAGGAATCACTCCTCTGTTGTTGACCACCTGTTGAGAGAGCCATCAGACTCAACGCTATCTTTGGGGATATGAGTATGAATACTGCATTAGCTATTGCAGGGGCTTTCTTAGGTTTTATGTATTTGTTAGTGACTGTAACTTTGATCATCTGCTTAATAAAACTTATAATACAACAAGATTCCTTACTTGTGACTGTGTGGTCACAGCCCTCATTCTTTGTGTGTTCCTAGAGTCTCCCAATCTAAGAAAATCACTAACAGTAACTTTCAGTGTGTTGATCTTAAGGCTGTAGCAACAAAAGAGCTGAGCTCACTCTCTGGGAACACTGTAGTTTAAAACAGAACTGTCCATTCAGTTTAAACAGAGGCTACCCTATCCTCCTCACTCCATCCCTGTAACTCCCTCCTTTTCCCATGTTCCCTCAGAATCTCCATTAGTGCCATAGCCCCAGATTTCAATTCCCTTCTGCTTCCTGCTATCAACTCTTTAGCCCTAGGGACGTAGGCTGAAGAATCCTAAGAGATTGGATCACTTGGGCTCCTTAGAAACTCACTTTCTAGACAAGGACTGTGATTTTCAAAGTGGTTGAATGTGAAGCACATCTGCCAGTCAGGTCTGTCAGGGCAGGCTGGCTGAGAAGCTGCAGGAAGAAAGGAAGGCATTCTAGCTGAAACCAACAAATGCAGAAAATAGGCACCAGGAACCTAAAGTTGAAGTGATACTGGACTCCAACCAGTTTGTGTGGAAAAGCTTATGTACTTGGCACATCAAGATTTGAACCTGAATCACTTCAAACTAGAAGGGGATGTAGGAGTTTAGGGTCAGATCCACAGAGGTAATCCACTGATTTCAGTGGAAACAAGGAGCCTAAATTCCTTTGAGGATTTAGGTCTTAAATGCATAGTTAATTTAGCTGTGTGTGAATCTTGCCCTGTCCCTCAGGTGCACACAGTACAGAATTTTTAAATGGTCATAATTTGCTCAGATCAGAACCAGTCTCTTCCAGCTCCCCAATGAGCAGTTTCCATATGAAATAGCAGCTTTCAAATCTTAGCTGATTTCCACAGACTACATTATTTGCTTCCCTCTTCTTACTCTGACAGAACCCCAATGTACTGAGCTGGGCACATTGCAAGGCCTATATATTTCTTCAGGGCACCTAATGAGTTTTTTTAACAGGTGAGGAATTGACATTTTCTGCTGTTAGATGCATTTTTATAGTTTGCTTGCACATGTATCTAGAGGGCACAAGTGTGACATTTTTATATATGAAATATCTGCATAAAGCCAAAGTGGGGGGGGGGGGGTTTGCATTTCATACACTCCTTAGCTTGGTCTCGGGTGGTCGGAGTTTGCATTGTGATGTTGCACTGTAAGGGTTTATTGACACTAGAAAGTTTTGCAATACCAATGTAATGATAAAGTGGCAAAAAGTGTCTCACATGGAGACAGTTCTACAGATAAAGGCACCTTTATACTGATGTATTGTTGTCCGCGTGAGAGCTTTTACTGCTCTATGTTGGGAGGAAAAAATCACACCTCCAACCAAAATAGTTCTACTGGTAGAATTTGTAAGTGCAGAGCAGCCCTAGGCTTTCTGTGATTGCCCTTGGTACCGTGATATCAATTAGGCTGACAGAATCAAGAATTGCCTGGGGAAGTTAAATTAGATTAAATCACTGGTTCCCAAACTTTAACAACCTGTGAACCCCTTTCACTAAAATGTCAAGTCTCATGAAGCCCCTCCTAAAAATGAATATTTCCAGGGATTTTCTCCTTTACCTGAGCATAAATTATAAAAGCGGTGATCTTGGAAATATAAAATTTGTTTTTATGACATGCTTATTATATACTATTTATTATTAAGTATTATTTATTATTGCAGAATTTTTCTTACATTATGAAAACAGCAACACTCTTCCAAGATCTCACTTTCGTAGCTTCTATCACTTTGAATAAGCCTGTTATAAGACAAGGCTTCTGTGTTTCATCAAGGAGTATCAGATGTGAAACAGCATGAAGGTATTTAAGAAGCCAACTCAAAGAGTTCCTCCTGCAGAAGCATTCAGGTCTTGAGCAGTCCAGGCAAACAATGCACATTATAACAAAACTTAAACTTGTTCTTCATAATAAGTTTAAAAACAATGCTATTAAAAAATAGCAAAAAATATCCACCTCCCTTTCCAATCTCTTATAAGGAGTCTTGAAGTTTTCAATCTACTCACTGTGATAGAGATGCTTGCTTTGATCTGCTTAGCTCTAGGAAGTCCAGGGGCTCTGGGCTGATGGCCCCATGCTACCTGTGATCTCTATGGACAGTTCTGTCTTCCATTAGGGATTTTTTTCCCCGAGAACCACTGTAACATTTTGCAAACCCCCAGGGGTTCACAAACCCCAGTTTGGGAACCACTGGATTAAATTTAAGCATATGACTATCACAGCCCCAGTCAAACTCCCCCTACGGAACACTCATCAGACTTGCTGTGTTTGGGTCCCACTATGCTACACCTGTGTCCTCTTAAGTTTCCCTGAATATAGGTAGACTCCAGTGCTGTCTCTTTGGCCTCTCTGGCATGTTTTCTGGGCACACAGACTGTTACCCCTTCATAAGAGTGGGGCCTTGTAGCCCAATTGTCCTAGAATCCCAGGACCGGTGCTGACACACACGCGCCCAGACACCCCAGTATCGTATCACACCTATTTCCAGAGCTCCAAGCTTGTGCATACTCTGGTTTACAGTTACAGCTCCAGGGACACTTGGTAGCTGAAGCAAATAGACACACAGGTTTTGTAAGGGTTCCAAAAAACAATCACTCTTTACTGTGGACACCACAAGATATATACAGATCCAGACAAGACAATAAGACCTCTATATGCCATTTTCTGCTTCAGTGTTCAAGATGTGGGACAGCGTCCTTTCAAGGTTCCTAGTCCCCTCTCCTGGAGCTCTTTCCTCTGGGCTTCCCGTCTGGATTTTTGAGTCTGCTGTCTCTCTTCACTTCCTTTGACGTGGGCTGCTCCTACATCTCCCGCTAAGAGCCTGTGCCTTCCCCACCCCCTCCCTCAGCCTCTTTTTAAAAGCTAGCACTACCACCTGTTTTTTGTTTCCCTGTTTGGGGATTTTCCAGTCTCCAAACCTCTTGCCATCAAATCACCTGGGTAGAATTTACTCTCCCAGATGAGACATATATCATCATTTAGCCAGAGCCCAGTCCGTATATTAACAACTTTTTTTGTTTGTTCTGTACAGAGGTGGCAGAAGTGCCCTAAAAGGGGTGCGGGGGCACAGATGCCCAAACTGTGGCCTCATCCCCAGCGCCATGCCCTCCCAGGCCCCGCCTTTGTACCATCTCTTCCCCTGAGGCCCCATCCCCTGCTCACTCCTCTCTACCCCTCCCACCTGTCGCTCACCCTTATGACCGGTAAAAAGTGCAGAGCCATGACCTTGCTCTGGCACCCCTGGTTCTGTAGCTTCTTCCAGACATGGCAGATGATGCGTCAGGGAACTTATCAGCCCATGACAGACTCACTATATGTTGAGGCCTGATCTACACGACAAAGTTTTGCGGGCATAGCTATGTCTGCTAGGAGTGTGTGTTGGGGGAATTGATACACACACCCTAGCTGACTTAGCTATACTTGCAAAAACCCTGGGATAGACACAGCTATACTGACACAAGCATGGTTCTGTTGATTTAGACAATGTTCTTCCGGGAGGTGGTATAGCAATACTGTCAGAACACCTTTTATCGGCTTATGATCCTGCATTTACATAAGGGGCTTTGCTGACATAACTATCTCAAAAAACAATGAGGAGTCCTTGTGGCACCGTAGGGTACGTCTACACTACGGGATTATTCCGATTTTACATAAACCGGTTTTATAAAACAGATTGTATAAAGTCGAGTGCACGCGGCCACACTAAGCACGTTAATTTGGCGGTGTGCGTCCATGGTCCGAGGCTAGCGTCGATTTCCGGAGTGTTGCACTGTGGGTAGCTATTCCATAGCTATCCCATAGTTCCCGCAGTCTCCCCCGCCCCTTAGAATTCTGGATTGAGAGCCCAGTGGCTGATGGGGCAAAAATCATTGTCATGGGTGGTTCTGGGTAAATGTCGTCAGTCATTCCTTTCTCCAGGAAAGCAATGGCAGACAATCATTTCACGCCCTTTTTCCCTGGATTGCCCTGGCAGACGCCATAGCACGGCAACCATGGAGCCCGTTCAGCTTCTTTTTTTTTACAGTCACCGTATGTGTACTGGATGCCGCGGACAGAGGCGATACTCCAGCGCTACACAGCAGCATTCATTTGCTTTTGCATGATAGCAGAGATGGTTACTAGTTGTTCTGTACTGTCTGCTGCCAGTGTAATTTGGTAATGAGATGACGGTTATCTGTCCTTCTGTGCTGTCTGCTGTTATCATGGGTGCCCCTGGCTGAGATCGGCCGGGGGTGCAAAAGCAAAACTGGGAATGACTCTCCAAGTCAATTCCTTCTTTATGGTTTCTAAAAATAGAGTCAGTCCTGCCTAGAATATGGGGCAAATGTACTAGAGAAGCAGTGTATCAGAGAGCACAGCTGCTCTGTGTCAGATCCCGCGGAAATGATGAGCTACATGCCATTCACAGGGGGTGCCCCTGCAACAACCCCACCCATTGCTTCCCTCCTCCCCCAACCTTCCTGGGCTACTGTGACAGTGTCCCCCCCATTTGTGTCATGAAGTAATAAAGAATGCAGGAATAAGAAATGCTGAGTTTTTAGTGACATAAAATGAGGGGGAGGCAGCCTCCCGGTGCTATAATAGTCCAGGCAGGACATTAAGCAGTGTGGGGGAGAGGAGCCCAGCATCCCACTGCTATGATAATCCAGGCAGTACAGAATCTTTTCTTTTCACATGAAAGGAAGGGGGCTGATGGAACCTTAGCCCCCAGTTGCTATAATGAAGACGGTTACCAGCCATTCTGTACCATCTACTGGGAATGACAGGGAGTCATTCCTATTTTCACCCAGGCGCCCCCAGCCAGCCTCACCTGAAGCCAGCCAGAAGCACTCACGGGTTCATAAGAATGATGATTACCAGTCCTACTGCACCATGTGCCACCATGAAGGGGAGAGGAGCAGATACTGCTCTTCACTGCTGCAGCATCGCGTCTACCAGCAGCATTCAGTAGACATAGGGTGACATTGAAAGAAGTCAAGAAATGATTTCTTTCCCTTTTCTTTCACGTGGGGCGGGGAAGTAAATTGACGAGCTATTCCCTGAACCACACCGGACAATGTGTTTGAACCTACAGACATTGGGAGCTCAGCCAAGAATGCAAATACTTTTCGGAGACTGCTGTGGACTGTGGGATAGCTGGAGTCCTCAGTACCACCCCCCCTCCATGTGTACCCGTTTGAGTCTCTGGCTTCCCGTTACACTTGTCACGCAGCACTGTGTAGCCTGTAGATTTTTTTTTCAAACGCTTTGGCATTTCGTTTTCTGTAATGGAGCTCTGATAGAACAGATTTGTCTCCCCATACAGTATCTCCCATCCGGTCCATGCTGGAGCTCTTTTTGGATTTGGGACTGCATTGCCACCCGTGCTGATCAGAGCTCCAGGCTGGGCAAACAGGAAATGAAAATCAAAATTTCGCGGGGCTTTTCCTGTTTACCTGGCCACTGCATCCAAGCTGAGATTGCTGTCCAGAGTGGTCACAGTGGTGCACTGTGGGATACCGCCCGGAGGCCAATACCGTCGATTTGCGGCCACACTAACCCTAATCCGATATGGTAATACTGATTTTAGCACTACTCCTGTCGTCGGGGAGGAGTACAGAAACCGATTTAAAGAGCCCTTTATATCGATATAAAGGGCCTCGTTGTGTGGACGGGTACGGCGTTAAATCGGTTTAACACTGCTAAAATCGGTTTAAACGCGTAGTGTAGACCAGGCCTCAGAGACTAACAAATTTATTCCAGCATAAGCTTTCAAGCTCTCTAAGGTGCCACAAGGACTCCTTGTTGTTTTGCTGATACAGACTAACATGGCTACCCCTTCAAAACCTATCTTGAAAAAGGATCTCTAGTGTAAGCAAGCCCTTAGGAAGTTGACGATACAGCAATTTCATCAAATGAACCAGAACTTGTACATAGTCAAATTCTCCAAATCATCACAATGACTTAAAAAAACCTCCCAGAAACATGCTTGTAATTTGAAAAAAGGAAATTGGCCCTTTAAAGTAACTTGGTAGCATGTAATGCATCGGTTCCTTACACAGCTCTGAAAACATGTACAATGCTGTGAAGACACAGCCATCTCTTCTGTGCATTTTATCTGTATGTTTTTATTAACATCATGTTGTAATACTAGTACTCAGCACTTATGATATAGTGCGTTGTATTCTCAAAACACTTGATAAATATTAACTAATGAATCCTGCTAAAAAGAAGGTTTAGTTATCTTAGTTTCAACTGAAAAAGGAAGGAAAAGTTCATTGGTTTCCTTCTTGTGGTCTGTTATGTTCTATTATAAGGAATAAACGCAGTGTTGCTATACCCATACTGTTGCTATGGAGACTATATTTTAAATGTATGAGATCAGTTTAATAGTTTGGAGCATGATCCTGCAAGCTTCACTCATATCCTTACTCATCAACGATCATACTGAAATCTGTGGGGCTATGTGTGTAAGGCAAGCAGGAGTGGTCCCATTAGAGTATAAACGTTGCCACTGCCTTGTTTTGAGAGACAGTAAGGTCTAGTGACTGAAGCAGTGGAGGGGGGCTGGAGAACAGGAAGTCCTGGTTTCTAATGTAGGTTTCATAGAGTTTAAGGCCAGAAGAGACTATTAGATTATCTTCTAGTCTCACTTTCTCTGTATTTCAGGCTATCAAGTTTTACCCATTTACCCCTATATTGAGCCCAATAATATTCTTCCCATAATTTGCTGTGCAATATTGTAAAGTCACTTACACCAAATTTGGGAATTTTAGATGCCTGGCTTTAGATCAGTGGTTTTCAAACTGTGGTTTGTGACCCAGTACTGGCTCATGGAATGGATCGTGGTGGCTCTGGTCAGCACCGCCGACCAGGCTGTTGAAAGTCAAGCTAAGGCAGGCTAATCCCTACCTATTCTGACACCACACTGTGCCCTGGAAGTGGCCAGCAGCAGGTCCAGCTCCTAGGTGGGGAGGCCATCGGGCTCCATGTGCTGCCCCTGCTCTGAGCACCAAGCTCCAGTGGGAGCTGGGGAGGCGGTACATGCAGGCAAGAGCCACGTGGAGCCGTTTGCAGACCTCTGCCTAGGAGGTGGACCTGCTGCTGGCCACTTCTGGGGTGCAGCGCGGTCCATGGTGCCAGGACAGACAAGAAGCCTGCCTCTGCACCCGGGCTGCGCCGCTGACCGGGAGCCGCCTGAGGTAAGCCCAAGCCCCAAGCCCCTCCCCCAGAGCTGAGCCCCCTCCAAACTTGGAGCCCCTTCCTGCATCCCAAGCCCCTCATCCCCAGACCCACCCCAGGTCTGAACCCCCAGTCCAGAGCCCTGACCCCCTCCTGCACCCCAACCTCCTGTCTCAGCCCTGAGCCCCCCCAAACCTGGACCCCACTCCTTCACCCTAAACCCCTCATCCCCAGCTCTGCTGGGTCGCAGGCATCAACAATTTTCTTCAACTGGGTCGCCAGAAAAAAAGTTTGAAAATCACTGCTTTAGATTATAGAATTCTAGGTAGGTGGCCTAATCTGCAGATAGGGTTGCCAACTTTCTACTCGCACAAAACAGCACACCATTGCCCCGCCCCCTGCCCGTCCCTCCCCAAGGCCCTGCCCATGCCCTGTCCCCTCTTTGAGGCCCCGGCCCCACTCACTCCATCCCCACCTTCCTCTGTCACTTACTCTCCCCACGCTCACTCACTTGCTCATTTTCACTGGGCTGGCTCTAGGGGCTGAGTATATGTGATCTCAGGCTACCAAACAATAATTGATTTTCATGGCTCTCCATAAGATGGAGGTGACAATATTTCCATACTTTACCAGGGAGCTTTGAGTTAAATGAACTTTGGATGGAAGGGCTAGAGAAGTGTTTCATTATTACAATGACAGGAACTGAGTTAGGGTTAATCATGCCAGTAATTGACTTCTGAGGCTGTTTGTTTGGAGGGGGGAGTGGGTTCAATGTCCTTTGTGTGAGAATCAATAATGTTCTATGCCTGTCGCTGTGACTTTGGCCAATAATCAAGCAAGGCCAGAAGTGAGGGCTCCCACATTTTTCCAAAAAAACCCACAGGCTCTGTTAAACATTAACAGAACCAACCTGCTCAGAAGGCTCCTGTTGCAGAGGGCTTGCTTTTCCCTCGCCTCTGGTGAAGGCCTTGTGGATTACAGCATGGGAAGACTGACCAGGAAGAAGGCTGTGGATCCCAGGAAGAAGCCTTTCTTTGTTCTTGCTGCTGTCTTGCTGCTCAGCTCAGCATGTGCAGGTAAGGAGGGTACTAGTGGAGGCTCATGTGGCACCAGAGGCCGTGGGCAAGGAATTTGAAGATTTGACAGATGTAGATTCTGGCAGTGAATTCAACTGATGGTCCCTACACTACACAATCCAATGTGTATATCAGGTCCCTGCTAGAGCCAAGTGAGTTTTGGTAAGAAAAGTGACACATATTGGTTCCACCATGTGTCTGTGAGGCAGGTCCACCAACTTGGCTTTACAAAAGTAATTACAGCAACCCAGTGATCAATTAAGTTTACACTGCAAAATCTTTATTAGCAGTAGCTAAGTATGAGGTAGAAAGTGCTAGATGGAATGCTCAGTTTGGCAGGCTTAGTAAATTAGAAAACCGACTTCTGTCTTGAAAATGGAGCGTGTCTGATCTGGAAGAAGATATGGGACCCTATGGCTGGTTTAAAAAAAATCACTGAAAAACTGTTCTCTTATGCTAAAATCCCACGGAAGCTGCACTTCCTATAGTGTAACTCGCTGCTCCTTCCTTCGTTTGCTGCCAATTGCTGTTCATGGAAGGCACAGGACTATCCTTTCTAATCAGCCTTGCTCAATCATACCATTGATCACTTGCAGTCAGAAATGCAACCCCTGAGCCCAGTTCTCCTTTCCCCGTCCACACAGGCATGGGTAAGTCCCAATAGATTTCAGTGAGAGATTCTCATATCCTGCAGTGTGAGACTTGGGCCCTGAGTCTCTTGACTCTCAGCTCCTTGCAACATTCAACAATGGTCCCTCCAGGATGTTTTTGTAGTGTCCTCAGTTGGGATAGCATTTTGAAGCACTTGGAGGAGAGGAAGGTGATCAGGAACAGTCAACATGGATTCACCAAGGCAGAGGTGAAAGTAACTTAAAGGACTTACCGATACGCCAGAGTCCTGAGCGGGGAAGCGGCCTCAACTGAAAGAGGCATGGTCTTTCAAGATTTTAAGGCCCTGGGGCTTTAGCTGTGGCTGGGAGCCCCAGGGCCTTTAAATCACCCCAGAGCTACCAGCTGCAGAGGTAGCTGGGAGCCCCAGGGCTCAGATGTGAATTACAAGGCCTGGGGCTCCAGCCACTGCAGAGCTCCGGGCCCTTTAAATCCCCACCAGAGCCCGGCTGCCGGAGCTCTGGCGGGGATTTAAAGGGCCCGGGGATCCCCACAGCGGCAGGAGCACCGGGCCCTTTAAATCCCCTCCTGAGCCTGGCTGCCAGAGCTCTGGTGGCACTTTAAAGGGCCTGGGGCTCCCCGCAGTGGCTGGAGCCCTGTGTCCTTTAAATCACCACCGCGGAAGCCGGTTCAGACCAGCACGGCGTACTGGCTCTTGCTGGTACTCTGTACTGGACCATACCGGCCTACTTTCACCTCTGCACCAAGGGCAAGTCATGCCTGACCAACCTGATTGCTTTCTATGATGAGATAACTGGCTCTGTGGATATGGGGAAAGCGGTGAATGTGATATATCTTGACTTTAGCAAAGCTTTTGATATGGTCTCCCACAGTATTCTTGCCAGCAAATTAAAGAGATATGGATTGAATGAATGGACTATAAGGTGGATAGAAAGCTGGCTAGATCTTAGGGTTCAATGTGTAGTGATCAATGGCTCAATGTCTAGTTAGCAGCCGGTATCATGTGGAGTGCCTCAGGAGTCGGTCCTGGGACTGGTGGTTTTGTTCAACATATTTATTAATGATCTGGAGGATGTCGTGGATTGCACCCTCAGCAAGTTCGCAGATAATACTAAACTGGGGGGAGAGGTAGATACACTGGAGGATAGGGATAGGGTTCAGAGTGACCTAGACAAATTGGAGGTTTTGGCCAAAAGAAATCTGATGAGGTTCAACAAGGACAAGCATAGAGTCATGTACTTAGGAAGGAAGAATACTATGCACTGCTACAGGCTGGGAACCGACTGGCTAGGCAGCAGTTCTGCAGAAAAGGACCTGGGGATTACAGTGGATAAGAAGCTGGATATGAGTCAGCAGTGTGCCCTTGTTGCCAGGAAGGCTGTAGCAGGGCAGTAAACCTACTCCTGCCCTGACGGGCTGACAACAGCCCTGGGAGACGGCTATGGTAGGGTACCTGGGCTGATTGGGGGAACAGCCTCAGCTGAGGCCACACCCCAATCAGCCCACAGCTGGTAGGCTGGAGCTAAGACAGAGTCTCTCTCTATCTTGCTGAGAGAGGAGAGTCTGGCTGCTGGGAGCCGAGCAGGGTACCTGAGTGGAGCAGGGCTGGGGAAAGGCTAGAGGAGCTGGGGAGCTCCAGCCTTGAAATCCCCCAGGCTGCAGGCCTTGATAAAGGCTGGAAAGGTACTGGGGCTGCAGAGGGGCAGCCAAGGGTAGGCAGAGGCAGCAGGTCCAAACCCCTTTGCCTATGATGAATGGCTTGTACACTGCAGTCTGTCCCAGTGAATGGGGGCTATATGGTGCCTGGCAGTAGCCAAAGACTGAGGCGAGGTGGAGATAGGGGGTTGAGGTTTCCCCTGAGTGGGGAGACCCAGATTGTGGGTTGCTGCAGTGGGCATAACCCCTGGGTAAAGGGGCACTGGAGTCTGGGAGGGACACAGGGGCCAGCGGCAAATGGAATGTTGGCCAGCAGAGGGTGCTCCAAAGGCTGAAGAGCTAATTCCCAGGGTGACCAGTGGGAGGCGCTGTGCCAGTAAGTCGTCACACTGCTTCAAGGGCCAACGGCATATTGAGCTGTATTAGTAGGAGCATTGCCAGCCGATCGAGGGAAGTGATTATTCCCCTCTATTCGGCACTGGTGAGGCCACACCTGGAGTATTGGTTCCAGTTTTTATCCTCATATTACAGAAGGGATGGGGACAAACTGGAGAGAGTCCAGCAGAGGGCAGTGAAAATGATTAGGGGACTGGGGTACGTGACTGATGAGGAGAGGCTGAGGGAACTGGAGTTATTTAGTCTGCAGAAGAGAAGAGTGAGGTGGGATTTGATAGCAGCCTTCAACTACCTGAAGGGGGCTTCCAAAGAGAATGGAGCTCAGCTGTTCTCAGTAGTGGCAGATGACAGAACAAGGAGTAATGGTCTCAAGTTGCAGTGGGGGAGGTTTAGGTTAAATATTAGGGAAAAACTTTTTCACTAGGAAGGTGGTGAGGCACTGGAATGGGTTACCTAGGAAGATTTTTAAGGCCCGGCTTGACAAAGCCCTCGCTGGGATGATTTAGACTCATAGACTCATAGACTCATAGGTCAGAAGGGACCAATCTGATCATCTAGTCTGACCTCCTGCACAAGGCAGGCCACAGAACCCCACCCATCCAATTTTATAACAACCCCTATCCCAGGACCGAGTTATTGAAAACCTCAAAAATGGTTTGAAGACCTCAAGCTGCAGGGAAACCACCAGCAAGCGACCCGTGCCCCACGCTGCAAGGGAAGGCGAAAAACCTCCAGGGCACCTGCCAATCCGCCCTGGAGGAAAATTCCTTCCCGACCCCAAATATGGCGATCAGCTAAACCCTGAGCATGTGGGCAAGAGTCACCAGCCAGCACCCAAGAAGGAATTCTCTGCGAGTCGATGCTGGCCCTGCTTTGAGCAGGATATTGGACTAGATGACGTCCTGAGGTCTCTTCCAACCCTAATATTCTATGATTCTGATGATATGATAATGATTTGTAAGGGGATTTCTTGTTTCTGTTTTAAACATGGCTTCAAGGTTGTTTAGAGAAGGAACAAACGTTTAGGGTGCAGTGGAGAGAGAATGAGCATGAAGAAGAGTCAAGCTTTTCAGCGGGGTTGCTGTGACTTTCCTCTGGTGTTATCTGGACCGTTGATCTTCTAGGTCACACCAATCCTCAACTCTGGGAGCCAGCCTTACCCTGCTCTGCTGAGAGAACCCCCACTCCCGGGCTGCTCACGCACAGCCTTTGGCATGTAAGCCACTCCTAGCTACATGAGTGAGCACTTATGGCCAGCTGCTGCTTGGATTGTGCAACCTAATGACACCAGCCAATATCTCTGGCCCCACACACAACCCTAGAAACCTCTGTCTTGCAGTGTCCAATTATGCCCGCTGGACGCTGCAAACTTATATGAGTTCATCAGTTTAACAAATAAATTGCTATGTACCAGGCTTGTTATCCCAAGGGGAGTCTCTAACACACTTCAAACCAAATGCACTGCTTCAGGCAGAATAAACGAACCGATTTATTAACTATGAAAGATAGATTTTAAGTGATTATAAATCAAAGCGTAACAAGTCAGATTTGGTCAAATGAAATGCAAAACACATTCTAAACTGATCTTAACATTTTCAATGCCCTTACAAACTTAGATGCTTCTCACCACAGGCTGGTTGCCCTTCAGCCAGGCTCTCCCCTTTGATCAGCGCTTTAATCGTTTGGTGGGTGTCTGTAGACAGAGGTGGAAGAGAGAGAGCATGGCAAACATCTCTCCCTTTTATCATGTTCTTTCTTCCCTCTTGGTCTTGACCCCACCCCCTTCAGAGTCAGGTGAGCATTACCTCATCATAGTCCCAAACTGACCAAAGGAAGTGGGGGGTGACTCATGTGAGAGTCCAACAGATCCTCTGTTGCTGCCTAGGCCAGTGTACATAGTTTCTGTGAGGCTGGGCTGGGTTTGTCCCATACATGGCCTGATGAGGTGTGAACTGCCCCACTGGAGAGTTTTGCCTGGGCTTGTTTTAAGCCATGAGGACATTCTCAGCCTCATAACTGTATACATGAAATTACAACCTATAACATTACTACAACCACAATGCTCAGTGCATCATGAGCCTTCTGAAGACACCCGACATAACAAACTTTGCATTGAATACCACACAATCATATTATAAGGATGAACATGGGGGTGCAGGGTGTTCCCCCGAGGTACAGAGCGTCACAGTTGCATCAAGGATGAATATGATCTAAAAGGCACATTTTCAAATTGTTACCTATGTCATTTCTGCACAATATATGCATGCATGTAAAAGTGTCACTGAGCATATAAAAATATAGCATTTCTGTAGTGTTCTCCATGCAAAGATTTTAAAGCACTTTACAAATGACAATACATTTAACTTCACTATATACCTGGCAGATTGCTTACTATGGCAACGGACTAAACAAAACACTAAGGGCTTGTTTACATGGTGAAATTTACCAGCCTAACTACACCAGCATAATTATGCCACTCTAGTTAGACCAATATAACAGCCTATGTTGACAGGGAGTTTATACTACTTTCAGAATGATGAATGCAGCACACAGAATAAACAACCATTTGGGGCACTGTGGCAGATGTGTTGTCGTGCAGGTGGGGGCTGGGAGCTCTGCCTTAAGAGACTAAAGAGGCACCTTAGTTTGCTCTTGAGTGATCCTCTCTGGCTGGTGCTCACTGAGTTGCTGATAGGATCTGGAGATCCTCTAGCCATCTCTAGATCTCCAGTGACTAAGAGAGAGTAGCCAGGTATGCTGGAGGGTGGAAGTGGAAAAACACATGCAAGAATTACACAGACCAGAGTGGGCATGTGCTTCACAGAGGTATGTCAACAGTCTGGGCCTTTCTGAAGCCAGTCAGAACTTCATGGGGTCACATGTTGTACAAACACGGAGCAAAAGACTGTCTCTGCCCCCAAAACGTCACAATCTGAATAGTTACGACTCTAGCTGACCTATCTGCTGGGGTTTCCAAGCCTAAGAATCACTGTTACTCCTCCCAGCCTCAGCATATAAGAGCTTTACTGCGGCTGAGCTGCATGTGTTAGTTCCCTGCCACACCAACTTATCTGCCTTGCAGCAAATTCTTTATTACTCTGCCAGTCCAAACCTTGCCTAGCAGGTAACAATCAGTGAACCCCAATTCCCGAGTTCCCCAGAGACATCTATCTGCAGTTCTCAGCCCCTATGGCTGTAGCACTCACGGAACTTTATATAGTTCACTGCTCCTTGAAAGAGACAGTATACAGAAGCTTATTAATTTAACTGGTGTTGACAAACCCTCCACTTCAACTAAAGCACGAAGATGGTTTATAGTTAAAAAAAAAAAGGGGGGGTATGTTTATTAATAAAAGGGTATTGGGTTAAGTGATACCAAGTATAAGGAATAAAGCTAGAAATGGTTACAAACAAAAAAAAATAAGAATACACTTCTAAGACTTCAATCTAACTTAACAAACTAGAGTTCTTTGTTCAAAGAAGTTTTTCTCACCCATCTTTCTTCCAGTCTGACTTACCAGTTTTTTTAGCCAGGGTCCTTCTCAGATTTCAAAGTGCGTGGTTTCTTTGTCTCCTTAGGTGAAGGATAACTTAAATTAGTGGTTCTGTCCCCTTCTTGTCATAGTCCAGTAAACCTTTGAAATGTATTCTTGAAAAGGAAGTCCAGACGAAGTTTCTCTTTCCTGCTGAGGTGTAGACACCAGATTGTTTTCTCCCCCACTTGTCAGCTCTGTTTACCTTTTATGTAGATGTACCCTCATCAGGACCAGCTCCAGGGTTTTTTGCCACCCCAAGCGGAGAAAAAAAAGCAAAAAAAAAAAAAAAAAAAAAAAGCCGCGATCAGAGGCAGCTCCAGTGCGCCGCTTTCTTCTTCAGCAGCAATTTGGCGGCAGGTCCTTCCTTCTGAGAGGGACCAAGGGACCTGCCACCGAATTGCCGCTGAAGAGCCCGATGTGCCGCCCCTTCCCCTTGGCCGCCCCAAGCACATGCTTGCTCAGCTGGTGCCTGGAGCCGGCCCTGGCCTTCATTGTCTCTGCCTGGCTGGTCAGAAGAGCAAATACACACTCTTTTGTCTAGGGCAGACTGGACTACATATTGCTTGCACATTTTAAGAACATAATTCCAGCACATATTTATAATTCTCTGTACATCCCTGTGCATATACCACATGATGATTTTTGGGACCAGCAAGTTATCAGTTTGTATACGATAGATTATGACAACAGTATGTTAGGTGCCATGAGTAGGTCAGGGCTGATGAGTTGCTGACACACAGCAGTGAACCATCAATAGGCCTCAGTGCCACAAGAGTACTATCCTCATTTTACGTGGGAAAAGGAGGCACAGAAACATTAAGTGACCTTCTGAAGATCACACTGGAAGGCTGTGGTAGAGTGGAGAATTGTATCCCATGTCTCAGTGCAGTGCCCTAACTACAAGCCCATCATCCCCTTCCCCTCCATTTGCTCTTTCCCAGTGCACATACACAGACTAGGCATGCATGTTTTTGTTTCTTTCTCACTGCAGGGCAAGAGGCCTATGTCCCAGGGCAGCCCTGCTCTGACTTTCAGACTGCAAGCTTCTTACAGGGCACGAAACTTAAGGTCCAGTTTCTTCTGTTCACCTCCTCAAACCCCAGCTGTGGGCAGCTGATATCACTTGGCGATGACATCAAGAACTCCAACTTCAATACCAGCCTGGACACCAAGATAATAATCCATGGCTTCAGGTAAGCATAAACCAAGCTGGACACTTTCAGTCTCAGCTACCTCAGAGATCTCCTTCTCTCTCCTCATGTCATATCTCAGCTGCTATTATTTATTATTTGTATTACCATAGAACCTAGGAGCCTTGGTCATGGACCAGAATCCCCAGGCGGTAGGCACGGCACAAACCTAGAATGAAATGATATTCTTTTCCCCAAAGAGTTTATAATCCACAATCAGGCAAGGTGCTTAAATTGGAGGGGAAGATATTCCATGTCAAAAGACCTACATTTCAAAATGTCAGTGAAACATCTAGTCAACATTTCTAATTCCAACCAAAAAAAAGAAGAAAATGATAATTTTACTTTTTATGACATTAATTCACCCTCATCTTGAGATGAGTGGCAGAGCTGGTCAAAATATTTCAAATTTCAACATTTCAATTAAATTTTAAAATTTCAAATTTCCACAGGTTTAAAAAATCAGGGCTATCCTCCCACCCCCTCCCAAAATTCAGTCTTCTCCCCTGTTTTTTTACTGTTTTTCTTCATGAAGAGTCTTTGCTTTGGAGTTTTCTCCCTCTGTCCCCCCAGCCATTCAGTGCCTGGATTTCTTAACCTGCCAAACCTACCTTTCTTCTTCTCATCCTGGAGACAGGGAGTTTGAGCTGGGAGGTTTTAAAGCTGTGGCCATTTGGTGGGTTTCTTTTATTGTGGGAGCATCAGCCAGCCCATAGTTGATTTTAAATCATGTTAGTTTAATTTCTGGGGTGAGTGAGACATTATAAAATGAAATCAATAAATAAAATACGTGCAGAGGTAAATACATATCATTTTATGGAAGAGGAATTGTGACACAGAGAGGTTAAAGCCCAAATTTTTCAAGGTATTTAGGCATCACTGCACTCAATATTGTAATACCCAACTGATTTAGGAGGCTAAACCTCATTTTAAAAGGGATTTAGGCACTTGGAAGCCAAAATCAAATACCACGGACAATTGACAGGATTTTGGCTCTTGAGCGCCTAAATCCCTTTTAAGAATGGGATTTAGGCTTCTAAATCAATTTGGTGTTCCAGCGCTAAATGCCTTTAAAAATCTGGACCTATGCGATTTGCTCAAGATCTCTGGTAGCAGAGCTAGGACTAGAAGCTCCTGGTGCCTAGACGTCTACTTTGTTCACTAGACTATACTCTCTCTATGGAAGGAAATTTCTTCTTGACCTCAGCTGGTGATCAGCTTAAGCACTACAGCAAGACTGATGCCTCTGGCAATTTCACTCAAGCTGTTGTCACTGCAGGTGTTAGTTTGCATCATGTAAATGTTTGGTTTCTTTCTGACTCATAACGGGCAGGATGGCTATAGGTGAAAACAGCCTGTGAACTGCAGTGAAGGAAGACTGTTTGGGGCTATCTGAGAGTAGACAAAACTTTCACCTACCTTATGGCAGTCCCAGCAGGGAGATTTTGAGACACCACCCCAGAGGGGAAGTCTGCATATGTGCATGCCCCATTTTGGAAGGCATCTGACATATTTATTTCTGATGGCTCACCAGAGCACTGGGCACAAAGCCCTCCTGGATCAATGGACTCATGGGTGCATTATTCCGAGCTGCCAAGGTGAATGTGGTCGCAGTTGACTGGGTTTATGGAGCTACAAGAACCTACCCTGGTGCTGTGGAAAATGTCATGGAGCTGAGCATAGAGATCTCTCGTTTCATCAGCAAGTTGCTGGTAGGTGGAAATGAATGTCTGGGTGGGAGGAGCATGGTCAAGGGACAGAAACAGGTGCAAATGCAAATCAACCCAGACAGAAGCTTCCACTCTGACCTCTGCTGTTTATTCCATAATAAGCTCACTGCAGTGGCCAAGCAGATACCCAGGTACCCAGATCCTCTTCCTCCTGAGTATCACAGCCCAGCTGTGCACTGAGCTGTCATCTACTGCTCCAACCCTTCAATCCGTGGGTTTGTGTACTAAGGACACTGCCTTTCTCCACCTCTTGCCCCCTCTCATTCACCCTATTGTATAGATTGTCACACACTGGAGTGCCTAGCATTGTGTTTTACTATATTGCATTGTACCATACTGCATTGTCCTGTCTATATCACAGGACCCGCACAGTATTGTATCCTTATATATTGTAGGCACAGGCCTTGATATGCCATTGCTTTCCCCCTGCGTTATAGTTTACATCTGTGAAAAATGAGTCTCAAACACTATCAAAGCTGTGGTGGTAGGATAAATGTGTTGTGTCCTGTCCCATTATACTGTATTGCCTCAGAATGCGTTGCCCTGTATCTGTTGCATCCCATTATATTTAACTAGGGCTCATGGTATCATATCACATCATATTGACCCTTATTCAGAAAACACTGAAGTAAGTGCTTTAGTCCCATTCAAGTCAATAGAATCTAACCTATGCAACTAAAACCAATGGAACAAGAGAAAACAACATCAGCATGGGGTGGAGAGGTGACAAAGCCATGAGAGAGCCCTTGTCCTTCTTGTTCCTGCTGAAGGGACATCCAGGTGATGGGGCAGTGTCACCCAACTAGGAGGTTCTGAGGGAAGTGCTCCAGAGTGAAGATAGCCCAAAGGGAGGGAACTTGAAGGGGGCTGGAGGAGATGACCACTCTGACTTAGAGTGATCTTGTGTCCGTGATCAGTATGTCAGAAAGAACTAAGAAAGGATAATATCCACCACTCTTCATTTCTCTCTGGTTACCCACCCTATGCACTGAGAGAAGCTGTGCAATCAATGAGCAGTGCACAGGACAGGGGTCAGGAAACCAGGCTTTGCCACTGATCTGCTGTGTGACTGTGTAGATCACTTTTCCCTGTGCCTCTGTTTTCCTATTGTAAAATGGGGGTAAATAATAGACTCACCTCTGAAGAGTGCTTTGAGACCCTAGGGTGAAAAGTACTAACTATTATTACCAACTCCTCAGGCACTCGGAGTGTCAGGGACATCTATCCACCTCATTGGGGTGAGCCTTGGAGCACATGTTGCAGGTCTGGTGGGGCAGTTCCATGAAGGCCAGCTGGGAAGGATTACAGGTATTGTAACATTGGGTCCAAGATTCTCCCAATGGCCCTGAACTGTGAGGACAGAAAAAGCATGTCAAGGTTGATGGGAAGGAATTGATAATGGTCCTTTAGCTGAGAAGTCTTGGGCTCGTGGGTACTTCTGAGCTACAGAGCGCTTCAGGAATGTTTTTTCTTGGAATAATGGCCAGCAACCCTCTGATGAGCACAGGATTTCACTTGCAGGTCTCACTGTTCAGACTGTGAAGAGCCCGTAACATTTTCACACACAGTCAAATTATAAAATTCACACCACTTGCTGGGTGAGTGGAGACCAGTTGCCACTGCACCATCAATTAATGATGGAAAATCTAGACCCAATGAGAATCAAAGCATTAATACTTGAGAATAGTTTTGTATGTTCACACCAATACTAAAGAATTATGTGTGACTGAGAGCAATAGGAATGAATTATAAAGAGCTGACCTTTTCAGCTCAGAGCTTGTACCATCTTAGAGGAAAAATGTCCTGGCTGGGAAGTCTAATTGGACCTGGTTCTAGGGGAACCACAAAAAAGCTTGCATCAGATAGTCCTTGCTGGCCCCTCAGCGCAAAGATCACTCCTATGTTTCCAATACAAAAAGAACAAAAGACATGCTTTCAAGTGGATAGCTTTTATTTCCGATTAAGGAAGAACAACAACAAGCAGGAACAGCAGTACAGCTCCCAAGAGAGAGCACAGTGTGTGTGACTCACTCTGTAGAGCTGCCATGTTGAGCTAGCTCAGTCACAGGGCACACTTTACACTCAGAGGTGCATTACATACAGTCCGTCTAGCTACCTGCACCACAATCCTCTTCCTCTACATTTGAAAAATACGTGCATTATTATGATTAGTTTAGTCTGATGTTAGGTCTGTGTATATGTTATGGCCCAAGTTATTTAGCAGAAGGGGAAATTGGCACATTGCTCTTCCTCTGTTTCCTCGTAAGCATTTTGAGATTCACCTTCAACAGTAACATTATTATTTACATCCTCGCCAGGCGTATAAAAGTAGCATCATTTTCTTCCCCAGTAATTACATGCTCACCAACCTCACATTCAGGGCCTTCTGCCCTTTCTGAACCTTTAACTTGTAACAGTAGCTCAATATGTGTCTTCCTTCTTTCCCCTTTTACCTCTGCCAGGTAAATTACAGGCATCAATACCTTCTGGCAATTCCCTTTCCCCACTCTTTCCCACCCTGTGATTTCACAAGTGTACCAGAAATTATATCCAATTTCCTGTTCCCTTTTGCGGCCTGAAGACATTTGGATCAGCATCTGGATTTCTCGGTGCTAACCTAAACTTTTCCAACCCAAGGCTGGTTCCAGAGTCTGCACTGGCTCTCTTAGGGGGAAGAGGGTGGCAGTGTGTCTGCTGTTAAGACTTTAGTTCTATCTTGATACAGGGCTGGATCCTGCGGGGCCCAAGTACACAAAAGCCAGCCGTGAGGAGCGCCTGGATCCTGGAGATGCTCTCTTTGTGGAAGCCATTCACACCGATACAGACAGTAATCTGGTTTCTATTCTTTTCAGCCCACTGCTTCTCCCCACCCTGCGTTCATCATTAATGCCCGGGAACGTGGTTAGTGTATAGCTGTCAGTGTGGCCCAGTGGCTAGCTCCAAGGCCAGATTCACATATAGGCAAACCAGGCCCCCGCCTAGGGTCCATATTTTGGGGGAAGGGGCAGGAGGGAGGTGATTTTTTTTACCAATGCAAATTTGTGTACAAACTGAAAGAACTTCACTCACTTGAGTGAGTGGCATTGCAACCTGGTGCGCCGGGTTGCAGTGCCCCTCAAGTCTGGCCTGGCTGCCCCTCTGTCATGGTGAGCAGTGCCCCAAGCAGTGGCAAGACTAGCAGCCAGTCCAGGCAGATCTACGCCATGACCAGACCAGCTGAGGTGAGCGGATTATAGCGCTGTTTGTTATTAGAAGAGAGGGGCCTAGAAAGTGTATGTTTGCCTGGGACCCAGAGTTGGGTTAATCTGGCCCTCGGTGGCTCTTCCTTCTAGGTCAGAAGATAATAGGCTCAAGTCTCACATTAGGATGTTGATTTGTTTTGGTTAGATTTGCTTTCCAGAAGGCTTAACTCAAATGATAGTAAAAATAAATCTGGCCATGAGAGCTTTGTCTATACTAGAAGTCCCACCAACAATAGCACCCCTGAGAATTACATCGTAAATTTCCCCTGTGTAGACACAGACAATGTCAAAAAATTCTCAAATACTGCTCCTCCCTTTGTCTCTCTTCATCTCCAGCACCTGAAAGCAGCAGATCAATGAATGGGCAGGAATTCAGGTGGAGGAACACACAGAGAGAGCTTCTGCTGGGACCAGCTCAGCATAGCTCCTGGTTTTGCCAGGAGAAGATTGTTTCTGCTGAAACTAATCAGTCCAGCTCCTCCAAGATTGGGCAGGGGAGAAGGTTTCCTTTCAATTCCTGAACAACCTGAGACTCTGACAATATATTGCCATTATAGATTCTTTGGCAGCTTTTGCAAAGGTTGGGGTGCAAGATCCAGTGTCCTCACCTTATGTCATCTCTGGTCATTACATACTGCTCCCAAAATGCCCCTGGAGATTTCAATTCAATATTCTTCTTCACTTCCTGTCCTAAACTGTTATGCTGCGCTGATGGGCTCTGTTGAACATTTCCAGTGATTCCTGTGAAAATGTAAGGCCTCACTCCTCCTCCTTCCACTAACTTCAGGGGAGTTACTTCACATTTATTCTGGTGTAAGCAACAGCAGAATCAGACCCAGAGATAGTACAATTACTTATTAACCTTTGTAAAGCGCTTAGGGGTCAATTTAGATGAAAGATGTTATAGAATAATAATGCTTTGCCTTTCTGTAGCACCTTTCCTCTGAAGACCACAAAGCTCTCTATAGAGACTTATGAATTAATCTTCATAACTCCTGGGAGGGAAGTCAGTATTATTTCCATTTTACAGCAGGGGGAAACTGATGCCCAGAGACATTAAGTGATGTGTCCAAAAATACAGAGATCATCAGTGGCAGGGCCAGACATGGAATCTAGGCCTCCTGACTCCCACTCCTGTGCTCTAACCACTACATATCACTGCCTCTCACAGATAATTATGCAGGGCAAGAACATGGAAAAAGTCTTGCCCTTCATCACAGCCCAACATCTTCTCCTGCAGTGAAGTCACAATGGTGACTGATGACCTCACAGTCATTTCCTGGCAAACACACCATAAAGTCACAAAGCCAGGACTCTGACACCACTGGGGATCAGGCAGGGTAGCCCATAAGGGAGGGGGAAACAACTCCTAATTCAGTTGCACTGCAAATAGAGTAAAGGAAAAACAGCAAAAAGGTGACCAGAGAATCATTTCCCAAATTAAGATTTCTCCCATTCGATTTCCTTCAGTGTTAAAGTCCCATTAAAACAAAGGCCCAGGTGAACACTCTCCTCCATGCTTCAATACACAAGGATGGAGCAATCTGTACAGTGCAAACAGATGGCAAGACACCTGAAATCCTCCCTTAGACTGGTAAAGAAACCAGCATATTGTGTGTGGGCCTGGGGCCAGCTCAGATACTCTTAGGTACATTCTGTTCTTAGGACTTTGGAACATGGAAAATAGCAGCTTCCTCTAGAATGTTTCCCTAGAGAAGGAGGAGCAGGAATAATAGCTCAGGAGGGTTTTTCGCTCCTTGCAGATTTTGGTATCCGGATTCCTGTAGGCCATATTGATTACTTCATCAATGGAGGCAAAGACCAGCCTGGATGCCCCCGGTTCATCTCATTAGGTGAGAAGGATTCACGGCAAGTTGTCAAGGGACGTTCCCTTCATTCCAATCGGTCAGCCTGTGAAGCTGCTGCTTAACTAACAATTCCCACCTGAGCCAGGGCAGGGGTATGGCAGACACTGCAGCAGGACAGTCAATGTGTAAAGGCTAAGCCACAGCATGACGGTATCATACAAGATCAGCCCATCTTGCCCAAGTTGCCTCTCAGCATTCAGAGAAGAAGAATGCCCAGATAACACTACCTGTGATTATGCAACAACATAACAGCCGAAACACAAAGCACACTGAGGCCAGGTTTCCACTAGAAACTTTTGCCTGTACCCAGGGGGTGATTTTTTTAATAATATTTGTATACCAGCAAAAGCCCTAGTGTAAATGCAGTTCTACCCCCAAAAAAAGTCATTTTGCTAGTATCGCTTATTTCACTTGGGGAACCAGTGTAAGCTATAATGGCAGAAAACCTTTTCTTCTGGTATAAGCTTCATCTACACCGAGAGGGCTTGGCAGTGCAGCTTTGCTGGCAAACCTTTTCTAATGCGGATTAGGCCTTAGAATTTACTGTATATAGGGCTCTCCATCCGTAGGCCTCAGAGCGCTTTATAAAGAAGGACGAGTATCCGTAGCATCATTTTCTAGATTGGGAAACTGAAGCAAAGAGAGGCCGAGTGAATGGCTCACAGTCACACACTGAGTTAGAGGCAGAACTGGAAGCTAATACCTATGACTCCAGAATTGCAGCCTTTTGCTTAGTCCACAGCTGCCCTGGAAAGAATGAGTGGAGGGGATTTTGAATGAAAATTTCAAAAACATCTAAGTGACTTGACTTTCAGTGGGACTTGGATGCCTAAATTGCTTAGGCACTTTTGAAAATTGTACCTGATGTGTCCTTCACAGACAGAATAAAGTGCTTCTTAACTTGCACCCTAGCTATTACTGCGCTGGGCTCCTTAGAAATACATAGTGCATCCACATTGGATCAAGAGGTCAATCCCTTCCTGGTCACCGTACCTGTAGTCTTGCTTTTTCTTGCAGGGTATAACTATCTGATCTGTGATCACATGAGGGCAGTACATCTCTATGTCAGTGCCCTGGAGAATTCCTGTCCTATGATGGCGTTTCCATGCTCAAGTCATGAAAATTTCCTTGCTGGCCACTGCCTGGACTGTTGCAATCCTTTCCTGCTCTCCTGTCCCAGAATAGGTATGATACCAGCCTGGGAACTCCACTGTCCAAAGGGAGAGGAGAGTAGAAACCTGAGGGTCTTTGCTGCAGGGTGAGGCATTTAGATTGGATTTTTTTGAGCTTGGGACGGTCAGGAGCTACTCGGTTTCAGACCTGCCTAGGAAAGCATTCCAAGTGCATCTGTGGGATGAGATGTAAAACCAAGGTTCTGAACACCTGCGGCCACTGAACCCCCGATGGCACATTCCATAAAGGCAGGAAATGAATCTGAGCAAAGTCCCCAGATCTACTCCCCTGCCAAAGGTTAGATTTGTAGCTGACACCTCCCTCTGAACAGACTAAATCAAAATCCTGAATCCAAATTCCTCTGAATTTGGGGCAGGTTAGAAATCTGAGTTCAGATCTGGATCCAAAGTCTGTGGTTTGGGACCAACTCTAGTGTTAAACCTGGTCTCCTGGCCAAATTCCAATGTGAATAATTCAATTCCTGCTCAGGGCTTGTCTACACTAACAATTAGTTCACAGCAAGCTGGGGTGTAAATCTACCCTGTACTATCCTGCTGCACGCTAAGTATCTGTGTGGACCCTGCTGATGTGCATTAACTGCTCCTTAGCGCGCTCTGATGAATTGAGAGTAAATCAAAGTGCACAAATGAACCATTAGTGTATATCAGCAGGGTCCATATAGACACAGTGCACAGCAGGCTAGTGCAGGTAGATTTACACCCCAGCTTGCCACGTAATCAATGTTTGTGTGAATAAGCCCTTACATTCCCACCTGAAGTTTCAATAGGAGATGTTGTTCACTTACCTGCCTGACCAATGTGCACTTAAGTCAAAAAGTTTGGCTAGTTTAGAGAAGCAGCCAGAGTGTTTACCCTAAACTGAGCTGAACCTGAACGTCAACCCTTTTGAGATTCATCCATTGCTCCTACATCAGGATGCTGGTCAACGGTGGCTCTCTTCACCCCAGAGGTGGCTGCATTCCAGTACTGGTAGGACTCTCTCATGCTCCCCTGAGGCTGAGCTGTGCTGGGGATGGGAGGAGGTGCACAGCTGGAAAGCCACTGGCTGGAAGCATTTTGCTCCTGAAAGGTATGGTACCTTCTTTGGTGCTGGGGGAATGCATAATGGGAGTCACTAGCCCTCCCTCCAGCACAGCCAGCCTGTTTTCCCTAGGTACACATTGCACAAAGTGAGGGTGAAACCATACCACCCTGACTGGGAAGCCTTTTTACGCTCACTTGACAGATGCAAAGGATGGCACAGGCTGCAGGGCAGTGGGGAATCAGGCCTAGAGGCTACAATATTGTCATCATGGAGCATGCCTGGATGCCCAGGTGACTCTTCTTACTGCTGGCTGCCCTGGTGATCACAGCGGTGTAACACTGGGTGTGCTGGTGCAACCCTGCAGTGGAGAGCAGCTGGGATGCAGGCACTGTGGGCCTGTTCCTGATCTCACTGATGCTGGAGATAAGTAAAGACTATGTTGATCCACATCGAAATAGTGGGATAGGTGAGAAATGAATCAAGTGTTCCTGCCACCCGTTCCCTCCAGGCCTTTACCCCTCCGCCTTGGCTTCATTTCTTTCCCTAGGGCTGTTGGAGCGCGGTGGAGTCAGCGTGGCAAAGCTGCCCGAGGAAGTGAAAGTTTACTTGGTGACTGCCTCCTCAGCCCCGTACTGCAGTAAGTAGCAAAGAGAGAAGGAAGCCAGGCTGGTGGCATGAATGAACTATGGAGACTTTCCATTTATGTCAGTGCGCCTGAAGAGAGTCGCCGTCGTTGCCTGGAACATGTCGGTCCTTCCTCTGCTCCCAGTGGAAACTGTAGGTGCTTTGAGAAATGGATTCAGAGTGTATCTGGATTCATGGTAGCTTCTGTAAATCCCTCAATACCTGCTGCAGAAATGCTGTATTGTGCTGTGCCATGGTGCTCAGTGAGGGACAACAGACATTGTCGTGCCCCCCACACACGCTCCTCAGCAAATCTCACTATCCCTAGGCCTTCGTCTGCAGCTATACACTGGGGGAGCGGAGGAGGGGCTGCTTTCACCAGCCGCAGAAGAACATCACTGTTACAAATGCTGGGATAACCCAAGCCACTGTCCTCTTCTGAGTTATGGGCCAACTTCTCCGTCCAGTTCCATACCATTGACTCCTGGAGAGATACTCTATTTTCCACCGGTGCACCTGAGAGTAGAATCTGGCCCTAGAAGGCATTTGAGATCTGGCCCCAGGGCCGGCTCTAGCAATTTCGCCTCCCCAAGCACGGCGGCATGCTGCGGGGGGCGCTCTGCCGCTCGCTGGTCCCGCGGCTCCCGTGGACCTCCCGCAGGCGTTTCTGCGGATGGTCAGCTGGTCCCGCAGCTCTGGTGAACCTGCCACAGGCATTTCTGCAGAGGGTCCGATGGTCCTGCTGTTCCAGTGGAGCTGCCGCAGGCGTGTCCGCGGGAGGTCCACCAGAGCCATGGGACCAGCTGACCGTCCACAGAAACGCCTGCGGCAGCTCCACCAGAGCCGCCTGCTGCCCTCCCAGCAACCAGCAGAGCGCCCCCCGAGGCCTGCCGCCCCAAGCACGCGCTTGGCGCGCTGTGGCCTGGAGCCGGCCCTGTCTGGCCCTCAGCCCCATTTTATGCCACACTCCTGGAGACTATAGAGGATAAGAGGCCTGATTCTTCTCTCACTTCGACCAGTGTTACATCTGTGTGACTCCACTAGTCTCAGTGGAGTTCCTACTGATTTACACTAATACGAGAGGCAACATGTCTCCCGCCGACACCTTCATTTTCTCTCTGCCACCCTCCCCACTCTCTGGCTCTGTCTATGTCTGTCTGACTCTCACGCTCAGAAAATAACAGTGAGGAATGGAGTCCCAACAGTAAACAAGTATATGGCCAACTGAGCAGGCAGCCTGTTCCCTTTTTATGTCAAAGCTCTGCTTAATCTGCTCCATACGGTGCTGGAGAGGTCAGAACATGCAGGGGGTGAGGACAGACAGCCCTCCCATTGGTACAGGGCGAGGGTTAGTGCTGAAGGCATGGTCCAGCCAGGGACTTGTGCCCTCACTCTGTCGTGTGCTGTCTGTTGCCCAGTGTACCACAGCCTGGTGGAGTTTCACTTGCAGCAGAAGAGAAGCTTGGTCACCAACCTTGAGATCACCTTCCGCAGCAGCAACTCTACAGCCAGCATGAAGATCACCATGTGAGTGACAATGTGCACCTCTGACCTGTCTCTACTCCCGCTTCTTCCTTGTTGCAGGCACAAGGATGTCCTCCTAAGCCATGTACTTGCATAGCGGTAGCACAAGTGACCACATGCAATCTTCACAAGGTGTCCTAGCAATGTAACTGAGTAGTTGATAACCTAACTGCTGGCAAAGAGAGGGACATCCAGCAAATACCAACCTCCCTTCCAGGGTCTGGCCATACATACCTGACTAATCAGGCAGCTGTCCTGATGCCCCTGAGATGTGAGCTGAAAATGGCTATGGAGACATAAGCGTTTCTGTGCAGCAGGACAGTGGTTAACTGATCCATTGTAACTGCAGTTACTCAGCAATGAACCTGGAAGAGGAGAATCCACGGAGGCTGGGGACAGAGGCAGGTTTGGGACAGTAAGATCCACCTGGAACCTGCCATTTTCCCCAAAATTGTATCTGAATTAAAGGGCCAGATTCTTTGACCCCTCCCTGCCCTGTGTCCTAACTCCGCTGGGCTTTCCCCAGGAAAGGAGAGTGCCCATCAGGCACAGAGCCAGTCTTGCTGGCTTCTACAGCTCCTTTGTCCCTTCCCCTAACCTCCAGCAGGATGTGTGCTGGGGGCCAAGGCCAGAGCAGCACCGGAGTTAGATCCCAGATGGCCCTTTTCTGTTGAGCCGAGCAGCAACTCCACTCAGCACAAAGTCTGGTCCAGATCTTTGAAGTGTGCTGCCTCTATGCCTGGGACCAAGAGCAGCAGGGCTGAGATACTCAGGGAAGGGCTGTTTCCATGGGATTTCCAGCCTGGCCAGTAACAAGAAGCACCGTACATCTCCATTGATTTCCAGTCTAACATTGCAGACCAAAGAAGTTTAGATGAATTCAGATAAGCAGCCAACCTTCTAGAGCTTGAACAGATACAAATCAAACCTCTGAGTTACAGACAAGTGAAGCCCAGGAAAGTTTAAGGCCAGGTCTACATTTCCCAACAATGTGTGTGTGTAGGTGCTTGGATCTGGGCCCCGCTCTACTCTAAGCCTTGGTGGCTCAATCATGACTATTTGAGGCAAACAGCCATTCTGGTAATGTAAGGATGTCCACCAGGTGGCATGTGAGCTCAAGAAGGACAGGACATATGGAAATTGGTTGAGTTACAGATAGAGCCCTCTGAGGATACAAAATTTGTATCCATATCCAATCCCCAAACATGGTCTGCGGATATAAGATTTTCAGAGATTTGCAGGGCTCTAGTTACAGACATGCAATCTAAGGCCTTGTCTGTATTATACTGCTCTCTCTCTCTTTCTCTCTTTCACGCACACACACACACGCTTTTAATCCAGAATGAGTGGCTTTTTTTTTGGTTTTGCTTAAACCCCTTCTCCAAGCAACATAATCTCACCTGAAAAAAGACCCTCTCATACCATAATAAGAGTGTCTGCCTGGGGTGAGCTCTACCAGTATAACTATATCAGCTTAAATTCATATCTCAGGTTATACAGAAGAAGCTTCCCACACAGCTATGGCCTACACTTCCTACATAATCAGGCCAACAGTTTCAAACTTGGTTGCCTGCTTGCTTCCAAGTCCATATTTAGGCACTTAAATAGGTGACCAGACTTTCAAGTATGCTGAGCACTCAGCAGCTCCCAGGGACTTCAGTAGGATTTGTGGGTGCTCAGCACTTCTGAAAACATGTTGGGGTTGGGTTTTTTTGATGCCTACATATGGAGTTAGGACCCTAACTATAACCATCCAGCTTTGAAATGTTTGGCCATCATGTGCTCAGTCCTGCAGAGCCTCCACACACAGTGCTCCCATTAAAGTCAACCAGAGTTACACACACACAGGATTACTGGCGATAAAATTAACCAACCCTCTTTGAAATCCAGTGACTCTCTTCCCATTTGTTGGGGTGCATCCCACATGTTGAGTACATGCTGCAGAAAGAAGGATTTCCCTTGCTTTGTTTTACATTTTTCTTACCATTCATTTCTCTTATTTTATTTTCTGAGAACTGCAAACCAGACACAGTAAGCCAAATTCCTTCCCATATAACTCCACTAAAATTAATGCAATTACAGTAGGGATTAATAGGCGTCATTGTTCTTTATAAAACAGGCTTTTTCTTAGTGGATCTTATCAATACTCCTTACAGTCCTTTACCCTCTTGCTGGCAGTGGCCAGCACCTGACATTTCAAAGAAGGCAACATCCCCCACCCCACGCTTTGCCCACTTCATAATGTTCCTGGCCATCTGTGCAACGTTTAGTGCTGTATTTGTTGGAGTGTCAGGATAGGATTACAAGACAGAGGGACAGAGGAGTGAATATTTGCTGATCTGGGGGAGCTGCTTTAATCATGTGGTATTAGAAGAAAGATACACAGCCACACCACACATTCTCCAGCCTTTGAAGAGGAAGGGCATATAACACAGAGAGATCCCCCTGGAGGAGGAGAGGGGTCTATTGGGGCAGAGCCTCCCACCTCTCATGAAGTGTCAGATTGCCATAAAAGGATCTTTAGATCTCACCAAGTTCTATGCTGGTTCCTGTTAACAACCCCACCATCTCCAATGTTTCAGTAGACACCTGTGTCCCCATTCCCCTTTGCATGCTCACATGCTACTGAGAGATGGCCCCTTGTCCTCATTCACATCCCTCCCTCTTCCTTGCAGACCTAAGCAGCAGCAGCTGGGCAAAGGGGTGCTGGCTCACCCAGTCCCACTGTGCCAGATAAATGCGGTAACGCTGAAGTATCTCCCCAAGTCACAAATCTGGAAGAAGGACAAGGCCGTCATCGTTGGCAACTTCTGTACAACCGCACTGCCTGTCAGTAATCGGTAAGCAGGAGACATCCTTTGAGTTCACTCCAGCCACAGTGCCTTTTTGGCTGGCTCAGTGCTTCCGCTTCTCTCCCTGTGTGACAGCACAACTTCTCTTGGGGTCACGCAGAAGCTAAGCATGTTAGTTAGAGCTTCTCCCCTTTCTCTTCTCTGCCTGTTGCTGGGTACCACATACAGCAGAAATGAAGGAGATATTGAGGAAGGGCTGAGGTGCCACAAAGGCCTCTGTATTCACCCACCCCCCAACCCTTCCTTTGCATGCACACACACAGAGACAATTCAGGAAATGAATTACATGGGAGACACCCCTGATTTTAATGGATGAGCCCCACTGCTTCTTGTCTGTGCAGCACAGACTGTGCCAGAGACTGTGAACCATTAGAGCAAAGCAAATGTTTTGGGTTTGTTGTTTTTCTTACAAAGTATTTTGTCACCAAACAATGCATTTAGGCAGGTTCCAAAGTTATTTGCCAAATTTGGGTCATCAAATAGTTTTGGTTTGAAATAATATTTTTTTAGATTGTTTTATTTATTTATTTATTTATTTATTTATTTTTGAAAAAATGTGTTTTATTTTAAGCAGACTGGATTATTTTTCCTGGATTTTAAATTCAGCCTCTGAACCAAAAAATCCATTATTTGCTGAACTGTAGTTACCATCCAGCCCTACTTAGCATCTCCAGAACAGGACAAACCAAAAGCAAACCTGTCTAACCTGGATGAGGTTCTCACCTTAATGCAACATTCCCAACAACCAGTGTTATGTTCCCAGCATACACAAAGAGAGGTTAGATAAACACATAAATACTCTTAATGGAAGGTTGCAACATAACACTACTTTATTGCTTAGAATTCAGAACAATAACACACATGATCCCAAAAACAGAGAGAGACAAAGCAGGCTGCTCCCTAAGGCAGAGAGGCACATGTAACCCCACCTTTCTTTAAGCTGGCTCTTTCCAGTCTGACTGTTTGCATGCTTTGCTACAGAGCCCACTAGCCTACATGCAGGACCAGGAAACCTCCCTCACACTTAAAGTGAGAGCTTGCAATTCCAACACAGCCCTTGATATACCATAAGCAGACCCCTAGACTTCACCCCATAGTCATTAGGAGACATACTCCTCATTTTATGCCTAGAGAGCCCATCCGAAAGCTAGACAGAGCAGGGCCTTTGTACAGGTGCATAAGCAGAAGAGGACACAAGAAGCCTCCCCACTCTCAGACCCCTACGCATAGAGAAGATGTTACTGTTTCTCCAGAGTTCTTTTGAGGACTGTTCCTTTCCAGTGCCCCCTGGAGAGCAAAAGACCCACAAAGGTTCTAGGGAGATGGCAGAGTCATGACGTTATGTCCCCGACACGAGTTTGCAAGGACCAGCCGGATACACAGGGGAATACACGCTGCACCTTCCTAAAGGCTGGTGCAGCAGCTGTGATCCCGTGCATGCTGGAATTCTGGGAAGCATTGTGCTTCCCCTTCCACAGTGCCGGCTAGTCGGGGCTGTGCCTAAATGGTACAATCTGGCCCATCACCTCTGACTGTTTGGGTGCAATGGCAAAGCCAAATTTGAAGCATCAGCGTGTGATGCCAGTTCTATGTGTACTGATCTGGCACCCTGTGAAAGCCCATATTCCTCAACACATTGTCCTAGCAGAGAAACCCAAAATCTGAGACTCCTCTAACTAATGCAGCAGCAACCGTGAAAAGGTGGAGATCAGAGAGAGTCCCTCTGAGGCTAGTCCTTTGACACCAGCAGGTTCTCACCCTTGGTTGTTTTAAGATTTGCCTAACTCCAGTGTGCTTCTCTCACAGTGAGAAGATGTTTTGCCTGTCTCAGTATGTGTCCCTGACAGCGAGCAGGCCCTTTGAACATGACCTGGCAGTGGCCTGTGCATAGGAGAGTCCCCTGGAGCATGTAGCATGCACAGGCACAGTGCTGGGCTCCAAAATTTATTTCCTCCCTCTGGACGATACTTCCTCCAAAAAGGACAGAACCAGTTGGATTTTTCATCCACCCACCTTGAGGATAGAATGAATAACAGTTCTGGGAAGAGAAGTGCACTGCCGAAAGGAAAGACTATGGTCAAGTGGTCAGAGTGGCAGATTGGCAGTTAGGATTCATGGGCTCTATTCCCAGCTCTACAAATGCACCACTGTGAGACCTTGGACAAATCGCTTAATCTTGGCTTCTCCCTTTGTCAAAAGGGCTGATAATAATCATCTTTCAAGAGGATTGTGAGTGTCAGTTAATTCCTTAATGTTTCTAAAGTGCTTTGAGATCTTCACAATAAATGCCCCAGACATGCAAATATTATTGCTATTAGTGAACATGCAGCTGTGTGGCTTTGGTTTTGTAGGGGAAGGGGTCATTCCCCTAGCAACACACACACACAGACGTAAAAATAACTAGCCTGGGCCAAGGATGCCTACAGAGTCTGAGGCCCTCTTGATTTCATATGAGTGGTCCTGCAGTGTAATCAGCATTGATATGTTTTCTCTTATCATGAAAGACTCCAGCTGCTTTTCTGGCTATCTGATTGTCATTTTGTGATGGGTCTCTTTGGCAAAGTTGATGTGTCCTGTTCTTGGATACTCAGATTTATCAGAGCCAGGAATGTTCAAATATTAAAACAGACCATTTATTAGTAAGAAAAAAACCACACCAAAACCACTCTGAAAAATAAGGCTCAGCCCTAATTCAGGAACCCATCTACATTTAGATGCTCAATAGCCCTGGCAGTTGGAGATCAAGAGATACAGCCAGAGGAGTCAGTGACGAGCTCTGCTCCGAGGGCTGGACAATCTTTCTGTAACTTCTTCTGCAAGAGCTTTGCATCTAGCCTTGAGAGAGTGGCCCTGCGCCTGGACACTCAGGCCTTTCCTGGCAGTAGTCTCTCAGCCAGAGCTCATCAGTCTCTTTTAGGGCCAGTCCCTTTCCTCAGGGGTTTCCCAATCAAACATGTTTTAATAAATACCTAAGAACATCAGGGTTCTAACCCCTGAATTGGCCACCTCACCAGACAGACAGACTTGAGGTGGAGAAGCCCTTTCCTTGCATGAAAGAAAAAGAACACAGATGTCGAGAGAACAGCTGGCCAGCAGAAGCAAGCTGGGACAAGAGCAAAGGAGAGGCCTTCATCTGGAGCCAGGAGGCTTCCCCACCATGACAAGATTCAGAACCCTACAGATGGGTAATTGGATTGAGGAGAGAAGGGAGTGAAGAAAGAACCCTACAAAACTTGGGTCCTGCGCTCATCCCTTGGGACAGCACTTGCCCATCCAGTTTATAGGAGTCTATCCCTATCGGGCATGTTTTCTAATCCTTTAATCATTCGTGTGGCTCTTCCCTCTCCAGTTTATCAACATCCTTCTTGAATTGTGGACAGCGGAACAGGACACAGTATTCCAGCAGCAGTCTCACCAGAGCCAAATACAGAGATAAAATAATCTCTCTACTCCTACTCGAGATTCCTCTGTTTATGCCTCCCAGGATTGCATTAGCTCCTTTGGCCACAGTGTTGCATTGGGAACTCATATTCAGCATATTATCCACCACGACCCCCAAATCTTTTTCAGAGTTTCTGCTTCCCAGGATGGAACCCTCCCATCCTGTAAATATGGCTACATTTCTTTCTTAGATGGCTACATTTACATTTAGCCGTATTAAAATGCATATTGTTTGCATGCACCCAGTTTACCAAGCAATCCCGATTGCTCTGTATCAGTGAACTGTCCTCTTCATTATTTACCACCCTCCAATTTTTGTGTCAGCTGCAAACTTTATAAGTGATGATTTTATGTAAGAATCATGGGGGGGCACACCCTGGTGGGAAGTTCACAAGGGAGAGTGCACCTACCCCTCTGCTGGCTTCTCTGGGGGACTCAGCAGAGCCCCAGTCCTTTGAGGGCTTGATTTTTCTTCTAGCTTGGTGTGGTGGCAGGGGGTGCAGGGAGCCGCTCCCTTCCTGCCATGCATGCGTTCTGGGCTTCATGTATCAGTGCTTGTGACAGCAGTCATAGGCACCAACTCCGTGTGTGCTCAGGGGCTCAGGCACTCACAGAAAAAAATAGGGGGTGCTCAGCACATACCAGCCACAGCTGTTCGACAGGACCACCAATCAGCTGTTGGCAGCTGGCAGGAGGCACTTGGGGAGGGTGGAGAGCAGTGAGTGGCAGGCAGGCGGGCTGGGGGACCTCAGGGTAGGGGGCGGAGCAGAGGCGGGAAGAGGCAGACCAAGGCCAGGGCCTCCGGGGAAGGGGCAGAGTGGGGGCAGAGCCTCAGGACAGAGTGGGAGTGGAGCACTCACCGGGAAAAATAAAAGTCAGCACTGGTGACAGCAGTTGTCTTTTGCGTGGATACCTCAGAGTAGCAATATGTATTAACAGCTACCTCAGGTCTACCCGACAGCTCAGGGGGTGGTGGTTACCTTGCTGTGTTGTTTAATGGCACTGAATAGACTTCTACTTCTTTGCTAAGGGGAAGCCAACAGCTCTGCACTGGAGGATGACTGGATTAGAGAGAAGCAGACGCAGTGAATAGCTAGAGAGACGTCTGTCTGGGGCAACAAAGCAGCAGGGTGTGACAGAGGATGCTGGAATCTGATTCTCCTGTGGCAGAGTAACAAAGAGGAGGCAGTTTGTGCTGCGGGGGCTGGCACAGACCCGGTACTGGCTACTTGCGTCTGTGCTTCAATGACACTTATAGAGCTTTGCAAGAGCATGTCCTAGCCATGGCCCCGGCCCACACCAGAACACCTCTTGCACATGGGGCTGCTGTGGGAACAGCATGGAGCTGGTGGAACCACCTCTGTACCTGGGCATAGGGGGCCTTATGCCTGCCATGTGGCCCCTTGGCACCAAACTAAAGGAAGTAAAAAGGCCAGAAGGGGCCCCTAGTGACTATTATCACACCATGCAAGCCCCCAAGGATGAAACCACTGGGTGAGCTTGCAGTAGAAATATTGTCACTGCTATATTTGTGAGTTGCCTTCCATCTCCATATTGTTTTTAACTAAAATATTGCATCTTCCCTGCTTCCTTATCCTGATCTCCCAAATCCTTTTGTGAGAGCTGAGACCTGACTGTTCCTTCACTTCATTTTCATCTCAGTGGAGACACCCAGAGTCCACAAAAATCCAGTTCAGCTTCTTCTCCTTCCAAAGAGATGTACCCATAATCCTTCCAGAGGGACACAGAAATCCAGGTTAAGTCCTTCCCTTTACCAGGGCTAGACCCAGAATCCATCTCAAGAGAGCACAGAAATTCAATCCTGGTTCTTCTCATCCTCCTTATTCCAAGTGGATTGACCAAAAGACCCGGGGAATCTCTTCCCAACATCAGAAACTGGTACATAACCACAGCTAAGTAATGAAGTATCATAAATGAAAAGCGTTAAATCCTGAACATGGAATTTTAAGCCTGATAGGAATGGATGCCATGTACATCACTAGCACAAATCCCATACCTCACTCCACCCCACCTCCCAATATACACAAATACTAAAACTCTTAGCCTTTCTATAGACGCATTTTCCTATGTCTAGAGCTCATGTGAAATCCTCTGAACATCAGCTTCTCCCCTCCAAGTCACTGAACCCTAATGAATCAACACTCTCTTTAACTGGTGCCCTCAAATCGAAAGACTCCCTGGACAGGCTAATACTGCTGTGTTTCCTACATGTTTAATGGAGCTGATAACAGAGCTGTTAACAGACTATGGGAGTGAAAGACCAGAATACAAAAAGGAACACTCAGACATCCCTTGTGCCACTGCAAGTGAACAGAATGTGGTGTGGAAGGTGTCCAGCCATCACACTTCAGTCTCATGCAGATACTTCATGTGCTTGCAGGAGTGTTGTGTGGACATGTTAATGAGTGTCTTTCTGGTTAGAGGCGGGTGAGCATACACTCATGCGTGGATCTTCCTGATCAAAACCGGCTGTTGTGCCCTAGAGTTCTGGGGTCTGGGTGGGAGCCAGAGGGGCTCGTCCTTTGAAGAGGGCACAGGGGTAACTCCGGGTAAGGCTTCCAGAAGCTGTGGGAGGAAAAGGGGGGGAAAAGAGGCTATTACTATTACAGCCACAGATCTTATCCATTTGCCAAACTCACCCAGGAGATAGTGTGGCCTGGTGGGGCCCACAGGGCACCTTACTGTTTTCCCTCTAAAATCAGTTTGTAAAATCTGTGTCATTCATAGTGACACAACAACAAACCAGTGTGCATAGCCCCAGTTTTCATGAGCAACCCTACACTAACAAAACCCTGATTATCCCAGAATACTCTATGGATGACTGGAGAACTGATTGCGTTCTGCCATGAGGGTAACGGACAAGTGAAACCTGAATGAAAGATGAAGTGCTTGTCATTTAGACTGTTCAAAACTTTGATTTTCATTTATTTCAGTTTACACCTATTTAATTCAAATGCCTGACAGTTAAAAGAAAAACCCTTATGTGAAAAATTCACCATTCCTGGCTCTTTAACAAGGACTGAGAAAGCTCCAAATCCACATCCTCTAAAGTGTCCTTCAACAAAAACAGGGACTACCAGACCTGCCATTCCTGAAATTTCTAAGCTAAAAAAACCAAGCGAAGGGAATAAACTTGGTTTGAGTTTGGAGCTTGTTGTTGCCTTGTTGGTTGCAGGGGCGGCTCCAGGCACGAGCACGCCAAGCACGTGCTTGGGGCGGCAAGCCACTGGTAGTGCTCTGCCGGTCACCGCGAGGGCGGCAGGCAGGCTGCCTTCGGCGGCTTGCCTGCGGAGGGTCCGCTGGTCCCGCAGCTTCGGCGGACCTCCCGCAGAAGCAGGCTGCCTTCAATGGACCTCTCGCAGGCGCAGGCTGCCTTCGGCAGCTTGCCTGTGGAGGGTCCGCTGGTCCCGCAGCCTTGGCAGACCTCCCACAGGCAAGCCACCGAAGGCAGCCTGCCTGCCATGCTTGGGGAGGCAAAATGCCTAGAGCCACCCCTGGTTGGTTGATGGTTTTTGACAAAATCTTTGCAGGTCATCTTTATCCCACATAAAAGAAGTAAAAATGGACACCCACAAAGCCCCTTTTCAACACTGGCGATACACGGGATTGTGTGGAAGGCAAAGGATGGGCATTTAGCTCATAAATTCAAGGTAAGGTTGGAAAAAAAGGAAGATTTAAGTCCTGCAGATAAAATCTTTGTTGTTCTCATGTGGTTTTTGAAAATGAGTAAGGAAATTGATCCAGAATAACCTCTCCACCCCTACACACACATCTTCTGTAAATAAAAGCAGCCATCTGGTCTCCAAGGTTCATTTCATTTTCATGCTTCAACTAAGACACTGTACCATCACCATTGGAGCAGAATGGCTTGCACTGGAGTACAGTGAATAGCACTACAATGCCAGGACTAGCACTAAAGGACAATGACTGGCTACTGGATGGCAGTGAGAGAATGCAGTGAGTGGCCCTCGGAGTACAGAGACTGAGCACTGGAAGGCAGCGTCTGGCCCTTGGAGTGCATTTATTGCTACCAGAGCACAGTTGCCGGGCACTGGAGTGCAGTGATCAGCATGCTGGGGATGTGGCTACACTGCAGCTGAAGGAATAATTTCCAGCTTGAGCAGACATACAGAAGCTGGCTTCAGCTGAGCTAGTGTGCTAAAACTAGCAGCGTAGCTGTGGCAGTGAGGGCTGCAGCATGTACAATCCCATTGAGATGGCAGGCACACCCTTGTGGCAGCTAGCCCATGCCACCACGGCTATCATTCTATTTTCAGCATCCTAGCTCAATCAAGCCTAGTGCAGGTATGTCTATCCAAGCTGGAAATTCCAACCCCAGCTGCAATGAAGGCATAGACCACTCGTGCCTCCCCATACTAAAGAGGAGGACACATGACTGTCCCACGTCTCCTCTACCCAACAACCCCCCAGCCCTGCGCCCAGCCTGGGACCGCTGCACTTTCCTTGCCCTTCCAGAGTTACTTGTGGGGGAAGAGGGGGCTCTGTCCTTCTCCCACTGTGCCTCCCTTTGGCATGCTCGGCCACTCTCCCTGGCAGCCAGTCCAGGGAGGGGAATGGGAGGGAGCTGCTTCTCACATGGCTGAATCTGGTTTCTCTGGGTCCAGGGTTGCCAGGTGTCCAGTTTTTGACCACTGACTGGGCTGTTAAAAGTCTGGTCAGTGCAGTGGGGCTAAGGCAGGCTCCCTGCCCGGCTCTGCACAACTCCCGGGAAGCTGCCGGTATCTCCCTCTGGCTCCTAGATGGAAGGATGTCCCCGGGGGCTCTGCACGCTGCCCCCACCCCAAGCACTGGCTCTGCAGCTCCCATTGGCCAGGAACCATGGCTAATGGGAGCTGCAGCGGCGGTGCCTGCAGATGGGGCAGCGTGCAGAGCCGCCAGGCTGCACCTCCGTATAGGAACCGGAGGGGGGACATGCTGTTCCTTCCAGGAGCTGCTTGACATAAGCACCACCCAGACCCTGCAACCCTGATGCCCTCCTGCACCTCAACTTCCTGCCCTAGCCCTGAGCCCCCTCCCATGCTCTGATCCCCTCGTTCCCAGTCCGGAGCACCCTCCTGCATCCCAAGCCCCTCATCCCCAGCTCCACCCCAGAGCCTGCACCCCCAGTCAGAGCCCTCACACCTCCTGCACCCCAACTCCTGCCCCCAGCCTGGAGCCCTCTCCCACACCATGAACCTCATTTCTGGCCTCCCCCCAGAGCCCGCACCCCAAGCTGGAGCCCCGTCCTGCACCCCAACTCCCTGAGTCAGTCCGGTGAAAATGAGTGAGTGAGTGAGGGTGGGGAGACCGAGTGACAGAGGGAGGGGGAATGGAGTGATTTGGAGGAGGGGCCTTGAGGGAGGGGCGGGGGCAGGACAAGGTTTTGTGTGAGTAGAAAGTTGGCAACCCTATCCAGTCACTGCCTCTGTGCAGCACAGCAGCTGCCTGAAAGAGCCTGGGTGGGGAGGTGGCAGCAGCAGCAGGCCACCCCCTGCCCAGGTCCATGTGCCAGGGACAGGGGCTGAACATGCTGGGGGCAGGTGCAGCAAGAGAAGGACAGAGCCCTCTCTCCCCATCCGGCAGGCCAAGCAGAAATGGGGGGAGGGGCACTTGATCCCGCATGCCCCTCCCACACGTCGCCTAGGGGTGTAGGTGTACCCTTAGTTACTGGCCACAGGAAACCAAAGGATAGCTACTACAGTGCAGTGGCTGGAATCAACATTCAGCAAGGGGCTACATGTCGCGCAGCTGGGAATTTAAGCCTTGATCCTTTAGCTCAGAATTTCCAGCACCAGTTATTCCAGCATCCTTTTTTTGTGGACAAATCTCTCCTAGCTTCCTTTAGCCTGACCGAACCCCAGCAATTCTTCCTTTGCAGAGTGAGGAATGGGTGTGAGGAAGGAGCTTAGGAAGACAGCGTGTCACTCCCATGCACCAGTGGCGGTAGTGAGGCAGGGAAGCCCAGTGCATTCCTGTAATGAGACTCATGCAGAGGAGAATCCATGACATGCGGCCACCACACTCATCTCCTCTCAGCCAACCCAGGAATGTTTTAAAATAATGGCTATTGGAACATGGGAGCCTTGGCCAAACCCTTTCAATCTGGCTGAGTTGAGTCTAGGTAGAAACAAGGGGGCAGATTCTCTGCTGTGCCTCACAAGCAGAACAGCCCAGGGATAGCAGGTGCAAAGGTAGCTTTGAACCATCCTTGTGCCCCTCAAATCTTGTGCCAGCTGGGGCATGGTGCAGCCCTAGTCTGCCCTCGGGCTGTTCCAATTTACAGCAGCCTTATCCAGATCACCTGTGGCCTGTCCTACAGCTTGAAGCAGCCCAGAGTCTCCATGGTGCACAGTGCAATAGACCACCCTGCTCCTCACCCACAGTATGGCCCGTGGCTGGGGCTGCGAGACGGACAGCATGGGATTGACCTTACACTGCTCATGCATAGGGTATTCTCCCCTCCACTGGCTGTGGTACCTTTACAGCACCTATATGTCACTAGGATGACAATTCAGAGTACAGGGCAAGGGACAGAATCAACCCCAAGCATTGCTTGTAAGCTGTCAGTCTCTCTATTCCAAAGCCTGAGCTGACATTTCTTTAATTCATCTTGGTGCACAGCCTACCCTATAGATAGAAATGTTCAGTTCTCCACCTGCCATGCATTTGTCTGGTGCCCTGGTGTCTGGCCTTAGCCTGTCCTCACTGACATCAGTGTAAGTCAGGAATAACCTCACTGAAGTTAACCGAGTAACACCGGGTAAGGCAGTGTGAGGACGAAATCAGGCACGCTGGGCCAAAGCTTGCCAGTGGTGACACTCATGCAATCCCACCAAAGTCCTGAATCTTACTGAATTCACTGGAGTTGATCTTTTGTGATTGAGGACACAATTTGGCCTTGTGTGCTTTCTGGGAGCCACAGAGAATTCAAGAAACCCCACGGAGAAAGCCAGTGTTTGCATTCCCTGAAATTTCCCAAGCTCCCTTTAAATCAAAAGCATTCATACCTCACTCTCCTCTGCATTCTTTATGGCCCTGACAGTCAGAAAATCTGTTTACTTTCTGCCCTGTTGTTTTGTTCCAGGCCACCTGCTTGGGTACCAAGGAAAATGACTTGACACCCTTCAAATTCCTTATAAGTGTCTCTCCTTGTTGTGTCTCCATTCTGCCTCAGCTTTACACCATTATTCAGTGTCACGTACCCTCCTCCCAAGATGCTCTGCTTGACCTAAGATTCTCTCAGATCTAGGGATACCGTACCCTGGTTGTATAATGTTATGGTAAACTGAGGCTACCAGAGTCTTTAAACCAGGTTCTTCAGGAAGATTCTGTTATCAACCTTCTCAGGGGAAATACATCCGACACAGCACATCTCATGAGATTCTGATGAGGAAGTGTCCTGAGAATGCTGTAGTGTGGAAATTTCACAACAGTCTTTGCAGCCTTTACTGGCACGGCAGCATTACCTCAGCTGATTTATTTTGGTAAGTAACAAGATCATTGGGTGATTTCCCTGAAACTGGGATTCCCCTCACGCCCCAAAGCCCAGCTCTACATGGACCAATATCTTGCTGACAAAGAAAATTTTAATAGGAAGCTACCCAGTGGGAATTAATGACACGGGCAGGTCACCTTTCTTTATTCCTACTTAGCAATTGGGTGCCTGTTTACACGGTGCCCAATCCCTAAAGACTGAGCGGAGGCTGCCAGGATTCATGCCATTTACCAAGTTTGCAAGGAATCAAAGCATGAGCAAACTGGCCAAGGACTGAGATGCTTTAGCCCTCCCCTCCCCTAGGCAGAGTTAGTGCTAAGCTTTGCACAGCCAGTCCCATTAGCCATCGCCTCCAAGGCCCAGGCACAGAGGGAAGTGTTTCCTTCCGCAGGCAAGTGAGTACTTACATGGGGATCCCACACAGGGTGACGTGTGCCCACGTTAGAAGTGCCCTCACTTCATATACTCCCCTTCGCTTACATAGTCCATAAAAGACCCTGACAACTCAGCAAAATCTTCCAACACAAGACTGGTAGAGTCCTCACCCAGCAGGGCACTGTCAGGCCGGGGCATCTTGGGGCGGGCAGAAGGAGGAGGAGGAGGGGCTGAGGTAGCTGTCTGGACAAAGGTAGACATCGGACGATGGGGCATGGCCCTCTCCTCCCACTCATCCAGCTCCTTCTCCGCCTCAACCTCTGAGGATGCCGGTCCCAGGACGTGGTGGAGGCTGGGTAAGCGAATGTCAAAGCGCAGGCCGAACTTAGCGAAGAGCTTATCGTTGAGGGCGTACAGTTTCTCCGAGATGTCGTAGCCGAGGAAGACTGAGAAGAGGCGGGCGATGTAGCGATCTTTTGCCAAGAGGAGGTAGAGCTTCCTCCTTGGCCAGGTAATATAACTGCAGTCCGTCTCTGCTGTCAACGTGACCTGCATGGGGAGGAGCGGGGACATGAGCACAATAAGCCACACTGATGAGAAGACTTTGGTTCTATCACTTTAAAGTGTGGTTCTGCTCTGAAAAGGAACTGTGGTCTCTCTTCCACCACAGAGCTGCTCTCTGTGTGTAAGAGAGTAGGTGCTGTTGAGTTTACAGACTAAAGAGGGCTTTTATTGCTTTTCAAGCCTGTTTTCTCCATGCAGAGCCAGTATGACCCAGAGAGAGGGAGCTGCAGTCTGCTCCTTCCTGTGCATCATTAACACAACTGTTCAGTGAATTCCACTTGCAGAGCCAACCCTGCCATGCTCTCATCTTCAAACTATGCCCCATTTGTATCTGTGCAATGCCACTGAAAAGACTAGGGTAGCGCAGGTGGCATTGTGAGCCTTACTGTTCTGCAGAACCGTTACCACTGGGGAGAATGATTGGTTTCAAGGGGGAGAGCTACATATAAAAACCAGTGGCTCCGTATTGCCCTTGCACAGCATTGTAATGGGCTTCCCCTCACTTGTTGGCTGGATGCAAGTGTGCGTGCTTTCAGAGTGGCTGGGAAATGGAAAATCAAACAAAGCTTTCTTTTGGAGGGCAACACCACCTGTCACCAGCTTGAGGGAAGGCAGGTGCTGCAGGCTGCATTCAAGTTTGCTAGATTGTTTTAGACAATCAGGTCTCTCAACTCATTCCACTGGATACCCCTCAGGCCACCACCTCTGGGGCAGAACACAAGAGCTGTTTAACAGTGCACTGCAACACATCCCAGTTCAGGACAGCTAAGGAGAAAGGCTAGCGAATGCATTTGATACTGTGGGGGGTACTGCAGGAAGCAGAGTAAAATTATCTGAGTTGGAGGTTGGCCAGAACTTTAGGGGTATAACTTGGTTGTTGTTGCAGAAAGTTTGGTGTTTTTTAAAATCTTGCCCAGGGGAAAACAGGTACTTTTTTGGGCTGCGGGATGGGGAAACATGTCAAAGGACCAAGCCCTCTTAGGCTGGAGCAAAGTGTGGCACGTCAAAGTGTAACTGAGACACGGCTATGTGAACAAGTGTTACAGCTGGGGCAAAATATCCTGGGGCCTCCCTGTGCGCTGCATACGCAGGGGTCTCCTTGGCCAGGAACGATGGCAGGGGCTGCTGGGGAGCCAAACAAGGCTGAGCTGCAGTGTGCGTCCTTGGGTTTGATATTTAATGCCACCGCCATGCAAGCAGCTGCCTTATGAACCATAGGACGTAGAATATGAGAACCTCCCTGAGATGGGCTGCGAGTGGGTCAGGATCATGCCGAAACTTAAAGGGATAAAGCCTCATTTTCCTAACAATCAGTTGAAACCCTCTTGAACCAGCATCTCTTTCTCTGACAATGCATGAAGTAAAATAGAGTAACAACCACCCCTCCACCCCCGAAGTCCTTACAGGGCAGACAGACTCACTCACACTCTCTCTCTCACTGCCCCTTAGGTCAATGTTCTGGTAAATACTGTAACTATGAAATCTGATCCAGTTCAGACTGCGAGCCAGCTGCTCTCTGAGTAGAAGACAAATCCAGGTCAGAATCCAGGCGGCAACCAGATCCTGTCACAGCTAATTAATCTTCTGCCATTCTCCATTCTGCACCAAATTGAAACAATTGAGCCCAACAGTGGAGGGGGAACTTAGGCAAGGAAATTCCCCCTCCCTCCCCTCAAGGAAGGCCCCAAATAGAAATGTCTGCTTTTATCCAAAATGTTTTTGGAGCAATCAACTATATCTGGAGAAATGGGGTTGGGATCGTCTGGGGAGTTACAGAGTGTTTCACACCATGGGACTGAGCTGAGATTCAGAAAGGAGGGACCGACGGGTTAAATGGATTCAAAAACTGCATGTTGCAGTATGTGGTGCTGGCTAAGCAAAAAATAAACCCTTCCCCAGAAATTGCTCAATTAACTTTTCAGACCAGAAAGCACCACAGGCAGCTTTCCAGGACTAATCAGACCTGTCTTTGCCACCCTGAGTGGGATGCCACACTTATAGGGGACGGCATGGCCACTGTCCCCCTGCTCAGCTCACACATGCTGTGCTAAGAATTATCGGTAAGCTGCTATTGTAATCAGAAGCTCAGAAATAATATGGAAGGACTCCTCGTGCAATATACCAACCATTGGTTTATCAGATTCATTTTTCAAAGTAGCTTTAACAACCCGCTCACTCACAGTATGTGAACCACATTCAGGTTTGACCTCAGCAGGAAGCTGACTTCAGTAGAGTGGCACCCATTTGCCGCAGGTCTGAATTTGTCCCTCTCTGTGGAAAGGCGTTACTCTCTGCTGACCTTGATTACACTCCCAGGTAATTAGTAAAATCACATTGGACATGTCCTTTCTGGCATATTCTAGGTTCTGGCCATTCATCTACTGACTGGAATCAGCCTACACCTGACTGCAGAGAGATGAACCTGTCCATCCACTTAATAACCTTCCTGCAGAATGGGAGGGACTTGATTCGATGGTGTTGATGAGATACACAGATGAAAACAAAAATCAATACATTTAATTGCTACAAATAACAATGAGTGATTCAGTCCCAGGAGAATCTCCCATGCCTTAAGGAGGGTTTTTGCAATTTGAAGGTACAGTAACTAGATCTGAATATAAAACATCCCCTTTCTCTCTCCCCACTTCCCCTCCCCCAGCTTCCCGGCCTGAGAATCATCACTATCATCATTAAAAACTCAGATCTTTGAAAAATCAGGTATTTATGTCTTTCCTGTCACAGTCATCCTTTCCCACAGCAGCAGCACACAGATCTGCAGTTCTTGTGAGGTTTGCCCTCTCATTGTGTAACACATTAATGCTGGTATTGAAAATCACCATAATGGAAGCAAAACAGTGATCCATCTAGTCCAGTGGTTCTCAAACTTTTGTATTGGTGACCCTTTTCATATAACAAGCCTCTGAGTGTGCCGCGCCCCCCCCCCGCCCCCGCTTATAAATTTAAAACACTTGTTTATATATTTAACACCATTATAAATGTTGGAGGCAAAGCGGGATTTGGAGTGGACACTGACAGCTCGCGACCACCCATGTAATAACCTCGCAACCCGCTGAGGGGTCCCAACCCCCAGTTTGAGAATCCCTGATCTAGTCTAACATGCTGTGTCCCTGCCAATCAGAACCAGATCAATGATACTGCTACTCTGGTATCCTATGGACAACCACAGCCAATGCTGGGTGTTTCAGAGGAAGGCAGAAATATGACAATGCAGATCATGCAATGTTGTACTCTAACGGTGGAGATGGGGGAGGAATGTCTTCCAGACCTAGCCGCATGACCTGCTGAGAGCTCAAAGCCTGAGGATTAACAACGCTTCTCTGGCCCTCTTCATTACCTTCCATCTTCCTCCTCTCCACTCTCTGCTGCACATGTACAAAGCAGTAAAGCCCAAGTCTTAGCAGTAGAGCTGCCAGGTGGTTGCGCTGAGTTACCTGGAACGTTCCCTCCTCAGAAGGTCGCAGTGACTCCCACTCTGGGGAGTCCAGGAACTGGTAGGGGAAGACATAGTGCAGGAACTGTCCATCCTGGCTCACTCTGACCCTAGACAGAGAACAGGAGAATGACGGGCTTAGGCCAGAAAAGGGCTGGTAGGTGAATCAGTGTAACCTGTACAGAATCTGCTCAAAGAAGCTACATGTACTCCATCCCATTGTCAGTGCAGCATTGCTCCCTAGAGTATATTTGTCTGGTGTCTTCTCCAGTCTAGTTACAAATGTCCCAGTTATTGAAGCTTCTATCCCTTCTCTTGGGAAATTGTTAATAGGCTAATATCATAGATCTCACTGCTAGTATGTCTTTCCTGACACTCAGCCAACATCTTCCCTCTCTTAATGTCATCACATTACTCCTTTGGCCCATTCTAAACCATTCCTCCTGTTCTGGGGGTTTCTCCTCTTCAGCTACTTAGAGATGGTTAGTATGATTGCCCCTTAGCCGTCATCAGGACAAACTCTTCGTACCAATTTCTTTTCACTGCTCCTTCCAGCCCACTGACCATTTTTGTTGCCCTTTCCTCAACTCCTTTCAACTTATTCACATCTTTCCTACACCAATACCCAAAACTAAACCCAGGTGTAGTTCCATCAGGGCCGTATAAGAAGGATCGCTGCTGCCATGCTCCATGGCATGATGCCTCTATTTATAAAGCCCAAAATCATATAGGCTGTTGCTGCATCCATATCATGCAGCAAATTAACACTTTGCAGCCCACTATCATTCAATTTCTTTTGGCTTCACTGCTTTCCATGTATCCCTCTCCCTTATTGCCACTGCAGCTGCCTAACTAAGTTAAGGTCAAACTTGTGACCAGCGCTGGGTCAAGCCTGCAAAAGGGAGAAAGCCAGGTCTTGCAGTTAAGGCACCAGATTTGGAGTTTGGAGACCTGGGTTTTGTTCCTGGCTCTGCCATTGACTTGTGTGTGCTGGGGCAAGTGTCTTCCCTTCTCTATGCCTCAGTTTTCCCATCTGTACAATGGCCATACTGATTCTGCTGTCTCCCAGGGTAGCTGGGAGGTTCAATTCATTCATGTTTGTAAAGTAGTTGGAGCTCTTGAGATTAAAGGAGACAGAGAAGGGCAAACTATTATCTGAGCTTTCTGATCTGAACTCTGTACTTCTGAGGCTCCCCTCTTGCTGCTTTTAGACTATTGCTAGTGTGGCACCCTGAAATAGCCTGCACAATAATGAAATAGTCAAGGCCCTTGCACTCCCTTTCTGTACAATAGCATGCAGAGTGGAGCACAGTAATGCTCCATTGCAGCCTTTCCCCCATTCTCCTGCCCATCCCCACAGCCTGCAGGGATAGAAAGGTCTGGCATGGAGAGGCCAGAAGAGGGAACTAGGGGTCCAGCACCAGACATGTGGAGCACATGCAGCTGGGCTGAGACTCACCCTTCATGCTACCCCCACATCCATGGCAGTATTGCAGGACCAATAGCTCTGATGTAATTAGCTAACTTCCTTCAGCAGCACTCTGACCCCATGAAGGGGAGTCACAGAGCACTCAGTGGGAGGTAAGACAGTATTAACTCTCTACTGACTTTACCAGTAGGTTAGCTACAGTTTTGAAGCAGGCTGCTGGATGCAGATTGTTGGCAGGGGGACAGATATTTGGCAGTACCCTCACTTAGCCACTTTCTCCCACTGCATTTTCTCTGTGGATTTGCTCCCCTTCACATTGTGCAGCAAGGGGCTGCAAGCAGGGCAGGGGGAAAGAGCATATGGGCCTTAGTCACTGACTTTTTCCTTATTCAAAGGGAGCACGGTTATCTACCATACCCCAACCCCCCCTTAGCGTAACCTTAAACCAGAACCCTTCCGCAGTTAAAATGGGAGACATGATCTGAGCAAAGCCCTGGGAATTAGGATTCCTGGCTTCTAGTCACTGCTCAGCCACCACAGACCTCCCCTATATGAACTAGAGTTTTGCCACTCTAGGCCTCAGTTTCCTGTGTAAAATGGGGGAGACGTTACATAAATACCTCACGGTGGGACAGGGTCTAAAAGCTGTTTACAAAGCAAGTAAAAATATAAAGAGCTGTACAAGCGCTAGTATTTTGACACACAGCTCAGACTATGAACAACACGCTCCGTAGCATAAGGCACCCTCTGAGTCCACAGTGATTAGGTTAGGTCTGTTCGATGAGCCAAGCAACTTCTGGAAGCTTTAACAATCACTGTTTGTGATGTGCTTTGAGATCCCCAAATGAAAGGTCTTAGCTAAGTGTAGAGTACTAAATATTATATTTGTTGTCTGATGAGCCTGCTATGCTCTGCAGTTCTGCCCAAGATGATGGAGGAAGGTGACAAACAGGAGGAGAAGGAAGAACATTCCCCCACACACCCACCTGTCCAGTAGGAAGAAATCATGGAAAGATTTGTGAACAGTTTGATTGTATGTGGGCTTAGTGTAGTGAACCAAGAAAGAAAGAAATCGGTCCTGAACTCTTTGCAAGTCCTGAAATCCTCCTCAGAGCAGCAGGGCAGGAGTTGGGACTGCAGCACCAGATAAATGATCTGGTGAGTTACAGACAGCTGGAATGTCAAGCAGTGTTCTCAGCCCACCCCAGCCAAGCTCACTACCTCACCCAGGGGATTCTGGCAGGCCATTCTTGGAACTAAAAGTGGCTCCCTTTGATTCTTTCCTTTCACTTGATCTGTTTCATTTTGTGTTGCTGCAGAGCGGCTGGCAGTGGGAGGTAACATAGGCTATAGCTACACAGCAATGTAAGCCTAGTGTCAGGGAACCCTGGGCTTGAGTGTCTACATTGCATTTTAACCCTAGGTTGTGAATTTTCTGACCCAGGCTCAAACTTAGGGCTCTGGCATCCACCCTGCAGAGCACAGACCTGAATCAAAGTAAAGTGCCTAGCATCTCCCACATGGCGACACTCTAGCCCTTGGAATGGGGCTCACTGTGGGAAAACTCTACTGCTCACCCTGTTTCCTAACTGTGGTGGGGCTATTGATGCCCATAACTTGATTTTAACAAATAGGGAGGAACTCTAGACTTGATTTTAACAAATAGGGAGGAACTTGTTGAGAATTTGAAAGTAGAAGGAAGCTTGGGTGAAAGTGATCATGAAATCATAGAATTTGCAATTCTAAGGAAGGGTAGAAGGGAGTACAGCAGAATAGAGACAATGGATTTCAGGAAGGCGGATTTTGGTAAGCTCAGAGAGCTGATAGATAAGGTCCCATGGGAATCAAGACTGAGGGGAAAAACAACTGAGGAGAGTTGGCAGTTTTTCAAAGGGACACTATTAAGGGCCCAAAAGCAAGCTATTCCGATGGTTAGGAAAGATAGAAAACGTGGTAAAAGACCACCTTGGCTTAACCACGAGATCTTGCGTGACCTACAAAATAAAAAGGCGTCATATAAAAAATGGAAACTAGGTCAGATTACAAAGGATGAATATAGGCAAATAACACAGGAATGCAGAGGCAAGATTAGAAAGGCAAAGGCACAAAATGAACTCAAACTAGCTATGGGAATAAAGGGAAACAAGAAGACTTTTTATCAATACATTAGAAGCAAGAGGAAGACCAAGGACAGGGTAGGCCCACTGCTCAGTAAGGAGGGGGAAACAGTAACGGGAGACTTGGAAATGGCAGAGATGCTTAATGACTTCTTTGTTTCAGTCTTCACTGAGAAGTCTGAAGGAATGTCTAATATAGTGAGTGCTTACGGGAAGAGGATAGGTTTAGAAGATAAAATAAAAAAAGAGCAAGTTAAAAATCACTTAGAAAAGTTAGATGCCTGCAAGTCACCAGGGCCTGATGAAATGCATCCTAGAATACTCAAGGAGTTAATAGAAGAGGTATCTGAGCCTCTAGCTATTATCTTTGGGAAATCATGGGAGACGGGGGAGATTCCAGAAGACTGGAAGGGGGCAAATATAGTGCCCATCTATAAAAAGGGAAATAAAAACAACCCAGGAAACTACAGACCAGTTAGTTTAACTTCTGTGCCAGGGAAGATAATGGAGCAGGTAATTAAAGAAATCATCTGCAAACACTTGGAAGATGGTAAGGTGATAGGGAATAGCCAGCATGGATTTGTAAAGAACAAATCGTGTCAAACTAATCTGATAGCGTTCTTTGATAGGATAACGAGCCTTGTGGATAAGGGAGAAGCGGTGGATGTGATATACCTAGACTTTAGTAAGGCATTTGATACGGTCTCGCATGATATTCTTATAGATAAACTAGGAAAGTACAATTTAGATGGGGCTACTATAAGATGGGTGCATAACTGGCTGGATAACCGTACTCAGAGAGTAGTTGTTAATGGCTCCCAATCCTGCTGGAAAGGTATAACAAGTGGGGTTCCGCAGGGGTCTGTTTTGGGACCGGTTCTGTTCAATATCTTCATCAACGATTTAGATGTTGGCATAGAAAGTACGCTTATTAAGTTTGCGGACGATACCAAACTGGGAGGGATTGCAACTGCTTTGGAGGACAGGGTCAAAATTCAAAATGATCTGGACAAATTGGAGAAATGGTCTGAGGTAAACAGGATGAAGTTCAATAAAGATAAATGCAAAGTGCTCCACTTAGGAAGGAACAATCAGTTTCACACATACAGAATGGGAAGAGACTGTCTAGGAAGGAGTATGGCAGAAAGAGATCTAGGGGTCATAGTAGACCACAAGCTTAATATGAGTCAACAGTGTGATACTGTTGCAAAAAAAGCAAACATGATTCTGGGATGCATTAACAGGTGTGTTGTAAACAAGACACGAGAAGTCATTCTTCCGCTTTACTCTGCGCTGGTCAGGCCTCAGCTGGAGTATTGTGTCCAGTTCTGGGCACTGCATTTCAAGAAAGATGTGGAGAAATTGGAGAGGGTCCAGAGAAGAGCAACAAGAATGATTAAAGGTCTTGAGAACATGACCTATGAAGGAAGGCTGAAGGAATTGGGTTTGTTTAGTTTGGAAAACAGAAGACTGAGAGGGGACATGATAGCAGTTTTCAGGTATCTAAAAGGGTGTCATCAGGAGGAGGGAGAAAACTTGTTCACCTTAGCCTCCAATGATAGAACAAGAAGCAATGGGCTTAAACTGCAGCAAGGGAGATTTAGGTTGGACATTAGGAAAAAGTTCCTAACTGTCAGGGTAGTTAAACACTGGAATAGATTGCCTAGGGAAGTTGTGGAATCTCCATCTCTGGAGATATTTAAGAGTAGGTTAGATAAATGTCTATTAGGGATGGTCTAGACAATATTTGGTCCTGCCATGAGGGCAGGGGACTGGACTCGATGACCTCTCGAGGTTCCTTCCAGTCCTGGAGTCTATGAGTCTATAAGGAGCACACTAGTACCTAAACTGCATGATCAGCTCCCTGGGTGGCTGTCTCAGTAGAACGACAGCAGTTTTGAGAGGTCCTTATACTGAACTATCATCTTATCTGAGAATTGGGCTCCCCACCTCTAGGCTGAGTCCCATGACAGGACAATGCCCGTGGGCACTTGCTCTGAGGATAACTAGGACATCAGTCTCCAGGGCTGTTAAACGATTGCCATGAAACTGCAATTCTGAATTTTTTAACTGGGCTGTTTAATGAAGGTGTTTTTGTTTGGTTGGTTTTTTATCTATCTTTATCTGTTTGTTTTTAAGTTTGACATAAAATGAAGGTATCGCAGAAAACACACACACACACCCAGCCTGGCTGTTGCCAGCTGCAGATGATGAAATGCATCACCCAGGGCTTGAGGTGTAGTGTGCTCCAGCACTCCTGGGATCCCTTATTCCTGCCCCTGCCACGCTGTGGGAGGCAAGGAGAAGGGATCCTCAGGAGGCTGTGGGGAAGTTTTGGAGCTGGTTCCCTGTCACCACCCTGCAGTGCACCCTGCCAAGTGCCCCTGCATACACAGCCCCAGGGAGGGCAGGGAGGAGGGTCCCAGGAGCAAGGGCCAGAGAACAGAGTGGGACCACGCACCACCCTGCAAAGAGGGGAAGCAACAGAACTCCCAGCTCAGCGTTGCTGGGGGAGGGATGATGCCAAACATCCTGGTGAGCAAGAGCCTCCTCCTACCTGTCGGCTTTGCTCCCTGCTCCAGGCAAGCTCCACCGGAGCAGGAAGTGGGAGCATGCTCAGCCAGGCAGTAATGACACTTCCGACCACTGTGCTTCTCTTCTGACAGGAACTCTGGGATAAATCCAGAGGACTTCCAGGACCCAAGTCAAGCCGGGGCCGCGTGCACACAGGAAAGCAATAGGGCTCAGCCCCTAGGTCCCAGCTTACTATGGGCTCAGACTCTCCTGCCCTGGACCTGAACTCTTGGTTAGCACATTTGCAATGTGGATGCAAAGTGGTGGGGGGTGGGGGGGTTGGTTTGAGCCCATTTCAGACCCTGACTTAAATTACAGCATAGACATACCCATAGTGCTACTTTTGCTTTTCTATATTTTAATATTTGGAACTGAAAACTAGACATGCTGCTAAAACTACTTCTTTGCCCAAAGCAAGTAAACCTCACAAAGTCCTTCCTCATTAATACAGTCAGTGCACTACACTACCTAATCAGAGACTCAGGTAGATGGAGGAATACAGTTATGTGCAGTGGTTCTCAAACTAAGGTCTGCGGATGTCCAGTGGTCCATGGAACCCTTCTTGGTGGCCCACAGAATGAAGCAGCATTGATGGATTTGGACAGGAGGGCTGCCAGATGAGGTGGGATCATCAAAGGATTTTTCTCTTACCAAACGGCCCAGTTGTGAACCACTGGCTTTGGGAGTGAGAGATGGAACCATTCCCTTCTAAGCTTTTGGCTGAGACAAACTGGTGAATTTCAGAGCAGTTCCTAGGAGATAGGCACCCATGTCACAAAACTTACCATTGTAAGTGGTACCCAAGGGACCACAGGATCAAAGAGGCTTCTCTGCCTTCCTCCAGCAAGCTGGTAAGGAAGAAGCTTCACTACCACTGTCCAGATTGTACCTGTTCTATCGATAGAGGCCTTCAGACTCCAGCACTGTAAATCATCACCTCCCATCAGTACTAAGATTGCTTTAAAAATGGCAGGGAAAGAGATTAAAATCCTCCCCACATATCCCCAGGAAGACCGACCAGGCACATTCATTGTTGCTAGCTCAATTCTACAAAACTATCCCTAAATATTAAGGTGGATCAACATTCCAGGGCTGGGAAATGTCTTGTCAGGACAGGGAACAGCCTACCTGCCAGAGAGCAGCAAAGACAGGCAGTTGATGGGCGTCTTGCCCTCCACAGCATAGTTCTGGTCTCTGGCCAGTGACAGGACCTTCTCTTCACAGCATTTCACGATCTCTTTGTAGACCTCAAAGGGCACCTGCAACGGCTGGCAGAGGGTCTTGTAGAGGAGGTCAAACTCTTCCAAGAAGGTGTCCTTGTGGAGCCGATATACCAGGTGAGCCAGCTGAAGTACGCAGACCATGACCAGCAGCATATTCCAGATGAAGATATCTAGTCCACAGGCATTCAGCCAGCCCCATAAAGCATAGCAGATGTAGCCAGTGGCCAGAAGGCTGAAGATATAGATGGAGCCAAAGATCCCACTCCCCCCCATGTAGCCTAGGAGGAGGATGCAATTGCCCAGGTGATAGGCTGCTCCCTCGTCGTTCTGCTTCCAGCCCTCGCATAAAGGGGGCTGAAAAAGTAGCTGGTCCCAAGGGGAGCTGTTTCTGCTCATCCTTCCCCTTTCCCCACCCTCCCAGCCACCCTGCTTTACAAATGTATTGTCAGACAAAAATTACAGATAGCTGTAATCAGAGCCGCCTGGCAGCTCCTCTCCCTGGAGCTCACTGGTCCCACTGGATCGCCCTTCAGAGCAACATTTTAAAAATAACTTTAAACTTGTTCGTATCAAAAAAACAAACAAACCCCAAGCCGGAGAATCCAAATGGCTTATCTTTCTCTTTGCTGTTGGTGAGGTGCTCGGTCCTGCCAGATGGCTTCCCCCACCAACTGCATTCAGGAGAGAGAGCAGGGAAAGAGGTCCGAAGAGTTCAGTCACAGAGTACAGAGAAGGCTTCAGCTAAAGAACTAATCAGAGAATGGGACTGGAAAGAGCTCCTGTTGCTTTCACTCTCCCCAACTCTCCAGGAGTGAAAATAGAGACTGTGAGAGAGCAGCAGGGAGACAGAGAGGGAGGGGGAGCAATGGGCACTTGTGTTGAATTTGGAATGTATATCACTTGGCAACGGAATGAAGAGAGACCCCAAATGGATAACCATGTTTGGAATTGAAATCCAAAGAGCAAAGCCAGTGAGGGGAACAGAGAACAGCCTGGCACTGACCACTTAACATAACTTAGAGAACTAGATAAGCCCAACACGGAGATGAGAAAGGAGAAAAGTAGCTAGTTTATCACAGTGTGTGTGTGAGCGGGGGGATGCTTACACACTAATCCTCACTATTGTTTTGGGGCAAAGAAATGTCCATCATATTACAAAACCAGAAAGTCTACCTCCCTGCTGGGCGATGACTAATAGCAATGGGAGGAAGCTAGCAAAGGAAAACATAGTCGAGACATCAAGAAATGCTTTCTAGTGAGGAGACCTGTCTGACTGTGGCATAGCCTCCTAGGGGACATGGTGGCAACTCCATCATGTGGGACATTTAAACTTAGACTGGGCAGAGTACTGGAGCGTATAGCATGCACAGTGATCCTGCTTCGAACACAGTGTAGATATAAATGTGTGAGGGGTGAATTTCAGTGGAGGAGCCAATAGGATTTTCACACCTTTAACATTATGATGCTACAGGGCGATGGGGAACGTTAAGGGGATTGCTTGGAAATGTGCAATGGACAAATTCTACCCTAGCATAGAATCCTCCCTCCCATCTCCAGCAGGCTCTGGGGAAGCTGTATTTCTATTCCACAAATAGGAGGAAGGCACGGTGCAATCAGGGTGCCCTTGTCTACTCTGGGAGCAGGTCTTCTGTTTGGACCTATGTGATGGGGTATACAAATCCCACACTGGAGAGCAGGGGGTTAAGGAACAGCTCTGGGCTCAGGCTGCCCCGCCCAGACACACGTGCAAAACCTGCACAAGCTGGAGGCAGGGTTTTAAAAAGGAGAGCAAAGCAGCTCAGAGGGTGGGCAGTGGAAGTGAGAAGACAGCTCCTCTAAGGGGATAGTGCTGCCTAGGAGCTCACTGCCTGGGACCTGACAACAAAGACTTGTGCAAACCCATAAAAGAGAAGCATGGGACAGTGTGCCAGTCAGAGACCTGATCAGAGTGATGTATTCTGGGAAGCTAGAGGAGGCTGGGGTAGGAAGTGGTCTCCAGGGCAGTGGCTTTAGCACTCCAAGGTGCTGATTGGAGCTGCCCATTTAGGCCCTGGACTAGAGCCTGGTGAACAGCGAGGGCCTGAGCTCCCCTACCCATTCTGATACTGATAACACTACAACAAGAGCCTTTATCTCCAGTGATAGGCCAGCTGGAAAAGACTGTAACTGTCCAAGGGTCCAGCCCACAAAGCCCCTGTGCAAAAGGGAAGGACTGGAAACGATTGGGGAGTGAGAGCTGAAAGACAGGGATATGCTTCAGCAGGGAGATGTCCCACCAACCACTACCTGACCACGAGGTAGCACTGTCAGTGGTTGTGCACCTTCTACAATCCATGTTACAGCAGCAGTACTGCTGGTGCCAGCAAAGTTAGCTGGCAGCTACACAGCAGGCACAGCAATGGAAGGAATGCCCACCCCACAGGAAACACAACACCACGTTCAACTTTTATAGTTCTCTGCAAACACACAGGGGTTTCATCCAGTACAGAAAGAAAAACATACCCTTGTTCATGTATCTGAAGTGCACTGATAGTAGAGTCACTCCTAAAGTTACACAATGGGAGCAATTACTCTCTCCATGATTCCAGAGCCAATATGCTGCAAAAAAGATGTTTTCTCTAGTGATCACTACTGCAAACTGCACTCAGGCTTTGAGGATCCAGCTGGGCTTTTCCGGTCCCTTACAACAGCAGCAATAGTCAGGGCTGTAACATCTTCTTCTGTCATCCTATAGTGTCAACAGAGCTCTGGGATAGCAAACTGGATCCTATTCTATCCGCTGCATCAGTAACACAATTGTCAGCTGTGCTCCGGTGGGAGAATTCTCACGGTTGTCAGGAAGCAGCCACTTTTCACGGCCAGATGCAACCTTTGAGATCAGAATATGGATGCAAAGGGCGACAGTATGAAGTCAGTCTGCATAGGCCAATGGAATAGGCCTTTGCGTAAGATAAGGTTACAAGGGTGGTTGTGTTTCAGGACAAACTTACAGCAGTCATGCCTATCATACCATTCCCACTGACACTAGTCACTTAAAGAGACATCAGCATCTCCTCTACTAATACTGTACTCTGGATTAACACACACCGTACTAGAAAGGGCTAGCGTGAGACTTGAAGACATCTTTAAAAAAGGAGATGGAAAGTGTCAAGCAATCACCCTCCCTGGGTGATTTTGTCCCTGGGAAGACTGGCTCCATGTGGAACACTCATTAGTACCAAAGTAAGCAATCACAGAGCCCGGGTCACCTTTAACAGCTTACTGTAGGGTGACGAAGCGGTACACATTCAGTCTGGCACATACACCAGGAGAGAGTAATTTGAAAAAACCACTTTCATCACAGTCTGTTTGGGGGTGAAACAGGTTAAAGACACTTAGATTAGGTTCCTAGCAAACACAGAGCTGTTCTTCCCCACCCCCCAACACACGCAAACAACTCCTATTGTCTTGACGGGGAGTTATTTGTAGGCTGTGGCAGTTAGGGAGAACTGGAAGCTAAGAGATATAAATGGAGGATACTCATCTTCCTTTTCCACTCTTTCTTGGCCTTCACTAAGGAGACAAGGATGATCTTGTGGCCAAAGGGTAGGAATATGCACTAGGAGATTCAAGTTCTATTGGTGGTTTGCCACTACCTCATTGTGACCCTGAGCAAGTAATTTCCCTTTTGGGTCTCTCTTTGCCCAACAATACAATGAGGATATTATTTACTTTCCTGACAGAGCAGGTTAAAGTTTAATTAACATATGTAAAGTGCTTAAGATTCTTTGGTAGAGGTGGCTATAAGTTTACTGTATGCTTTCTACTAGAAAACAAAACCCTCAAAACACAGGCTAACAACAGAAACCACCAATAGAGACAGAAGTTTCTGGGAAGTGAGAGTGCATTGGGATTACTTCCAGTGTCTTGTTTCTGATGACTGCATGAGGCTCAGTCTTTTGGATCAGCTTCAGGACAGAAGGTCTCTGACAAACGTGAAGGACCCACTCTGGAGATGGTGTAGAGAACGAGTTCTCTCACTGAACCCATAGCTGTTAGTGAAGGGAGATCTGCTTCTCTACCCGCCTCTTCCCCACCTTCCATTTTTAAGGTCCCTTACTTGTAAACACACTCAACTCCCAGCTTGCACAAGCACCACCCAAATTAAATTGTCGGTTTTTGTACCAGCCAAAGGGTTCTGAATAACACCCCAGAAACTGACAAACGTCTTGTTAATTTCACCATGCAGCAGGCTTGACAAAGCCTTGAGCCAGTAGATATAGTGAAACATGGGTGAAGACTCAGGAGGACAAAGGTAGCATTGTATCAGTTAACTGTGAGCGTATCAGAGCATCCACGAGGGCTATAAACTTATTTTTAAAAGGGTGTTGACTTAAGCCTCCCCAACTTGACATGGAAAGTTCCTAACTTTCCACAAGCTAGTGGATTTTTCAAGCAATGGTACAGAATTGCAAATGATTATTCAAATTGTTTCAGGAGATGTGGACAGCACATTAAGAGCAGCAGAATATGCTTCAATCTTAAGGGAAGTTCCTTGCAAAGAGCAACAGGTTTACAGGAGTGGATGCTCTGTCTTATTTGCGATGCCGTTTATCCCTGCATAACAGGCAACAGCTACAAGCTTCAGCATCTCTTTGCTTTTGTCCACAATAGGATCTCTTATTGCTAGCTTGATTTCCCCATCCACAGTAGTAAAGGGAAAAATATCACTAGAAACCAGCATATTTTAATATGATTACAGCTATCACGGTTCTTATTCCAACGTGGATAGGGAAAGGAAAGGAGGAGAGCCATTAGCCAATTGCTGCCCAATATACTACAGAAAATGGTTTTGGTTAGAAGATGGGGGGATGTTTGCTTTAAAAATAAAACAGGGAATGAGCATTTTTAAATCCTTTATTAAGAGGAAAATATATCTCTATCAGCCAGCCAAGATCAGATAATGGAGGTGCCACAGAGGCAATATACATATTTTTTTATTAGAAATTCTTCATAAATAGATTTCTCATAAGTTTGTTCTTTGAAGTAGCTTACAGAAATAACTTAAAATTGTTCAGCCACCCGAGAAACCAGTCACCCAACAGCAAATCACCTAGGAGAAGAAAAAGAATACTTCAAATAAGAGACAAGACTTCTGCTAGACGTGACCAACAGTTCAATAGCTTCCCGTCATAAAGTCACTATGTGCAGCAATTTAACCACTAAACTAGTGACAGTCATTTCTCTGTTGTAGGAACTCTAAGAATACAATATGGTGTCTTTGTAATGATGGTGACACAATACAAGATGAAAGAAGGAAAGCTGAACTCCATATTTAAAGAAGGCACTGTCATTTTTCATCATTTAATACCCTCTCAAACTCCCCGTTTATAACTCCCTCCAAATCCAAATTTATTACAGGACATCTGTTCATAAGGGTTGGATTGTGCTTTGTCACTGTAGAATTACTTAACACAGATGCAGATTCCTAGCAGTCCTTTCACCACTGCAAATGCTCTAATATAGTGCCTTTTCAAACTGCGGGTCGCAACCCAGTACTGGGTTGTGGAATGTAAGACACTGGATCGTGGGAACTCTGGTCAGCATCACCAACCAGGCCGTTAAAAGTCCCATCAGCGATGCTGCCTGACTAAGGAAGGCTAGTCCCTACCTGTTCTGACACGGCGCTGCAGCCCAGAAGCAGCCAGCAGCAGGTCCGGCTCCTAGGCCGAGGCATGCAAATGACTCCATGCAGCTCTTGCCCACAGGCACTGCCCCCCACCCCTGGCTCCCATTGGCCAGTTCCCAGCCAGTGGGGGGGGGAGGGGAAGAGAAATGGTGCCTGCAGGCAAGAGCTGCACGGAGTCACTTGTGTGACTCCACCTAGGAGCCGGACCTGCTGCTCGCTGCTTCCAGGGTGCAGCATGGTCTGCAGTGCCGGGACAGGCAGAAAGCCTGCCTTAACACTCACACTGAGCTGTAGACCAGCAGCTGTTCGAGGTAAGCCCATGCTCCAATCCCCTGCCCTGAGCCCCCTCCTGCACCCCAAACCCCTCATCCCTGGCCCCACCCCATAGCTTGCACCCCCAGCCCAGAGCCCAGACCCCCTTGCACTCCAATCCCCTGCCCCAGCCCTGAGCCCCCAAAAACCCTTCAACCCCAACCCCAGCCCAGAGCCTGCACCCACAGCCCAGAGCCCTGACCCCCTCCCATACCGCAACCTCTGCCCCAGCTCTGAGCCCTGCCAAACCCAGAGGCCCCTCCTACACCCCAAACTCCTCATCCCCAGCCCCACCTTGCAGCCCTCATCCCAACTCTCTGCCCCAGCCCTGAGCCCCTCCCACACCCCAAGCCCTTCATCCTCAGCTCCATTGGGTCGCAGGTTCAACAATTTTCGTCAACTAGGTCACCAGAAAAAATGTTTGAAAACTACTGCTCTAAGAGGCTAGCAGCAGTTACTCTTGAGCCAGTGAGGCCAACAGCAGATACCTGCCTTCTCTTCTTCATCCTAAAGCACCACCTTTCACATCTAAGGAGGTGCTGTGCTGGTAGTCCAGGCCTAGTAGTGACATCCACTGAGTTCTCAGGGCCACTGCAGCGGCAGAGACCAAGTGATGAACATGGCCCCACAGTCTATACTCACCATGCTGCTCATCTCGCTCATACTTTAAACCCCAAGGCTCTCATGCACTCCTTGTGAGCCTCAATAAGGGGCCCGCAGTGCTCCTCCCCTTTCTCAATGATGCTGCAAGGCAAAGAGATTTCCCTGGTTAGCTAGCAAAACGGACACCATGTAATCCTCAGATCTGCAGGACCAAAGGACTCTCACAGGTGAAGGGTTCATGAAGGGAAGAAATTGTATAACAGATTTCATAGTAAGCAGGCCATAAAACACTCTGATTTAATATACGGTTGCCCTTACACTCAGCTGATTTGTTTGACTTTCCCTGCTTGTTTTTTAAAGATTTTAAATTGAAAAGACAGTAGTTTCAAATTAATTTGCTGTACAGTTTACCTCAGAGAGAATTAACTGGCTTACTTCAGAGAGCTTATCCTCATCTAGTTATTGCATGTGGAAACGAGAGGACACCTAGTAAAGATACTGACTGTCTCCCATCCTTCCCCACAGGAACGAAGCCACAGGCTTCTCTCAGATAAGATGGCTGTCATTTCCCTACAGCCTTTTCAAGTGGAAGGGAGGCTCCTCTTAGTAAAGAAGGCCATTGTCTCTCACAGCTTGCAATGGAAGCCAAGCTGACTTTGAGGAAGATGGCTGCCAGCTGGGCTCTGTGCTCAGAGAACCTGGACAATATAAGGAGACAAGGGAATGTTAACATTACAGGCATACTCATTAATCTTTTCATTTTTGCTGCACAGTTCCAAACTCACTTGATACCAATGAGTTAAACTTTTGCCCGTGTTATACTCAAGGCAGTATTTTTTTTTCTTCTAGGAGTTTGTGCTATTTATTTATTTTTTTAAATAAAAAGAGATTCTGAAAAAAGGTGAAACCTCAAATCGGGGTGAGGGGGGTGAAGGTGGTTTTGAAAACTTGAGCTTAACAATGAGGGGGACACACGCTTTGTAGCTTGTGTAGGCCACATGCATTGTACTCATCAGGGGCTCCTTGCATCCTCTCACAACCTCCCTGTGTGCCTCTCTATTTACTTATTGCAACTCTCCCATAGCTCCACCACATGCCAGGGTGTCATTCTCAAGGTCCCTGCATTCTCATCAACACTCCCCATGTGTCCATTCCCTTGCAGGTCCCTACTTCACTCCCCTGCCCCCACAATCACAAAGTAGATTCTCCCTGTCCCCACTCTCCTCTGGGTCCTGGCTTCTCCCTGACCACAGTCCTCTCTGGGTCCCTGTTTCCTCACAGCTCCACCTCTACTTTTCTCTTCCACTCTGGGTTGCTGTTTCCCACACCCCCACTGCTCCACTCCCCTCATGTCCTCACTACCACTGGTCCCCATTCACTGCACACACTTCAAACCCTCCCTGTAAGGCTCTTATTTTTGTAGAATCCAGGCTACAGACAACTCCCTGTGCCGATAGTTAAGCTGCATAATCTGACAAGTGTAGGCAGCAGCAAGGGGTGGCAGAAAGATCCTTTTGCCTGCAGTACCAGGCAGTCTAGGGGCCCTGATTTTTCTGTGAGTAAGGCTTTTCCAGTGCCTGAGTTGCATCAAAATCTTTTGGGCCCATTGATACCTAGAACATCCCTGAAATTTTGGAATTGATCAAATATAGCATTCCAAAGTTATCACGTTACTGACAACCAGAAATGCCACTGAGTTGATTTGAGTGTTAAACCTTGAGTCACTTGGCCAACTACAGAACTTCAGAACACAAGACTACATTAGAAAATTAAAACATGTTCAGATATATACTTTTACTTTCCTCCAAAAGTATTCAAGTTTGTCACCTTCCAGGTCTGTGCAAAGTTCCCATTAAAAGGAAAATTCTGGAAAAATTTTGAACCATGGAGCTACTTTTGGCATCTCCCTATTAGGGTAGAACATTTGTAGCTGTAAGGGGTAGTACCAGTAGTTACAAGGCCATAAATATGATTAAGAATAGTTATCAAGTTGAACCTAAAGAGACGTCAAGTAATACATTGAGTTATTTGGGAAAAATATGTGTGGGTTAATGATTCCAGTGATGTGGAACAAGCACACTTCATGTTCATGTTTGCACCAAAGTACTTTACACACACAAAAAACAGTTCTCTTTTGCAAGCCACCAAATTCTAGTGGCTTAAGCAGGGGTCCAGCAGTCAGGAGAACTGTGTCCTATTCCTGGTTCTGTCATTAACTCACAGCATGATGTTAGGTAAGTCATTTAGGTCATAATTTTTAGTCACTACATACCTATGCCTCAGTTTCTCCTCTAAAATGTAGGTCTGATACTGACACACCTCAGTAGAGGACTACGAGTAAGGATATGATTAGTCACAGAGATCACACATTCCGTGACCTCACCGGACCTCGGTGACTTCTTCAGCTTCAGCCCCTGCCGCAGCAGTTGCGGCTGCCCACAGCCAGAGCTGTCACCCCATCCCACGGCAGTGGCCAGAGCTGTCAACAGCCAGGGCCAGAGCTGTCTATCCATGACTCCTCTCCAATGGCTAGAGCAGGAGCTGTCCCTCACTCTTTCCCACATGGCCAGGGATGGAGTTAAAGCTGTCCCCTTCTCCTTGCAGTGGCAGAGGCTGTCAGTCCCATCCCCCCAGTCCCCTGGGCAGTCACACACATACAACCCAGGTTATTTTTAGTAAAAGTCACAGACAAGTCACAGGCTTCCGTGAATTTTTGTTTATTGGCTGTAACCCATCCGTGACTTTTACTAAAAATAATTGTGACCAAATCTTAACCTTAGCTATGAGACTTCAATTAGGGCCCGTAAAATGCTAAGAAGTGGCAAGTGTAAGACAGGAAGCCCAGTCTGTTGCAGAGCTTGCTTTGATTTTCCAATACCACCATTTTCCCACAGGAAGATGAAGGGTATTTCCTACCATAGCTGTCCTACTCATAATCCTGAGAAAATTAAGATTTGATGCTAATTTATCAGACAGTGTTAGGCTCAGAAAACAGGATTTGGAGCACAAGAGCTCCCCATTAAAGAAGCAATACATCTCAAGTAAAGCATAAAGCCGAATGCTATATAAATTCTCCCGAGGGCAAAGGGCAAAGAAACTCAGAATTCCATCACCAATACATGATGAATTAGCCATTATAAGACAAGTGGGAGACATTAGCCTATTGCCTCTAAACTGGCTTATTTCCATTCTTTCAGCATTTTATTATCACAGAAATTGGAAATGGAAGAACCCTATTAAGTCTGAGATCCTCTCTCCTCCATCCTTGTCCAGGGCAGAATTATGTCATGCAGTGCAGTGCTTTGTCTAGAGATGACCCCAAACCTAAAAATTATGGGCAAGTTCACAAATGAACTCCACATATCAGGCCCTTCTCTACTTTGGAATAACCCAACCATAGAGAAAGTTTAAATTCCTTCAGTTAGTGGTGATTGGGTTATGTCCTGAAGCAATAGGTTTTATATTCATTTTACAAAACAAACTTTTTATACTGTCTACTGTAATAGTGGATGGTCTCATTATCTACATTAAGTGCCTAAACTTTTTTCATATCCTAAGAACTTATCCTCAAAGATATCTAGTGGCAGTTAGTGCTACTGGATAATTATCTGTTGTGTAAAATAGCCTAGTTTTAAAATGTCCAGTGGAAGGGAGTACCTGCCTTTTCCCTTGAGGAAGTATTCCCTGGCCTACCATGCCCCACAATCAGGAAGTTATCTTGATGTTTAGCCTATATTGTCGTTATTTTAATTTTTAACTACCCAAGACAGAAAACCAAGTAACATATACCACTTTGTATCACCCTAAATTATTCCTGTCTCCAACTGTGGGGTTTATATTTTGCGACCATAGATGGTTATTATTTATTTAAGAGCCACTGATTTGCTGACTTTCAAACCAACAGAGTTCCTGCCCCAAAGAGGATCAGCACGCTCTCCATGGACCATTAGAGACCTACTTCACTATAGCATTTTCACTCAACTCAAATAATGTTAAAATGATAAAAGTAAACTGGTTTCTGAAGTTCTACTGCAATAATCTAAAGTGCTATTAGTAACAATTAAAGACATTAAAATGGGTATATATTATTTTTAACCCATGTATCTAATTATTGTTGCTATTCTCTCCCCTCTAAAGGGGAGAATGCCGCTTAGTGAGATAAAATTTCCCCAGTGAGGCCAAGGTTCATTATGAGATGCTAAACATCATTCTACTCTACAAGTATGCAGACAAATAGTAGTAAAAACTTCACAAATTAGGATTTAACTTGTATTAAAAGTCTTAAAAGTCTGAAGCAACGAGAGTCTGTTGCATGGGTCATAAGAACGTGTAGAGAGCTAGTCAGTTTCAGTTAATAGTTTCTGATACTATGTGTGTCCTGAAACCACTTACCAATTTTGGTGTTTTAAAAAAGGTAAAATACGTGTTTTTCTGACTGCTATGTGCAAATCCCAAAAGCAACACGAGAAACTGATGATACAGAAAGTGCAGTGAAATATACGCTACAGAAGACAACTATAGGGAACTGACTATACAGGAAGGGTTGTCATATGCATAAATAAAACATAACACTGAGAAGTGTTCCTCTCTGTTACTTGTAATGACAGTAGAAAAACAAATTTTCAGGTGGAAGTGAGATTTTTAATTTGGTATATGCATTTAATATCCCCACTCAAACACACACTTCCTTATCTTGTGAACTTGCAGTGTCACAAGAGTCTAGGTGTATTATTTCTCAAGAGGGAGTGCTATGAGGCTGGTAGCTGTCTATGCAGAAAGGAGATACTTGTAGATGATTTGCACTCACGAGTGAAAACACTGAGGGGAAAAAAAAAGGAAATGTGTAGGGAGGTCCAAAGTGATAAATAACAGGATAAAACTTAATTAAGAAAAATTAGGATGCATATTAAGAAGAGTCCTTTAGCAGTGTGAGCTATTAAGGTTTGTCTACACTTACTGGAGGATCGATGCTGTGACGGGTCCTGCTAAATTGACTGCCGATCACTCTCCCGTCGACTCCCCTTACTCTTCTCAATCAGGTGGAGTACAGGAGTCGACGGGAGAGCGTCTCCCATCAACGTTGCGCAGTGTGGACCCCACAGTAAGTAGATCTAAGCTATGTCGATTTGAGTTACGCTATTCACGTAACTTGAATTGTGTAGCTTAGATCTACTTTTCCCTTTAGTGTAGACAAGGTCTGAGACCACGGATTACTCTCTCAAGGGAAGTAAAGCAAGTCCCAGAACCTGAGACATGTAAACTAGAAAGGGCAAAACATACTACAGTGTACCATCCTGTGACAGTTGAGAAGATTAACTAATTCTGACCTAACAAGTAACTCCCTCCACCTCCAACCCAGTATGAATTTCTGATGATAGTGGTATATAAAAACTAAAAAAATGCTTAGCAGATTGGGCCTTCTAGCTTTGCTCTCTGAAACTCCCTCCCCTATATTTATTTGGTTGGAGTACCTCAAAAGGCAGAAAGCTAATTTATAATCACACTAAGACAATATATTAAGAAAAATAAGAGTAATGATTAGACCCCATAGACCTGAACACACACTGGATTTTTCTGGAGCGTTATTTTTGCATCACCGCTGGTGATGGAATTTTAAAAATCAACATATTGGACTAAAGTAGTTTCCTGATAATTTAAAGAGAACTCATATCAGTTTTATCAATTGGTGATGCTGCCAAAACAAATCCCAAACAGTAAGTAATCATTGCCTGAAAAAGGCAGGTGATCCCCTGGGAACTAAAATATCATCTATAGGGAAGTTAGTTATTTGTTTTTGAGGGACTGGACTAATGTATAATTAAAATGGAGAAAAGTTCCAGACAGAGTTCTGGCAACTGAAAACCCTTACAAGGCAAAGGCAATACAGGCAATGACTGAGGAAGCTCCCCCAGCACCACTGCAAGTCCTTGGCTGCATCCTAGAAGCATTTCCAGGCTGGCTGAGGGGATGGATCAGTTGACAATTGCCCTGTTGGTTCCCTCTGAAGCAACTGGCACCAGCCACTGCTGGATAACAGGCTACTGGGCTAGATACTCCATTAGTCTCACCAAGTACAGTCATTCTTATAAGGCTCAGTTTCCATTCCCTATCAGTCACTAGCCTACACGTACGCTAGGAGAGGGAACTGATTAGTGGCTGTTATAATGGTGATTTTGGCAGGGGTCATCTGTCCCCTGGGAACCAGCCTGAGGCTCCGGCTACACTTAAAACTGGTATGGGCAGCACTATGTTGGTCAGGGTGTGGGGCCAGGGAAGGCCACACCGGGGTGACACAGCTATGCTGACAACACCCCTGATGAAAGACGAAGGCGTCTTGTGACACAGTCCCGCTCTAGGCTTCCCCTTTAGCCGGACCCAGCTGTGTCACTCAGAGGTGTGAGCAAGGTCACACCCCCAGGGCTGCAGTTACGCCGACCTGACCTAGCGCCCCCCGTACACACACAGACACACACCACCAGGCTGACGGAGGGATGTATCTGGGGGCTCGGGGAGGCGGAGTCACTGCAGCCTGCGCCAGGGCAAAGCCCATGTGCTGCCGCAGGAAGCGTCACCCTCCCGGGCCCGGCCTGGCCCGAGCAGCCCCGTTACTGGGCCCCGCGGGGGGGCGGCGCACGCTGGTTACCAGGCATCTCGCGCCTTCTTGGTCTCGGGGCAGGCGCAACAGGGCTTCAGCGGCTTCTCCTCCTGCGGCTCGGGGCCCGGGGGCTCGCAGCTGGCGGACGTCAGGCTCGACATCTTCAGCGGTGGCGGCTTGGCAGGATCCCTGCGGACACACGGGGCCGGTCAGAGCCCGCTCCGCCCGCCCGGCCCCCAACGCCCGCTGCACCCGCCCCCGCGGGGACCCTCGGCACAGACCGGACCCCTCCCCCCCGCTCACATGCGCAACCCTCGCACGCTCCTACCGGGTTCCGCGCACGGATCGTCAATGCGCATGCGCAGGTCGGGCCGTGACTTCTTCCCTCAGCGGCCTCCCGTGACCCGATACTTACTGCGCCTGCGCGCCCATTCAGGGGCACGCCGGGAAATGGAGTTTTGCGTAGAGAGACGCTATCGCTGCGCGCTTCTGCTCGCCCCGCGTGTGTTCCCTTTACCGACTCGTGCCCACCCCCACTTGCCCCTCCCTATTCCCCTTTCCCTTCCCGTCCCTTCCCCCGTTGCTCTGCACCCCCAGGGGGTGGCGAGGCTGCTCGGCCCTGAGGAAACGCGTTTCACTGTGCTTGTGTTTGGTAGCGCGGCCGCCCTCAGGTGGGAGCAGTGGCGGGCGAACACGCCCCATACTGTGTGATCCACCCTTACAGCCCCTTCAGGCCAAGGGGAGGAGTGGGACTGCTACTGAGTGACCTGCCGCTTACAGACCCATCTCCTACTAGGGCCTAGTGCAGGGCACTGCAGCCTCTTCCTATAGCTGAGCCTGAGCAGAGAGCAGATATCTCTTCCTTGCATCTGCCCCAACAACTTGTTCTGGGAGCAGGTAGTAGTGTCTGGGTGAGGAAGAGGGAGGCTGACCTTGCCAAGCTGCTGGGGCTACCCAGCCCTGTGAGACAGTGTTAGCCCTTTCAACCTCAGCAAGTGGGAGCTTGGCTGCAATGAAGCAGTGTGACAACTCCCTGACTCTACCTTGCCAGCAAACTGCTCAGGGGTCTCCCAGCCCAACCTTGCTTAGCGGTAACAGTGAACTCCAGCCCCGAAGCTTTTCAGAGATAGCTCTCCGCAATGCACAGCCTATCACTGCATCTGACGAAGTGGGTATTCACCCAGGAAAGCTCATGCTCCAAAACGTCTGTTAGTCTATAAGGTCCACAGGATTCTTTGCTGCTTTTACAGATCCAGACTAACACGACTAGCCCTCTGATACTTGACAGCCTATCACTGTACATTCACAGAAAATATTAAATTTGCTGTTCCTTTAAAGAGACAAAAACAGCAGCTTGTTATCTTGACTGGAGTTAACAGGCACCTCAATTCGATCAAAACACTAGGTTGGTTTAGATCAAAAGTAAAACTAGGTTAATTCAATCAACAATGGGTTTTAAGTGAGTTCAACTATAAAGAATACAAGATGGAAGGTTATAAACAAACTGAAATAAAAATATGCTTTCTAATGGCTAAGGCTTAACTTAACAAGTTACAGTCTTTGTTCAAGGTAGTTTTCTCACCAATCTGTTTTCCAGCAATGACTGACTAGCTCTTAGTCAGGATCCCCATAGAGTCCATGATACTGATTTTCCTTGTCTCCTCAGGTGACAGGATAACTTAGGTATTCTTTGCCCCTCTCTTTATAGTTCAGTAAGCTTTTGAAATGTATTCTGAAATGTAGCCCCAGATAAAGTTCCTAATGCCAGAAAACTTCCCCCAAACAAGTGTTATTGGACTTAAGAACCTGCGAAAACTGTCCCGAAAAAGCATGCAATGAGGGCTGCATTTGGGTATCATGATGCTGGGTGGGATTTGCATCATGAAGTTGGTGGCATTTGCAGCAAAATGTCTTGATGCTGGGCAGGATTTGAGGCAAAAAATGCAGTGGAGCACCATTCAAGAAAAAGGAAAGTGGATCTGAGAGACAAGTTTACCTACATGCCATGACTGCCTGAAAATAGCCACCCAATGCCACACAAACTAGCCAAAAGTAGCTTATAATAAGCTGAAGTGAGCTGCGATCTCTTCCTGCAACCTCTGATACAAATAAATATCCCATTGAATTTGGCCAAACCTGGTTTAAGGTGTTGGCTTCTTTCCTTTGTCTGGAGAAAACCTACTTATCAATTTCCTGACAGGCCTGGTTTAAACACATTTTAGTTATAATTGCAGCCAAGAGCAACTCTAGACATTTTGCCGCCCCAAGCACAGTGGCATGCTGTGGGGGGCGTTCTGCCGGTTGCCGGTCCTGCGGCTCCGGTGGACCTCCTGCAGGTGTGCCTGCGGAGGGTCTGCTGGTCCTGCGGCTTCGGTGGTCCTCCCGCAGGCGTGCCTGCAGAGGGTCCGCTGGTCCCGTGGCTCCACCGAAGCCGCGGGACCAGCAGACCCTCCCCAGGCACGCCTGCGGGACATCCACCGGAGCCGCAGGACCAGCGGACCCTCTGCAGGCATGCCGCCAAAGGCAGCCTGCTTGCCGCCCTCCCGGCGACCAGCAGAGCGCCCCCCGCGGCATGCCGCCCCAAGCATGCGCTTGGTGTGCTGGGGCCTGGAGCTGCCCCTGATTGCAGCACATCTGTATAAGCTTTTGTGGGTTGACCATACATCATATATCATGCTAGATTATTTATGATCAGTAACTTTTCCAATGACATATGTATGACATCTTTTAGATACAGATTATAACAATAATGAGTTGGGGTCAGGCCAGCTGAAACTCTCTGCTAGATACCAGAGAGCCCCTTGCCTTCTGGCATAGGGATGCTCTTTTAGGGTCACACTGCTATACACTGGCATCCACCCTCACAAAGGAGCCCACATATACTCTCCTAGTTGGGTTTTCTGTATGCGCTCTCTTCACACCACCACTACAATGCATTTAAGCCTCATAAATTACACTGCTCCTCGTATAAAACCATACAGTCCAACACCTTTCAGAAGAGTAAACTCCACAGGTTCTGGCTATCTGGTTGTACTCTGCTATTGGTTCACATCTAGTGTACTGTCTAGTATACTCTCAGCATAGTGGAGTCCTAAATTTGTTGTACAAGTAAATGGAGTCTCAATCTGGTGATATACTGACAAACACTCATCAAGAGATAAAGAGTGAGTAGAGAAATGATTTGCCCAAAGTCATCCATAGAATCAGGAACAGAACTCATGTCTCCTGACTCCCACATTAGGGCTCTATCAACTAGACTCTGCTGGTTTTGGATTATAGTTTGTCTTTTTCCTCCCTATGTGATTGCAGGAAATTCTATGTTGTCTTCATGTTTGGGGTCAGTGTACTTACCTTTTTCACCACTCCCATTGACCTAGCTTTTGGAGAGGAACTAAACAATATATATGGGATGTTTATTTTCAATCTGGTCTCAGATGAACTCTCTCTCATCGACCTTATCTTGAATTTCAGATTATGAGTTATTACTGGAGAAAGCGAGGTAAGAGAAAGCACTGGGGATAGGGACAAGGACTTACTGATACCTAGCAAATGCCTTACACTATCCTGTAAGTTTGAGAAAATGCTTATATTCTTAGGGATTTCTTTCATCAGTATTTTCTCTCCATTTTATGACTAGCTAGCAAGCTTGGATCTAAAATTTATTCGGAAGGCCTACCTCACGTCCTGATTTGTCCCGGACTTTCTCTCTGCACTTCCTACAGATTTCATTATAATCATCCTAAAGGTAAAAGACAGAGAGAAGTTCCACCTTTCCCCTCTCCCATATCTCTCTCCTTTTGAAGAAATAGCATAATAGAAGGTAACATAAGATACACCTACGCTCCACTTCATTGTCTTTCCATTCATTTTCAGGTGGTATTTGAATATAGAACTTCATTCCCTTGTCTATGTCATTTACTTTTTTCCTCCCTCTTGTTTAATTTTTATTTCACAAAGCATTTCAGAAAACACTTTCTATGAAAGACTGCAAAATAAATACAATAGGTTTTCACAAGGAAATTTATTATAGCAGGTATGTGTCTACAAAATACTAGTACATTAGGTAAAGTTGTATTACACTTACATATTATTAACTATTTTTATGGACTGATCATTGCTATATTGGCATTCCATTGTGCATGTTCATTGTGGCTCCATTATACTTTATTTATGCACAGTACTGTACCCTTCATTCTTTCATTTGTGGGTTTTTGTAAATCTGGAAAACTTTGCAAATAAATATGGAGGGAAAATGGGGGGAATTAACCACCTTCCAATTACTAACCACCACTTTTTTTTTAACCTACCCTCATATGTCTGGCTTTGCTAAAGAAACAAGTGCTCAGATACTACAGTGATGGCCACAGTATGACAGTGTGGATAGATTATATTGTGTTTGTTTGAGTTGAACTATACATAGCGAACTATCTTTCTTGCAAGAAAGTTGCATGATCAGTTGCATATCTTTTGTTACCAGTTGTCTGGACATCAAGATCAGTTCAACAGGAAAAAGAGTTTTTAGTGGTCAGCCAGATATGGACAAGAATTTTAATATAAAGATTAGTATTACAGCTTTGCCACTTCTATCATCCTGTTACATGTTTGTCCTGAGGTAGATTCAAAGATTCAGCATAACCATGACAGACAAGTTATAATGCAAGTGATTCAAGTTGTCTTAATTGCCCGTGTTCTGAAACTCTTGCGCATTGTAAGAATGAAGAGGTACATTGAAGAGTGGGATCAGGTCAGTGTACTTGCCAACTTATCAGCATTTTTGTGTGATTTCTGATTATGAGGGCAACAAAAATGATTAGGGGTATGGAACAGCTTCCATATGAGGAGAGATCAGTAAGGCTGGGACTTTTCAGCTTGGAAAAGAGATGACTAAGGGGGGGATATGATAGCAGTCTATAAAATTATGATTGGTATTGAGAAAGTAAATAAGGAAGTGTTATTTACTCCTTCTCATAACACAAGAACTAGTGGGTCACCAAGTGAAATTAATAGGCAGCAGGTTTAAAACAAATAAAAGGAAGTATTTCTTCACATAACAAACAGTCAACCTGTGGAACTCTTTGCCAGAGGATGTTGTGAAGGCCAAGACTATAACAGGGTTTTTTTTAAAAAAATCTAGGTAAATTAATAGTGGATAGGTCCATCAATGGCTATTAGCCAGGATGGGCAGGGATGGTGTCCCTAGCCTCTGTTTGCCAAAAGCTGAGAATGAGTGACAGGAGATGGATCACTTGATGATTACCTGTTCTGTTCATTCCCCTGGGGCACCTGGCATTGGCCACTGTTGGAAGAAGGATACTGGGCTCTGTGGACCTTTGGTCTGACCCAGTATGGCCATTTTTATGTTCTTAAAGTTAGGTTCCCAAAACTTTGCCCAGCTGATGGCCACATTTGGTAACAGGAACCAGTTTCAAAGTTGTCCTCATTTTAATATAGCTTTGTGATCATTCAGGACCAAAGATCCCAGCAGACTATACTCCATGTGAAAATGGAGATCAAGAGCATCATATACTGGGACCTGTAGCCTCTGTTGTGTTGAAGATGAGCAGGGTTTCTGGAAGCATTATAGAACACCATGTGCTGTACTTTGACTATTCCAGAATACAATAAAGGAGGAGTCAAAAAAACTTATGTCATCCAGTACCATCAGATTCCTTTCTTTTTATCATTCTATCCATATTTTGTTCCTACAGTTTGACAGTTTAATGTCTGATGAAAATAACGCTACCACTGATATGCAAGAGCATAGGAATGGTCATATTGGATCCTTTCTTTGGACATAGAGCTTCAACAGTGGCACCTCTTCAGTAACCACTCCAGGGTGCCTGAAGGAGTTAAGCAATTCAGCCCCATGGGCTGGATGTATGGAGATCTGAGGATCATTTTCAGGGGTTAGAGTTCTTTGATCCTTGTTGTGTTGAGCTTGGGACATCATGATGGGAAGAGAGCATCCAGCCAAAAACTGGATGATACTCATCCCGTCTGGGATCTAACCTTGGGAACATATGCCATCAGCTGCCAGGGATTCTGCTCTTCACTGTTCAGTCCAAGAATAGCAATTTAATAAATTAATAAATCACCATCCATGATTTGCTTATATAACTGAGACCTGGCTGGATAATGCTGCAGGGCCCTTAGCCTGTAGCATTTTCAGTCAAGTATTTGGTTTAGCATGAGCAGAGAAAGGCTACTGTAGATGTGTTGCTAGCATCTGATGTCAAATGTATGAAGTGCCTGACTCAAAACATTGATTTGTTTGGTGATATTCACCTGTAATTAAATTAGGAATAGCTATGATGTACAGGCTTTTGCACTTCTACACTTCAGACTCCCTAATGCATTGATCAAATATTTATCTGGTTTGGTCTTAGGTTGACACGCTTCTTATCTTCAGTGACTTCTGTGTCCACGTGGATAATGGTGCTTCAGAGTTAGCTCATGAGCTCATGGCTGCCTTGACAATCATGAGCCTGTGGTGATTTCTGACTCAGTGCATGTGGGAGAACACATTTTGGATCTTGATTTTGAACTGGGATGAATCATTTGGGGTGGACAGTATACCTTGTTCTGACTGTTACCTTCTTCTGTTTGAAGACAGGGCTCAATGTACTTTATGTGGGGTTTGTAGACCTATTTTATTGGTGACTGGCCAAGACCAGGGGATGAGTAAATTGAAGCTAAATCCAGGTAAGATGGAAGTGATACTAGCTGTTTGGGGAAAGCATCACAAAAATATGGCAGGTTAGCATCAGCCCCTAATACTGAGCTTGCTCTTGTCCTCCTGTAAACTTGTAGCTTCCATAGAAGGAAGTATAACCATTGGCATTTGCTCCTTTAGTTAACAGATCTGATAGAGAACACTTCCTAGATCATTTTTGAGATTGTTCTCCAGTTTGGAATACTCTATACGGTAGTTCACTGGAACGCCTGCATCCAGTTCTACACTGAGAACTTACTTCAATTTCCAGTTAACTCTTGGGTTTACCAGCAGAACCTCACGGTAAGCAGAAACCAGGGACAGGAGAAGCTCAGAGATTTATAAATGCTTTCACACATTTTATAATGTTTTTATGTAATAGGTTTTGGCCTGTAATCACACCATCTTGTTCTGGGATTCCATCAGCTCTCACCAGGTCAAGTGGGGTGTTACACCAATTTTTCTATTGTCTATAGAGAAATTATAAAATAAATACATAAAAATTAAGTGCTTAGAAAGCTAGTAGAATGTCAGCTAAGTAACATTTAATCTCCTCTGTTTGTGTTTGAAATTAGAATGCCTGGTGGGTGGAACAGTATTCCTTTAGCATCTTCCGTGCCCTGTCACACATCCTTAGCATAGGTTATGGCTCTGTTAACCCACCTACAGGTAACCATTCTGATATTTCTTGAGGTCTGTTGATGGTATTGTTATAGCCCACATAATTATTTTTCTGGTTTTACTTTGTTCCATTTGAACACTGTGCTAGTGACAACTCTTGTACAGTATTCAGGCCTGCAAGTGACAGGCACTCTTTTGACAATCCTAGTGGTAGTAATGATTCCAGCAATAGCTCTCAGTTGCTTTGTCCAGCAACAACTTTAAATGATGCCAGTGTGACAGGTTGGATCACAGAACCCACCTTGGGATCTGCCACCTGATGTGCCAAGACTACTTCTGCCCCTGCTTTCCCTGCCAGCTCAAGACCCCAGCACTCTGTCTTGCTGAGCCAGACACGCCCGTCTGCTCCAGCACAGACCCAGGGTCTGAATTACTTGCCCTAAAGCTGCAGGCTTGACTGAAAACAGTTTACAGAAGTGTTCTTGTCTCTAACACTCAGATGCCCAACTCTCAATGGGGTCTAAACCCAAATAAATCTGTTTTACCCTGTATAAAGCTTATACAGGTTAAACTCATAAATTGTTCGCCCTCTGTAACACTGATAGAGAGATATGCACAGCTGTTTGCCCACCCAGGTATTAACACATACTCTGAGTTAATTAATAAGTAAAAAGTTATTTTATTAAATACAGAATGTAGGATTTAAGTGGTTCCAAGTAGTAACAGACAGAACAAAGTAAGTCACCAAGCAAAATATAATAAAACACGCAAATCTATGTCTAATCAAACTGAATACAGATAATCTCACCTTTAGAGATGCTTCAGTAAGTTTTTTCCTCAGACTGGACACCTTGCAGCCTGGACACCTTTCCTCTGGTACAGCTCTTGTTCCAGCTCAGGTGGTAGCTACGGGATTCTTCGTGATGGCCCTCCCCTTTGTTTTGTTCTAACCCTTTATATATCTTTTGCATAAGGCGGGAATCCTTTATCCCTCTCTGGGTTCCCACCCCACCTTCTCAATGGAAATACACCAAGTTAAAGATGGATTCCAGTTCAGGTGACATGATCACATGTCACTGCAAGACTTCATTGCCCACTTGCCAGCACACACGTATACTGGAAGACTTACAGGTAAAACACACCCATCTGCAGATAATTGTCCTGGTTAATGGGAGTCATCAAGATTCCAAACTACCATAAATAGCCCACTCTTTGCATAATTACAATAGGCCCTCAGAGTTATATTTCATATTTCTAGGTTCAGATACAAGAGTGGTACATTTATACAAATAGGATGATCACACTCAGTAGATTATAAGCTTACAAGATATCTTACAAGAGACCTTTTGCATAAAACATATTCCAGTTATATTAGCATATTTTCATAAAATCATATCGAGTGCAACATCACAGCCAGGGTTAAGGCTGGCCAATGAATCGGGGAGCTGTAACCAACTACCTAGTCGCCTTCCTTTCTCTCCTGTACTGAGCCTCTTGAATCTTGCCTCTAGTTTTTGGATCAAATGTGCAAATTATAGATAGCAATAGAGATGAATTATCAGAGGAGAGAGAATATGTACATAAGCAGTCAGATACTATGGTGATATGGACCATTTAGGTACATTGTAGATTTAAGGCATTGAATGCATTGGTGTGTTGGTGAGTAGGGCTGCATGCTGGCAGGCACAACACCTCTGAGAGCTCCGGGGAGAAGAAAAGAGAGTGCACACTGTTACAGCATCTGCTATATCTTTTAACAAGATTTAACCAGATTCAAAGAGGTATTAGACATTTATAATAATAATAAAACACTCAGAGTTATAATAATTAGTGCTAAAAAGAGTTTTGGAAGGGATAACAAGCCTCACGCATCAGGGTTTAAGCCAATTTCTAATTAGGGGTTAGGACAAAGGTGGGCAAACTATGGCCTGCGGGCCACATCCGGCCCGCAGAACCCTCCTGCCCGGCCCCTGAGCTCCTGGCCTGGGAAACTATCCCCTGGTCCCTTCCCCACTGTTCCCCTTCCCCCACAACCTCAGCTTGTCCCACTGCTGGCACAATGCTTTGGGTGGTGGGGCTGTGAGCTCCTGGGGCAGCGCAGCTGCAGAGCCCAGCCTGACCCAGTGCTGTGCGCTGCGCGTTGGCATGGCTGGCTCTGGGCGGCATGGCTGTAGCACTGGCAGCCTCTGGTGCTTCAGGCAGCACGGTAAGGGGGCAGGGAGCAGGAGGGCGGGATTGGAGAAAGGGCAGGGGAGTTCAGGTGGGTGGTCAGGGGACGGGGCGGTCAGAGAGTGGGGAACGGGGTTGAATGGGGGCAGGGTCCAGGGGGGCAGTCAGGAAGGAGGGGGAGTTGGATGGGGTGGCAGAAGGCAGTTGGGCAGGGATTCCGGGGGCAGTCAGGGGCAGGGAGAAGGGGTGGTTGGATGGTGCAGAAGTCCCAGGGGGGAAGTCAGGAAGGAGGGAGGGTTGGATGGGGTGGGAGGGCAGTCAGGGGCAGGGAGAAGGGATGGTTGGATGGGGAAGGAGTCTCGGGGGGGCAGTCAGGAAGGAGTGGGAGTTGGATGGGGCAGTGGGGGGCAGTCAGGGGAAGAGGTTCTGGGGGCAGTCAGGGGAAAGGGAGAAGGGGTGGTTGGATGGGACAGGGGTCCTGGGGGGGCCATCAGGAAAGAGGGGAGGTTGGATGGGGTAGCGGGGGCAGGCAGGGGCAGGGGTTCCTGGGGCAGTTGGGGACAGGAAGAAGGGGTGGTTGGATGGGGTGAGGGTCCCGAGGGGCCATCAGAAATGAGAGGAGGGGTTGGATGGGGTGGCAGGGAGGGAGGCAGGGGACAGGGAGCAGGGTGGTGATGGATGGGGCAGGAGACCCGGGGGTGAGGGGTGTCAAGGAACAGGGGGGTTGGATGGGGCAGGAGTCCTGGGGAGGCACGTCCCCTCCCTTAACCAGCCCTCCATACAATTTACGAAACCCGATGCGGCCCTCAGGCCAAAAAGTTTGCCCACCCCTGAGTTAGTATGAGAGCTTCACAGAAGGCTGTTTATCCTACAACTGCTTACAGTGGGATTGTTACATTGCACTCCATATGCTTTATGATAATATGCTTATGAATGTGAATATGATGTAACTGAAATATGCTTTAGCAGAAGGTCTCTTGTATCATTACAAAGCTTATAATCTACTGAGTGTGTTCATCCTATTTGTATGCATGTATCGTTCTTGTATCTGAAACTAGAAATATGAAGTATAACTCTGAGGTCCTATTGTAATTATGCAAAGTGTGGACCATTAATGGTGGTTTAGAATCTTGATGACTTCCATTGACTAGGACAATTGGTTGTGGATGGTTTATTTACCTGTAAGCCTTCCTCTGTCTGCCAGCCCGAGGTTAATGATAGTGAAATCCATCTTAAATCTGGTACTTTTCCATTAAGAAGGAGGGTTGGGGACCCAGAGAGACAAAAGATTCCTGCCTTGTGCCAAAGCTATAAAAGGAGGTGGAGCAGGATAAAAGGGGCTGCCAGTCATGAGAAAGCCCCTGCTTTCCACCTAAGATGTCTGCTGGAACTAGTAAGGACTGTACCAGGGGAAAGGATTGGCCCAGACTAGGAAGGAGTCTAGTCTGTGAAAGAAGCTTATTGGAACATCTCTGAGGGTGAGATATTACTTGTAATCAGTTTCTTAATGTATTAGGCTTAGACTTGCATGTTTTTGCTTTATTTTGCGTGGTGACTTACTTTGTCCTGTCTGTTATTACTTGGAACCACTTAAATCCTACTTTTTATACTTAATAAAATCACTTTTGTTTATTAATGAACCCAGAGTAACTGATTAATACCTGAGGGAGCAAACAGCTGTGCATATCTCTCTATCGGTGTTATAGAGGGCGGACAATTTATGAGTTTATCTTGTATAAGCCTTATACAGAGTAAAACGGATTTATTTAGGGTTTGGATCCCATTGGGAGCTGGGTGTCAGGGTGCTGGAGGCAGGTAACCTGCTAAGCTGTTTTCAGTTAAGTCTGCAGCTTTGGAGGCGTGGCTCAGACCCTAAGTCTGTGTTGCAGCAGGCTATCATGTCTGGCTTAACAAGGCAAGGTTCTGGAGTCCCAAGCTGGCAGGGAAAACGGGCTCAGAGGTAATTCCAGCACGTCAGGTGATAGTCCCAACAGGGTCCCTGTAACCAAACCCATCACAGGGGTTTCTTGCATCTCCCTCACAGATGGATACTGGGCTAGATGGGTCTGATCCTAATGCTCGTCCCCAACCCTGAGCCCCCCCTGCAGCATGAACCCCTCATCCTCAGCCCCAACCCTCATCCCCCTGCGCTCCCTCCTATCTCCAAACTCCCTCCCAGAGCATGCACTCCCTCCCAGAGCATGCACCACCTCCCCTTTCCCACACACTCCTTCCCACCCTCAAACTCCCTCCCAGAGCATGCACCCCTCACCCTTTCCTACACCCCCACCCCCAGCCTGCACCCAAACTCCATCCCAAAGCCTGCACCCCTCACCCTCTCCTGCACACCCACCTCCTGCCCCAGCCCGGAGCCTGCACCCAGCACCCAAACTCCATCCCAAAGCCTGCACCCCTCCTGCACCCTAATCCCCAGCTCAGGGCCTGTACCCCAGAGCTCTCCCCGCAAATCCCTTCCAGAGCCTTAGGCAAGTGGGGGCGGAGTTTGGGGGGCAGGTTCTGGGCACCACCAAAATTTCTACAAACTTGCCACCTATGCCTGGGTCAGCGTGCCACCGGCAGCCCAGGGGTTCCACTGCGCAGTTGCTACTTCACGTCTCCCATCTCCCAGGCTTGCGGCGCCAATCAGCTGTTTGGCGCCGCAAGCCTGGGAGGAGAATTAGAGCAGGACAGCGTGCTCGGGGAGGACGCGAAGCAGAGGTGAGCTGGGGTGGGGAGGTACCGCAGGGCTCCTCGGGCCAGGGGGAGGGGAGCTGCCGCGGGGGCGGCGGGCACACTTCAGGGCGAGGAGCTGCTGCAAGGCTGGGGGGACACAAGATGGAAGTTTCGCCTAGGGCATGAAACTTCCTTGCACTGGCCCTGCATAACACTGTCAGTGTCCATTGTTTGTTCATATCACCGATCTCCAGCAATGCATTATAATTAGGTTTTAAAAATATATCTACTGTGACAGACCCAGAGCAGTGGGGTACAGGAGTCTGGTGGAGGGCAAATATACTGGTCACTGGATGAGAGTGACCAGAGCAGGGACTGCCCTAGAGTAATCAGGAACCTGCTAGAACCAATTAAGGCAGACAGGCTGATTAGAACACCTGCATCCAATCAAGGCAGGCTAATCAGGGCACCTGGCTTTAAAAAGGAGCTCACTCCAGTCAGGCGAGGAGGAGCCAGAGGAGAGGAAGTGCGTGTGAGGAGCTGAGAGCAAGAGGCACAAGGAGCTGAGAGTGAGAGGGTGTGCTGCTGGAGGACTAAGGAGTACAAGCGTTATCAGACACCAGGAAGAAGGTCCTGTGGTGAGGATAAAGAAGGTGTTTGGAGGAGGCCATAGGGACGTAGCCCAGGGAGTTGTAGCTGTCATGCAGCTGTTACAAGAAGCACTATAGACAGCTGCAATCCACAGGACCCTGGGCTGGAACCCAGAGTAGAGGGCGGGCCCGGGTTCCACCCAAACCTCCCAACTCCTGATCAGACACAGGAGGAGTTGACCCAGACTGTGGGGAAGATCACTGAGGTGAGCAAATCTGCCAATAAGCGCAGGACTCACCAAGGTAGAGGAGGAACTTTGTCACAATACTTAAATGTTTTACATTTCAAACTACCTGGATTTTTTTCTCTTCCTGGAGTTTTGGACCATAGGCGTGAGCAGCACATTTCATTAGGGTGGGCACCCAGGGAATTATTTTTTTTAAAGGCAAACATTTATTGAATACTCAATGATAAAGGACATTATTTTTATTCATCAAACAAACTGAAGTAACTAAAACTTAACTAAACTTAATTTTTTTTAAATTAACAACTAAACTTTACTTACATTAAAATGCAAAGCCACTTTTTTTTTTGAGACATTAGGGTGTGCCTGGGCACACCTGGCACACCCCGTATGCATGCCTATGTCTTAGACTCGACTAAAGTGCTTTTACTGACCCTACCTCAGGGCCTCCCGCACAAGAGCCTGACCCTACTCCCTGGGGGTCCTCCATCCTGCATGAGCATCCTGCCTTCTCTGCAGTCTCTCCCTCACTGAGTTCCCCACTACTCTGTTTGTATAATCTTTTCCTAACACTTTCAGAGCTGGGATCACTAATTACACTGCTCTACAGCCAAAAGGCTTCTGAAATAAATGTAGTCCAACTTTACTAATTCTGGGTCACTGAGAACGAAAATGATGCTTAAAATTGTTGATGGCTCTAGTTTTCAAGATATGCTATTGGGTCAGTATATACGACCCTTGACTTGGGAATGGCGGAGGATAAGTGAGTTATAAAGGGAAGGGATCTCAATTTAAACCAGAAATGACTAAAATACATATTTGACTGGATCTATGAATAAATCTATGACTGGATTTGGACAGTACTTGCTTTTTAGGCAAAACAATGAATGATGCAATCTGAAGCTGGTATTGCGTCATACATGATATGAATTGCATCATGTTATTCCTAGAAGTCATGGATGATGCAATCATAATGAAGCTTGCATCACTCTGCTGAACAAATTACCCTATATCAGCTCTAGAAATCATACAGTGTCGTGCTCTCTTATTTGTCAGTGTTTGATTTTGCAAAGGGACACATTTCTGTTTAGCCAAAGTGAGCAGAGATGCCTCGTACCTGTGTAAACAGTGCAGATAACTTCTGCTATGTTTGTGGTGAACTGACTTTTGCATCACAAAAGCTCAGTATAACCACTATGGTTAAGAAAGCCTATCACCTTTATTTTGGCTGCAAAATTGGAGATCAGGACAATAGGTGGGCCCCACACATATGCTGCAACACTTGTGCAACAAATCTTCGCCAGTGGTTGAACAGGAAAAGGAAATCTATGCCTTTTGCACTGCCAATGATTTGGAGAGAGCCAACAGATCATACCAGCAATTGTTACTTCTGCATGGTGCCTCCAGTTGGGAAAGTGTGTCAAAGAAGAAAAAGTGGACTGTGCATTATCCAAACGTTCCATCAGCTATACGCCCAGTACCCCACGGAGAAGGACTGCCGGTTCCTGATGCACCAGAATCCTTCTCACTTGAGTCAGTCGAGGAAGAAAAAGAGGATGAAACTTCTGGTCCTGAACCATCAATGTCACAGGACCCACATTTTCTCCCATCCTCCTCCTCTGAAGCACAGCTCATAACACAAGGTGAACTGAATGACCTTGTCAGGGATTTGGAACTACCCAAGAGTAAGGCAGAGCTGTTGGGCTCCAGACTACAGCAGTGGAATCTCCTGGCAGGCTATCAGGGCAAATGGAGCCCATCAATGCTTGCAGACTATTGCTGGACAGTGACAAGAGACAAGCCAAGAAGCGCTGAGTAGACACTGAATAGGGTTAAACGATGTACATAATAGTTTTTTGCCTTTTGTTTCATAATAAATTTTATTTATATAACCCTTTTGCTGATTTTTAAAGTGTTACATAAACAGAACAGGTGAAATATTATCATGTGTAACCCTTCTGCCCCTCTGAGTTGGCAGCAACAAGGGCCGGGTTCAGTATCCAGGGGTTCCGTTTCAGTAACACAATGCATAACCGGCTCGAGCCCCCACCCAGTGACCTGGGACACTCACATACCACAGCCCCCTGGGCGCCTCTAGGAGGCAATACTTCCCCTCTCGCAAGCACGGAGTCTGAGTGTAGCAAAATCTTTTTAATAAAGGAAGGAATCAATGCGGCATCCCATTGGAGAAACACCACAAACAGGGTTATAACACAAACCATAAACAAAAACCCACCTCCAAGTACGTTTGGCACTGTCCTTTTTCCCCTTAGGGTTTTAAGTCCAATCACCCCAAAGTCCAACAACCCAAAAGTCTCTGGTCAATGCCACCCCAGAGTTCAAGAGTTATCTGTAGAGGTCCCTCCCCCCAGCCTGGGTAGAAAGGGGCACCTTACGTGGTCCGGGGCCAACTGCCCTGCCTCTCCGTGGGTTCTGCTTCCACCTTCTCCACGAACTGCTCCGCTTCACCAGCTGCTCTGCTCCATGAGCCGCTCTGCAAAACTGCTCAGCTCCGCTCGCTCTGTGGGCCGCTCCACTCGTCCCACAGCTACTCCGCTCTGCCAGCCGCTCTGCTGCCACCAGCTGTCCCGTGATCCGCGCCAGCCGTCCCCGCAACTGCTCTACTCCGCCAGCTGCTCTGTTCCACAGTATATCTTCAGGCTTCCCCACTAGTTAGCACAGTACTCAGTGCTCTCAGCTCAGTCATTTCAGCTCTTTCGTGATTTCAACTCTTAGTGATCTCAGGTCTTAGTGGGGGAGCCCCAGTGCTAGTGCACCATTAGCCCAAAGTGCATTCAGCTCAGTAACCTGTATTTAGATTCTTGAGGGAATAGAAAAAATCAACTCTGACATTCCACAGTGGAGAGAGGAGGGGGTGCAACTGGTGCTTCTGGCTCCACAAGGAGCCTGCACCACCACCAGGCACAGATACCTGTCCCCAGCCTCTCTCAGTTCACTGGGTTTTGGAACCCATGTCCCTTGTCTAGCAAGTACCACCCAACTGAGGGTGAGTCATTTGTCACCAAGCAGTCCCACCGCTCAGCAGTCTGGGATAGGGTAGGTGTGCCTATGCAAATACACTCTCTGACATTCTTTCCACCAGATGTCAGGGTAGAGCTTATCCTGACTCTGCTTACATCCTCCCCCCAGCCAAGAATTTGTCGTCCCGACAAATCACATTCCCTACTATACCAACTTATTGGTCCCCTCCAAAAGGCATTAGATAGCCCACTTTAGCTTTCACAAACCTGTGTGCTAAATGTATAGGCTCCTCACTAATCACCCCAGGTGCATCGTAAGTTAACCGTTTCACTGGTCTTATTACCCTGTCTCGCCTATTGAGAATCTCTGTTGCTATGGTAGGGGGGACATCCTCTTGAGTGCCGGATGGGGAGGTTTCCTGTGAGTTCCCCTCAGATACTGGCATAGGCTCCTGCATTTCTAGTTCTATCAGTGGAGGGTCGCAGGTGCTCTGGACATCCTCCATCTGTATGTCACCACTGCCCAATACCCTGTGTAAGTCATTACACGAGGGTCCCACCAGTGGCTCAGGGATGTCAGGAATGGGCCTAAATACTTCTGCCATGGGGTTTAGGGCGGAAGAGGATGTGCTCTCTTCTGATTCAGCGGATCAAGACTGAAATCTTGTCTTCATCCCAGGATACACCATGGTTGTGTCTTCCTCCTCAGACTCACTGTCAGATGTGCCGAGTAGGGGTAGGTTAGCTGCAGGAGGCCGGCTGTTCACATTGGAAGGCTGCTTTGGTACAGCACCTTCGTTCTGCCCAGTTGCCCTGTTGTGGCCCATCTCATAAGGGCTGCCTACCAATTCTCCCACAGGGAGCAAAAGGTTTCTATGCACGGTTTTGGTCTGCCCTGGACCCTCTTCAGGTTTGATCTTGTAGACCGGCAGGTCTCCTAGCTTTTCCATCACTAAGTAAGGTATTGCCTTCCATCTGTCAGCTATCTTGTGTTTGCCAGCAATACCCAAATTTCGCAGCAGGACTCTGTCCCCTGGCTGGAGCTCTTGAAGACGCACCCTAGCATCATATCGCTGTTTGTTGCGGTCTGCATTCTTCCGAGCTGCAGACGTAGCTAAGTGATAAGCATCCCGTAGCTTTTCTCGTATTCGGGATACATATTGCTGATGCGTTTCATAGCTATCGCCATCCTCTGATACCCCAAAGCACAAATCTATGGGTAGTCTTGGTTCTCGCCCAAACATCAAGAGATATGGGGTGACCCCCGTGGCATCGTTCTTTGTGGCATTGTAGGCGTGCACCAGAAATGCAACATGTTGGCTCCAGGTTGCCTTCTGCTCTGGCCGCAAAGTCCCTAACATATCCAATAGGGTTCGGTTGAACCTCTCTGGCTGAGGGTCACCTTGTGGGTGGTAAGGCGTTGTCCTCGACTTTTTAATACCTGCTATCCTCAGCACCTCCTTCAGAAGGTGACTCTCAAAATCTCGTCCCTGATCCGAGTGTATCCGGGCTGGGAATCCATAAACTGAGAAATATTTTTCCCACAGTACTCGAGCGACAGTGGTGGCCCTCTGATCACGTGTGGGATATGCCTGCGCATATCGCGTATAATGGTCGGTCACTACTAGGATGTTCCCAATATTCCTCTTGTCCACTTCTAAAGACAAGAAATCAATGCAAACCAGCTCCAGAGGTTTGTTGCTGGTGATGTTCTTCAGATATGCAGCCCTCATGGGCAGAGTTTTCCTTTGAACACATCGCGCGCAGGTCTCACATTTCCTGCGAACATCTTCAGCCATCCGTGGCCAATAGAATCTACTGCGGATAAGTTCCAGGGTCCTCTCCATTCCTAAATGTCCAAAGTCATCATGCAGGGCCCTCATGGCCAGGGCTCTGTAATCTTTTGGCAGCACTAGTTGATTCCGTTGCTTTTGTAGAGGGTCTGTGGTCGTGCGGTGTAGCACTCCCTGAATCAGTTTTAGTTTGGTCCATTCTCTCAATAGTAGTTTGCCCTCTGGGGTAGGTGGGACAACCTCAGCTGGGCCTCGCCCCTCTCTTTTGGCAAGTAGTGTATCACGAATGTCAGTATCTTGCAGTTGGGCCTCTTGCCAGTCAGCCGTATTGAGCATGGGCAAGGGAGATTGGTCCAAAGCAATATAGTTTACTGAAGCAGAAGGCACGCATTCAGGGGGTAGGCGCAAAGTTTCAGCAACACATCCATGAAGGCTCTCATGGGCCTCCGGCTCTCGGCGACTTACACTGCAAATAGCTCTCACTCCATCCGTGGGTATCACAGCAAGTCGTGGTGCCTGTGGACGCCTGGACAATGCATCTGCATCTACATTGCTTCTCCCTGATCGGTATTGAATGCTGAAGTCATAGCTAGCCAAAGCGGCCACCCATCTTTGCCCTGTATCATCCAGTTTAGCACTTGTTAACACATAAGTCAGTGGGTTGTTGTCTGTCCACACCTGGAACTGAGCCTCATACAAGTAGTCTCGAAATTTCTCAGTGATGGCCCATTTCAAGGCCAAGAACTCCAGCTTGTGGGTGGGATAGCGGGTTTCACTATCAGACAGTCCTCGGCTAGCAAAGGCTACAGGTTTACGCTTGCCTTCCACCTCCTGGTACAATACTGCCCCCAGACCCTCCAAACTGGCATCAGTATGCAGGATAAATGGCTTGCTTGGGTCAGCAAATACTAGGACTGGGGCATGAGTTAGGCAAGTAATGATTTCTCGAAAAGCCCTTTCACATCTCTCATCCCACCATGGCCCAAAGGGTTCGAAGGGGCCATAGTGTCTCTGCACGGAAGGCCTTTTATTCTTGGTCTTAGATTTGTCCTTGCTGGGCTGATATCCCCTGGTAAGATCATTGAGGGGTTTTACAATTGTAGCATAGTTTTTCACAAATCTGCGGTAATAACCACTAAACCCAAGGAAGGTCTTGAGTTCTCTGTAGTTGCTTGGACGTGGCCATGTAGTGAGTGCTTCTATTTTATCAGGATCAGTACTCACACCCTCTTGGGACACGATGTGCCCCACATACTTCACCGAGGTCCTGCAGAACTGGCATTTGTCAATTGAAAGCTTCAAACCATAATCCTCCAGCCTATCAAGCACTTTAAGAAGTCTTTCTTCATGCTCCTCCAAAGTTCTTCCAAACACAATCAGGTCATCCAAATAAACTAACACTTGCAGTAAATTCATGTCTCCCACAACTTTCTCCATAAGACGTTGAAATGTGGCAGGTGCTCCAGAAATCCCTTGGGGCATGCGTTCGAACTGATAAAACCCTAATGGGCAGATGAAGGCTGTCTTCTCCTTATCTTCTTCACCCAGAGGGATCTGGTAGTATCCACTCCGAAGATCCAACACAGAGAACCACTGGCTTCCCAGCAAACAGTCTAAGGCATCTTGAACTCGAGGCATTGTGTACTGGTCAACCACAATACGGCGGTTTAGGGTGCGGTAGTCAATACACATCCGGATTTTCCCAGTCTTTTTACGGACCACCACAATGGGCGAGGCGTATGAGCTGCGGGACTCTGTAATGATGCCATTTGCAGCCAGCTCTTGAAGATGTTGTCGCACATCTTCCATCTCGGAGAGAGCAAGCCTCCTAGATCTCTCTCTGAAAGGTCGAGAGTCATGTAGTCTGATGTTGTGCTCTACTCCTTTTGCACATCCCACATCCCACTCATGCAATGAGAACACCTTGGATCTTTCACAAAGTTTCCTTCTTAGGCAATCTTTCCACTCCTCGGACAATGGTGAATCTCCAAAGTCAAACTTTGCTGGGTCTATTGTTGGCACTTGAGTCTCACACTGGGGTGTTACAATTGATTCAGGCTCAAAGAGGTCTGCTATCTTTTGTCCTTGCCTCACAACAACATCTCTACTTGTTTCATTAGTAATCAGTATAGTCACCTTTTCCTGGGCTTCAGCAGGTAGGGTTATGACTCCACTGGGAACCAGCACTCCTTCCGGGAGCTCTCCTTCAGCCGGCTGCTCTATCATTGCTAATGCCCCTTTACTGCCTTTCAGCCTGGTACTCATGACAAGTACTTCTTGCTCCGTCCTTGCAGGCACTACTAAGGGGGTTGTACCCATGTACTTCAGTGCCCCAATCGGTAGCTCAGATGTCTCCTTTTTAGCGCTCTCAATCTTCCTATAGGCTTCAGCACAAAGCGTATGGATCATCAGGGTACTCAGGTACTGGTCCCCAGCCCGTTGTCTGCAGTAATCCGCGAGCACCTTGAAGAGGCTGGAGTTGGTCCCTATCAGCACAGACATATCAGAAGTCCCTTTCGGGTCAGGGCATATTAAGGCAGCGGTGTCCACCTCTTGCTTTACCCCAGCAACCTCCTCTGGGAATTCCAGGTGCACTATGACATACCCTTGATAGGGGTATTCATCCATGCTGAGGCCACACAGACCAATGCCAGTCAGTGGCTGTATGGGCAGGTGCCTAAGCATCTGTTGGTAGAATGACTGAAATATAATAGTCACTTGAGATCCAGTGTCAAGCACGGCTTTACACTCCGCCCCTTCAATCCTCACCATGACCTCTGCTCGAGGCCCTATCAGTCCTGCAGGGATCCCAGCTGGTTGGTCTCTTCTGGGGGAATCTTCAAATCCTCTAGGCCTAGGTGGTCTCCGTCCCCGGACCTTCTGGCAGCTACTGGATCTCTCCCAACTGATCCTCAGCTTTTCATATACTAAGGAGGGGTTCCCTTCCTTATGGCAGTTAGCAGCACTGTGCCCATCCTGACCACACCAGTAGCAAAAGAAGTGTCCTTTCCCCATTCGGCGAGGTGGGACGGTGACTCTAGATACTGACTTCTCTATCATCACAGTCTGAGGCTCCTTATTCCTGGAAATCTTAGCTCGGTCAATGATGCTTTGCAGCTCAGCTATCCGTTCTGTCAGGACCTGCATTTGTTGGGCAAGTTCCTCTGTGGTGCTCACCATCAGTACACTGGCCATTGGCGGTGGCGTTGTGCTGTCTGGTTCCAATGTTTGGGCTTCCCAACACTCGCTGGCTGCCTCCCTTTCTTCTTCTTCCCTGACCTCCTTTATCATCTGGGAGTAACTTGGGGGATGTTCCTGCCGTTCTCTTAGTCGGAGATGAAGTAGGATTGGGTTCCGATACTGAGTCCCTCTTACAACTTGAGCCAGTCTGGTCTGATCCATCTGCTCAGCAGTCACTGCTCCCCTCATAACAGCTCTCTGAAGTAGTCTCTCCAGCCTCTGTATATAGGCTGAAATTTTCTCACCCCTTTGCTGTCAGGAATTAATGAATTTACAGTAACTGTCCTCAGGGCCCTCTACACTCCCAAAGGTATTATCAAGGGCCTCTAGGCAGTCCTTCACACTGACCTCAGGGTCAGCGAGCTTCAGGGTGCGAATTACATCTAATGCTGGGCACTAAGGCTCTCTATTAGACATCGTCGCTTTTCTACATCGGGTACGGCCCACTCCCGCAGCATTTCAGTAGTATGCTCCGACCAGAGTTCAAACTCTTCTTCCCCATCAAATAACCTTAACTTACGACAAGAGTTCGACGTAGCATAGGCCAACACAATCTTTTCCAATATATGCCCCAGTGCTCTTGCCCAATCATAGGCTGAGTCTGCCGCCCCTGAGCTAGAGGCTGCAGGACTGGGGCCCAACAAACCCGACATATTAGCCATTATACAAACAGTAGTTTCCTCAAAATATAAACATAATTATTTCCCAATACAGTGGAACACTCAACAGGTGCTTGCGAGGGGCACTGACCCAGGGAATCCCGGACGAGCCCCCAAAAAATGTAACCCTTCTGCCCCTCTGAGTTGGCAGCAACAAGGGCCGGGTTCAGTATCCAGGGGTTCCGTTTCAGTAACACAATGCATAACCGGCTCGAGCCCCCACCCAGTGACCTGGGACACTCACATACCACACCCCCCTTGGCGCCTCTAGGAGGCAATACTTCCCCTCTCGCAAGCACGGAGTCTGAGTGTAGCAAAATCTTTTTAATAAAGGAAGGAATCAATGCGGCATCCCATTGGAGAAACACCACAAACAGGGTTATAACACAAACCATAAACAAAAACCCACCTCCAAGTACGTTTGGCACTGTCCTTTTTCCCCTTAGGGTTTTAAGTCCAATCACCCCAAAGTCCAACAACCCAAAAGTCTCTGGTCAATGCCACCCCAGAGTTCAAGAGTTATCTGTAGAGGTCCCTCCCCCCAGCCTGGGTAGAAAGGGGCACCTTATGTGGTCCGGGGCCAACTGCCCTGCCTCTCCGTGGGTTCTGCTTCCGCCTTCTCCACAAACTGCTCCGCTTCACCAGCTGCTCTGCTCCATGAGCCGCTCTGCAAAACTGCTCAGCTCCGCTCGCTCTGTGGGCCGCTCCACTCGTCCCACAGCTACTCTGCTCTGCCAGCCACTCTGCTGCCACCAGCTGTCCCGTGATCCACGCCAGCCGTCCCCGCAACTGCTCCACTCCGCCAGCTGCTCTGTTCCACAGTATATCTTCAGGCTCCCCCACTAGTTAGCACAGTACTCAGTGCTCTCAGCTCAGTAATTTCAGCTCTTTCGTGATTTCAACTCTTAGTGATCTCAGGTCTTAGTGGGGGAGCCCCAGTGCTAGTGCACCATTAGCCCAAAGTGCATTCAGCTCAGTAACCTGTATTTAGATTCTTGAGGGAATAAAAAAAATCAACTCTGACATTCCACAGTGGAGAGAGGAGGGGGTGCAACTGGTGCTTCTGGCTCCACAAGGAGACTGCACCACCAGCCACAGATACCTGTCCCCAGCCTCTCTCAGTTCACTGGGTTTTGGAACCCATGTCCCTTGTCTAGCAAGTACCACCCAACTGAGGGTGAGTTATTTGTCACCAAGCAGTTCCACCGCTCAGCAGTCTGGGATAGGGTAGGCGTGCCTATGCAAATACACTCTCTGACATTCTTTCCACCAGATGTCAGGGTAGAGCTTATCCTGACTCTGCTTACACATGTAAAGCAACCATAAACACATGAAAAGACCTAGGTTTACAATTTATGATTAAAACTCTACTATCTACACAATATACATAGACATAAAATGTAAAAACTTAAATATCTTAGAAACAGTAGCCAAGCAGTTGTTTTAATTGTCATATTTGAATTCAGCACATCAAAATACATAATAAATATCACATTTTATCTCTGAAGCAGACGACTTCTCAAAAATTGTAGACCAGTGTTATCATTAAGTTGCCATGTCACCTCAACTGGGGCTAGCTGCTAGATCACAGGCAAGACTGAGCCTGGTTTACCTTAGAGGGCTAGCCAGCCTGTGACAGAGGTGTAAAACATTTGTTCCATTTTGTGTGAAAACTGCATTCTGCTTTAATGGTATTCTATCACTCGCTGCCTGTCTTTTCTATAATGGCAGATAAATGACATGCAGGAATATGTACAAGTACCAGTTGTTAAATTTAGAAGCCAGTGTAGAACTGGTTCCTAAAGGGGCGGGTGGGCAAACTCTGATCCGCGGGCCATATATGGGACCGTCCTGTCTGACCCACCTGAGCTCCCAGCTGGGGAGGCTCCCCTGGCCCCTCCCCCACTCCCCCTTCGCCTGCCTGGAGCCCTGGGGGAAGCAGCGGGACTCCAGTGGCTATTTAAAGGACCAGGATGTCAGAGGCAGCTAGAGCCCCAGCCCTTTAAATAGCCCCTGGACCCCACGCTACTGCAGGGCTCTGAGCCCATACTTACTGCACAGTTCCCTACTGGTTCTTTGGCAGCACTTTGGCGGCAGGTCCTTCACTTGTTCCTGGTGAAGGACCTACCGCCAAAATGCCGCAGAAAACCCGGAGCAAGTGAAGATCCCCCCGCCGCCGAAATGCCACCAAGGACCTGGTAGGGAACCCGTTCCTAGGATTTGGGGAGCTCATCACTGGCCACAGGAATTTCTCAAGTCTCTCCATTACAGTCCCAGTTAAAATTGTGACCAAAGGAATAAAGACAGGAAGCCAATCCTATGCCTGTCCATTTTTCTATCTTCCTCCACCCCTTAACCAAGTCCCTCCCCGTTTGTTTGGGCCATTGTCCTCATGCCCCTGGCCGGCGTCTTTCCCTTTGCCACTCTGAAACGTGCCCCCCAGGTGCAGGTTCCGAAGCTGGGCCCAGAGGCAGAAGGCCATGGAGAGGCTTTCGCTAGGGCAAGCCAGCGGGGGTGTCCTTGCAAGGTAATTGTCTCTCTGGAGGTGAAAATCAGCAGTGCGGAGTGTGAACAGAAGTTTTCCTAGAAGAAGAATGCAAGGCATGTGCTGGTCAGGCCAGGCATTTCTTTGTCCCCCATTCAAAAGAGGTCACCCTCCTCATCGGGAAATTGAACCCCAGTCTCCCGTGTGACAGGCGGGGATACTCACCACTATACTAACAAGGAAAGGGGTATGCTGAGTGCACACAGCTCCAAGAGACCACCTATGATCAGTGTACACCATAACATGGGCCCCACCAGGCAACAACACCCCTTGCCCTCTTCTGCTTCCTGAAGGCTTTGGCTGCAGCAACAGCCCTGGCCCTCCTCACATGCCCTTGCCCAGCATGCCGCCTTTTGGGGGCTACACAGCTCCTCACATAACACCCGCCTGGGACCTTGCCTTCACCTACCAGCTAATCAGCACCTTTTTCCTCTCAAAACCAGGTCTTTTGACCCTCCCCCTTCCACACTTCAGACTCACGCCCCACAGACTCACACCATCACAAACTCACCCATGGCCCCTTTGGCTTTTGAAGCGCCACTGGAGGGCCGCAGCTTCCCAAGCACGCAGATCCTCCCTTTCAACGTGCACTGGACAGACGTTCGAAACACAGCGGTTTCCAGGAGGAAATGTGCTGCTTTTGGACTCTGGCGCCCAGGAAGAATTCCTCTTCATCTTTTTCTGATGGATGGACCCTGCTGACTTTCCTTTACCAAGCAGAAACTAGGGACTGGTTCCCGGCTCTCTTTGCAAATGGACGCAATCAGCCTGAGCCACTAGGCATGCGGCAGGATATACCCTCACCAAAAAGCAATGCCGGGACCCCAATTCGAACCGAGGTTGCTGCAGCCACGGCGCAGAGTACTAACCACTACAGGATCATGGCCAGTTGTTTGTGGAGGCAACAGCTGAGTGGAAAACGCTCAGCTCTGCGCTCTCGGGGCAGCCACCTACCTCACCGGCGGCCACAGGTATTTCTCAAGTCTCCCCATTACAGTCCCAGTTAAAATCGTGACCAAAGGAAAAAAGACAGGAAGCCCATCCGATGCCTGTCTGTTTTTCTGTCTTCCTCCACCCCTTGACCAAGTCTTTCCCTGTTTGTCTGGGCCATTGTCCTCATGCCCCTGGCCAGCATCTTTCCCTTTGTGACTCTGAAATGTGCCCCCAGAGCCAGGTTCCGAAGCTGGGCCCAGAGGCAGAAGGCCATGGAGAGGCTTTCACTAGGGCAAGCAGGCAGGGGTGCCCTTACGAGGTAATTGCCTCTCTGGAGGTGAAAATCAGCAGTGCGGGGTGTGAACAGAAGTTGCCCTAGAAGGAGAATGCAAGGCATGTGCTGGTCAGGCCAGGCATTTCTTTGTCCCCCATTTGAAAGGGGTCATTCTCATCATCAGGGAATCAAACCCCAGTCTCCCACATGAGAGGCAGGGTTACTCACCACGATACTAATGAGGAAATGGACTTGCTGACTGCACACATCTCCAAGAGACCAGCTATGGTCATGGTACACCAGAGCATGGGCCCCACCATATTGGAGTAGAGGTGTGTACACACACACACACACACATAACCTTACCTGGGCTGAGACCAGCCATACCTCACGGTATATTCCAGTATCTTAAAGGGAACATATCTTGTGTCTCTCTCTGGGATGGAAGCTCTGTAGCCAGTCTATATCTAGTGCAAGAGCCTGACCAGCTAGTAGCTGTCCTGCAACCTACATGTACATGGTGTCAGAAGTAAAGGCAGCCTAACTTGTGCCAGAGGAGAACAGAAACAGAAAGAAGGTAGCAAGAAAGATTGCAAACAGAAGGGGTTTAAAAAAAGCAAGAAAGGCTGCAGAATGGATCACATCACCATGCCTCTCTTCAGTGCCCCAGAGAACTTCAGACTGGAAGCAACAGTTTGCATTGCTATTAAACTCCACGAGGAAACTGGAGATATAAAGCTATCATCTTTTATTTATGCTATGGGGAAGCAGGCAGAGCATATCTTTAAATCCTTTGCCTTTACTGACAACAGTCACTAATATAACTGTGATAGAGTTCTGGCTATGTTTGATGCATACTTTATATCTCAGAGAAATATGGTTTATGAAAAGGCCGTTTCACCAGAAAATTCAGGAAACAGGGAAACCTGTTTGACTCTTTTGTCAGGGCTTTGAAGGCATGTAGCCAAAAGTCACTCACAACAGCTCCAGTTAAAAATAGACTTAACCCACACACAGCTTTTCAAATAACAAATCAGTCTGAACTTATGAAGCAGCAAAACAAACTCGACAAACCTGAAAAACCATCTGTAAACAGGCACAGCATGAATTCTAAAAGTTGTTGTTATACAACCTGGGAGGCAAGGAGAGAGAACTCTCAGGTTAACCACAAAGCCTTTCAGACTAAATGCCCAAGAGATGTATGTGCAGCCAAAGGTGCAAGATGTAATAAATACACAAACTATGGACACTTTGCACCTGTTTCTCACATTAAGGTAGCCAAGGATCCATTGTTTCTGGGACCTGTCATGTGTGATAATACAGAGCCTGCCTGGAGTCTTTCATGGAAAGACTATTGACGTTAAAATTGACTCAGGAGCAGATTCAGAAGGGAGTTACAATCACCTTTAACCCTTCCCAGAGCTGAAATCACTAGACACAGCCCTGACTAGCCCTGGAGGTATTCTGAACTGCATGATCCTGTTCACCACAGAAACAACCTACACAGACAAAATCTTTGCACTCGGGGTGTATGTGACATAGAAACAGGGTTAAAGGATTTAAATATAGGCCTCTCAGTTGAAAGAAACAAAGTAACTGTCATGCTAAGTCTTAGCCTAATATCGCAGGACCTGTAGAAGCAGGGCTCACATCAGAAGCAGGTGGAAAAACAGCAGAATAGAGTCAGCGTGACCCAGCCTTGAGATAGCAATGTTTTAAAAACAAAAGTAAAAAAATACAAAAATGGGCAGGACATAAAATAAACAAATTGCAGATGTTTTTAATTAATGCATGCCATTAAAATGTATAAATGTTTGTGTAATATTGTTTGTACTTTGAAGAAACTAAGGCAGAGATGCTCTCTGTCAGCTGTGTTCTTCCCTTGCAATTACATGTCCTGAATAAAGCTCTCTCTGATTTTGTTGCTTCCAACCTAAGAGTGGAGTTTGTTTCCTCCACAGTGATCAAAGGATCAAAAACCCACACCTTCACAGCTGCAACTTGACAGCCACAATGGGCCTAGTGAGAAAGATGGAATAATTCGATGAAGCAGTTGGTGATATTGAACTATTGAAAGGAGATCCAGTACAAATAACCTTAAGAGACAATGCTGAACTATACAGTGTATATATACCTGGCAGGATTCTGATCCTGTTGCTTCGTAAAGTGGAAACTGAGTTAAAGAGAATGGAACAGATTGGCATAACCAAGATCATCTCTGAGCCAGTAGCACGGTGTGCCTCATTAGTACTTGTTATACAGAAAAATGGAAAAATATGAATCTGTGTGGATCTTAAAAGACTTAATGAAGCAGTTATGAGAGAAAAATATATCTTCCCAATACTGAATGACTTCATCCGCAATGTGAAAGGAGCGACAGCATTTTCCAAGACGGATGCCTCAAGCAGATTCTGGCAAATTCCTTTAGCCAAAGAGAGTGCTAAACTGATTACATTTCTTTGGGAGATTTTGCTTTTAAAGATTACCTTTCAGGATTAACAGTGCACCTGGATACTGTCCAAAGAAAGATGGCAGAACTGTTAATGAACATAAATGCAGGTGTTGTCTTCATGGATGATATTTTGATATATCCAACCAATAAGGTTCTATGTGTATCAGTCAGTCTAGACCAGGGGTGAGCAAACTATGGCCCGGGGGCCGCATCTGGTCCATCAGACCTTTTAATCTGGCCCTCGAGCTCCATTGCCCCTCTCCGGCTGGAGAGCGCGGTCAGGGGCTTGTGTGGCGGGCGTGAGGGCACGCACGTTACTCCGGCTGCACAATCCGAACTTACCTCACGTGCCATCAGAGCCTGGGACGTGCAATCCCACGTGCCTGCTACTTGTTGGTTTAGGTGACTCAGACATTTTAGTAGTGTTCATTTTCCATTGTGGAGGATAAAACAAGGAGTAGTTGGCCAGGGAATGCTCAATGGCAGTTTTCAAAGTTGTGGGCTGTCGGGACCTACGTGGGAGGAGATTTCTGAGAGCAGGGGGCTGATGAATCTCAATTAATTCCAATGACTGGAAGCTGACACCTGACAAATCCAGGCTAGAGAGAAAGGGCGTGGAAAGGGGGTACGTTTGGTTTAATTATTGTAATACATTATTATGATGGTATATTTTCAATTGTAAGTACGGTTTTATTTCCACTAAAATGTATCTTTGTTAAATAAACTTTATTTAATAATCTCTGAAGTGTTAATTTTGTGAGCATTCATGGCCCGTCATACAATTTCCATACCTGGATGTGGGCCTCACGCCAAAAACTTTGCCCACCCCCGGTCTAGAATGAAGCTAAACAGGAAAGAACATTTTCCACTTACCACAAATAGAGTGTTTGGGACTGACAATAAACAAAGATGAAATCAATCCTAGCCCTGAGAAAGTAAAACTAATTTGGGAATTGAATGCACCAACTAATGTACCAAAACTGAGACATATCGAGGATGGTAAATTACCTTGGTTGAAACCTACAAGACACTTTACAGTGACAAAAAACACTGAATAAACTATTAAAGTCCAACAGATTGTGGCTATGGGGACCAAATCAAGAAATTGCCTTCAGAAAGATAAATGAAATTATCTCAACAGCTCCAGTTCTCAAGTACTATGATGTGAACAAACTACAATGGTGAGTGTGGATGCAAGCAGTTTTGCCTAGGTGGTGTATTGTTACAACAACACAGCTCTGAGTGGAAGCCCAGTTGCATTTTGCTCTCGCACACTCTCAGAAGCAGAAAAATGACATGCACAGATTGAAAAGGAGTGCCTGGCAAGCGTATGGGCATGTGAGAACTTTTACAGATATCTGTGATTCTTTTACTCTGATAACAGACCACAAACAGCTTATGACTCTTATCGGTGGAAAAGACCTGAATGAAGCACCGCTGAGATGCCAGTGTCTATTGATAAGGTTAATGCAATTCAACCCAAGTGTTAAATGTGTTCCTGGGAAAAATCTGGTAGTAGCAGATACTCTGTCATGAATCCCAGCATCATACTTGACTACCCATGAGCTCAAAGATGATGTACAGGCATATGTGGATGCTGTGGACATATAGAGACCAGTGTCAGAAAGGAGACTACTCCAACTACTAAAAGCAACCTTGATAGACACAGAACTTTTTGAAGTTAAGTTACATTAGGGCTGGCTGGCCCAAGTATCTAAAGGACACAAAGGAAGTGAAGAGAGATTACTTTGTGGTATGTGGATAATTAAGTGAATCAAATGGGCTCATGATTAAAGATGATTGCATCATATAATTCCAAATGAAATGAGAGGAGAAATCTTAACCCTCATCCATAGAGGATATTAAGGATTAACTAAGGCCATGTCTACACTAGCACTTATGTCGGCAATACTTTTGTCACTCAGGGGTGTGAAAAAAAAAAACACCCCAAGCAACATAAGTTTTGCTGGCATAAGACCTCAGGTGCACAGCGCTATGTCGGTGGGAGAGCTCTCTCCTGTCAGCATAACGCAGCTACACGAGCGCTCTTACAGCGACACAGCTGTATGAGTACAGCTATGCTGCTGTAAGCTTGTAAATATAGACATTGCTGTAATGTCATGAACAGGCCACCCAGTCAGGGTAGTGGCCAGGTATCAGCAGGGACATAAAGAACAAAGTATCTGCACAGAACATTGCAGAGCTAACAGACCAATACTATGCAAAGAACCTATAATAACACCTCCACCGGACAGACCTTGGAAGAGATTAGCTGCAGGTTTATGCAAATTCAGAGGACATCATTATCTGGTTGTAGTGACCTGTTTTTCCAAATATATAGGAATAGTGAATTTGAAAGACATAATATGTTGCAGTATTATTGAGAAACTGAAGTACCCTTTTTAAAATTTCAGTATTCCAGAACAACTAGTGACAAATAACAGTGGAAATTGTCATTCTGAGCAAAATATGATTTTGATCATATTACCAGCAGCCAGGGCCGGTGCAACCATTTAGGCAGACTAGGCGGTTGCCTAAGGCGCCGAGATTTGGGGGCGCCAAAAAGCGCCCCCAAATTTTTTTTAAATGGTTGAGCAGTCGCTGCTGCTGGGACAGAGAGGGAGTCTGAGCTGCCGGCGGCAGCTGGCAGCCCAGGTGGTCCCCTGGGTCAGGGCGCCGCCACGGCAGCCAGCAGCCCAGGGGGTCCCCTGGGTCAGGGCGCCGCCATGGCAGCCGGCAGCCCAGGGTGTTCCCCAGGTCAGGGCGCCACCGCGCAGCCCAGGGGGTTCCCCAGGTCAGGGCGCCACCGCGGCAGCCAGCAGCCCAGGGGATCCCCCGGGTCAGGGCGCCGCTGCGGCAGCTGGCAGCCGGCAGCCCAGGGAGTCCCCCAGGTCAGTGCGCCATTGCCGGCAGCCCAGGGCTTCCTCTGGGTCAGCGCACCAGCAGGGCTGCCCAGAGAGGGGGGCAAGAGGGGCAATTTACCCCAGGTCCCGCAGGGGCCCCCATGAGAGTTTTTCGAGGCCCCTGGAGCGGGGTCCTTCACTCTCTCTGGGAGCCCCGGAAAACTCTTGCGGGGCCCAGGCCCCTGGAGCTTCTTCTGCTCCTGGTCTTCACTGGCGGGGGGTCCTTCTGCTCCGGGGCGGAAGGACCCCCCCGCCGGTGAATTACCACCGAAGTGGGACCTGCTGCTGACATGCAGCCCGGTCTTCGGCAGTAATTCGGCGGCGGGGGGCCCTTCCGCTCTGGGACCAGTCGCCGAAGTGCTCCGGAGACCCGCGGCGGGGGCCCTCTGCAACAGAATTACCACTGAAGACCCGGCTGCACTTCGGCAGCTGGTCCCACTTCGGCCGCAATTCGGCGGTGGGGGGGCCCCGCGGCAGCTCTCCGGGGCACTTCGGTGGCCGGTCCTGGAGTGGAAGGGCCCCCCGCCGCCGAATTACTGCCAAAGCAGGGGCCCCCCGCCGCCAAAGACCCCAGGCCCCCAGAATCCTCTGGGCTGCCCTAGTGCGCCGCTGGCAACCCAGGGAGGTCCCCTGGGTCAGCACGCAGCTGCTGGTGTAACAAAGTGACAACCCCATGGACCAGGCGGCAGCATTTCCTGAGCAGGCGCACAGATGGTTACGTTACGTGGCAGAAACTGCACCTAGTTGCAAAACAGGAGAGTTGCTCAAAGTGTCATCACACCGGCAGCCGCCAGCCCAGGGGTTCCACTGCGCAGTCCTGCTTGGAGAGGATGTGGAGCAGGGGTGAGCTGGGGTGGGGAGGTACCGCAGGGCTCCTCAGGCCAGGGGGTGGGGAGCTGCCACGGGGGAGGGCGGCACACTTCAGGGCGGGGGGGGGCGGGGAGCTGCTGCAGGGCTGGGGGGGTGGGGTGCAAGGTGGAAGTTTCTCCTAGGGCGTGAAACTTCCTTGCACCGGCCCTGCTGGCAGCCCACATTACCCACAAATGAGTATAGATGTTGAGAGAACTATATAAACAGCCAAGAAAATCCTACAGAAGGGAGAGCCATTCCTTGCTCTTCTTAGCTATGGATCAACAGCAATAGCAGCTCTTGGATGTAGTCCAGCATAACTCCTGATGGTTACTACTGTTCTGACTTTGGAAACTGCCAGATATGGTATCTCTAAAGTGGCCAGACATGAAGTGAGTAGCCAAATCTGATAAAAAGGCAAAAAGAGCTTACAGATATTTTTGTAACAAATGACACTCAGTTAAAGAATTGACGATTCAGAACCTGGTGACCATCTGTGTCAAACTGGATGGAGAAAAAGAAGGGACAGATCCAGCTGTTGTAAAGAAAAATAATTAATCATCCGGATCATATGTGAGTGAGACTGATAATGGAGAGTTCAATAGAAATTGTCAACATCTACAGTTTGTTCCTCAGAAGGAAAAAGCAATGAAGCAAACTCTACAGATGGTGGATGCAAAATGAGAAGAAGGTGCAAGGATTCCAAATGACCAGAGACAGCGAGACAAGCAAGTTTTTATGTGCTGTGTTGTGTAATTAGAAAACTAGTATGATTTAGAGACACTTAACAGAGTAATATGTACTGAACTTTAAAGATAATGTACATTTTGAAAACTTTTGGGGGAGATGTAAAGGAATGCTAAACTGTATTATGCTGTCCAGCCACTAGGTAGTGCTGTGTGTAACATACCCTATCTGAGCAGAGAACAGTCATTCCTGGTAGTATCTTAAAGTGAACATGTCTCGTGCATCTCTCTGGGATGAAAGCTCTGTAGCTAGTCCATACCTAGGACAAGGGCCTGACCTACTAATAGCAGCCCTGCAACCAACCATGTACAAGGAGTATATGCCAAGTGGGGCTTTTACAACCTACAGCTTCCTACATCTGCGGGTTTGGCAGCATTGTCTGAATCAGCCCTAGCATGAATATAGTTACTTCTGTTAAACCAGAGGTTCTCAACCTTTCCAGACTGTTGTACTCCTTTCAGGAGTCTGATTTGTTTTGCATACCTCAACTTTCACCTCACTTAAAAACTACTTGCTTACAAAATCAGACATAAAAATAAAGTGTTACAGTACACTATTACTGAAAAATTGCTTACTTTCTCATTTTTACTATGTAATCCTAAAATAAATTGGAATATAAATATTGTACTTACATTTCAATGTACCTGAAGCCCAAGCTCAGCCAACCAGGCCTATAGCATGTAACTTAGCTTCATGGGGCCTCCTGTGGCTGCCCTGGGCAATAACTCTGCTTGCCACTCCCTAACACCAGCTCTGCATTTGTGTGTCCCCCCAAAACCCAACCTGCAACCCCCCTGGGGGTCGTGACTCCCAGGTTGAGAAACACTGAACTAGACAAATATATAGATGAGTTGATGTACTCCCTGGAAGACCTCTGCATACCCCCAGGGATACACGTACCTCTGATTGAGAACCACTGCATTACACCCTTCAGTAAATGTCTTGTTTGTCTGAATGGAGATGTGTGTAAAGTATAGAGATTCAAGTAATCAGACTGACAATCAGGGTTCATTCACCTCAAGGGGAGGACAGAAGGTTTAAATCCCCCAAACAAGCAGTTGAACCAATTCATTGCAGTCTAATAGCCTAAATAATTAATATACTACATTCCAAACCATAAAAAAACAGTTATAAGCACTTGATTAAAATACTTACAAAAAGGCTAAAGTCAGGGGTGCTTAAATCCATATTGGTCACCGCTAACTGGGTCAGACCGGTATTAGCAATGAACCCTCCAAGAATTCACCCTTTTATACCCTTTAATAAACAAGTGATGTTATTGCCTCTTACTAACTTAGCTAACTAAACAGGTTCTGGCTGGTTTGGGAGCATTGCTGGTTCATGGTGCACAATCCTTTCTCATTATTAACTACCTCTGACAATTGGGGCTGCTTCTTCCTTCTATTTTATCAATTACCTTTCCGGTCCAGCATTCCCAATTAAGCCATTTTCTTTCAAGGCCTTCCCATGACTGCTAACAGACCTGCACTCAGGGTCATCCTTACCCATATGCAAAGTACACAGCTGCATAGGGCACCAGGGAATTTGGGGCACCACATTTCCTGGTGCCCTGCGCTGCTGCGTACTGCTCCAGCCCCTGCTCCACCTCTTCCGCATGGCCCCACCCCCACTCCATCCCTTCCCCAAAGCCCCTGCCCTGTTCCGCCCTTGCCCCGCCTTGCCTCTTCCTGCCCCTGCTCCACCCGAGCCCCGCCTCCACTCCCCTGAGGACTGCTGCAGGGGATGGGCCTGCACTCACCATATGGTAAGTAATGTGACCCGGCCCCAGCCTGCTCCACTCCCCTGGCTCCCAGTCACACCACTGGTGAGTGCTGGGGGGCAATTCCCCTCTGCCCCCCAAGGCTGGGAGCCAGGGAGTAAAGTGGAGCAGGTTGGGATCAGGGGGGCGGTTTTCCCCTTGCCCCCCAGCCCTCTCCCTGCAGAGACCTAGGGCCAGCCTCCCCCACCCAACAGAGGCTTGGGGCCAGCCCCCCATGGAGGCCTGGGGCCCCCCACAGTCCCCCTACTGGGGGCTGCATAGGGCCCCAAAATGGCTAGGGACAGCCCTGCCTGCACTTTACATGGCCTTACAGAAACATGTATTTTTTTACATTTCAAACTAACTTAACCCTTTAGTTCCTACACTATCTGACCATTTGCTTTTGCATTATCTATTATGGAGGTGAAGCACCATCTCTGTGCCAGGCTGGTAAAGAAAGTGCCACTGTTCCAGCACTGTGATCTGAACTTCCTGAATGCAGTGATTATGCATCTCCGTATTGAACTGTTCCAGCCTAGAGAGGTTATCATAGCAGAGGGCTCCTGTGGAGGTAGGATGAACTTCCTTGAATATGAGAGAGTCCTCATAGAGAGCAAGTCCATGACAAAAGAATTGAAGGCAGGAGATTACTTTGGAGGTTTTTCTGCCTGTTTTGATAATAGTTTTCCTAGCGTTAGTCTAGAGCAAACGAGACACCCAAATTCTGCCCAATCAGTGGCCATGTTTTCAATTTATCAGAAGCCCAAGGGAAGCAGCTAATATGCAGGTGCACCTTCATTTTAAAATAGAGATGCTGCCCTCCGAGATTTCTGCCTATAATCCATTTCAAACAGAAAGGCTTTACTCTTGGATCATGGTGCATTGCAATGCTGGGACCAGTATTCTGAGGTCTACAACCCCCCACATGAGGACGTCTTTGGGCCATAATGTAGGTCTCCTCATCTGCCTTTGCCCTGCAGTGGGGCAGAGACTGCTTGGCCTCATTACTTATTGACCCTAGAATCCTAAATAGATGCACATAAGTCACTACATTGTTCTGGGCAGAGAAAACAGTCTTGAGCTTAAAGGGGCAATGTCAACTGAAATCTAGTAAATTACAAAATAATTAGTTAGAGGAAGTTTTAGGTTTTATTCTTGTCCCTGAATCCCTTGGTCAATTATTGTGATTTTTTTAGTTTCAGCAAAAATGGTTCAGCCATTCCACAAATGGGATTTGGGAAAATATGTTGCTTTGCCCATGTTAACAAAATCATTGTAAGAACCCTTTTTTTTAAAGACACTCTAACATCTTCATGCTTTGGAGCAGGGACTTGAAATTTGGCAAGAGAGGTCACCCTAGTGTTAGAGATGTGCCTTTGCTGGACCCATGAAAACTGATCCAAATTTGACCAAGGTTTGAGCCTTCTGAAAAATTGCAATTTGCATATGCTCAATAGAGACTTGTTAGAGTTTGGCTGCTACATTGATTCCTTCTCCACTGAGCTGCTTCAGCCTCTCACAGCCCCTAGTGCCTACCAGACTGCACGTGCACCATCCCCACAATGCTACTCAGCATGCACCATCCCAGGGCTGCACGTGTGGGCTGAGCAGGACTTTCCCTGAAGTTACTGCTCCAGATTGCTGTTGTGCCAGGTACAGAACTGAGAACAGGGAGAACCTTAACTCCTTCCTCACATCTTTCTGTGCAGTGCTCTTCCTGTTTAAGGAGTGTGCTCGGAGTATGACTGTCACAGCTCTCACCATGTGCCATTTGTTCTCACTGTCTGGTGATGAATTGAAGGAGTTGCTGGAGACATATCCAGAGATAGGAGAGGAGATTACAAAGTGCACCATCCATAACTGTGAAAGCCTGATTGGTGAGTCTTGTGTCTGAGCTCCCTGTCAATAGAAACGGGGAGGAAATAGTGTTAGGGCCCATCTGTCTGTCTATTGCCCCCCACCTTTTTGGTGGGGAGTAACTCCTTAAGGGTGCTAGATTCCAATGGGTCAATACTTTTTACAAGGGTGAGCTGTGTAGCTTTCCCACTCCAACTCTGGGCTTTCAGGCTCCAGCACCTCTCACTGTGAGCTCTCACAGCATGTCCATCTTAGGCCATCTCTACACTAACATTTATATTGGCAAAACGTATGTTGTTCAGGGGGATGAAAAAACACACCCGAGTGACATAAATTTTGCTGGCATAAGTGGCAGAGTGTGCATAGCTACCGCCACTCATTGAGGTGGTTTTATGATGTCAACGAGAGAGCTCTCTCGCATCGGCATAGAGCAGCTACACGAGCAATCTTACAGCAGCGCAGCTACATCAGTTTGCTCAGTACAGAACTACCACTCCCATCAGCCCTGTTCCCACTGCCCTTCCCTTTCCTCTGGCCAGGTAAGGGGAAAGGTCCTGAGCCAGAAGTGGCCAGGCTCTGTTTGGAGGGGTAGCGCATGGCAAGGGGAGCTGCAGGGAAGCTGAAGCAGCAATCGCATGGGAGCAGGAGAGAGCAGGGGCGGCTCCAGGCCCCAGCACGCCAAGCACATGCTTGGGGCAGCAAGTCGCAGGGGGCGCTCTGCCAGCGCCGTGAGGGCGGCAGGCAGGCTGCCTCTGGCAGTTTGCCTGCAGAGGGTCCGCTGGTCCCGCGGCTTTGGCGGACCTCCCGCAGGCAAACCGCCAGAGGCTGGATACAGGAACAAATGCAGAGCAACATGGGAAACAAGCTGTGATTGCTGGACATCACAGCTAGGTGCAGCTCAGTATAGGATTTATGGAGCAGCAGCAGTTGGTCAGGGAGCCAGCGCAGTGGGGCCTGGTGAAAGGTACTAACTGAGCCTGGCTTGGAAATCTGCAAAACTCCAATTTGCTTTGAACAGAGATTGGACTCGATAGGGCACCCTGGGCAGTAGCCCTGAACAGCCCTGACTCTCAGTCGGACTGCCACAGGGATCGAAACAGGAACCGCTGGTGCACATTTAGAACAGTAACTGTTCAAGCCTCTGTACCTAGGGTATTTGTAACCTTTCCCACCAGCCCTAGTAAAATAACCTTTCCCTTAGCCATGTCTCAGAGTGGCTATTGGGACCCACCAGCCTACAAGGCCTAGCTGCCGAAGCATCTACAGTGCTTGCCTCTGAGTTGCGGTACACCTGGCAAGCTATTGGCACCCTAAGGATTTGGTGTACTCAGGCACAGAACCTCAGCAGTAATTACACATGCTCCTGAGAGAGGCTTTACCTTCTCTAGGACCAATGCAACCCAGCAAGTATCTGCAGCAACACAGATACCTTTTCAAAACAAGGCAGCATTTATTAGTCAACTGGAAATCAGCACCAGAGAAAACTTTAGGTTTGCATGGAGAAGCAAAGGTTAAGACAGAGAGGGGACATGATAGCAGTTTTCAGGTATCTAAAAGGGTGTCATCAGGAGGAGGGAGAAAACTTGTTCACCTTAGCCTCCAATGATAGAACAAGAAGCAATGGGCTTAAACTGCAGCAAGGGAGATTTAGGTTGGACATTAGGAAAAAGTTCCTAACTGTCAGGGTGGTTAAACACTGGAATAAACTGCCTAGGGAGGTTGTGGAATCTCCATCTCTGGAGATATTTAAGAGTAGGTTAGATAAATGTCTATCAGGGATGACCTAGACAGTATTTGGTCCTTCCATGAGGGCAGGGGACTGGACTCGATGACCTCTCGAGGTCCCTTCCAGTCCTAGAGTCCATGAGTCTGTGAGTCTATGCTGGCAGACGCAATTGCCTCCTTATTCCACATCTTCCTCAAATCCATCCTGTCTCCCTGTCTCTATGGACTACGGGTGCTACAGCAGCACAGCTGCAGTGCTTCAATTATGCCATTGTGGTACTGTAGTGTAAGATGCTTCCTACATCGATGGAAGGGGTCTTTCCGTTGTAGGTAATCCACCTCCCCAAGTGGCAGTAGCTAGGTCAACAGAAGAATGTTTCCCTCAACCTAGCTACCTTCACTTGGGGAGGTAGAGCTTCTACAGTGACGGAAACACCCTTCTGTCTCTGTACTCTGCACTTACACGGTGGGGGTGACAGTATAGCTATGCATAGCTATGCCGCTGTAGCCTCTGTCGAGTGTAGAAATGGTCTGAGGCATACACATGGATTCTAAATGTACTACTAAAAGTTCCCACATTCATCATTCCATCCAGGCTACAGGTACAACTATATTCAGTAACCAGTGTGTGACACACTCATTTGAGCCAGGTACAACAAACACAGCTGAATTTTGCCCACACAGCAGCTTTTTCACAATACAAACATGTACCAGACAACTTTGTGCATCCCGCCAACCATGGTGCCAAGCCACATTTCTTTTAGTGCATTCTGGGATATCTGGGCAGCTAGCATACAGTGCCTTGCCAGGGGATAGAGTTACCAGAGGACATGCTTGCAGAGCAGAACCAACATCACAGACTGCTAGAAGGGGGGAAGGCCAAACTGTTTACACGGGCATGGCTGGGGGTCCCATCTACACTACAAAACAATGTGCTGAACTGGTTACATGCAGACAGTTGTGTATCCTCCTAGGTTACTAACATGGTGAAACACTGAGCTCCTATGGTTACTGAGTATTAACTCTGTTGTGTGACAGAGCTGAGTGGTTACAACTTCTGTTAAAAGCTGTCATGCCAAAAGGGGCCTTGTGTTTTTAACTGAAGGTATTGCATGTGACTGCCCTGGAAGCAGCTGGCCGTACAGAGGAAAGTTTTGCTGTCTTCAGTAGTTTCTATAACTTAGCATTGGCTAAGTCAGCACACGGTTCACAGTTCCTCTGAAATAGAGAAATGGACACAGGAAATCTGTTGGTTTTCCCCCTTTAGTGTCTTGAAAGAATAAGAGTTTCAGACTACTGCAATTCTTCTGGTAAGGGCAGGAGCTGTGAAGTGAATTAACCACAAAGTGATCAGACAGCTGTGGTGCCTATTAATTTTACCATTGCATTAAATGAGCATGTACACCAGAAGACTGCTTTTCCCCCAGGTACTGTACTAACTCAGCAACATTTTTTCCTCTGGACTCAACACTAATTCTTGTCTTGTAAGATAAGCAGAGTCACACCTGGTCAGTTTTTAAAAGGTAGACTTCCATATAAAACCCCAGGTAACGCAGAGATTGTTGTTGGTGATGCCAGGGATGGCAACCTTCCCCCTGAATACTAATCTAATGGTCCTAATTGATGATCTTTGATTAGTGGTCCCACAGAAGGCAAAAGGTCCCTGCCAATAAAATAGGGAATGGTCCTTTCAGAACCTAAACTCATGGTTCCTGGGTAAAGATCACCATAGTTAAGTATCTAATCCCATTTTATAGCCTGTGATACCATTTGTGTCCATGTCTATTTTTAACTTAAATCTTAATTAGATGCATTCTGCTGTAAACCAGGCAGTGCTTTTATAGAACTGTGATCTAAAGTGGCTCTGAGGGTTATAGTTCAAGGTTGCCATCTGCCAGCTGAAAAGAGGGATAATTCCAGGTCCTGTTCTTTATTGCTCTTGTTAGATTTATCTGTTTTCCCATTATGGATTCCACACCAGATGATTTTATTCTACCAGTTACAATATCACGGCTAGTAGCAATCTTGGGGCTGGTGTCACTGCTAGTAGCAATCTTGGCATATGTACGTGAAGGGTGTCAAACCAGATTGATTTGATGCACGTTATTTAACACACAGCAAGTAACCTGCACTAATAGCATGCACGTGGGGTAGCTGTGCCTCTTTCAGTTTGCATTGTTGTGTCCAGATGGTAGCAGCTTGCTGCTTAGAGAGTATCCTGTGGTCCTTTGTTTCACTGCTGTGCACTGTGCATTCTGGGATTTTTCTCACTCTGCATTGTGGGATGCGTAGCAGAAGCCAGGAGTGTTCACATTTTTAAAAATCCCATGTTTCCGCTGTCTCCACCCCATGCTTCCTTTCTAGGCAGACTAACAACATTTTTGAATTGCTGTTGGTCAGCATGGACCCAGCAATGCCCCACGGCACTGTGCTGGCAACCACAAATACACAGAGACTTTCAACACTCAAAGTTGGATGAAATTCAGCATTGGACTTCACCCAACACACCACCAAGCAGATGACATTATAGTAGGGTGACCAAATAGCAAGTGTGGAAAATCAGGACAGGGGGTCGGGGGGTAATAGACACCTATATAAGAAAAAGCCCCAATATCGGGTCTGTCCCTATAAAATCGGGACATCTGGTCACCCTACATTGTCATGGCAGCAACTCTTCCAGCAGCTTCAGCAGCAGTGGAAGGACAGGGACTAGAAGAGGAGAACACCAAGCAACTGATATTAGAGGAGCGGTTCCTGGATGAACTACACAGTGTTCAATGTTCTTCTTCAAGTGATGACACATGTCTGTTCCACAGTCAATGCATGCTCACCTAGTGCGATTATTAGATATTTTTCCCTCAGCAGTACCCATCAGGGCAGCGTGAGTGTCCTCTACTGCCTCACACCACTGCATGCAGATATAAAGGCAGAGCCACCCCATTCCCCCTCAGTTCCTTCCTACCACCCATGATGTTGGAGCTGCTTTCCTTGCATTTGCAGTCCCACCCTCTTTGGTGTAGTACCTGTTCTAATAGTTTTAGCCTCTGTGACAAAGTTCCTCCTCTGCCTTGGTGGGTCCTGCGCTTATTGGTGGATTTACTTGCCTCAGAGATTCATGGCAGCCCTCAGTTTGGCCACTCTTGCCAGTGGCTCAAACCTGCCATTCACTCAGTTAACCTCGTCACTGGCTAGCACGGGGAAAAGGAAGAGAACAGTCTCTGCAGACCCCCCTAGTGGGTCGGGGGACAGGCCAGAGACCTTCCCCTCTGGTGGGACCCACAGTTCAGATCAACTCCTCTTATATCCAATGGAGTGGGGGGAGGATCGGGGGAATCCAGGCCCGCCCTCTACTCTGGGTTCCAGCCCAGGGCCCTGTGGATTGCAGCTGTCTACAGTGTCTCCTGTAACAGCCACGTGACAGCTACACTTCCCTGGGCTACTTCTCCATGGCCTCATCCCAGCACCTTCTTTATCCTCACTGCAGGACCTTCCTCCTGGTGTCTGATAACGCTTGTACTCCTCAGTCCTCCAGCCCTACGCTTTCTCACTCTCAGCTCCTTGCATGCACCTTACTAACAAGCTGAGGTCCTTTTTAAACCAGGTGTCCTGATTAGCCTGCCTGTCTTAATTTATTCTAGCATCTTCTTAATTGGATCTAGGTGTTCTAATTAGCCTGCGTGCCATAATTGGTTCCAGCAACTTCCTGATTGTTCTGGAACAGCCCATTATCTTACTCAGGGAAAAGGGACCTGCTTAATCTGGGGCTAATATATCTACCTTCTATCACTCTTCATAGCCAACTAGCCTGACCCTGTCACAACTTGTTTAGAGTTTTTGTGCATAATTTAAGATATAAGATCAAGTTTAAATTAGTATTTAGTAGCATTGATTCGCCAGTTCCCATTTTGGGTACTGGTACCAAACTCATGCCTTGTTCTCCAGGCATCAAGTCTTGTCACTCATGTAACAAGTCCATGCCAGTGAGTGACCCACACCCCAGCTGCCTAAGTGTGAGGCAGATCTGAGTGACAAATGTCACATTTATAGGGGATTCAAACCTCTCTCAAAGACAGTGCAGCCATACTGAAATGTCTGCTGATGGAGTCTGTGCTCCTCCCACCATCACAGTCTTCCCATTTAGAGCAGGTACCAACCACGTCCACGGCTGTTAGGAGTGCTTCTCCTGATCTGACGGAGTCGAGAGGCAGATCTTCATCGTCAGAACTGAAGAAAAAGCAACATAAGTCTCCTAAAGCTGAGTACTGGAGTCTTCGAAATCTTTGGTGAGAACACCGAGTGGAGACAAGGACACAAAGTGCACTCAACAAAGAGGCACTCCCAGGTACCATCCTTAAAAGCCAAGGGGGGTGGTTGACTCTGGAGCTTAGGACGGGCCTATTGACACCGATCCCTGAAATACCTATTGCATCAGCAGCAGCACAGCTTTCGGTACCGCAGAGCCAAGAGCCTTTTCCAGTACCATCTATGCCCAAAGCTTATGAAGCAGCTCAGGTATTGTTGAAACTGTCAGTACTAGTTTTCCCCAGCTATTCAAAACTCTTACCCAGTACTGGGGTCTAATATACATGTTTCAACTTTTCCAGCCCCAGCCTCGATGTACCATTCGGTATCGGCAGCAGTACCGTTAGTGCACCTCTCAAAACGTCTCCCTTTAGATGGAAGCTAGCAATGATCTTGCTGGTACCTCCATCTCCAGGCTCAGAACTGATCTGACAGAGTCAGCTCCCCCCTTCATTAGAGGAGGCAGACCTTGGGGGTGGGTGAAGCTTTGTCTCAGGAAGGCTAGCTCCCTGTCCTGCCTCTTCTGCCCATGGCCCCACCCACACTCCACCCCTGCTCCACCTGTCCCTCCTCTCCTCCACACCCCTTCTTCCTCTGAGGCCCGGCCACCTGCTGGGATGCGGTGAGCGGCTGGCAGAAGTGGGAGTTCCTGGGAGAGGAGGTGGAGGAGAGGAGGCACGTGGTGGGCAGGACGGCCTTGAGGGATGGAAGAGAGGAGGGATGTGGGCAGCGGAGGCCTCACGGGGCGGGGGGTTGAGTAGAGGAAAGCAAGGACTTAGCAAGGCAGCGGCGGGTGGCGGCGGGCTCAGGGAAGGGGAAGGGCAGGAAAGGGAAGAGGCAGAATGCAGGTGGGGCCACCATGGCCCAGGTGTCTGGCAGCAGGTCAGAGGCAGCGGTGAGTGGCCTGTTATACCCACCGCCCATGAGCAGATGCCTTATAAGATTTCAAGTTTGACCTTGATAAGTTCAACAGACCTTGTCATGTTCTTTTGTATCAGAAATGGACTGGCTAAAGAACTTGCTTACTAATGTGTACCCGCTGCCTAGGCATATATCATTAGATCCTTTAATGCTCTGCTGGACATAGCTGAGGTTGTTAAATAAGGTATTTTGCACTCAGTGCCACCTAGTGGCTGAACAGTGTAATGCAGTTTATCGTTTCATTACAGCCCCCCGGGGGTGCCTGTCCTCTGTGGTACCAGCCACAGACTCAGAATTTCAAAGACCAATGGCCCAGCATAACTGAGGCCCACCATCATATCAGTGACCCTTTTGGAATCCGTGGGGTTTCCCTCCACCATCTAAAGCATCTCTTCTCCCTTCCCACCCTTCTACTTCAGCTAGGTGTTGGGAGCATTTACAACAGGGTCACTATCTGCCCACCCCTGGTACTGGAACTGGTCCTGTGCACAGGGAGGGTTGTGCTCTGTATTCTCCTGTGGAGAAATTGGAGGAGGGTCCACCTCAAACAGCCCCTTGACTGCTTCATTGCCTGATGAGGCAGGGATAACAGAGTCTGCTTCTCCTCCTCCTGATGATGATGATGATTATAGAGCTGATCAGGACTTGTTGATCAGGGTGGCTGCAGCTCTGGATATCCAGGTGGAAGAGTTACAGGAAAAGTCACACAGACTGGTGGACATTTTGGCTTCAGTGAGACTCTTTAGGGTAGCCTCCCTATTAATGAGGCTATCCTGGAGCCTGTCAGTGCCCTATGGCAGACCCCATCTTCCCTGATTCCCACTGCACAAACAGTAGAGAGAAATATTGCATCCCTTCGCAAACATTCAGACATTTTTATAACTCTCCTCCTCCAGGCTTCCTGGTAGTCTCTGCTACTAACGAAAAGGAGAGGGAAGGACACCAAGCCTCAACACCAAAACAGAAGGAAGCAAAGAAGCTGGACCTATTCCAAAGGAGGCTTTATTCCACAGGAGGTTTACAGGTTAGAATCGTGAACCTCCAGAATCCGTTGCTGGTACAGTTTTAGCCTGTGGGATAATGTCTTGAAACTTAAGGACAGGCTTCCAGATGAGGTAAAGTAGGAGTGCACTTCTTTGGTGGAGGAGGACAAATTAGTTGCCAGAATGGCCCTTGCAGGCAAGTCTAGATAAAGTGAACTGTGTTTCTCAACCTCTGACTTCCGCCATCACTATGCAGTACTCCTCCTGGTGGCAGTTGTTAGATCTTCCCCCTGAGGTTCAATAAACCATCCAAGACTTCCCATTTGAAGGCCCCTCAATCTTTTCTGATGAGAGGCTACATACTCTTAAGGATTCACAGGCAACCCTTAAGTCTCTGGGGATTTATATATCAGCGACAAAAAGAAAACTTTCCACCCGTAGCATTGCCAGCAGTTTTCACCTTTCATGTCTCGTACCCAGGACCCGTGCAGAAACAGGAGAAGTTATAAGAGGCATCCTCCTCATCTTCTGCAGCTGCCAGTTCATCTAGGGAAGCTGGGCTCTCTAAACAAACATTTGGAACTGTTCATCAAGAGCAGCCTACCTCTCCCAAGGGTAACATCTTTCTCCACCCCACTATTTGCTATCCAACTGTCTCACTTCCTAAGTGTTTGGTCCTGCATCACCATGGATCAGTGGGTCTTAAGCATGGTGGAATTGGGATACACTCTTCAATTTGTTTCTATCCGTCTTCCCTATCCCTCTTTAGGGACCACTTTCAAAAACAGGTGCTATTTCAGGAGGACCAGTCTCTCCTCATGGGGGCCATAGAGGAAGATCCCATGTTGCTCAGGGGGAAGGGATTTTATTTCCAATACTTCCTAATCCCATAAGCAAAGTAGTGGGTGGGTGGGGTGTCCTCAGGTTTACTTTATATCTCACAGAGTTCCTAAAGAAAATAACATTCTGAATGGTCCCTCTAGCTTCTATTATCCCTTCCCTTGATCCTGAGGACTGATATGATGACCTCAACTTAGAAGATGCTTATTTTCATGTGGCAAATCACCAGAGCCACCAAAAATTCCTCAGGTTCATGGTCAATGGATCCCACTACCAATTCACAGTGCTGTCCCTTGGCCTGTCAGCCTCTCCTTGCATGTTTATGAAGTGCATGGCTGGTAGCAACATTCCTGCAAAAGTCAGGAGTCCACATATTCGCTTACCTAGATAATTGACCAGTAAGAGGCTGGTCCAGGTCTCGGGTACTGTCCAGCATGGCCACCATACAGTCCACCTTCAGTGCTCTAGGGCTTCTAATGAATATGGTGAACTATACCCTACTCCTGTACAGACAATAGAATGTATTGGGGCAGCCCTGGACTCTACAAAGGCCAGGGCTTTCCTGCCAGGGTTAAGATTCCAAGCAATGCAGGTCATTGCTCTAGCTCGAAACGCACATTCTGTCACTACAGTATGAAATTGCCTCAAGCTTCTAGGGCACACGGTAGCGTGCGCTTAGATAGTACAGCATGCCAGGCTGCACTTCAGGGAGCTACAAGGCTGGCTAGCTTTGGTGTATTCACCAGCTCATCATCATATAGACATGGTGGTTCAGGTTTTGTCCTCCCTGGACTGGTGGACAGAACTCTCGAATGTTTGCGAGGGAGTCCCCTTTGGTGCTCTACAGCAGACACTCACCCCGTCACAGAACCATTGGCTCTAGGCTGGGGAGCTCACTTAGGTCCCTAACAAGCACAAGGTCTTTGGTCTATTCAAGATCTAAAGCTCCATATAAATGTAAGGGCGCTTCGGGCCATTCGTTTGGCTTGCATGGTGTTCCTTCCACATATCAAGGGCAGAATGTGTTGGTGCTTACAGACAACACAGCAGCCATCTTCTGTGTAAACAAGTGGGGGGCCCACTTGACAAAGTTATGCCAAGAGGCATTTCTGCTTTGGAATTTCTGCATCACCAGTTCCATCATCCTGAGAGCTGCTTACCACTCGGGCTCAGAATGGTCTGGTAGATCACTTAATCAGGTCATTCACAAGTCACCATGAGTGATCTCTTCATCCAGATGTCACCACGTCCATTTTCCAGCTGTAAGGAACTCCCCAAGTGAACCTGTCTGCAAAACAAGCATATGAAAATGTTATCTTTTTTGTTCCTGAGCAGTCCACAGCCCAGGTTCATTGACAGATGCCTTTCTGCCACTCTGGTCAAAGACCCTGCTGTATGCCTTCCCTCCAACTCCACTCCTGCCCAAGGTCTTGTCCAAAGTCAAACAAGACTGCTCTCACCTTATACTAATGGCGCCAGCATGACCCCCATCAACATTCTTGACTTTATTAACCCTATTGGTCAGACTTTCACTGTCATTCCCACAGATCATGTATGTGATCTCCCAGAACCATGGCTTCCTCCTTCATCCCAACATGCAGGCCCTCCACCTGACAGCCTGGATGCTTTCTGGCCAATATCTTGGAAGGAGGTTGTTCTAAGGAAGTTCAGGAAGTTCTAAATAGTAGAAAGCCTTCAGCTAAGACTATTTACCTTGCTAAATGGACAAGTGTGTTGGGGCTTCTGACCCACACTGGCCTGTAAGGGGTTAATGGAGTCCTAGGGAGGCTGCGCAGAAAGCAGCCAATAGGACAGGGGCTGTGAGGAGCAGCCCATTAAGGCTGGGCAGGCCTATGTAAGAAGAGCTGCAGGGCAGAGCAGGTTCAGTTGCTCCGTGGAGCTTGAGGAGGGAGGACTGGCTGCCTTGCAGGAGGAAAAAAGCTAGCATCCTGGACAGATCAATGCGGGGCATGATCAGGGGAATGAAAGCGAGCTCCTGGCTGCATGCTAAGACTGGCAAGCTGAGGCCCTGAGATAAGGATGAAGAAAGTACTAGGGCCATGGGGAAGTGGCCCAGGGAAAGATACTGAGAGATTAGATCTACAGGGTTCCTGGACCAGGACCTGGAGTAGTGAGTGGGCGCAGGTCATCCCCCCCCACTTACCACTGAGGAAGTGGCTGGACCGTTGGACTGTGATACTGCCCCCCAGAAAGGAGGAGCACAGAGTATGGCACAGCTGGAGGGTTGTGTCCTGAAGAGGACGCTGCAGTCCTTGAAATGACACATGTCCAGGAGAAGAAGGGATAGCACGTGAGACACCACCTCCAATAGAAAATTGAAAAACACCCAGGGCAATAGTGTCAGGCATGCCTGTTGCTCTTACTTTGAATGCCAGGCCTGAAAATATGCAGCTGGACATCCAGCTTTTAAACCATGCAGGGGAGTTGGGATGGATTGTTAGCAGTGAAGTCTTGTTCCTGGGTAGGGGGAGTGGAACATTGTGTCAGTCCTTATTTTACCTTGTGTCCTGCCTAGATGCTTTTGTAAAACCCTCTGAATTATTTAAAATTTATAAATTTTCTGTGTGCATTGATGACTATGAAATAATTTTTAATTGTTTCTATTAAACAGTCAATTATGTAGCTGTCAGAAATAACCCTTTAATTAAAACAACAACTAAGCAAAAATTCAAAGTGACTCAGAGCAGTGGAGGGTAGAACACAACAAGAGGAGGGGGGGATACAAGTCACAGATGAGTATATGCCTGGATACTGCCTCTTCTTGTTCTTGGGCCTTCTGGCGTTGACTGGCGAGACTCAAAGTTATCAGAGACATTAGATAGCTGAAAAGAGCTGGGGTCCCAGGTGCAGTTGTTCTCACTGGCCTGAGCAGAGCATTCCGGCTTTGTATTGCCTCCAGGAGTTGCCTCTGCATCTCCCGTTTCTATTTTTCCTAGGTTTCAATGTACATTCTCCCGAGCTGTTTGCTCTTTATCCTGCATTGGTCAGCATCCTGGCTGTGACTACCCTTGTAGACCTCTGCTTAACAATGTTCACAAAATAACTTTATTCCGTTGTCTGGCCACAAGAGCTTCCTGCACTGCTGCTTCTCAGCAGATGATGATGAAGATCTGGTGTCTCAGAATCGCTCCAGGGGGCTGCTCGAGGTATGTTGGCTTCTGGAGTACTATTGCAGCAATGCTGAAATACTCAAATCCAGGAGCAAATGGGCCAGTTTTGGCTGCACTGCAGTTTTTAAACAGGGGAGGGGACTTCCAGTCAACTTGATACCGGAGCAGTTGAGGGCATGCAGGTAAATAGACAGGTCACTAATGGTTGGTTGCAAAGCTGTATGGGATAGCATTTGGAGAACTGCTAAAGCAGTGTGCTGCAGCTTTGCATGAACACCAACAATAGACTGAACTAACTCACATCTCATCAAAACAACATCGTTGATAAAACAGCATCGCTTGCCTCATAACCTAAGTCGTGCAGAACGCAATGCCATCCACAGCCTCAGAAACCACCCTGACATTATCATCAAAGAGGCTGATAAAGGAGGTGCTGTTGTCATCATGAACAGGTCTGACTACCAAAAGGAGGCCGCCAGACAACTCTCCAATATCAAATTCTACAGGCCACTTCCCTCAGATCCCACTGAGGAATACACTAAGAAACTGTACCATCTACTCAGGACACTCCCTACACCAACACTGGAACAAATCAACATACCCTTAGAGCCCCAACCAGGGTTATTCTATCTACTACCCAAGATCCACAAACCCAGAAATCCTGGACGTCCCATCATCTCGGGCATTGGCATTCTCACTGAAGGACTGTCTGGATATGTGGACTCTCTACTCAGACCCTATGCCATCAGCACTCCCAGCTATCTCCGTGACACCACTGATTTCCTGAGGAAACTACAATGCATTGGTGACCTTCCAGAAAACACCATCGTAGCCACCATGGATGTAGAGGCTCTCTACACAAACATCTCACATACAGATGGAATACAAGCTGTCAGGAACAGCATCCCTGATGATGCCACAGCACAACTGGTTGCTGAGCTCTGTGCCTTTATCCTCACACACAACTATTTCGAATTTGATGAGAATATATATCTCTAGATCAGTGGCACCGCTATGGGCACCCGCATGGCCCCACAATATGCCAACATTTCTATGACTGACCTGGAACAACGCTTCCTCAGCTCTCGTCCACTTATGCCCCTTCTGTACCTACACTACATTAATGACATCTTCATCATCTGGACCCATGGGAAGGAGACTCTGAAAAAATTCCACCACAATTTCAACAGCTTCCACCCCACCGTCAACCTCATCCTGGACCAATCTACACGGGAGGTCCACTTCCTTGACACCACGGTGCAAATAAGTGATGGTCACATTAACACCACCCTATACTGAAAACCTACCAACCGCTATGCCTACCTTCATGCCTCCAGCTTCCATCCCGGGCACACCACACGATCCATTGTCTACAGCCAAGCACAGAGGTACAACCGCATCTGCTCTAACCCCTCAAACAGAGACCAACTCCTACAAAATCTCCACCAAGCATTGTCAAAACTACAATATCCGCACGAGGAAATAAGGAAACAGATCAACAGAGCCAGACGTGTACCCAGAAGCCTCCTACTGCAAGACAAACCCAAGAAAGAAACCAACAGGACTCCACTGGCCATCACATACAGTCCCCAGCTAAAACCCCTCCAACGCATCATCAGGGATCTACAACCCATCCTGGACAATGATCCCACACTTTCACGGGCCTTGGGTGGCAGGCCAGTCCTCGCCCACAGACAACCTGCCAACCTGAAGCATATTCTCACTAGTAACTGCACACCGCACAGACAACCTGCCAACCTGAAGCATATTCTCACCAGTAACTGCACACCGCACCATAGTAACTCTAACTCAGGAACCAATCCATGCAACAAACCTCGATGCCAACTCTGCCCGTATATCTACACCAGCGACACCATCACAGAACCTAACCAGATCTGCCACACCATCACCGGTTCATTCACCTGCACGTCCACCAATGTAATATACGCCATCATATGCCAGCAATGCCCCTCTGCTATGTACATCGGCCAAATTGGACAGTCTCTACGGAAAAGGATAAATGGACACAAATCAGATATTAGGAATGGCAATATACAAAAACCTGTAGGAGAACACTTCAACCTCCCTGGCCACACTATAGCAGACCTTAAGGTGGCCATCCTGCAGCAAAAACACTTCAGGACCAGACTTCAAAGAGAAACTGCTGAGCTTCAGTTCATCTGCAGATTTGACACCATCAGCTCAGGATTAAACAAAGACTGTGAATGGCTTGCCAACTACAAAACCAGTTTCTCCTCCCTTGGTTTTCACACCTCAACTGCTAGAAGAGGGCCTCATCCTCCCTGATTGAACTAACCTCGTTATCTCCTGCCTGCTTCTTGCTTGCATATATATCTGCCCCTGGAAATTTCCACTACATGCATCCGACGAAGTGGGTATTCACCCACGAAAGCTCATGCTCCAAAACTTCTGTTAGTCTATAAGGTGCCACAGGACTCTTTGCTGCTTTCATCAAATTTAGTTCACTTTGAAACAGGATTCCAGAGTTCATGATAAATATGGAGTTAATGTACTATAATAAATTGTATTATGTGTAAGCAAGCGTTAGCATAGATATTAGTCCAGTCACCTTAGTCTAGTTTAAACACCCTGTGTAGACAAACTCTTGGTTTGCTTGAGTGTCTTAAAATCTCTCTTGATCATGTTTTGCAGAACTTACATTTTATTCTGTTGCATAACTTTAACAGCCACGACAAACTGTAGGAGCTGAAGATGAAGCCATTCCACTGCTGATATGTCACAGATTGCAGCTGCTGGGATGTGTGAAGGAATGAACCAGTGCGTCTCACGTCTCAAAGGTTTTTGAGATTTAGTCAATCTCTGGGAAGAATTCTCTTCTGAGTTCAGCTCTGCAAGCTGATTATCCTCATGCAGCTCTGTTGCATTTCTGCGTTTGTTCAGCACATGCAGATGTGTTATCCACTGGGCAATTTGGAGAGGAGAATTAAGCAATGAAGCAGAAAACAGAGCTCTTTTTAGGCAGTTTATTTCGGCTCAAGTCAGGTCAGGTTCTAACTTATTATCTTCAAAATACCTAATCACTTTGCCTTTGTCTTCCCTGCTGACTTTTATATAGATCGATCCTATTGTCCTTTCAGTACTGAACTAAGGATACAATTTTCAGAAGTGCCTAAGGGAGTTGGGGAGCCTAACTCCCATTTTCAAAAATGATGTAAGTGTTTGAAAGTCAATGGGACTTAAGTTCCTAAGGGCCAGACTTTTATGGGTATTCTCCTCTCTTGGTTTTCACACCTCAACTGCTAGAACAGGGCCTTATCCTCCCTGATTGAACTGACCTCGTTATCTCTAGCTTGCTTGCTAGCATATATATACCTGCCCCTGAAAATTTCCATTACATGCATCTGAGGAAGTGGGTATTCACCCACGAAAGCTCATGCTCCAAAACGTCTGTTAGTCTATAAGGTGCCACAGGATTCTTTGCTGCTTTTATGGGTATTTAGGCACCTAAAGATACAGTTGGGTGCTTCCCAGGGAGTTAGGTGCCTCAGCACTTGTGAAAATCCCACTAAATGTCTATCTGTATCTTTAGAAGCAGCAAAGAATCCTGTCGCACCTTATAAACTAACAGACGTTTTGCTAGTTTAAGGTGCGACAGGATTCTTTGCTGCTTTTACAGATCCAGACTAACACGGCTACCCCTCTGATACTGTATCTTTAGGTGCCTGAATGCCTTTACAAAGCTGGCCTCGACTCACTTTTGAAAACTGTACCCTAAATCTTCAACTCAGGCCTGTATCCAGATTATTTTTAGTTGAATTTTAAGTACCAGTGCCCAGTGTACTATTTCCTCCAATTACTGAGAGCTTGTTGAATTATATATAAGTATCAATTTTACTGAACACATCCACTCTGGACCTTTAGCCAGCATTAACAAAAATTTCAACTGGGGATCACCTAAAACCTTGGATTCTTCTAGGTCTGGTCTCTGTGTTAGTTGTCCCAAATTCCTAGTCAGGATCACAAAGGGGATTTTTCCAGGACAATATAACAGAGGCAGAGCTTTTATTATGCTCTCACATGATGCTATTTACACATCACAACAGTGGTGTTCCTTTCTGTTCTGTTTTTCTTCCACTCACCTATGACACCTGTCTCAAACCATCTCTATAGTAGAAACACAGGGCAAAGTCAAAGCAGGTCAAGATAATTAGACTTCTTGTAGTGTCTTTGAAAAGCTTTCATGTTTTGTTGATGTTACTAGGATATTTTGGTGGCTTTATTAGAGATAGACGCAAATTGCAAATATATATATCAGGATTTCTAAGACCCCATTATTGGGTCACTATTGTTCATTACTGAGTTTTATTTTGGGCCCATTTCTAGCCTCACTTTACATATTATATAGTTGTATCCTTCTTGTCATTACATTACAACAGATCATTTCTGGAGTCCCTTCTCATATATTATATTTAATATTTACTGATAGTGTCTCCACCCTGCCCTCTGTTGTGCCAAGAACTTCAAGATCTTGACTCCAGTATTTGCTTTTCCCTATATATGGTTAACACCACTGTCAAGGTTTCTTTCCCCACTTTGAACTTTAGAGTGCAAATGTGGGGACCTGCATGAACACTTCCAAGCTTAATTACTAGCTTAGATCTGGTAACGCTGCCACAAGCCAGAAATTCAGTGTCTGGCACACTTTCTGTTTCCCCAAAACCTTCCCTGGGGAACACAGATCCAAACCCCTTGGATCTTAAAACAAGGAGAAATTAACCATCCCCCCTCCTTTCCCCCCAGACTTTCCCCTCCCTGGGTTGCCTTGAGAGGCTTCACACAGATCCAAACTCCTTGGATCTTAAAACAAGGAGGAATTAACCATCCCCCATCCTTTTTTCCCCCCACCAATCCCTGGTGAGTTCAGAGCCAGTCCCCTTTGATACTTCCTTGCTTTTAATTAAAGAAAGAAAAGGTAAAAATCATCTCTGTAAAATCAGGATGGAAAATGCTTTACAGGGTACTTAGATTTATATAGCCCAGAGGAAACCCCCTCTACCTTCAGGTTCAAAGTTACAGCAAACAGAGGTAAAAATCCTTCCAGCAAAAGCAACATTTACAAGTTGAGGGAAACAAAATTAAAACTAATTCACCTTGCTTGGCTACTTACAAGTTTGAAACATGAAAGACTGACTCAGAAAGATTTGGAGAGCCTGGGTGTACGTCTGGTCCCTCTTCATCCTGTAAGAGTCTGGTGTGGGGGCTCGGCCCTCTTAGGCGCGGCTGGGAGCCAGTCCGCCTCGCTACACAAGTTTGGGTGAGCTGTCGACCTAGCCTGGTGAGGCAGGAAACAGTCAGGAGCTCAGGCCCTCTGGTGGGGACTGAGCAAACAAACAGTATATAAGCCCAGGCCCTTGGGCAGGGCGGGACAACAAGCAGTTCAAACTCTAGAAGAAAGGCCTCCTCAGGCCAGCGAGAGGAGGAGTCTGCCACCCCTGGAAGGGTGGCAGGGGGGATGCAGGCCATCCCACTCCACTGCGTCCCAGCCCGGGGCCCTAACAGCGGCAGGCAGTCTGCTGCTGTGTCAGTGGGGATCCTGGCCGCAACAAACTGACATTGGTTCGGGGTCTCCTGGGGCCAGACTAGGGTCAGCTACCCCCGGGCCACTTCCAATCTCCCGCCCTATTGGTACTTGTGGATCACGGGCGTCTTCTGCAATATCCCACACCATGGGCTCCTCAGGATACTGAGCGCTGGGTAAGCGGGGCTGGTCCTCGGGATACCGGGCGCGGGGAAGTTCAGGTGGCTTCTCAGGGTACCGAGCGAGGGGAAGGCCCAGCCAGTCCTCCTCCGGGTAGCGAGCACGGGGCAGGCTCAGCCAGTGCTCCTCAGGGTAGTGAGCACGGGGCAGGCTCGGCCCAGCGGGAGCTAGGGCACCAGCGTCTGTCCTCTCCGGCGGCCAGCGGTCAACTTCTTGTCCCGCCCCTTGACTTCCAGGGGGCGGGAACAGGCGGCAGTGGCTTCGCCCACTTCAGCGTCCGTTCTCGCTCGGCCCTCTCAGGCGCAGCTGGGAGCCAGTCCGCCTTCCTACGCGTCCCCCCCTCAAGGCTGGCTCCCGTGCAGCGGGGCCAGACCCTTCCATACTCCCCAGGCGGGAAAGGAAGTCCGCATTGGTGTGGTCCTTCCCGGCTCTATGGGGGACGGTGAAGGCATAGGGCTGCAGTGCCAGGTACCATCGCTGCAGCCGCATATTATAGTCCTTCATGCGGGCCAACCACTGGAGGGCGGCGTGGTGACCAAGGTGAACGAGGCCCCAAGAAGGTAATCCTGCAGGGCGTCGCAGGCCCACTTCGCTGTGAGGGCTTCCTTTTCAACCACTGCATAGCTTTTCTCTCGGGGGAACAGCTTCCGGCTGATGTAGACGACTGGATGCTCTTACCCATCTACCTCTTGGGAGATGACAGCCCCGAGCCCCACCTCCGAGGCGTCCGTCTGCAGGATAAACGTCTGGTTGAAATCGGGACTATACAAGACTGGCTCATGGCAAAGGCTTGCTTTAAGCGTTTGGAAGGCCTCATCACATTCTTGGGTCCATTTCACCTGCCGTGGGCTGTCCTTGGTCAGGAGCCCAGTCAAGGGGGCGGCAATCGCTGCAAACTGGGGGATGAACCGTCGATAATACCCCGCCAGCCCCAGAAACTGGCATATCTGGCGTTTTGCGGCGGACAGGTTGCAATGGCCTGAACCTTGCCTACGAGGGGTTTTACTTGCCCATTTCCGATAGTGTATCCCAGGTAGGTGGTTTCCTGACAGCCGACATGGCACTTCTTAGGGTTGGCCGTTAACCCGGCCACCCACAAGGACCTCAGGATGGCGGCGACCTTTTCTAGGTGGTCTTCCCACTAGCGGCTGTAAATGACCACGTCATCCAGATAGGCCGCCACATAGTCCCGGTGGGGCTGGAGGAGGCGGTCCATCAGGCACTGAAACGTGGCAGGGGCCTCGTGGAGGCCAAAAGGCATTTGAGTAAACTGGTATAGGCCCATAGGAGTGGCGAACATGGTCTTCTCCCTGGAGGCTGGTTCGAGGGGGATCTACCACTACCCCTTGCTAAGATCCAGGGTGGTAATATACCGGGCCTCCCCTAATCAGGCCAACAGCTCATCTATTCAGGGCCTGGGATACGCATTGAGCTTGGAGACGGCATTAACGCATCTGAAGTCGATGCAAAACCATTGTGAGCCATCGGGCTTCGGTACCAGGACTACTGGGCTACGCCACTCGCTTTGCGAGGGTTCAACCACCCCCAAGTCTAGAATAGCCCATACCTCTTCGTCAACGACCCGTCTCCTGTGACACGGCAAGGGCCTGGTTGCGCCCCGGATCACCACCCCAGGCTCAGTCTGAATCCTATGATGTACCAGGGAGATGTATCCCGGCTGCACCATAAACGTGCGGGAGAATGACTGGGGGACCTCCCGTACCGCCGGAAGCAGCTGGTTCCAGCGGCAGAGATCTTCCTGGGGGAACCTCCGCAGCATGTCTTTCAAGGTCCGGTTGAATCTTTCGACCAACCCATCGGTCTGGGAATCATAAACCGACGTCCACAGTTGCTTGATCCCCAGGAGTTCGCACACCTGCCATAGTAGCTGCGAGGTAAAGCTGGTCCTCTGGTCCGTGAGGATCTCCCGGGGCAGGCCGTCACGGGCAAAGACTTTCACCAGCTCACCTGCGATGGTGCGGGTGGTGATGTTCCGGAGGGGGATTGCCTCGGGGAACCAGGTAGCATAGTCCAGCATAACTAGGATGTACTGAAACCCCGCAGTGCTTTTGGGGAGGGGCCCCACCAGATCCATAGCCACGCTTTCGAAGGGGGTCTCAATTAGTGGCATGGGGATCAGGGGCGCCTTAGGAGTTCGTGCCGGGGTGGCCAACTGGCAGGCTGGGCAGGAGCTGCAGTAGTTCTTTACCTCCTGGTGTATTCCCAGCCAGAAGCAGCTCAGTATCCGGGATAGAGTCTTCTCGTGACCCAGGTGTCTGGCTGCCGGGACGTCGTGGGCCAGCTTCATAACCACCCGCCAATGACACCGGGGTACAAGAAGTTGGGTCTGGGTCTCCCCCGTGTGAGGATCCCTCTCAACCGGATACAGGCGTTCCTGCCGCAGCTCAAAGTGTGGCCACTGTGCCACTCGACGTGGATCCAGGACGGTCCCATCAATCGCGGCCAGCTGTTTGTATGCCCGCTTGAGTATGGGGTCGGTCCTTTGATCCCAGCAAAAGTCCATGGGGATTGGCGGATCCTCCAACGCCCCAAGGGAAGCATTCTCCGGCTCTCCCGTCGGGTGGGTAGGGTCGGGGGCTTCCCCCTCATCTTCCTCGGCCTCGGGGGCTTCCCCTTCCAAGGCTGGTGTGACCCAGGGGCTGCCCTCGGTGTGATGGCATAGGACTGCGGGGAACTTGGGCCAGTCCCACCCCAGTATCACCGGGTATGCCAGTCGCGGCGCAAGTCCCACTACCATCAATCGGGTGACCTCATCAACTGTCAGTTGGGCCCGGGTACTGGGGTAGGGTCGTATGTCCCCATGGATGCATTGCAGCCAGATTTCCCCCAGGCGAGCGTCAGCCTGGGGTCCTAAGCGTTGGCGGACCAGCGTCTGCCCGCAGCCCGAATCGAGGAGGGCCACCATCGGGTACCCATCAATGGCCCCAGGCACGGTGATTTTGGCTGCTTGTGAACGGCGAGCACGGGCTTCCCCCGAGCAGACCTGGCCGAAGGTGCACTCCAGTCTTGGGCAGTCCCGCTGCAGATGGCCATACTCCCCGCAGGAGAAACAGGGCCTGAGGTCTGCCCGCCTCTTCGGTGGCCGAGTCCCGGGGTTGTCCCCAGGAGGGCTCCGGTAACCCCCGTGCGCCGCTGGAGCTGGGGCCCGAGCGGGTCACCCAGGTGCCGTCGCGGTCCGGGTCCGGGCATCCGTCTCCTGGGAGGAAACTTGCAAGTCAGTCCGGGCGGGCGCCCCCTTCCTTTTGGGGTTAGGGCACTCGGCCCCCAGTGGGGCCGCTCTACCAGCCGGGCCCACCTGCGGTTCGGCCGCAAGGAAGTCCTCCATCAAGGAGACAGCAGTGGCCAGTGTCTCAGGCCTTTGGCGGAGGACCCGGGCCCTTCCTCGTGGCGGGAGAACATAGCTGAACTGTTCCAGTACCACCTGCTCCATTAGTTCCTCCAACGTCCGGTGTTTGGGCTGCAACCACTGCTTGCAGATTTCTCAGAGTTCCTGGGCCACCATCCGAGGTTGGGCCCCGGGGGGGTAGGCCAGGCTTCTAAACCGCTGTCGGAACGTCTCTGGACTTACCTCCAGGGCGTCCAGAATTGCGGCCTTTACCTGGCTGTAGTCCTGGACTGCCTCCGCAGACAGGCCTCGATAGACTGTTTGAGCAGTCCCTGTCAAATACGGGGCCAGGATGGAAGCCCATTGGTCCGGGGCCCACCCCGCGACAACGGCCACCCGCTCGAAAGTGATGAGAAAGACTTCAGGGTCATCGTCGGGACCCATCTTCGTCAGCCGGATCGCGGGGGTGGGCCAGGGGGCCCCGGCCGTGCCTCCCGGCTGGAGTTCCCCAGGTCAGGCCAGCGCCACCGTGAGCTGCTGGATACATTGCCGCTGGAAATCCTGGTGCTGAGTGACCAGGTCCTGAACCAGCTGGTCCTGTTGGGTTCCTAGCTGCTCAACGAGCTGCTGTTGCTGTTGGAGCTGGGCGGCCTGCTGCTCCTGTTGCTGCTGCGACTGGGCCACCTGCTGTCGCTCCTGGTTCTCCGTCACAAGAGCGAAGAGTTGTGACAGATCCATCTCTCGGGAGGGAGGTCTCTCTCCCCCAGCCCCCTTTTCAGCAGTGTCGAGAGCCCGTGCCCACATCCTGGGCGGAACTCCTCAGAGAAGGCACCACGTGTAACGGTCCGGTGTGGGGGCTCAGCCCTCTCAGGCGCAGCTGGGAGCCAGCCCGCCTCGCTACACGAGTTTGGGTGAGCTGTCGACCTAGCCTGGTGAGGCAGGAAACAGTTAGGAGCTGAGGCCCACAGGTGGGGACTGAGCAAACAAACTGTATATAAGCCCAGGCCCTTGGGCAGGGCGGGACAACAAACAGTTCCAGGCTCAGGCCCTTACCAGGGGCTGAGCAAACAAATAGTCTATAAGCCCAGGCCCTTGGGCAGGGCGTGGCAAAAAGCAGTTCAAAGTCTAGAAGAGAGGTCTCCTCGGGCCACCGAGAGGGGGAGTCTGCCACCCCTGGAAGGGTGGCGGGGGGATGCAGCCCCTCCCACTCCACTGCATCCCAGCCCAGGGCCCTAACAGCGGCAGGCAGTCTGCTGCTGTGTCAGTAGGGATCCTGGCCACAACACACTGACATTGGTTCAGGGTCTCCTGGGGCCAGACTAGGGTCAGCTACCCCCGGGCCACTTCCAATCTCCCGCCCTATTGGTACCTGTGGATCACCGGCGTCTTCTGCAATATCCCACACCATGGGCTCCTCAGGATACTGAGCGCTGGGTAAGCGGGGCTGGTCCTCGGGATACCGGGCGCGGGGAAGTTCAGGCGGCTCCTCAGGGTACCGAGCGAAGGGAAGGCCCGGCCGGTCCTCCTCAGGGTCGCGAGGCCGGGGCAGGCTTGGCCAGTCCTCCAGGTAGCGAGCACGGGGCAGGCTCAGCCCAGCGGGAGCTAGGGCACCAGCGTCTGTCCTCTCCGGCGGCCAGCGGTCAACTGAGCGCTGGAGCGGGGCCTTTATACTTCCTGTTCCGCCCCTTGACTTCCAGGGGCGGGAACAGGCGGCAGTAACTCCGCCCACTTCAGCATCTATTCTCGCTTGGCCCTCTCAGGCGCGGCTGGGAGCCAATCCACCTTGCTACAGTCCCAAGAGCGAACAACACCCAAAAACAAAAAGCGCAAACAAAGACTTCCCTCCACCAAGATTTGAAAGTATCTTGTTCCCCTATTGGTCCTCTGGTCAGGTGTCAGCCGGGTTTACTGAACTTATTAACCGTTTACAGGTAAAAGAGACATTAACCCTTAACTATCTGTTTATGACACGCCCCCCAAATCTCAGACAGTGTGGAACCACACTGGCGGTGATTTCTTCCTAGAACTTTAGAATAAACAGATAAATAGAACACATACACCTTTACATATACTACTAATTATGTAAAACTACAAGATTTTTCACATTTCAAGGACAATTTTTAACCAGTTGATTCTGGGAAACTTTCACGAGAGAGTGCATCAGCTACTTTGTTAGAAGCTCCTGGAATGTGTTGAATTTCAAAATCAAAATCTTGGAGAGCTAAACTCCATTGAAGAAGCTTTTTGTTGTTTCCCTTGGCAGTATGAAGCCACTTTAGCGCAGCATGGTCGGTTTGTAGCTGGAAGCGCCATCCCCAAACATATGGGCGTAGCTTTTCCAGGGCATACACAATGGCGTAGCATTCTTTTTCACTGATTGACCAGTGGCTTTCCCTCTCAGACAGTTTCTTGCTGAGAAAAACGACAGGATGGAAATTGTGATCTGGTCCTTCCTGCATGAGAACTGCTCCTACACCACACTCAGATCTGTGGTTACTAGGAATGGTTTGTCAAAGTCTGGGGCCCTTAGCACAGGGTCAGACATGAGTGTCGCCTTAAGCTGGGTAAAGGCCTTCTAACACTTATCAGTCCACTTAACTGCATTTGACTGGATCTTTTTGGTCAGGTCTGTTAGTGGGGCAGCAATTTGGCTGTAGTGTGGTACAAATCGCCTGTAATATCCGGCCAAGCCTAAGAAGGATTGGACCTGTTTCTTTGACTTTGGAACAGACCACTTTTGAATAGCATCCACCTTGGCCTGTAAGGGGTTTATCATTCCTTGACCCACCTGGTGTCCCAGGTAAGTCACTCTGTTTTGGCCTATTTGACACTTTTTAGCCTTAACAGTTAGTCCTGTCTGTCTGATGCGCTCAAAGACTTTTTCCAAGTGTTCCAGGTGTTCTGCCCATGAATCCGAAAAAATGGCCACATCATCGAGGTAGGCCACTGCAGATTCTCCCAATCCTGCTAGGAGACCATCTACAAGTCTTTGGAAGGTTGCGGGTGCATTTCGCAGCCCAAAGGGAAGCACATTAAATTCATACACCCCTGCATGGGTGACGAATGCTGACCTTTCTTTGGCAGGTTCATCTAGCAGTACTTGCCAGTACGCCTTGGTTAAGTTTATTGTAGAGATGAACTGGGCACATCCCAATTTCTCCAATAGCTCATTGGTGCGTGGCATTGGATAGTTGTCGGGACGAGTTACCGCATTTAGCTTACGGTAGTCCACACAAAAGCGTATTTCCCCATCTGGTTTGGGTACTAGAACCACTGGAGATGCCCATGCACTGTTAGAGGGGTGGATTATACTCATCTGTAGCATGTTCTGGATCTCCCGTTCTATAGCAGCTTGGGCATGAGGCGACACCCGGTAGGGTGAGGTTCTAATTGGGTGAGCATTACCTGTGTCAATGGAGTGGTATGCCCGTTCAGTCCGTCCTAGGGTGGCTGAGAACATTGGGGCGAAGCTAGTGCACAGCTCCTTGATCTGTTGCCACTGCAGACGTTCCAGGGTTGTGGAAAGGGTCACCTCTTCCATGCCACCGTCACTTTTTCCTTCATAGTAGACACCTTCAGGCCACTCAGCATCATCTCCTTCCTGGGCTGTAAACTGACAAACCTTTAAGTCATTGGAATAAAAGGGCTTGAGAGAATTAACATGGTACACTCTGGGCTTGAGGGAGGAATTGGGAAATGCGATGAGGTAGTTAACAGCTCCCAGGAGCTCTTGAACCGTGAATGGCCCTTCCCATGATGCTTCCATCGTATGGGCTGTTGTCAGATGCTACCGGTATGGTGCTCTGCTCTGCTCTCTCCTTGTTGGTATCACTTGGCTGTGTGCGTGTGCTCACCCGTGTGCTGCCCCAGCTCTGCAGATAGCTGATGCAGCAGACCCAACAAGAACCCCCAATGACCACAGACTCTAGTAAGGTGCAAAGTCACGTCTGCTAGGTTTATTGCGATCTTGGACGCAATGGCAGTTCCCTGTAGGTTTCTTAGCCTAACTCAGGGCATACTACGAGAAAGTGCCTCTTGGCAATGGACCTGGCCAGTCAGTGGCAGGACTTTCCACTGCCCCCTCGGCCAGACAAAGACATCGCCCCAGGGATGTATTCTTATACACAGGTACAAACAAGTTACACATCACTCCTGAGGTATTGAGGTGCAACCCTTCTACGTAGCAAGGTACAACCCCTCTACGTAGTAAGGTGCCACCTCTCACCTTGTACATGTTGGTTCGATCAAAACAACTCTATCCATCATTTTACCCTTTTGCCCGTCATTGGGATGGGTCAGCCTGTTCCTTGTTATCTGTGTGGAATGTGCAAGTATGTGAATGTTCTGATCTCTAGTGTTCAGTACCTTTTAGGTATGTATCTTCTTGCAGCATCAGCCCTTTCCTTGCCAGCTTCTGTGAGCAGGGCCTGCCTCTGGCTCACAGCTTCACTTTGCTTTATGTTAGCAAAGTCTTGACCATTACTTTAGTTCAGGCCTTAGGCTTCATACCAGGCCTCTGATACCAAGGTTTACATCTTAGGGCCTCCTCTTACTACATTGGCCTGTTGCACCTTCAAGACCATAACCTGGTCTCCTACCTTGAAGGAACGCTCTCTGGTAGGTCTGTCATACCAGGCCTTTTGCTCTTTCTGAGCATCCTTTAGGTTTTCTTTAGCAAGGGCTAAAGAGTGTTGGAGGATGCTTTGTAGGTTGCTTACAAAGTCCAGAATGTTAGTTCCTGGAGAAGGCGTAAACCCCTCCCATTGCTGCTTCACCAGCTGTAATGGCCCCTTAACCTCATGGCCATACACAAGCTCAAACGGTGAAAACCCTAAACTGGGATGTGGTACAGCCCTGTAGGCAAAAAGCAACTGCTGCAACACTGGGTCCCAGTCATTGGGAGTGTTCATTCACGAATTTACGTATCATGGCCCCCAAAGTTCCATTAAACCTCTCCACCAGGCCATTGGTTTGATGGAGGTAAGGGGTGGCAACCAAGTGATTCACCCCATGAGTTTCCCACAGTTCTTTCAGGGTCCCTGCCAGGAAATTTGTCCCTGAATCTGTAAGGATATCAGAGGGCCAACCTACCCTGGCAAAAATGTCTGTTAGGGCCTGGCACACAACTTTAGCCCTGGTGTTGCCTAGAGCTACTGCTTCTAGCCATCGGGCAGCAAAGTCCACGAAAGTAAGTATGTACTGCTTTCCTCTGGGTGTCTTTTTTGGGAAAGGACCCAGAATATCCACAGCTACTCGCTGAAATGGGACCTCAATTATGGGGAGTGCCTGGAGAGGGGCCTTGACCAGGTCTTGGGGCTTTCCCACTCTTTGGCACACCTCACAAGACCAGACATACTTGGCAACATCCTTGCCCATCCCCTCCCAGTGGAAGGATTCCCCAACCTGTCTTTGGTTCTGTTCCCCCCAGCATGGCCACTGGGATGATCATGGGCTAAGCTTAAGAGCTTTCCCCAGTACCTAGTTGGAACCACCAACTGTTTTTGTGGATGCCAGTCTTCCCGGTGTCCACCAGAAAGAGTCTCCTTATATAAAAGCCCTTGTTCTATAACAAACCAGGATCGGTTAGAAGAGCTGAGAGGCCGTGGGGTGCTCCGTGCCACCGCCCAAGCTTTTTGAAGGCTGTCATCTGCTTCCTGCTCAGTCTGGAACTGTTCCCTTGAGGCTGGAGACACTAGTTCTTCCTTAGACTGTGGACTTGGGCTTGGTCCCTCTGGAAGCAATGTAGGTGATGGGGTTGTTTCTATTGCTGGTGAACTGCTCTCCGCTGGTGCACCAGGTGGTATTTCAAGCTCTGGATGAGCCTCTTGGGTGTGGTTGTCTGCTGCTTCTGCCAGTTCAGGGCCTCTGGCGCCCTCTAGTGTTGGGGTTGAAGATGGGTTTGCAAGTGTTGGCGTTAGTGCTGGCAACGGTTCTGGTGTAGATTGCTTTTCCAGTTCCTGGTCTGGGACTGGAGGCACTGTGGCTGTTGCAGTTGTTGGCAGGGGATCCGGGTCCACTACCTCTGTCTGGGTCTCTGGTAACACAGACGGGGCCCCTGTGGATGGCTCAGAAACAGGGATGGGTCTGGAAGCTTGCCTGGTTTGGCTGCGTGTAACCATTCCCACTCTCTTGGCCCACTTCACCTGGTTGGCCAAGTCTTCCCCCAGTAGCATGGGGATGGAATAATTGTCATAGACTGCAAAAGTCCACATTCTTGACCAGCCTTTGTACTGGACAGGCAGTTCAGCTGTAGGCAAGTCTACAGCTTTTGACATGAAGGGGTAAATTGTCACTTGGGCCTTTGGGTTGATGAATTTGGGGTCCACTAAAGCTTGGTGGATAGCTTACACTTGTGCCCCCGTGTCTCTCCACGCGATAACCTTCTTTCCGCCCACTCTCAAAATTTCCCTTCACTCCAAGGGTATTTGAGAGGCATCTGGGCCTGGGGATCTTTGGTGTGATGGTGGTGTAATGAACTGCACTCGGTTGGGGTTCTTGGGGCAGTTAGCATTTATATGTCCCAGTTCATTACACTTAAAGCATTGCCCAGCTGATTGGTCACTGGGCCGAGGTGGGTTACTGGAGACTGGTGAGGCGGGAGAATAGGGAGTCTGCGGCTTTCCTTGGGTTGTAGGTGGGGTCCTAGGTTGCCCTTGGGTATAGGGTTTATTGTCGGTGTGACCCCTGTGATATTTGCTCCCCTTGCTAGTAGCTTTTTTCTTTTCTGCCACTTCCACCCATCTGGCTCCAATCTCCCCCGCCTCAGTTACAGTTTTGAGCTTTCCATCTAGGATGTACCTTTCTATTTCCTCAGGAACACCCTCTAAGAACTGCTCCAATTGTATTAGGAGGTGCATGTCATCCAGAGTTTTAACCTTGGCTCCTGATATCCAGGTATCATAATTCTTTCCAATGTGATAGGCGTGTCGGGTGAATGACACATCTGGCTTCCACTTTAGGGCTCTGAACTGCCGACAGGCATGCTCAGGTGTTAGCCTCATTCTGATTCTGGCCTTGGTTTGAAAAAGTTTATAATCGTTCATGTTTTCCTTAGGCATTTCAGCCGCCACCTCTGCTAAGGGTCCACTGAACAGTGGCCTCAGCTCTATCATGTACTGGTCTTCAGAGATGCTGTACCCATGGCAGGTCCTTTCAAAATTTTCTAAGAAGGCCTCAGTGTCATCACCTGCCTTGTAGGTGGGAAATTTCTTGGGATGTGGAGCAATAATTGGCAAAGGGTTGGTAGGGTTGGCTGGAGCATGCTGTCTGGTCTGCGCTAATTCCAGTTCATGCTTTCTCTCTTTTTCCCTCTCTTCCCTCTCTTTTTGTTGCTTTTCCATCTCTTTTTGTTGTTTTTCCATTTCTCATTGGTGGACCGCATCTTTGGCTTCTTGTTCTCTTTTGTGGGTTGCCTGTTTGGTTTTTTCTTCTCTTTCTCTCAGCTCCACCTCTTTTTCTCTTATTTCTATTTCTTTCTGTTTTCTTTCCATGTCTCGCTTGTGGTCTGCGTCTTTGATTTGTTCCTCTGTATCCAGTCTTGCCCGTTCCTGTTTCAGTGCATCCTTGGTAGTCATGGTTCCTGCTTTCTTGTGTTGGGGCGCCCTCTGGTGTTTACTGCCTGAAATGCTGCTTCTCTGCTGCCTTCTTAGGGTTGCTTAGCAACAGAGTCTTTTCTAACTCCTTCTAACTAGTCTTTCCCGACAGAGTTAAAAAAAAAAACTTTATACCATGACAGCCAGCTTCCAGACTGCAATAACCATCCGCTTCTCCACAGGCAGGGCAGCTCTCAATCTCCTGTCCTTGCGCTGCAGGGTGGGGGAGAGCTCCTCACACAGTCCCATGAAAGTGGCTTTTCTCATCCGAAAGTTCTGCAGCCACTGCTCGTCATCCCAGACTTGCATGACGATGTGATCCCACCAGTCAGTGCTTGTTTCCTGAGCCCAAAAGCGGCTTTCCATGGTGCTGAGCATGTCTGCGAATGCCACAAGCAATTTCGTGTCGTACTCATTACGCGACTCGCTATCATCATCGGACTCCTCACTGTCACTTTGGATCTTAAGCAATAGCTCAACTGCCAAATGTGATGTGCTGGCGAGATTCATCAGCATACGCCTCAGCAGTTCGGGCTCCATTTCCCGCAGACTGAAATGGAACACAGAATTGTGCTGTACTGAAACCGTGCAAAGATGGCGCCAAATGTGGACGGAAACACAGGGACTGCTGGGATGTGAAGCGATGCATCACGGGGCGTTGGGACAGGACCAGAATGACCCACACCCTCCGCACCCTTCCCACAACCCGTGGCGCCAGAATGGGAAGAAGTGCTCTGTGGGATAGCTGCCCATAATGCACCACTCCCAACACCGCTGCAAATGCTGCAAATGTGGCCACACTGCAGCGCTTTCCCTACACAGCTGTACGAAGACAGCTGTAACTCCCAGCGCTGTACAGCTGCAAGTGTAGCCAAACCTCCAGTTGTTAGCTGCAGCTGAACAAAAGACAGAACCCTTCCTAGGGAGCACAGAGAAATGTGTCTTTTGTTAAAGATTTAACACTGCTGCTTCCTCATGAAGGAAGCTGCTGATTCACACCTCTGAGGTGTTCTTCAGCAAAACGGCAAGGCAAAGACCTGGCATTATTAATATTTCTAGGGTAAAAAGGATCCGTTTTTTAACTTTTTAAGAAAAACATTTCAAGCCTTCTTCCCTCATCAGAAAAATGTCCCAAAAACGAAGGGCAGGGAGAACACAAATCCTATTTCTTTTTCCTTTTTATGACATCTTTAAAACCAAAACTCCCCCAAAATTGCACTTTAATATATGGAAATTTCCAGTTAAGTGTCTCTTGAGCAACATTAGCTTTCCACACACACTCACAAAAATGTGTACAACTTTGTTGGCTCTTGCTTTAAACAAAAAAGTTCATGGCCATAGTTCCAGCAAAGAGGCAGCAGAGGACAGCAGAACGTGGGCTAATGAAACCCATTCACGATGCCAATTGATTTGTAACCTAGCTGTCTCTCTTTCCTCCCTCTCCTATTGGTCTTCCCCTACTTCGCTGAATTAGATCTGGCAGGGTTAAGAGTTTGCATTTGGTTACAACTCGCAAGCCCTGGTTAGAGCACTTGTAGGAAGAGAGAGACATACCCACATCAGACAAGACTAAGAACATGTCAGTGCTGCCAATCTGGCCCGGGGAGGGACGTGGTGGCATCTTTATGGGGGGGAAGGACTAAAGGGTCCAACTCCTTGGGGAAGGATGAGAGGTGGACAGGGTTAAATCCATGTCCCACTATTACCCCGTTAATCCTCCAGTTTGAAGTGGTGCAGTGTTTGAATCCCCCCAGCTGATCTCCTTCCAGGGAGAGGGAATGAGTGTATTTTGGAGGAGCGTAATGGACCCACTACCCAGGTAACACCCGGATTGGGACCAGGATGTGAGGGGGCAACTAACCTACCCAGATTTCCATACCGCACCCTGTGGAAAGGGAGAGGTTAATAGCTAGATCTTGCAGAGCACCCCCCCCCCAACAGGGGGTCAGAGGAGAGGGACCCAAGCATGGCTGGGGATCACTCCCCGCCGTGCCAAGGACCTTTGGACTCTGAACTGTTGAGCTGAGCAAGCTCCCAAGCTGACAACAAACACAAGCTGAACCAGGTGGCCCAAAGCCAGGCAGAGGGAAACCTTCAGAGCCTATAAGACTGGATCTCTTACTGTTCCTCCCCTTGGTTCCACAAGACCCAGGTCCATGGCTGGTGTATAACAAAGAGCCAGTGCCCACGGGGTTCGTGCCTAGTCTCCCTTGAAATGGCTTCCTGGGAACTATATCCTTGGCTAGTGCCTGATGCCCAGCTGGTACCTGATTGGATCTTGGGTCTCTTCAATGTCTCTATTGGCTCTATAACACCTGGTCAGTACCCAGCGTACCCAGGGGTCCTTTGGACTGCGCAAGAGCCTCGCATGAAGTTTCCACCGGTTGCATATGGCCCAGATCTATGGCTGGTCTGTAATTCACACTCCACGTACATTGTTGTCATAAACAGATAAGTAAGAGTTAATAGAACAGAAGTACTTCATATCTCTTTTGCCTGTAAAGGGTTAACAAGATCAGTGAGCCTGGCTGTCACCTGACCAGAGGACCAATCAGGGGACAGGATACTTTCAAATCTTGAGAGAGGGAAGTTTTTTGTGTGTGCTGTTAGTGTTTGGTTGTTGTTCACTGTAGGGGCTCAGAGGGACCAGACGTGCAACCAGGTTTCTCTCCAATCTCTTTGATACAGTCTCTTATATGTCCAGAATAGTGGGTACTAGGTAGATAAGGCGAGTTAGGCTTATGTTTGTTTTCTTTATTAGCAAATGTGTATTTGGCTGGGAGGAGTTCAAATGTGTATTTGGCTGGAAAGAGTTCAAATTTGTATTTTGCTGAAAGGATTTTAATTTGTACTTGTATACTTAGGCTGGGAGGGTGTTCCCAGCGTCTATAGCTGAAAGACCCTGTACCTATTCCATTTTAAATTTACAAAGATAATTTTTACTGGTTTTTCTTTCTTTAATTAAAAGCTTTTCTTCTTTAAGAACCTGATTTTTTTTTATTCTGGTGAGACCCCAGGGGACTGGGTCTGGATTCACCAGGGACTTGGTGGGGAGAAAGAAGGGAAGGGGGAGAGAAATTTTAATTTTCTCTCTGTGTTAGGATTACTTTCTCTCTCAGGGAGAGTCTGGGGGGGGGAGAGAGAAGGAGGGGGGAAGGTGAATTTTCCTCTCTGTTTTAAGATTCAAGGCGTTTGAATCACAGTGATCTTGCAGGGTAACCCAGGGAACGGAAACCTGGGAGAGGCAACAGTGAGGGAAAGGGTTTACTTTCTTTGTGTTAAGATCCAGAGGGTCTGGGTCTTGGGGGTCCCCGGGCAAGGTTTTGGGGGGACCAGAGTGTACCAGGCACTGGAATTCCTGGTTGGTGGCAGCGCTACAAGTACTAAGCTGGTAATTAAGCTTAGAGGAATTCATGCTGGTACCCCATCTTTTGGATGCTAAGGTTCAGAGTGGGGAATTATACCATGACAATTGTGTTCACAGGCTCCCCCTGCTCCTCCTGTGGGAGTCTCTCCTCTTTGGAGTCGTCAGTTCCAGCCCAACCCCAAGAAAGCTTTTTGGGGAGATCACATCCCCCAATTACCCCAAGCCATACCCCAACAACAATGTCAGCACCTGGGACATTACAGCCCCAAAGGGCTTTGTGGTGAAGTTGAACTTCTGGCAGTTCGACCTGCAGCCATCTGAGTCCTGTCTCTCTGACTACGTCAAGGTGCGTACAGCAGAGACCTGGGGTAGGGCTGGGGAGGGGAAGCTGGTGACCTCAGGACACAATCATTTTTCAACAGCAAGCAGGGTCTACTTGCTATCCAACAGGCACAGAGGAGAGGGAGGGAGTTGGAGATGCATAGACCAGGTAATGGTGATACATGGAGCAGGTTGAACTTCATGAATTCTCATAATTTCCTCTCTCCCTTTCTTCTTGACAGATCACAGCAGATAAGAAAGACCTGGGTCGGTACTGTGGCCAGCTAGGCTCAGTGACAGGCAACCACCCGGGAGTCAGGGACTTTGTGTCCAAAGGGAACTGGATGAGGCTGATGTTCCACTCTGACTTCTCCAACGTGGAGAACGGCACCCTTATCCCCTACAAGGGCTTCCTTGCCTATTACCAAGCTGTGGGTGAGTATGAGAGCTCCACACCATGCAGGAGGGGTGCACAGGGCTGCCCCTCACCAGGAGAATCCAGAGGAGTTCTGGGCCCCATCCCCAACAGGCAGAGACTCCAGGACAGTAGCCAGACCCGCAGCACCCCCATTACAGAGCTTTCAGTCAGGTTTAACTCTCTCTTCTCTTTGCCCAGCACCCCCTCTCACCTCAAATCTGGATGATTGTACACAAGGCAACGCCCTTGAGGATAAGGTGAGCAGACAGCAAGTGTGAAAAATCAGGAAGGGTGTGGGAGGTAAAGGCTAAAGCCTTGCGTGTTTCCCAACAGAAATCCAGTGCCCACAGCCTGTGCCAAGGGACCAGTTCACCCTCATCAAAGACTTGCAGCCCCTGTACCAATTTCATGACTACTTCAACGTCAGCTGCCAGACTGGGTATGAACTGATGGAGGTGAGGCCCTCCTTCTCCCCATCCTTCTGCTCTCTCTTTCACTCTTCCTTTCTTCTCTTCTGCCGAAGTCTCCTCCTTTCCAGTCTCTTCTCCCTCTTTTCCTCCTTCCAATCTCCTACCCTGTCCTCACTCCCTGCCTTTTCACAGGAACGGGTGGGGTCAAGAGATTAAGAAAGAACATTGTCATCACTCTCCAGAATGTTTGGGACGCAGGACTCACTTCCTGGAGGGGCCCCCCAGGGTCCCCAGCACTCTGCTCCAGGATCTGATGAAAGGCAGAAGGACTCCCCTGCCCTTCTTTCCTGCCCCACCCCAGGAGTGGGTGTCTCCGGGGTAGAATCAGAGATTACTGTTTTGGTGACTGCAGGTTTTTCTGGCTGGGATAAAGAGCTGCAGCATGAGCCTGCTGAAATAAGAGTAGCCAAGGCCAATGCATGACAAAGGGGTAGGAGGTTGGGTAAGGAGGAAAGGTTCAGGGGTCACAGAAGGGCACTGAAGTGGACATCAGGAGCAGAGTTGAGCAGCAGTGAGAAGGCAGATGCCAGGCTACATCCCCATGATTTGGGGTTGGGGGCAGGGACCTGAGGTTACATGTGGTCCTCAGCTCTTCTCTTCTTTTTCTTGCAGGGTGACCGGAAGTTGGCATCCTTCAGTGCTATCTGCCAGGATGATGGGACTTGGCACCGACCCATGCCCTGGTGTGAAAGTGAGTCAATAATCCCACCCCCACACATGGATTATCCCCTCTCCCAACCAGTCCCCAACCCAAAGAGGTGAGTGGGGAGTACATCCTCCATAACCCACATAGTCCTTGGCCTTTCTGTTGCCAGCAAGGGGACTCATAAATGCCAGTTCTGATAGTATCTTAGGCATTGTGATCCTTAGGCATAGGTCCTACTGGGACCTAGACTGAGTCCAATCCTCCCCAAAATCATTGCACTCAGGGAGGTGACGAATGGCCACCATGCTTTCCACTGGGGCTGGGCAACATTTTTAAAATAAAAACTTGGTTAGTACAAAAATAGCCTTTTTCCCCCCATAAAAAAACTATTGCAAAAAAACCTACTGCTGTTCTCATTTTTTGTTTTTGTTTTTTTTTCAATATTAATATGACTTTAATCAGAATTATTATTGAACTATGTAACCCTTTTGGATAAAAATGTTGATAATGTCATTACATTAAAAAACTAGGTCAGCTTTGAACAACTTTGAATTTTTGTGTGCCCTTTTCTCCACTTTCCAAGCAACGATAGTCTCTGCCAAGTGGGGACTGCACCTGCCTCCCCTCCAGCGGGCTCATGGACAGTCCGCACATCCCTCCCTCACATCATGGGCTCCAACTGAGACCAGCATGTCTCTCCAAACCTCACTGCTGCAGTGAGCACTGGGGCTCCCCCTTGACTCCTCTCCTTGTTCTCTTTTGTAGTTGTGAGCTGTGGTGACCCCAAAAATCTCACCAACGGGGCTCTCAGTTATGTTAGCGAACATGGGAACAACAACTACCAGTCAGTGATCACCTACCGGTGCAAGGAGCCTTATTACCACATACTCACAAACAGCGGGAGCAGTGAGTCCTGACCCAGGAAGCGCCATAGCAATCTGAGCTGGGAAAGCCTCGGTAACGAGGGTGGCCCGTCCCCCTTAAGGGCAATAGAGAGTCCAGGCGTCAGTCAACCTCTGTTCCATGGCATGGCTCTTTCAGGAATCAGGAGTTTGGGGGAACACAAGGACCTGGGGAATGGCAGAGGCAGATGCAGGAGAAAGGAAGCTGTTGCAGGGAATTAGTGTTTGGGGAAAACCAAGGCTACTATCTCTTAAAGGACCTAGAATCAAGAGCCTTCTAATGTAGGGTGGAGACAGGGCTGTCCCTAGCCATTTTGGTGCCCTACACAGACCCCTACCTCGCAGAGGGCTGTGGGGGCCCCAGGCCTCCACCAGGGGGCAGAAGCAGGTTTGGGAAGCAGGGAGGAAACCACCCCCGAGCACGAGCCAGCGGTCGCTCCACTTTCTGCCACCTGGTGAGTGCAGGGCAGGCCTGGCCCCTGCTGGAGTCCTCACGGGAAAGGGTGGGCTGGGAGCGGAGCAAGGGCGGGAAGAGGCGGGACGGGGGTGGGGCTGGAGCAGAGCAGGAGTGGGAAGAGGTGGGGTGGGGTGGGGCTGGGGCAGAGCAGGGGTGGGAAGTGGCAGAGCAGGGGCCATGGGGAAGAGGCAGAGCAGGGGCCATGGGGAAGAGGCGGAGGAGGGGCTGGAGCAGCACGCAGCTGCATAGGGCACAATGTGGCTGCATATTTTGCTTATGGAGAGGGATGGCCCTGGGTGGAGACCAGGCTCCCTTCTCTCTCAACCGACTAGGGCTGTGGGACTCCTGACCTTTTAAGAGAGGGGGCATATCTCTGAATTAGCACACAGGCTCCCAGGAGAGGGGTGGGGATGAGGAGCTAAAGAGTTCTGTGCTCTGTTCAAAAGTTAATAAATAAGCCAGTAAAGGGGTAATCTTGGTCTAAGTATTGTGATGTGGGAGTAAATCATTGCAAGACCCAAGAGGGATGGGGGTGCAGTGGAACTGCAGGGCCATGCTGTGCCACATGGGGGTGTGCTTGGGGACAGTGCCTCCTACACTCCCTCAGATCCCATCTCCCCAAGCAGCCCCTTGGGCCTAGGCTAGAAGCATCCCCCTATCCATTCTCAATGGCTCCTAGTTCCCTGTGCTCTGGAATGGGGCTCTGGCCCCACTTTGGGAGATGACGCCTCAGGCTCACAGTGCAGGGGGAAGACTCTTGAGCTCGTTTCCCTTGGCTCAGTCTCAACCTATTCTCACCTGCCCCCCCGCACCCTTCCCCCCAAAAAACATCTTCAGAGGCTTGAACCCCTCAGACATTTGCAAAGATCCTCACATTTCCCTTACCCCCTCTCTAGTCATGACTGTTCCATGCCAGGTGGATTTAGCTCTTTGAATCTCTCCCAGAACTCAATGTCATGATATGTGGAATCAAGGAATCCCCGTCCTTCTTACACAGGAGGGATGTGTTAGATAAACCAGCTGTATACAACAGATACAGATAAACCAGCTCAAATTGACCTGAGGTCACACTCTGAACTCTGTTCAGCACTCAGGTCATCTAGTGACTGAATAATATAACTTCCAATGAGCATCTCATTACTCCAAAATCCCCTCCAGCCCCCTGAGCCTTTCTGTGGTTCTTCTCTGAGCTCCCTCAAACTTGTCACTTTCTCTCTGGAACTGAGGGGCCCAGAGCTGAGCAGAGCTTCCCTGCTGGAGGCTCTCTAGATGGGGCAGAGAGGGACCGCCCCCTTCCTGTCTGATGTGTGATGCCTCTGGGATTGAGGGGCCCACAGCTGAGCACAGCATGCCAGGTGGGGTTGTTCCAGTGCCCTAGAAAGAGGGACTATCTCCCTGTGCCTGATGATCGCTCCCTGCAGTCCTTGGTTTCATTATCTTCTCTTTTCCCTCAGATACATACAACTGCTCCACTCAGGGCTCCTGGGCAGACCAAGATGGCCATGAGAACATCCCAGTGTGTTTACCAGGTAAGTAGGGAACATCTCACTGTGTTCACCACTCAGCAATATACCTTCAGAGCCAGCACGAACCAAGAGAGACAAGCAGAGAGTGGGAGAGAGAGATGGAGAAGTGGAGCTGACAGTAATGTGGGACTGTCTGTGAGGGAGGTGGCAGTGCAGAAGACGGCGAAATCCATATGGAAAAGCAGCAGAAGGGCAGGGAAGCAGGGAACTGAAAGGTATGGGGAGACGAGACAGACAGCAGGAGAAGACAGCATGTAACAGCTTTTTCAATTCCTATCCCTTCCCACAGTGTGTGGGAAGTCAAACAATCCCATCACTGGAATCCAGCGGATCATCGGTGGCAGCACAGCACCACCGGGAAGCTTCCCATGGCAGGCGAAGACACATGTCTTTGGGGTCGGGGGTGGGGCGCTGCTGGTGACCGCTGGATTCTGACAGCTGCTCACACCATCTACCCCAAGCAACATGGCTCAGTGACAGAGACAGGTGGGAGGATGAGCCCTGCCAAGGTGGCTGAGAAGGTCAAAGTGTTTCTTGGCCACATGGAGGTGAATAAGATCCACTAGCTGGGTAACTACCCCATCCACAACATGTCTGTGCATCCCGACTACAACCATGATGATGAGAAGAGCTATGGGAATGATTAAAAGTTTGGAAAATACACGATATAGTGTTAGACTCAAGAAGTTCGATCTATTTAACTTAACAAAGAGAAGGTTAATGGGTGACTTGATTTCAGTCTATAAATACCTACGGGGGAACAGAAATTTGATAATAGATTCTCCAGTCTCACATACAAAAGGATAACTAGATCCAATGGTTGGAAATCGAAGCTAGACAAATTCGTACTGGAAATAAGTCAAAATTTTATCAGAGTGAGAAACTAATCCATTGGAATAACTGACCAAGGATCATTGTGAATTCTCCATCACTGGCGATTTTAAAATCAAGTTTGGATGTTTTTCTAAAAGAACTGCTCTAACTCACACAGGAAATAATAAATTAAGGGAAGTCCTGTGCCCTGTGTTTTGGAGGAGATCAGACTAGGTGATCACAGTCATCCCTTCTGGCCACAGAATCTAAGAAAACCAATTCCCCAGAGTCGTTTGTCACATTCTCGTGATGTTTTGTACTGAAATCCTTTCCATGCTTCTGTGTGTTTTCCAAGTGATTTATCGGTGTTCAGCCAGCGGGAAATGGGTGAGCAAAGAGATGGGAACAGAGCTTCCATTGTGTGTCCCAGGTATCACAAAGAACTTTGTCTATGTGTGCATGTTCTCTGTGTGTGTATGTGTGTTTTGTGGTGACCCAATCTCCATTAAAAGTCAGTTTTCTCTCCACCACTTCTCTCTAATTTAAAGAAAGCTGAACCAATCTGCCTGAAAAATTGCTGCTTCCTTTTCCAGGGTAATTTGAGTTGCATTAGATCGGGTGTTTCTGAGATAGTTGGGTTCCTGAGAAAGATCAGAGGGGCCGCAGAAGGAAGCTGGGAAGTACATAAGCCCTACCGGTCTTCTAGTGAACCAGAACATTGTCTCACCACAGCCAGTATTGGACCCTGCTACCACCTCTGTTTCCCTACTATTGGCTATCCTGGTTCTCATGTTTTAGCCCTTCAGACAAATTAAAATTCATCCCCTTCCAGCAGGTAAACAAAAAGAGTCTAAAAACCAAAACAGACATCCAGCAATCTCATGCTGGGTCTTCCTGAGTTTAGTCAGGTGCATCCTCACCAGGCCACATAAACTTTTCATCCTCTCTTGGATGTAGCTTCACTTGTAGCCCCCTCCTGGGCTCAGCAGTCCATTATGTGCTGTTGGAACAGGGCAATAGACAGGGGACTTCACCCACCTTCGCTGGAAAGCCCAGCCTAGACCCCTAGGGAAGCATAAATATACTTCAATACTCTTCAGTACTCTCCTGGCCAGACTAACTTGAATATCCTTTCTCAGGGCCTCTAATTGCCCCTTAAGGGGGAGTTGCTCCTGCCCCTTGCTGCAGTTAGCTCCAGCCAGGCCTTTCCCTCTAGCTAGTATGGAGAGCTTCTTCCCTAGTGTTCTCTGGCTCTCCTGTAGGTCTCTCACCTGTGACTCATTCAGCAGGCTCCCTCTGATAGGAAGCACCACCTCGTGGCTACAGGTATGTGATGCCTGGTCACCTGAACCAACCACCAGGTCCAGCTCAAACTCACCATCTGGGAGGTGGATAACTAGGCACTGGTGGGGCTGAGCTAGCCCCCCTGAAAGGGCCAGCCCACTCTGTGACATGAACCTTGTAATGTCTGCATAGACTCCTGTCAAACGGCAACTCCTGAAACATGTTTTAAAAAATAAAACTAAGGAAATTCCATGACAGAAGAATGAATTAAGTGAAGTTAGTCTGGCAATTGTACAACCTAACATTCTAAACTAGAGACATTAACTTTAACTGAATAAAATCCACAAAAGATGGAAAGTCACAGCCTTCACAGATTATGATAATGTGAGCAGCCTTACATGTGGGCCCTTGAATTATCACTGAATAAGCTGAATCTCACAGACAACTTTATCCCCAAAGAACACACAGCTTCACTGCATCCATGAGACTCATTGCCTGTGACTCTCCTAACCAATGCCCCTACACTATAGGATTTACATACCACAAGCAAGGAAGGGTGTGATGGCAAAAGATCAAAGACAACTATGTGTAAAACCCGTGCATTATACTTCATACTATCCAGAGTCCATGTATAAATTCTCCAGAAGAGTGGGTTTGTCTGATTTAATTCTTTCTATGGCCTTTAACTCTTTCACAAAGAAATCCTTCATCCTAAGGGAATATATTGCAAAACAAGAATGATAGGTACAGTGGATGAACGATATGAGCTTGGCAGTGATAAAAGGGCAGAACTGAGCCTGTTTGGGTGATGTAACAGTGAATTTCTTGACTTCTTACATTAGAATTGGAGGATGCATAGGAGACAAGGTGGGTGAGGACCCGCTTTTGTTGGTGGAAGATACAAGCTTTTGAGCTACACTGAGTTCTTCAACCAACATGGCATCAACAACAATGCAAACAATTTCAGGATGGGCATTTTTATACTTCATGGAAGTTAACAAACTTTTTTATTTCCAAATTTGCTTAGTATGGGCTGTCAATTATTCACATTTAACTCAAGTGATTAATGCAGAACAAATTAATGAGATTTTAAAAAATAGTTGCAATAAATTGCATTTTAATCACACTGTTAAATAATAATAGAATACCAATTTAAATTTATTATAATTATTTTTGGATTTTTTCTACATTTTCAAATATATTGACTTCATTTACAACAAAAATACAAAGTGTACAGTGCTCACTTTATAGTACAACAGTGCCATGCGAATGCCTGTTCTCACTTTAAGGTGATACTGTAAATAAGAAGCAGGCAGCATTATTTCCCATAAATGTAAACAAACGTGTTTGTCTTAGCAATCGGCTGAACAAGAAGTAGGACTGAGTGGACTTCTGGCTCTAAAGTTTTATATTGTTTTGGTTTTGAGTTCAGTTATGTAAAAAAAATTCTACATTTGTAAGCTGCATTTTCACGATAAAGAGATTGCATTACAGTACTTGTGTGAGATGAATTGACAAATGCTATTTCTTTTATCTTTTTTACAGTGCAAAATATCTGTAATCAAAAATAATAATATAAAGTGAGCAGTGTGCACTTTGTATTCTGGGTTGTAATTGAAATCAATATATTGAAAATGTAGAAAAACATCCAAAATATTTCTAATATATTTAAATTGCTATTCTATTATTGCTTAACAGTGCAATTAAAACTGCAATTATTCACGACTATTATTTTAAACTCACAATTAACTGTGATTATTTTTTTAATCGTTTGACAACCCTGTTCCTTAGTTTTTCCTTTCTGTAAACTTTGGATGCAGATTATTTGACAGAGAACTGCCATGGACAGGGGTTACTCTGAACCAGGGTGATGTCAAGGAGACAGGAGAGAGGGGACTATGCAGTTTTTAGTGATGCACAAAGAACCACCCTACTGGCAAGTGGTAATTCTCCCATTGTGTCTCTCCCTTTTTATTTCCCTTATAGTCTGTGGAATCCCCAGTATACCCATCCAGGAGCTGCAGAGGATTTTGGGGGGCACCCGTGCTAAGCCAGGCAACTTCCCCTGGCAGGTCTTATTCCAAAACCCATGAGGAGGTGGGGTACTTATTTCAGACCGCTGGATGCTGACTGCAGCTCATGTGCTGGATGATTCAAATAGCAAGCCCATAATGTATGCTGGAGTGACCAGCATCAACCAATGGTTCCAGAAGGAGAAGCCCATATAGCTGTTTGAAGAAGAAGTGTTCATTCACCCTAACTGGACGAAGGTGGCAAACCCAGAAGCTCGGACAAATTTTGATAATGACATTGCACTGCTGAGACTGACGGCGCCTGTGAAGATGGGCCCCAGGATCTCACCACTCTGCCTCCCTGGTGGTTCTCCTGAATATGAGCTGGAGAAAGGCAGACTGGGCTACATATCTGGCTGGGGTCGGACAGAGGACCGAAACAAAGTTTACCATCTCATGAAGGCTCAGATCCCTGTGGTGGACATGTCATGGTGCTGTGGTGTGAAGCCGAAGCCACCTGCTGATTCCACCACTTTCCAATTCACTGACAACATGGTCTGTGCTGGAGATGGCACAAAGGACAGCTGTTCCGGGGACAGTGGCGGAGCCTATGCCATCAAAGACCCCCACAATGACAGACAGTACTATGTGGGTGGCCTGGTCTCCTGGGGACCACAGTGTGGTACATATGGCCTTTACACCAGAGTGGGGTGCTACCAGGACTGGATCATGGGGACCATGAACCGATATGAGGAGGCAGAGGCATCACACAAATAGAGCCTTCTCACCCTAGGGCACTGCCATCTCACCAGGTGTTGAGGTCACATGTCCCAGCAGATTGGCTGCCCTTTGATCCCATCTACTCTTTGTGCAACAGACCAACTGCATTGTGTCTGTGCCAGAGTAGGGAGTCAGAAACAATGGGTTATCTATTCCATTGTAACTACATCAGGGAGGGGCATCTCTCTTCCTTCCTCCACTGCAATTGCCAGGGCAGGAGCAGAACGCATGCTGGGTAAAGAGGCCCCCTTTTACCTTTACCCATCACATTCTTTGCTCAAATTCCTTGGTTTTTAGAGAGAAGCTAGCCAGGTCGCATCCACATGATCGCTCTGAGGCTGAAACCTACCAGTGGGGACAATAGAGGGTAATTGCTGGTCCACAAGGACTAGGTTCAGAGCCTGGCCACCAATAGATGAGGGGCTGCTCCTTCTCTTCACTGAGGGTACATCTTCACTACCGCCATATCGGCAGGTAGCGATCGATTTCTCAGGGATCGATATATCGCGTCTCATCTAGATGGTCAATCCTGCACCGTGAGAACGGTAGGTAACTCAATCTAAGATACTTCGACTTCAGCTACGTTATTCAGGTAGCTGAAGCTACGTATCTTAGATCGATCCCCTCCCCTAGTGTAGACCAGCCCTGAGACAATACAGGCTCATTGACTTCCGACTCACATATTCTCTGTATCACTCACAATATCTAACTGCATTAAAGGATCACCAAATCACCTCCACGTGTGCTTCCTCCTTTCTTCTCGGACTAGATCTAGGTTCCCAACTAAAGTAACCCATCTCCCCCCTCACTCCCATGCTAATAGCTGTAAGCCTTTTAAAAGCTGTGGCTCATGCTACCTCACTGCAGCATCTGGGACCTTTATATGAGCCACAGCTGTACTGGCTGGATCCTCACTGGGAGCTGCTGTCAAGGAGAAGTGGTTGTTTCACAGATCCAGGACTAGGAATCAACCTGAGGGGAGTGACTCTTCTCACATTCGCCTGCCTCAGGGGCAGATTTTCAAACTTAGTCATCTTGTGCAACATACACAAAGTCCAGGGAGGTCAGTGGACGTACAGCAGGGATGTACTTGTCAATCATCAATGTCTCACAGACACCTTCCTTTCCAGCATGCTGCTCCCAGTCCTGAAATCTCCATACATGTTATGGACTAGTGAGGGAATAGTTCCTCTGTTTGTGGCTCTGAGGAGACATCACCAGAGTTACTGTGCTCCGCTCTGGGATCCTCAGTCTCTGAGGCTTCATGTCCTGGAGCAAGGAGGAGATAACACCTCTCTGTATGGCTCTTGGGGAGACACCACCTGGGCACTCTGCTCTGGTCTGGGCCCTTGAGTCTCAACACTATCTTTCCATTCAGCCTTGGACAGGCCTCACCTGAGGGCCTGCTTTCAGAACTGGGCCTCTTTATCAGAAAGGGCTTTGGAGGTCAGTTGAAAAAACCACCCGAAGTCCTAAAAATAGCCAGATCTGGGCTAGCAGAAAGCCTGAGTGTCTGATGTTTGATGGCTACTTCAGCAAAAGCAGCTCTGCAGAGTTCAATTTGGGAAACACTGATCCTTTGGAAGCTATGGAAATGGGGATCCCCAAATTAAACAAAGACATTTCTTTATCCCCCAGGAAACTCTAGTCTTTTCTCTTCACTTCAGCCAAGCAGCATCCCTCAGTTCTTCACTGGGCCTTTGTTGGAGAGAGATTGTTTCCTATGGGTACTGGGAAGTATTATGTTAATTTTCATGGAATAAAATGGACCAGAGTCAAATATGTTATCATGGTTTGGTCATTATACTACACTAAAAAATTAAACATTGTTTGGGGTTTTGAATACAGACACCTTGGCCTACTTAATTCCATGCCAACAACCACCATTAAAAATCTGAATAACCTTTTACTAAAGATATAGAAAAAGAAGGAAAAATAATTAAAACATTTGAAATGTAAAATACTAAATGAGGCTTTCATTTTAACAATATCGCTTCCTCCCTTTCTCTTTTGCTGTAGGGAGCTTACATAGGAACCTCCCATGTCTGCCTGTCCTTAGATGATATTAACAGTCCTTTGTGGGAAAAAGAGAAACAGTTGAGAGTCTAGGGTTGCCAACAGTCCCTTATTCCAAGGGACGTCCCTTATTTTTTTTTATTGCTGTACAATAAGATAGAGAGTTGCTGAGTGCTGCAAAAAGCAGCAAGAAATACTCTTGGTGAATGTAGGTGAGTACAGCTTATTAAATATTATTAATAATAATTTTATATGTATATATATGGAGGTGGGGTGGGGCAGGGGTGCTAAGAAAACAGCCCCTTGATTTTGAAATACAAGTGTTGGCTACCCTAGCTGCAACTGCCATTACTGCTGTTGTTGAAGTCTGATCCTGTTTCCTTTAAGCCAAAACAAGACAAACACACCCAAAAGGGGACAGAAAAGAACAGCAAAGATAGAAAATGCAGTTTCTGTTTCTGGTGTTGACTCTCACTTGCAGCCTCACTACTTAGAGAAAACAGGCATGGCCGGGACAAGACCTGACAAACTTACACCAGCATCAGGCTGTTTCAGACATTGCTTTTAGTTGCCCCTCTGGTCATGCACTCACAGCAGTATTGTGAAAGTGACAGTCTTGGCCAGCTAAGCCAGTCTGTTAATAAACAGAAGGCAAACAAGAGTGATAGGAGAGAGAAAAAAATCAGATGGGGAAGGAAAAGGACATCCGAGGGAGGGAGTGACAGGAGGCAACCAAGGGTCACGTTCCAGGAGTTGTTCAGGACTTAGCTGAAGCCGGTGGGGTGGCGAAGTGATCGATTCCCTTTCTGTAGCCTGGTGTGGTTAGGACGCCTTTCAGGATCAGGACGATGACAGCTTAACAATGGCATGGTGGATTCCGGGTCCCAGAAGAAGGTAGAGAGCGAGGGTGGCAGCCAGAATGGTGAAGCTCATTCCTTTCAATCCACCCATCCCCCTGTTTTGATTCCCCCCCCCGCAATCTCTTTTTAAAGAACCCCCAAAGAAGGTGATAAGTGGAAAGCCCATCCCCTCATTATTTTGTCCATCAGTTAGGCCTAATTTCCAACACCCCAATATCATTTCATTAAGTTCTGATGCCATTCTCCCCTTGTTTATCCCTCATAATCTCTAAAGAGCCCTTGGGTAGTATCAGCAGACCTTTTTGTTTGGATTTATTTATTCCCTGTCCCTCTTTTGTGTGAAAAAAATGTTTCTGTCACAGGCTGAGTTGGACTTTTGCTGTCCTGAATACAGTACAGTCCTCTACACAACAGGAAGGCCAGGGGGACCAAATGTTGCAGCAATTCAGAAGAAAGAAGGGGAAAGAGAAAAACAGAAATAGGTGAAGTTGAATGGGCCAGGACAAGGGGTAAGAACACAAGCAGGCACTGGGAGGCCAGGGATTATATTCCCAGCTTGGACTCACATTTCCTATGTGACTTTTGAGCATGTCACTTCATCTTTCTGTGCCTCAGTTTCTCCACATGTAACATGAGGGACACTTACAGGGAGTTTCTCTCATTAGCATTTGTTGATTACTTTACAATTGTCAGGGATTGCATGGTTTGTAGCTTCTTTAGGCTGAGCGTATTGCACACACCAGGGCTCCCTGACTCCCTCCATTCCTCCTCTCCCACCCCTGCAAGCATCCTGTGTGTTACCCTCCCATCCGCCTCTTTCAGGGACACCCTGCAATCCCCCGTCCTCATTCCAGGGGCTCCATGTATCTGCCATTCTTCCCTCTCCCAGACTCCTGAGTTCTTACCCCATGTCTGGGGCTCCATGTGCCCATCTGCCACATGGCCAGGGTTCAGCATGTCCCCCATGTTCCCCTTCCCCATACATTTTCCCCCATTCTCTCTCCCGTGGGATCTCTACATGCTCCCCATTCTCTCTTGACCCATGGCCCTCTTACCCCCATACCAGTACCGGTCCTCCACTCTCCCCCTCTCCATGCCAGAGGATCTGCGTGTGCCCCATTTCCTCCATATCAAGGTTCCCCGTTTTCCCTATGTAGAGGGCTCTGCGTGTGCTCTCATTCCCCTCTACCATCCTTCAAAACGAATAGGGGACTGAGCTCCTAGAGAGAGGGCAAATATTATAATTAGCATCAATATGTTTATCAGCCCTGCCCTGTTCATGTCTCAGACCCTTTCCCGTGGCAGAGGATCTCCAGAAGATGAACGGGACAGAGACCTGAAGGGCTCCCAGATGGGGAAGGAAAGGAGTTGCATCCCGCAGCCAAGGGACTGGCCATCATCTTAGCCTGAGGGGTCTGTTCCCCTACAACTCTCTACCCTGATGGGCTTATGATCTAAAGGCAGAAGCTGACAAAGAGTGGGTGATGGGGCTACAACAGCAAGCAGTGAACCTGGGGAAGAACTGGCTCAGTTTGCTAGCTCCAAGGAGCTTTCTCAGTGGGGTTAGGAGTTTATGCAGGAACGGGGAGGACAGGAGCAGTAGAAGGGAAGGATGGGAAAAGAGACTGCCGCAGCTTGTGACCTGCCTGGCTGTGACTGGGGGGGCTGAGTTCGGGAGGCCTCCTGGCAGGGGTGAGGGGACTGGAGGAGGATGAGGCAGTGGCTGTTTGGATTTTACCCAAGTGTTTTCCCCATGCACTGGGGGCAGTGTGGGAGGGAGCACACAGGGCTGAAGGGAGAAACTGACTGAGGTTGGTGGTGGGAATACTGGCAAAGTGACCGTGGGGATCAGTCTCACTAGATCAGCCAGGCAGGGCAGAGTTAACTCACAAAGGGCCTTACTGGGAAAGCCAACGGGTTTGTGTCTGACAGGGAGGTACAGGGGGAACCAGCAGAGGGACGCCGAGGGGAGACTGATGTGGTCAGACCCCCGAGAAGGTGATTTTAACAGCAAAGATCTTAACAGACTTGAAAGGAGGAAGGGTGGAGAAAAAGAGGTCACAGTAGTCAAGGTGTGAAATGAGGGGGTGGGGGGAGAGTTTTGGCCATGAGGACAGAGAGGGAAGCCTGGATTTTAGAGATGTCATTTGAGAAAAAGAGGCCAGATTAAAAATGACCTGAACATGTGGGTCCAGTGAGAGAGGTAATTCAAAGACGGACCCTGGCTTATGGGCCTCAATGACTGGGAGGATGGTGAGGCTGTCCCTGGTGATGGAGAAAGGGGACAGAAAGGGAGACTGGTGGGGAGAAAGAGTGAGTTTTGGTCAAATTGAGATTAAGATGACAACTGGACAGGAAGAGATGTCAGAAAGACAGACCGGGATGCTGGGAGATGGCATGTGTCCAGAGCAGGAAGGATGGCACTTCCAGCAACACAGCACCCCTCACTGCCTCTAACACTACCAGTGATGGCTTCATAAAGGGCAAGTTGCATCTCCTCCTCTGTGCTGTCCTCCTGGGGTCCCTCACACAGAGCTTGACAATCCTCCACTCTTTGGAGAGAGGCAGAGTCTGCTGACAGCAGACTGAAGCCCAGTCTCCACAGGCTGGGGTATCTGGGAAAAGTGAGGCCTACCTAAGGTTTAGGTAAGATAGAGATGCATATGGGCTTTTTGTTGTTTTAATCCTTTTCTCCTGTTATGCTGTGGTCCCACTCTTCTGATTAAACCATACCCTAAGAAGGCTAGTTGGGATCACTGTATTAATGGCTAGTCACAAACTCCTGGAGGAAAGAAAAGTGCAGATACCAAGTCAAGGTAGCACTTGTTGGCGAGAAGCATAGCTGATACACAAACCATGGGACAATGATCTAAGAGTGGGAGAGATGCAGGATTCCACCCTAGAGAGGTGAAAGCTTGAGGCCTAAGACCTGGAGGGGGAGCATTCACAGGAGAACACATGAGGGGACAGAGGCGCAGCTAGCCCAGAGCTATGACAGTGGGGTTTTTTAATAAGATAGGGAGACCAAAGCATATTTGTACTCGGAGGAAAAGGCACATGCCAACAGAGATTGAGGAGAGAGAGGGGGGTGAGGGAGTTAGGAGGGGTCACGTGGGCAGAACGGAAGAGGGGCTAAAGGAGGACAGCAGACGGATATCTCAGTGTGTGACAGAGGAGAAGGAGGAAAGTGTGCTGGGAAGTGGGGAGCTGATCCTAGAGCTTATTGATTAGGCTCTTGTTCAAAACAAATTATTCTGGGGCAGTTCTATGGCCCATGTTGTACAAGAAGTCAGACTAGATTATCATAATTGTCCCTTCTGGTCTTGGAATCTATGATTTTTTTCTTTGAGGACATCAGCAAGGAAAGCGAGGAGGGAACAGAATAGGGAGGATCTGAGGAAGGTGACCAAGGGGGTGAAGAGACAGCAAGGATTTGATAAAGGAGGAAAAGTAGGGACGTTTGGCTAAGAAGATGGCAGAATTAGAGGAGGAAAGAGGGAACTGGGACTGGAGAACATCAGCATGGTTATGAGACTGTCACCAGAGTCACTCAGCAGCACAAGAACAAGGGTATAGAAAATAGTTATTGGGGGGGCAGGAAGGAAATTTTGTCAGGAAGGATTTTTGCCTGATGTATTCTGTTTTTGTTTTGTTTTTTGTCTCCTTATTCTGAAGCATCAGAGAGGATCATGGCAGAATATGTGACACCAGACAGGGTGGGCCAGTGTTCTGAGGTGGTACTAAGAATTCTCTCTCAGCTACTTGGCTGACAGGTTCTGGCTCACATGCGGAGGGTCTAACTGATCATCATATGTGGGGCCGGGATGGAATTTTCTCCTGGGGGGTGGGGTCTGCAGCACAGGACATGGGTCACTTGCTGGAATCAGCTCTGTATATGTCACGTAGTCAGTTCCCTGACACAGTGCAGGCCTCAGGTGGAACCTTAGTCTCTCCTATTCTCCGCTTGTGCCTTACCATAGTTTAGTCTCTTGAAGGCTGAAATACTTTAATCTAATCTGGGTTATTGGACTGAAAGAGAGGGTAACTGGGTGGGGTTTTGGCCGGTGATGTGCAGGAGATCACACCAGAAGATATGGTGGTCCCTTCAGGCCTTAAACTCTATGACTATGAGTGAGACAGGCCATTAGATTTTTCAATGTAAGCAGGTGTGGGCTGGTTCAGTACTTAGATGGGAGATCTCCAGTGAATACCCACAATGCTTCAGGGATGCTCTACCCATCTGAGTCAGTACTAATACCCCAATGCCTCAGCATGATGGGAGGGGGTGCCATGCTGCTCATTTCATCTAGTGTGTAAAATCAAAGTCCTGGCCCCTTGTGGTCACTACAGATTCCTTGGCTCTTTCATCCATGTGCTGTGCTATTAATCTCTGGGTCCTGAACATGCCATGATTCAGGCAATTCCTTTCTGCTTCCTTACAGTTTCAGACTGGTCACTGAATTCCTTCTAATCTGTACTAAATGCTGTTCAGTGTTGCTATTCAAATGATTATTCAACATATGCTATACAGAGTGGTGTTGCCAACCCTCCAGGATTGTCCTGGAGTCTCCAGGAATTAAAAATTAATCTTTCATTAAAGATTAGGTCATGTGATGAAACCTCCAGGAATATGTCTAACCGAAATTGCAGCTTTCTAATTGGAGAAAACTGAACACCCTTGCCCCGTCTCTTTCCCCACGCCCCACTCCTGCCCCATTCCTCCAAGGCCCCAACCTCTGCTCACTCCATCCCCCCTCCCTCTGTCACTCGCTCTTTCCCACCCTCTTTCACTCCCTCATTTTCACCAGGCTGAGGGTGGATTTTTATGAGCCTGCACTGTGCAGATTTTTCTATACAGTGCAAGACAGTATTCTTTTGGGTTTATCTCCCAAAGGGGGTGTACACGTGAGTGCTGGGGGAGTCCTCTCACACAGAACTGACTTCAGTCTGTGTCTGCAGCGGAGTGTGGACCTACCTGTGTGCATGTGCTGCAGGAGGCCGGAGATCCTAATTCAGCAGAGTAGGGAGAGGGAATCCAGCCAATGGGAGCTGCAGAGGCAGGAACTGCAGATAGGGGCAGTGCATGCAACCCCGTGGCTGCCCCTCTGCCTGGGAGCCGGAGAGACATGTCGCCGCTTCCCAGGAGCTGCACAGAACAAAACACAGAGCCTGCCTCCCCAGTGGTGCTGCAGGCGTTCCAGTCAAAAATTGGATGCCTGGCAACCCTACTCCAGTGGGGCTGCATTTCAGTCTGGATGAAGCAATCTCTGTATAGGCACAGTCTGCAATGTAGGCTTTTTGTTGTTTTAATCCTTTAAGAACCTGGTGGGAGAAAGGTGCTTTTTAATTATTAAAAAATCCAGGTGGGAGTGGAAGACAGTGAAATAAAAACAGCTGGTTCCTATAGTAATGATTTTAATATTGACAGAACCTCATTGGTGCCAAGACATGAGTAGAATCTACACTTAGCACCCTCCAGGAAGCTCTACTACATTGCAAGCATCTCAAACAATAGTGCCACATATTTCAGAAATCTTTATGACATCACCAAGACTTCAGCCAATAACATGTTGGATTTCACAAGACTTCCTGACATTGTCATGGTTTCACCCAATAGTGAAGTTGCATTTGGAAACCTTAGAACATCAACAAAGCTTCAATCAATGGCACAGAGGCTTTGGGAAGCTTTGATGATGTCACCAAGAATTCAGCCACTGCTATGGCAGTTTTGACATCACAATCCTTTATGAGATCACTGAGCCGTCAGCCAATTGGATAGTGGCATTCAGAGCTTCTACATCCCTGCTATCTCTTTGATCCAGTCCAGGTAGTTGATGACCTTGGTGTAGAAGCCATAGCTCTTGTGACAGCCCATGCCCCAGGAGACAATCCCAGTGGCTATCCAGCGCTCACTCTCTGAATCCTGCACAATGAAAACACTCCCACTGTCCTCCTGGCAGGTATCTCGCCACTGGGCGAGCCAGCACAGAACATGTTCTCAGAGAACACTTTGGCTTTCCCACTGACCACCTTTTCCTGCAGCCATTTCTTGCAGGATCTCTGGTCACCCACTGGCAGTGACACATACTTTAGTCGATCTGTGAGAACTTTTTTCTCCACCCCAAAGCCGCTCATGTAGCCCATGTATCCTTTGGCGTAGAAAGTGCTATTACTAGCATCTGGGAGGCAGACAGGCAGCAGGTTGGGGCCCAGTGGCAGTTTTCTGCAGTTCAATCAGTGCAATGTCCCCATTGAAGTTGTTCTCATCATCAGGGTCGTAGTGGGGATGCACGAACACATTGCGGACGGGGTGGTTACGTATCTCGTGGATCTTATTCACCTCTGTGTGACCAAGAAATACTTCAATCTTCTCAGCCACCTCAGCAAGCATCATCCTCCCACCTGTCACTGAGCTGTGTTGCATGGCGTAGATGGTGCTAGCAGCTGTCAGTATCCAGCGGTCACCCAGCAGCGCCCCACCCCCGACCCCAAAGATGTGTGTCTTCACCTGCCATGGGAAGCTTCCCAGCGGTGCTGTGCTGCCACCGAAGATCCGCTGGATTCTGGTGATGGGATTGTCTGGCTTCCCAAACACTATGGGAAGGGACAGGAACCAAAGAGGCTGTTACATGCTCTCTTCTCCTGCTGTCTCTCTCGTCTCCCCATACCTTTCAGTTCCCTGCTTCCTTGCCCTCCTGCTACCTTTCCACCTGGATTTCTCCATCTCCTACACTGCCATCTCCCTCACAGACAGTCCCATATTACCGTCAGTTCCATTTCTCCATCTGTCTCTCCCCCTTTCTGCTTGTCTCCCTTGGTTTGTGCTGACTCTGAAGGCATATTGCTGGGTGGTGAACACAGTCAGATGTTCCCTACTTACCTGGTAAAACACACTGGGATGTTCTCATGGCCATCTTGGTCTGCCCAGGAGCCCTGAGCGGAGCAGTTGTATGTATCTGAGGGAAAAGAGAAGAAGATAATGAAACCAAAGACTGCAGGAAGCGATCATCAGGCACAGGGGAAACGGGGAGACAGTCCCTCTTTCTAGGGCACTGGAACAACCCCACCTGGCATGCTGTGCTCAGCTGTGGGCCCCTCAATCCCAGAGGCAACACACATCAGACAAGAAGGGGATGGTCCCTTTCTGCCCCATCTGGAGAGCCTCCAGCAGGAATGCTCTGCTCAGCTTTGGGCCCCTCAGTTCCAGAGAGAAAGTGACAAGTTTGAGGGAGCTCAGAGAAGAACCACAGAAAGGCTCAGGGGGCTGGGGGGGATTTTGGAGTAATGAGATGCTCATTGGAAGTTATATTATTCAGTCACTAGATGACCTGAGTGCTGAATAGAGTTCAGGGTGTGACCTCAGGTCAATTTGAGCTGGTTTATCTGTATCTGTCGGGTACAGCTGGTTTATCTAACACATCCCTCCTGTGTAAGAAGGACGGGGATTTCTTGATTCCACATATCATGACATTGAGTTCTGAGAGAGATTCAAAGAGCTAAATCCACCTGGCATGGAACAGTCATGACTAGAGAGGGAGTGGGGGAAATGTGAGGATCTTTGCAAGTGGCTGAGGGGTTCAAGCCTCTGAAGTTTTGTTGGTTTTTTTTTTTTTTTGGGTGAAGGTGGGCGGGAGGCAGGTGAGAACAGGTTGAGACTGAGCTAAGAGAAAGGAGCTCAAGAGTCTTCCCCCTGCACTGTGAGCCTGAGGTATCATCTCCCAAACGGGGGGGCAGAGCCCCATTCCAGAGCACAGGGAACTAGGAGCCATTGAGAATGGATGGGGGATACTTCTAGCCTAGGCCCAAGGGGCTGCTTGGGGAGACGGGATCTGAGGGAGTGTAGGAGGCACTGTCCCCAAGCACACCCCCATGTGGCACAGCATGGCCCTGCAGTTCCACTGCACCCCCATCCCTCTTGGCTCTTGCAATGGTTTACTCCCAGACCACAGTACTTAGACCAAGATTACCCCTTTACTGGCTTATTTATTAACTTTTGAACAGAGCACAGAACTCTTTAGCTCCTCATCCCCACCCCTCTCTTGGGAGCCTGTGTGCTAATTCAGAGACAGGCCCAGGGCCGGCTGTAGGCACCAGTGCTCCAAGCATGTGCTTAAGGTGGCACTTTCCAAGGGGTGGCACTCCAGCCCCCCCTCCTTTTTTTTCTTTTGCTTAGGGCACAAAAAGCCAGGAGCCGGCCTTGAACCATGATGTTCCTGCTCAGCCGAGGCTTTCAGGCTGAGCTGGAACTGACACTGCCGTTCTATCTTCATTAGCTAGATGCGCTCACAGCAGCCTGAGTTGCACAGGCTGGACTGCTGTTCAGGCAGCCTTGCCGCTGGAGAGCCCAAGCATCATCTCCCGGAGCTGAGCCTGGGCTGCGGCAACGAGAGGGGCTCAGCTCCAGGGGATGATGCCCTCCAGCGGCAGGGCAGCCTGAACTGCAGTCCAGCCTGTGTGTAAGGAGCCAGGGAGGGAGGGAAGCGAGGCCCGGGATGCAGGAGGGGTCCTGCTGCTACCACTGCTCTGCTCTGAGTCTCCCCAGGGCGACGCGGCATTTCCCAGCCCGAGTGGGTTGTGCAGGCACCGCCAGGCTGAACAGGGGACGCCGATTCCAGCTTGCTTGCTGATGGGGCGAGTGGCTGGGCAGCCCGAGCTGGCAGGGAGCTGCCCCCGGACCCAGCCCGCCTCACACCTCCCCTGCCTCAGCCCCGTGCTGCCTGTCCTGGCCGGAGAGAGGCAGAGCCTGGCTCTGAGTGGGGCAGCGGATACTGCCCCACCAGGGGACCCCCGTGGCTCAGGCACCTGAGTGTCAGTGTCTGTCCTCTCGGCTCTGCCTGCACGAGGCTGGGGAAGCAGCTGTCAGCCCCTGCCCCTCTCAGCCCTTGCACCCCCCAGCCCACTCGCAGCCTTTTCACTTGTACCTCCCCCCCATCGCTCCTTCCCCTTGTACTCTCCCTTCACCCGCACCTCTCCCCTTGTACCCTCCCCCAGCCCTCTCCTCCTTCCCCTCCCCCTTCTCCTGAACCTCTTCTCCCACAACCCTCCTGATACCCCTCTCCTCCTCCACGAGTACATCACACCCAGCTTCTCTGCCAGTGTAGAGCCCCCAAGCGCCCTCACACCCGCTCCTCTGCCTGAACCCTATTTACTAGATCCCCATCCCTTTCCGGGTACAATGTTTGAGGGTTAGTTCCTATGCCTTCCATGTGCATTTGAAGCACTAAAGATGGGGTTGCGGGGGTAAGATTTATACTAAAGTGAAATAAAAATAGGATAAATAGTTTGATCCCCACTGCAAGTGTAAATGAGGATTGCTGTGGTGAATGAGGTGGTCACGTTTGGGCGGGGAGCCCAGGGTTGGGGCAGGAGGGGGTACGGGTGGGGGGGAAGAGAGAGCCCAGGACTGAGGTGGCAGAGGATGCAGGTGAGGGAGGGCACTGATGGGGAGGGGGGAAGAGATCCCAGGGCTGGGGTAGGGGGCAGCCAAAACTTCTTTTGCTTGGGGCAGCAAAAAACCTCCCACCCCTTCGTCATGCATTGGCCTTGGCTACCCTTATTTCAGCAGGCTCATGATGCAGCCCTTTTATTCCAGCCAGAAAAACCTGCAGTCACCAAAACGGTAATCTCTGATTCTACCCCAGAGACACCCACTCCTGGGGTGGGGCAGGAGAGAAGGGCAGGGGAGTCCTTCTGCCTTTTATCAGATCCCTGAGCAGAGTACTGGAGACGCTAGGGGACCCCTCCAGGGAGTGAGTCCTGCCTCCCAAACATTCTGGAGAGCGATGACAATGTTCTTTGTTAATCTCCTGACATCAGAGTTGGCTCTAGCTTTTTTGTCACTCCAAGCATGGCAGTCAGGCGGCTTGCCTGGGGGAGGTCCCCAGTCCCACAGATTCGGCAGTTTGCCTGCAGGAGGTCCACTGGTCCCGTGGCTTCGGCATACCCGCCACCAACTTGCCACCGAATCCACAGGAACAGCGGACCTCGCGGCGCTGGTGCCTGGAGTTGCCGCTGCCTGATATCACCCATTCCTGTGAAAAGGCAGGAACTGAAGAGCAGGGAGGAGATTGGAAGACGGAGAAGAGACTGGAAAGGAGGAGACTTCAGCAGAAGAGAAGAAAGGAGGAGTGGAGAAGAGAGCAGAAGGGTCAGGGGGAAGGAGGGCCTCACCTCCATCAGTTCATACCCAGTCTGGCAGCTGACATTGACGTAGTCACGAAATCGGTACAGGGGCTGCAAGTCTTTGATGTGGGTGAACTGATCTCTTGGCACAGGCTGTGGGCACTGGATTCCTGTTGGGGGAACACGCAAGGCTTTAGCCTTTACCCCCCATATTCTTCCCAATTTTTCAAGTTAGCTGTCTGGTCACCCTATCTTGAAGGGCACTGCCATGGGCACATTCATTCAGATCTGAGGTGAGAGGGGGTGCTGGACAAAGAGAAGAAAGAGTTAAACCTGACTGAAAGCTCTGTAATGGTGGTGCTGCGGGTCTTGCTACTGTCCTGGGGTCTCTGCCTGTTGGGGATGAGGCCCAGAACTCCTCTGAATTCTCCCAGTGAAGAACAGCCCTATGCACTCCTCCTGCATGGTGTGGAGTTCTCATACTCACCCACAGCTTGGTAACAGGCCAGGAAGTCCTTGTAGGGGATAAGGGTGCTGTTCTCCTCGTTGGAGAAGTCAGAGTGGAACATCAGCCTCATCCAGTTCTCTTTGGACACAAACTCCCTGAGTCCTGGGTGGTTGCCTGTCACTGAGCCTAGCTGGCCACAGTACCGACCCAGGTCTTTCTTATCTGCTGTGATCTGTCAAGAAGAAAGGGAGAGAGGAAATTATGAGAATTCATGAAGTTCAACCTGCTCCATGTATCACCATTACCTGGTCTATGCATCTCCAACTCCCTCCCTCTCCTCTGTGCCTGTTGGATAGCAAGGAGACCCTGCTTGCTGTTGAAAAATGATTGTACCCTGAGGTCACCAGCTTCCCCTCCCCAGCCCTACCCCAGGTCTCTGCTGTACGCGCCTTGACGTAGTCAGAGAGGCAGGACTCAGATGGCTGCAGGTCGAACTGCCAGAAGTTCAACTTCACCACAAAGCCCTTTGGGGCTGTAATGCCCCAGGTGCTGATGTTGTTGTTGGGGTATGGCTTGGGGTAATTGGGGGACATGATCTCCCCAAAAAGCTTCCTTGGGGTTGGGCTGGAACTGACGACTCCAAATTCTCTTTTCTGTCCTGAGCACATGGCAGCCCCATTGCTGGTAGTGCCTCACTCCACTCAACTGTCTGTGTTTTTATAGGACACAGAAGTTGAGTAATATCTAGAAGTCACTGTTGTAGATTTTTAAGAATCAAGTCTGTGTACTTTTTCAGTTGTCTTAACAAACACTTTGTGTCTTCTTCACATAAGGATCAATATAAATGTCTTCATAAGTCAACTTCTGGACTGAAGTCTTTGCTTCTTCCAGTACTTTTTCAGTTGATAACTCTCTGATCGATACAAATGTAGCTTCTACTGCTGGACAAAGTTCTATTCCTGTTGTAGCAGAAGCCTGGGTGACATTGTTTAATGACCCAAGTGGTTTCAACAGTAAACTTACAAGAGAGAGAATGGCAATAGTCTTCTCTGAACATAGTAGCAAAAGTAATCCACCAGCCTCACTACTTAGAATCATCCCATCTTGGTAGATAGTTTCCAAAGCCAGTAATAATGGCTGGAGTAATTTTAAGACAACAGCCAAGGATTGCTCATGAGAAAGCCAGCAGGTTTTCCCAGGTTGGACTAAATTGAACTTCAGTCCCAGTGTATCTTCTATATTTTCCAAGATAGTCAGTCTTTTTGGACTCTTGCGGAAGAAAGAATATACTGAAGAATATAAATGTATAGCTTTTAAAATGTCTTTTGAAGAGACTGCAGCTCATACTAGCGCTAGTTGAAGTAGATGACCTCTGCAGTGTGTATAGGAGAGATTAGGGTTACATTTTTCTCTGAGCAAAGCTTGCACCTCACCATGTCTTCCAGAAAAGTTTACAGCTCCATCAAATGCACAAGCAGCCATCTGTTTGGGGTCCAACTGACAAGCATTTAACTCTTCTAAGATGTGGGTTGCTCAGATGCAGCCAGTGTATCTTGAACATCTACAAATGCATCTACTGGCCTACCACGGACATCAAGCTAACATACACAATGACTTAATACTTGATGTCCATTTGCATCAGTGCATTCATTAGCCATGTATGCACATTTTTTGAATGTGATGAGAGAGTTCTTCACTTTTTCAACTGTTGAGTCTTTCACTGCTGCAACGCATGCTTCTAGCCAGTCAGTTGAGTTTCTTGCAGAAAGAGAGTGACCATTTGCTGGTCTTGTTTGGAACCATTGTTCAACTTTAGGATGAACAAGTGACAATTGGCCTCCAGTTTGTATTGTGTGGTATATTTTGCTTAAATAAAAAGTATGATGCCACAGCTATGTTTGTTCGGATGAACTGTGTGTCTCCAGCATTCTTAACAGCCTTATTAAGTACTTCTAAAATTGACTTTGAAAGTGGGCTTATAAGGCTTTCTGCATGTTGATGCACTCCAAAGACATGGTGTTTTGCAGCCTTTTCATGTAGTTTGTTAGCATTGGCTTTGCTGATCGGTCTGACAAACCAAGCTCCTCCACTTTTACCAATTATAGCACTGGAAAGCTTCCCTTCTTCATAAGCTTTTTTACCAGAGGCGCACCAGAAGCTATCTTTTGTAACTTCAATACATGGGAACACTTTGACCAACAAACATCGGGAACTGTCTTTAGGTTTTGGAGACACTGTTTCTTTAGTAGGTAGCTGTATTTGTGCTTCAGGCTGGTCGGATGTAGGTACACCACTTGAACCTTCAGATGACATGTTGATATGTTCTTGTTGTGTTCTTCACCGTGGTTGTTTTTGAGGACTTTGAGTGGAAAAATTGTTGCATTGTTTTTTATATTTTCATTTTCACTTTGACCTGCAACATACATAAGAGATATGAATAAATTAAATGTTTTGTTAGAATAATACAAATTTAACATAAGGATAATGCAAATTACACCAAAACTCATAACAGTTCTAGATTTCTAAAACAAATATAATTTTAAAAAAAAATTATTTAATTTAAATTGACTTTTGAAAAGTTAGCCATCATGGGATAAGAGGAAAGTCCTCTCATGGATCAGTAACTGGTTAAAAGATGGGAAACAAAGGGTAGGAATAAATTATCAGCTTTCAGAACGGAGAGAGATAAATAGTGGTATCCCTGAGGGGTCGGTACTGGGACCATTACTGTTCAACATATTCATAAATGATCTGGAAAAATGGGTAAACAGTGAGGTGGCAAAATTTGCAGATGATACAAGACTATTCAAGATAGTTAAGTCCAAAGCAGACTGTGAAGAGTTACAAAGGGTTTTCACAAAACAGGGTGACTGAGCAACAAAATGGCAGATGAAATTCAATGTTGATAAATGCAAAGTAAGGCACACTGGAAAACAACCTCAACTATGCATACAAAATGATGGGGTCTAAATTAGCTGTTAACACCCAAGAAAGAGATCTTGGAGTCATTGTGGATAGTTCTCTGAAAATATCCACTCAACGTGCAGTGGCAGTCAAAAAAGCAAACAGGATGTTGGGAATCATTAAGAAAGGGATAAATAATAAGACAGAAAATATTGTATTGCCTCTATATAAATCTATGGTATGTGCACACCTTGAATAGTGTGTGCAGATCTGGTCACCCCATCCCAAAAAAGATATTTTGGAATTGGAAAAGGTACAGAGATGGGCAGTTACAATGATTAGGGGTATGAAACAGGAGGAAAAATTAAAATGACTGGGAATATTGGAGAAGAATTGGCATAAGGAGGAAGGGTAGTGTAGATAACAAACTAACAGGTGATGTTGGTGGTAGAATGTCTGTGTCTAACAGAGTACAGAATGTTAGTGAAGCCAAACAGCAAAAATTAAGATGTCTGTACACTAATGCGAGGAGCCTAGGGAACAAAATGGAGGAACTAGAGCTACTGGTGCAGGAAGTGAAACCAGATATTATAGGGATAACAGAATCGTGGTGGAATAGTAGTCATGACTGGAGTACAGGTATTGAAGGCTATGTGCTCTTTAGGAAAGATAGAAATAAAGGCAAAGGTGGTGGAGTAGCGTTGTACATCAATGAGGAGGTTAACTGTAAAGAAATAAGAAGTGATGGAATGGACAAGACAGAGTCTGTCTGGGCAAAAATCACACTGGGAAATAAAACTACTAGAGCCTCCCCTGAGATAGTGCTTGGGGTGTGCTACAGACCGCCGGGATCTGATTTGGATATGGATAGAGACCTCTTTAATGTTTTTAAGGAAGTAAACACTAACGGGAAATGTGTGATCATGGGAGACTTTAACTTCCCAGATATAGACTGGAGTACAAGTGCTAGCAAGAATAGTAGGGCTCAGATTTTTCTGGATGTGATAGCTGATGGATTCCTTCACCAAGTAGTTGAAGAACCGACAAGAGGGGATGCCATTTTAGATTTAGTTTTGGTGAGCAGTGAGGACCTCATAGAAGAAATGGTTGTAGGGGACAACCTTGGTTCGAGTGATCATGAGCTATTTCAGTTCAAACTAGATGGAAGGATAAACAAAAATAGATCTAGGACTAGGGTTTTTGATTTCAAAAGGGCTAACTTTAAAGAATTAAGGAAATTAGTTAGGGAAGTGGATTGGACTGAAGAACTTGTGGATCGAAATGCGGAAGAGGCCTGGAATTACTTTAAGTCGCAGCTGCAGAAACTATTGGAAGCCTGCATCCCAAAAAAGGGGAAAAAAAACATAGGCAGGAGTTGTAGACCAAACTGGATGAGCAAGCATCTCAGAGAGGTGATTAAGAAAAAGCAGAAAGCCTACAAGGAGTGGAAGAAGGGTGGGATTAGCAAGGAAAGCTATCTTAGTGAGGTCAGAACATGTAGGGATAAAGTGAGAAAGGCTAAAAGCCAAGTAGAGTTGAACCTTGCAAAGGGAATTAAAACCCATAGTAAAAGGTTCTATAGCCATATAAATAAGAAGAAAACAAAGAAAGAAGAAGTGGGACGCTACACACTGAGGATGGAAAGGAGGTTAAGGATAACCTAGGCATGGCCCAATATCTAAATAAGTACTTTGCCTCAGTCTTTAATAAGGCTAATGGGGAGCTTAGGGGTAATGGAAGGATGACAAACAGGAATGAGGATATGGAGGTGGATTTTACCATATCTGAGGTAGAAGCCATACTTGAACAGCTTAATGGGACAAAATCGGAGGGCCCGGACAATCTTCATCCGAGAATATTAAAGGAACTGGCGCATGAAATTGCAAGCCCGTTAGCGAGAATTTTTAATGAATCAGTAAACTCAGGGGTTGTACCGTACGACTAGAGAATTGCTAACGTAGTTCCTATCTTTAAGAAAGGGAGAAAGAGTGATCCGAGTAACTATAGGCCTGTTAGTTTGACATCTGTAGTATGTAAGGTCTTGGAAAAAATTTTGAAGGAGAAAGTAGTTAAGGACATTGAGGTCAATGGTAATTGGGACAAAGTACAACATGGTTTTACTAAAGGTAGATCGTGCCAAACCAACCTGATCTCCTTCTTTGAGAAGGTGACAGACTATTTAGACAAAGGAAATGCGGTAGACCTAATTTACCTCGATTTCAGTAAGGCATTTGACACGGTTCCACATGTGGAATTATTAGTCAAACTGGAAAAGATGGGGATCAATATGAGAATTGAAAGGTGGATAAGGAACTGGTTAAAGGGGAGACTACAACAGGTCGTACTGAAGGGTGAACTGTCAAGCTGGAAGGAGGTTACTAGTGGAGTTCCTCAAGGATCAGTTCTGGGACCAATCTTATTTAACCTTTTTATTACTGACCTTGGCAAAAAAGCGGGAATGTGCTAATAAAGTTCGCGGATGACACAAAGCTGGGGGGTATTGCTAACACAGAGAAGGACCGGGATATCATAGAGGAAGATCTGAACAACCTTGTAAACTGGAGTAATAGTAATAGGATGAAATTTAATAGTGAAAAGTGCAAGGTCATGCACTTAGAGATTAATAATAACAACTTTAGATATAGATTGGGGACGCATCAGTTGGAAGCAACTGAGGAGGAGAAGGACCTTGGGGTATTAGTAGATCACAGGATGACTATGAGCCGCCAGTGTGATATGGCCGTTAAAAAAGCTAATGCAGTTTTAGGATGCATCAGGCGAGGTATTTCCAGCAAAGATAAGGAGGTGTTAGTACCATTATGTAAGGCGCTGGTGAGACCCCACCTGGAATACTGTGTGCAGTTCTGGTCTTCCATGTTTAAGAAGGATGAATTCAAACTGGAACAGGTTCAGAGATGGGCTACTAGGATGATCCGAGGAATGGAAAACCTGTCATATGAAAGGAGACTCAAAGAGCTTGGCTTGTTTAGTCTAGCCAAAAGAAGGCTGAGGGGGGATATGCTTGCTCTTTATAAATATATCAGAGGGATTAATATTAGGGAGGAAGAGGAATTATTTAAGCTTAGTACCAATGTAGATACAAGAACGAATGGGTATAAACTGGACACTAGGAAGTTTAGACTTGAAATTAGACGAAGGTTTCTAACAATTAGAGGAGTGAAGTTCTGGAAGAGCCTTCCAAGGAGAGTAGTGGGGGCAAAAGACATATCTGGCTTTAAGATTAAGCTTGATAAGTTTATGGAAGGGATGGTATGATAGGAGAGCCTAATTTTGGCAATTGATCTTTGATTATCGCCAGATCAGTATGGCCAGTGGTTGGTGGTGGGATGTTGGATGGGATGGGATCTGAGTTACTGCAGAGAATTATTTTCTGAGCGCTGGCTGGTGAGTCTTGCCCACATGCTCAGGGTTTAGCTGATCACCATATTTGGGGTCGGGAAGGAATTTTCCTCCAGGGCAGATTAGCAGAGGCCCTGGAGGTTTTTCGCCTTCCCCTGCGGCGTGGGGCATGGGTCACTTGCTGGTGGATTCTCTGCAGCTTGAGGTCTTCAAACCACAATTTGAAGACTTCAATAACTCAGGCATAGGTTAGGGGTTTGTTATAGAACTGGATGGGTAGGGTTCTGTGGCCTGCTTTGTGCAGAGGGTCGGACTAGATGATCACATTGGTCCCTTCTGACCCTGGAATCTATGAATCTATTAATCTATGAATATTCAGCTTAGAAAGGAGACGACTAAGGGGAGATATGATAGAAGTCTATGAAATCTTGACTGGTATGAAGAAAGTGAATAAGGAAATGTTATTTAATCCTTCACATAACACAAGAACTAGCAATCACCCAATAAAATTAATAGACAGCAGGTTTTAAAAAAAACAAAAGGAAGTACTTCTTCACGCAACATAAAATCAACCTGTGGAACTCTTTGTCAGGGGTTGCTAGTTTTGGTCTCCCCGTGAAGACCAAAACTATAACAGGATTTTAAAAAGAACTAGATAAATTCCTGGATAATAGGTCCACCAGTGGCTGTTATCCAGGATGGGGAGGGATGCAACACTATGCTCTGAGTGTCCCTAGCCTGTTTGCCAGGAGCTGGGAATGGGCAACAGGGGATGGATCACTTGATGATTATCTGTTCTGTTCATTCCCGCTGAAGCACCTGGCCTTGACCACTGTCAGAAGACAGGATACTGGGCTATATGGACCATTGGTCTGACCCAGTATGACCATTCTTATGTAAAAATTAATTATAATAATAAAAATGTTTAGTACAGAAACTCCCCAGCATAATAACCTCTCAAGTTAGCAACAATGTGAGATAACAACCTTGGCAAATAATGTATTTTAAAAATCTTGGCATACTAGAAAATATATTTATAAAAGTTTCCATTCCCAGTCACAAATCTAGCATCCTGGAGCAAAGTCACTAAAATATAGTCCAACAAACAAATGTTCATTTAACATGCCCCTCACTTTTCCCTCCACTGCACCTCACTCACTGGTGTTGTCCTTGGTCAGTGGAGACTCAGAGTTCAGAGGTGCTTTCACATGAGTACACCTCCCAGGTGGGGGCAAGAAGGCATCTTGATCGTTCCTCCAGCTGCTCACTGTTCACTCTGGCCACAGTTGTTCATTGTGCCACTGTTCACTCCACCGCTCTGTTGCCAATGGCCCTGCACAGTCACCTTCTGCTGCCACCTGCCACTGTGACCTCTGCGAATTGGTCTCTTGAGGTTCCACCAGCTCTCAGTGATTTCAGCTGAGCTCTCAGTGAGGGAACCTTACTGCTAGTGCAGGCCATCTTTCCCACAAAAACACTGTCCCACAGCAGGTCTAAGCACTTAGACCTGATTATCAGCGATTTCAGCTGCAGTGGTCACTTAACAGAACAAAAGACTATCTATGGAGTCTAATCAGCTCTATCTTTAAACAGGGGAGAGAGGAAGATCAAACTGTACTTGTGACTCAGGTAGACCATTAAGCAAAACACCTGCCCCCACTCTCTCTCTTGATGCCCTCAATCAGCACAGGCTAAGAACAGTTCTACTGCCTTTTACTCCTACAATAAGAATAACAACATTTTGTTACTCCCCCATTTAAGTTATTTGTAACCCAACCCTAGCCAAAATCTATCACTTGGGGTTAGGCAACACATCTCTGTTTGCTGGATATCTAGGTAGATTAGGTATGACTGTAAATACAGTCTGGTCCTGAAGCCTTTCCCCCCAGCCTCCAGTTCATCATTAGCTATCAGGGAGAGCTCATTTAGACTTTGCTTACAAATCATAATTTGAAATTATTAGTTTGGCCATCATCACCAAATGAATGCACTGACATTGTCATAAAAAAAAACCAGCTGTAGAAGGAAGCTAGTCTATGTTCATACTTTTCAAATCTATTATACTTTTTCAGATACACATATTTTATCGTACACTTTATATGCTTTTAAAGCATGTATTAATGTTTCAATTTCAATTCAAATTTCCAATCACTAAATTGGCAACACTGCATGTAACTAGTTCACAAAAGTAGGGGGGTTAATGGGGAAATTCGGGGGGGGGAGGGGCAGGGAATCCCTGACAGTAAGAGATCCAGCCCTATAAGCTCTGAAGGTTTTCCTCTGCCTGGGTTTGGGCCACCTGGTTCAGCTTGTGTTTGTTGTCAGCTTGAGAGCTTGCCCAGCTCAGCAGTTCAGAGTCCAAAGGTCCTCAGCATGGCGGGGAGTGATCCCCAGCCATGCCTGGGCCCTTCTCCTGTGACTCCCTTTTGAGGGAAGGGGGGGGGGCTGTGCAAAGTCTAGCTATTATTCTCTCCCTCTCCACATGGTGTGGTCTGGAAATCTGGGCAGGTTAGTGGCCTCCTCCCATCCTGGTTCCAATCTGTGGGTTACTTGGGGAGTGGGGCCATTGTGCTCCTCCAAAATACACTCATTCCCCTTCCCTGGAAGGAGATCAGCCATGGGGATTCAAACGCTGCAACACTTTTAACAGGAGGATTAATGGCAGGGCTGGCTCCAGGCACCAGCAAAGGAAGTAGATGCTTGGGGCAGCCAGTAGAAAGGGGTGGCACGTCCGGGTCTACGGTGGCAATTCAGCGGTGGGTCCCTCCGTCCCTCTCTTCCTCTTTGAGCTGCCACCGAAGTGCCGCTGAAGAAGAAGAGAGGGAGCAAAGGACCCAATGCTGAATTGCTGCAGAAAAATGAAGCGGCGCAATTGAGCTGCCGCCAATCGGCTTTATCTTTTTTTTCCCCCCACTTTGCCGCTTGGGGTGGCAAAAAAGCTGGAGCCAGCCCTGATTAATGGGGTAATAGTGGGACATGGATTTAACCCTGTCCACCTCTCATCCTTCCCCAAGGAGTTGGACCCTTCAGTCCTCTCCCCCATAAAGATGCCACCACCTCCCTCCTCAGGCCAGATTGGCAGCACTGACATGTTCTTAGTCTTGTCTGATGTGGGTATGTGTGTGCGTGTCTCTCTCTCCCTCCAAGTGCTCTAACCAGGGCTTGTGAGTTGTAACCAAATACAAACTCTTAACTCTGCCAGATCTAATTCAGTGAGGTGGGGGAAGACCAATGGGAGAGGGAGGGAAGAGAGACAGTTGGATTACAAAGCGATTGGCATGGTGAATGGGTTTCATTAGCCCACATTCTGCTGCCCTCTGCTGTCTCTTTGCTAGAACTTGTGGCCATGAACTTTTCTTTTTTAAAGCAAGACCCACAGAATTGTACACATTTTTGTGTGTGTGTATAGCTAAGCTTCCTCAAGAAACACTTAACAAAATTTCCCTATATTAAAGTGTAATTTTGGGGAGTTTTGTTTTTAAAGGTGTCATAAAAAGGAAAAAGAAATAGACTTTGTGTTCTCCCTGCCCTTCTTTTTGGGGGCATTTTTCTGATGTGGGAAAAAGGCTTGAAATTTTATTCTTAAAAATTTTTAAAAACTGCTCCTTTTTACCTTAGAAATATCAATAATGCCAGGTCTTTGCCTTACTGTTTTGCTGAAGAACTCTTCAGAGGTGTGAATCAGCAGCTTCCTTGATGAGTAAACAGGAGTGTTAAATCTGTAACAAAGAGAAGTTTTCTTTCAGCTGTTTCTTCAGCATTTGTGTTAAATAGATGTTAATAATAACAAACAAAGCCCAGAGAGTTTAAAACACTACGAATACAAATAAGACTAGAATAGCAGGGGGAGGAGGGGCGTATGTGTGCTACAAGGCAGGACTGGGGTTTACATTTGCATAAAGAAGGCAGAAATGTTTCAATACCAGGCCAGATGCCTCTCTTTTGTGGCTTCAGCATGCCATGCGTGTGAGAATATATTTGCATGTGGCTGTCATGCCATATCACTTGCATGGGAGTAGCTATCTTTGCAGTTACAGGTTTCAGAAGGGTAGCCGTGTTAGTCTGTATCAGCAAAAACAATGAGGAGTACTTGTGGTGCCTGAGAGACTAACACATTTATTTGGGCATAAGCTTTCGTGGGCTACAGCCCACTTCATCAGATGCATGGAGTGGAAAATCCAGTAGGCAGGTATATATACACAGTACATGAAAAGATGGGAGTTGCCTTACCAAATGGGGAGTCAGTGCTGACAAGACAATTCAATTAAAGTGGAAGTGGGCTATTCTCAACAGTAGAATACCAAGGGAGGAAAAATCACTTCTGTAGTTTTAATAAGGCCAACGTAATCAGGGGAGCCCATTAAAAACAGTTAACAAGAAGTGTGAGTAACAGTCGGGGGAAATTAGTATGGGGAAATTCGTTTTTGTAGTGACCCATCCACTCCCAGTCTTTATTCAGGCTTAATTTGATGGTGTCCAGATTGCAAATTAATTCCAGTTCTGCAGTTTCTCATTGGAGTCTGTTTTTGAAGACTTTTGTTGAAGAATTGCCACTTTTAAGTCTCTTATTGAGGGTCCAGGGAGATTGAAGTGTTCTTCTACTGGTTTTTGAATGTTATAATTCCTGATGTCAGATTTGTGTCCATTTATTCTTTTGAGTCCAGTTTGACCAATGTACATGGCAGAGGGGTTACAGACAGCTCCCCAACCTGAAGCAAATACTCACCAGCAACTACACACCACACAACAAAAACACTAACACAGGAACCTATCCCTGCAACAAACCCCATTGCAAACTCTGTCCACATATCTATTCCAGGGACACCATCATAGGACCTAACCACATCAGCCACAACATCAGGGGCTTGTTCACCTGCACATCTACCAATGTGATATATGCCATCATGTGCCAGCAATGCCCCTCTGCCATGTACCAGAAAGGGGGAGCACAGAGTGTGGCAGGGCTGTGTAATGAAGAGGACACTGCAGTTCTTAGAATGACACATGTCCAGGAGCAGAAGGGATAGCAGCAGAGACACCACCTCCAATAGAAAAATGAAAAACAGCCAGTTGACATCCAATCAACTTGATACCAGAGCAGCTGAGGGCATGCAGGTAAACAGACAGGTCAGTAATGGTTGGCTGGAAAGCTGTGTGGGATAGCAGTTAGAGGACTGCCAAAGCAGTGTGAAGCAGCTTTGCATGAACACAAGCAACAGACTGAACTAACTCATGTCTCATCAAACATAGTTCACTTTGAAACAGGATTCCAGAGTTCATGATAAATATGGAGTTAATGTACTATAATGACTTGTATCATGTGTAAGCAAGCGTCAGCATAGTTACTACTTCCGTCAACTTAGTGTAGTTTAAACACCCTGTGTAGGCAAACTTGGTTTGTTTGAGTGTCTTAAAATCTGTCTCTGGATCATGTTTTGCAGAACTTGAAGTTATGCAACAGAATAAAACGTAACAGCCATGACAAACTGTAGGAGCTGAAGATGAAGAGGAGCCAAAAAGGAGTAGTCAGTGTCTACAGATACAAAAGCCATTCCACTGCTGATATGTCACAGATTTCAGCTGCTGGGATGTGTGAAGGAATGAACCAGTGCGTCTCACGTCTCAAAGGTTTTTGAGATTTAGTCAATCTCTGGGAAGAATTCTCTTCTGAGTTCAGCTCTGCAAGCTGATTATCCTCATGCAGCTCTGTTGCATTTCTGCGTTTGTTCAGCACATGCAGATGTGTTATCCACTGGGCAATTTGGAGAGGAGAATTAAGCAATGAAGCAGAAAACAGAGCTCTTTTTAGGCAGTTTATTTCGGCTCAAGTCAGGTCAGGTTCTAACTTATTATCTTCAAAATACCTAATCACTTTGCCTTTGCCTTCCCTGCTGACTTTTATATAGATCGATCCTATTGTCCTTTCAGTACTGAACTAAGGATACAATTTTCAGAAGTGCCTAAGGGAGTTGGGAAGCCTAACTCCCATTTTCAAAAGTGATGTAAGTGTTTGAAAGTCAATGGGACTTAAGTTCCTAAGGGCCAGACTTTTATAGGTATTTAGGCACCTAAAGATACAGTTCGGTGCTTCTCAGGGAGTTAGGTGCCTGAGCACTTGTGAAAATCCCACTAAATGTCTATCTGTATCTTTAGGTGCCTGAATGCCTTTACAAAGCTGGTCTCAACTCACTTTTGAAAACTGTACCCTAAAATCATAGAATATTAGGATTGGAAGGGACCTCAGGAGGTCATCTAGTCCAGCCCCCTGCTCAAAGCAGGACCAATCCCCAACTAATCATCCCAACCAGGGCTTTGTCTAGCCTGACCTTAAAAACCTCTAAGGAAGGAGATTCCACCACCTCCCTAGGTAACCCATTCCAGTGCTTCACCACACTGCTAGTGAAAAAGTTTTTCCTAATATCCAACCTAAACCTCCCCCACTGCAACTTGAGACCATTACTCCTTCTTCTGACATCAGGTACCACTGAGAACAGTCTAGATCTATCCTCTTTGGAACCCCCTTTCAGGTAGTTGAAAGCAGCTATCAGAATCCCCCCCTCATTCTTCTCTTCTGCGGACTAAATAATCCCAGTTCCCTCAGCCTCTCAACATAAGTCATGTGCTCCAGCCCCCTAATCATTTATGTTGCCCTCCACTGGACTCTTTCCAATTTTTCCACATCCTTCTTGTAGTGTGGGGCCCAAAACTGGACACAGTACTCCAGATGGGGCCTCACCAATGTCGAATAGAGAGGAATGATCACATCCCTCAATCTGCTGGCAATGCCCCTACTTATACAGACCAAAATGCAGTTAGCCTTCTTGGCAACAGGGCACACTGTTGACTCATATCCAGCTTCTCATCCACTGTAACCCCTAGGTCCTTTTCTGCAGAACTGCTTCCTAGCCATTCGGTCCCTAGTCTGTAAGAATGATTGGGATTCTTCCCTCCTAAGTGCAGGACTCTGCACTTGTCCTTGTTGAACCTCATCAGGTTTCTTTTGGCCCAGTCCTCTAATTTGTCTAGGTCCCTCTGTATCCTATCCTTACCCTCCAGCATATCTACCACTCCTCTCAGTTTAGTGTCATCTGCAAACTTGCCGAGGGTGCAGTCAAAGCCATCCTCCAGATCATTAATGAAGATATTGAACAAAACCAGACCCAGGACCAACCCTTGGGGCACCCCGCTTGAAATCAGCTGCCAACTAGACATGGAGCCGTTGATCACTATCCATTGAGCCCGACGATCTAGCCAGCTTTCTATCCACCTTATAGTCCATTCATCCAGCCCATACTTCTTTAACTTGCTGGCAAGAATACTGTGGAAGACCATATCAAAAGCTTTGCTAAAGTCAAGGAGTAACACATCCACTGCTTTCCCCTCATCCACAGACCCAGTTATCTCCTCACAGAAGGCAATTCGGTTACTCAGGCATGACTTGCCCATGGTGAATCCATGCTGACTGTTCCTGGTCACTTTCCTCTCCTCTAAGTGCTTCAGAACTGATTCTTTGAGGATCTGCTCCATGATTTTTCCAGGGACTAAGGTGAGGCTGACTGACCTGTAGTTCTCTGGATCCTGCTTCTTCCCTTTTTAAAAGATGGACACTACATTAGCCTTTTTCCAGTCACCCAGGACTTCCCCTGATTGCCACAAGTTTTCAAAGATAATGGCCAGTGGCTCTGCAATCACATCTGCCAACTCCTTTAGCACCCTTGATTGCAGCATATCCAGCCCCATGGGCTTGTGCTCGTCCAGTTTTTCTAAATAGTCCCGAACCACTTCTTTCTCTACAGAGGGCTGGTCACCTCCTCCCCATACTGTGCTGCCCCGTGCAGTAGTGTCATAAACAGATAAGTAAGGGTTAATAGAACAGGAGTACTTCATGTCTCTTTTGCCTGTAAAGGGTTAACAAGTACAGTGAGCCTGGCTGTCACCTGACCAGAGGACCAATCAGGGGACAGGATACTTTCAAATCTTGAGGGAGGGAAGTTTTTGTGTGTGCTGTTAGTTTTTGGTTCTTGTTCTCTCTGGGTTCTGAGAGTGACCAGATGTGCAACCAGGTTTCTCTCCAGTCTCCCTGATACAGGTTCTTATAGATTCAAAATAGTAAGTACTAGGTGATAAGGCAAGTTAGGCTTATGTTTGTTTTCTTTATTTGCAAATGTGTATTTGGCTGGGAGGAGTTCAAACGTGTATTTGGCTGGGAGGAGTTCAAATGTGTATTTGGCTGGAAGGATTTTAATTTTTACTTGTATACTTAGGGTGGGAGGGTATTCCCAGTGTCTATAGCTGAAAGGCCCTGTAACATATTCCATCTTATATTTACAAAAATAATTTTTACTGTTTTTTCTTTCTTTAATTAAAAGCTTTTCTTGTTTAAGAACCTGATTGTTTTTTTTATTCTGGTGTGAGACCCCAGGGGACGGGGTCTGGATCTACCAGGGAATTGGTGGGGAGAAAGGAGGGAAGGGGGAGAGAAAGGTTAATTTTCTCTCTGTGTTAGGATTACTTTCTCTCTCAGGGAGAGTCTGGGAGGGGGAGAGAGAAGGAGGGAGGAAGGTGGATTTTCCTCCCTGTTTTAAGATACAAGGAGTTTGAATCACAGTGATCTTCCAGGGTAACCTAGGGAGGGGAAGCCTGGGAGAGGCAACGGTGAGGGAAAGGGTTTACTTTCCTTGTGTTAAGATCCAGAGGGTCTGGGTCTTGGGGGTCCCCGGGCAAGGTTTTGGGGGGACCAGAGTGTACCAGGCACTGGAATTCCTGGTTGGTGGCAGCACTACAAGTACTAAGCTGGTAATTGAGCTTGGAGGAATTCATGCTGGTACCCCATCTTTTGGACGCTAAGGTTCAGAGTGGGGAATTATAGCATGACAAGTGGTCTGGGAGCTGACCTTTTTCATGAAGACAGAGGCAAAAAAATCATTGAGTATGTTAGCTTTTTCCACATCCTCTGTCACTAGGTTGCCTCCATCATTCAGTAAGCGGCCCACACTTTCCTTGACTTTCTTCTTGTTGCTAACATACCTGAAGAAACCCTTCTTGTTACTCTTAATGTCTCTTGCTAGCTGCAACTCTAAGTGTGATTTGGCCTTCCTGATTTCACTCCTGCATGCCTGAGCAATATTTTTATACTCCTCCCTGGTCATTTGTCCAATCTTCCACTTCTTGTAAGCTTCTTTTTTGCATTGAAGATCAGCAAGGATTTCACTGTTAAGCCAAGCTGGCAGCCTGCCATATTTACTATTCTTTCTATACATCAGGATGTTTTTTTCCTGCAACCTCAATAAGGATTCTTTAAAATACAGTCAGCTCTCCTGAACTCCTTTCACGCTCATGTTATTTTCCCAGGCGATCCTGCCCATCAGTTCCCTGAGGGAGTCAAAGTCTGCTTTTCTGAAGTCCAGGGTCCGTATTCTGCTGCTCTCCTTTCTTCCTTATGTCAGGCAGGGGCGGCTCCAGGCCCCAGCATGCCAAGCGCATGCTTGGGGCAGCAAACCGCGGGAGGCGCTCTGCCAGCGCCACAAGGGCGGCAGGCAGGCTGCCCTCGGCGGCTTGCCTGTGGAGGGTCCGCTGGTCCCGCGGCTTCAGGAGTAGCCGCTGGACCAGCAGACCCTCCACAGGCACGCCTGCGGGAGGTCCATTGAAGCCGTGGGACCAGCGGACTCTCCGCAGGCAAACCGCTGAAGGCAGCCTGCTTGAGGCGGCAAAAACCCTAGAGCCGCCCCTGGTGTCAGGATCCTGAACTCGACCATCTCATGGTCACTGCCTCCCAGGTTCCCATCCACTTTTGCTTCCCCTACTAAACTCTTCTCTGTTTGTGAGCAGCAGGTCAAGAAGAGCTCTGCCCCTAGTTGGTTCCTCCAGCACTTGCACCAGGAAATTGTCCCCTATACTTTCCAAAAACTTCCTGGATTGTCTGTGCACCACTGTATTGCTCTCCCAGCAGATATCAGGGTGATTAAAATCTCCCATGAGAACCAGGGTCTGCAATCTAGTAACTTCTGCTAATTGCCAGAAGAAAGCCTCGTCCACCTCATCCCCCTGGTCTGGTGGTCTATAGCAGACTCCCACTATGACATCACCCTTGTTGCTCACACTTCTAAACTTAATCCAGAGACTCTCAGGTTTTTCTGCAGTTTCATACAAGAGCTTTGAGCAATCATGCTGCTCTCTTACATACAATGCAACTCCCCCACCTTTTCTGCCCTGCCTGTCCTTCCTGAACAGTTTATATCCATCCATGACAGTACTCCAGTCATGTGAGTTATCCCACCACGTCTCTGTTATTCCAATCACATCATAGTTCTTTGACTGTGCCAGGATTTCCAGTTCTTCCTGCCTGTTTCCCATGCTTCTTGCATTTGTGTATAGGCACTTAAGATAACCCGCTGATTGTCCCGCTTTCTCAGTCTGAGACAGGAGTCGTACCCTCTTGCACTCTCCTTCAACTCGGGCCCATATCCAGATTATTTTGAGTTGGATTTTAAATACCAGTGCCCAGTGTACTATTTCCTCCAATTACTGAAAGCTTGTTGAATTTGTTTTTTCCTATATATGGTTAATTCCTCAAAGTTCATGTATGCAGGGAGAAAATCCTTTAGTCAAACTCTGCTGTATGGACCAGAGAACACTGAATTTTGCCTGGAATTTGTGTGAAGCTCTCAGAGCCACAGAAAGAACTCCAAAGTTTGCAGCGCGGTGGCCAGAGGGTGAGAATGCTCATTGTCTCTATGTGGTTGAAGGTGATGTGACTGAGATTTGTGAAGCTTCTGAAATGGATGTTTCACAGCATGTTCTGTGTTATTGTATCTATGGTGTTACTAGAAACAAAAATATTTTTGTATTGACTATAACTAATTCAAATAAAATATAAGGTTTAAGTAAATATCAGAGTCCATCTCCATCTCTGAAAGATCAACAGTAAAAATTAGCTCTTTGTAACATATCAGAAAAAGTAACTAGATGAATGAAAAGGGATGGGATGCAGAGTTGGGGGGCACAGTTGTGTCTGTCTGAAGCTGTTCCATACGCCTAATATTTTTTGTTTCCCCTTCTCTGTACCTTTCCAATTCTACTATATCCTTTTTGAGATGGGGTAATTGCAATGACTGGGATGTGGGTGGTCAGGCTTAGTGGTCAGAGCTGGAGACAGCTCCTAGTGCCAAGCCAGGGATCAGAGTCAGAGACAGCATCAGGGCAAAGGCATCGGAGTGGAGACCTGGAGTAAGGCAGGCAAGCAGGAACTGGGAATAGATGGGGGTCTGAAATAAAGAAGCTAGGAACCAGGCTCAGGAGCCAGGTAACTGGTACATAATAGCAGCCAACCAGGTGCTCAGACAGATTCCTGTGTTACTTCATGCCCATGACTGCTTAGTTTGCTGAACAGCCTTTGATGAGAGACATTGTCAAAAGCTTTCAGAAAGTCCAAGAGCATGATTTCCACTGGCTCACCCTTTTCCACATGCTTGTTGATCCCCCTCAGAAAATTCTAATAGATTGGCGAAGCCATGTTGATTCTTCCACAACATAATGTGTTCATCTATAGGTATGTCTACACTATGGGATTATTCCGATTTTACAGAAACCGATTTTTGGAAACAGATTATATAAAGTTGAGTGCATGCAGCCACACTAAGCACATTAATTCAGCGGTGTGCCTCCATGTACCGAGGTTAGCGTTGACTTCCGGAGCGTTGCACTGTGGGTAGCTATCCCATAGCTATCCCATAGTTCTCACAGTCTCCCCCGTCCATTGGAATTCTCCCCATACAGAAATCAGATTCAATATCTCCCGTACGGCCCATGCTGGAGCTTTTTTTTTATTCTTTGACTGCATGGTCACCTGTGCTGATTATCGCTCCACGCTGGGCAAACATGAAATGAAATTCAAAAGTTCACGGGGCTTTTCCTGTCTACCTGGCCAGTGCATCCGAGTTCAGATTACTTTCCAAAGCGGTCACAGTGGTGCACTGTGGGATAGCTCCCGGAGGCCAATACCATCGAATTGCGGCCACACTAACCCTAATTCGAAATGGCAATGTCAATTTCAGTGCTACTCCCCTCATCGGGGAGGAGTACAGAAATTGATTTTAAGAGCCCTTTATATCAAAGTAAAGGGCTTCGTTGTGTGGATGGGTGCAGGGTTAATTTGATTTAACGCTGCTAAATTTGAGATAAACTCATAGTATAGAGGAGGCCTTTGTATCTGATAATTTTGTTCTTTACTCAGGGGTGAAAGTAGAAATAGGGACTTACCAGTACAGGGCTGGGTTAGGGCCGGCTCTGGCCCCTGGAAGGGGTGGGGTCTTGGGGAGAAGGGGTGGGGATGTGGGGGTCAGAGCCAGCCCCGGCCTGCCCCATACCGGTAAGTGCCCTCCCCCTCTCCCACTGAGGTAGCAGCAGCAGCGAGGGATTCCAGCAGCAGTTTAAAGGACCCAGGGCTCGGGCAACGCTACCACCTCAGGACCTTTAAACCATTGCTGAAGCCCCCGCTGCTGCTCCAGGGGCTATTTAAAGGGCCTGGGGCTCCAGGGCTATTTAAAGGGCCTGGGGCTCCCCTGCTTCTACCACCCTAGGCCCTTTAAATAGCCCCCAGAGCGCTGCTGCTGCTTCCCCAGGGTTCTAGCAGTGGGGCTCTGGTGGCAATTTAAAGGGCCTGGGGTTCCAGCCACTGCTGGAAGCCCCAGGCCCTTTAAATTGCTGCCTGGGGAAGCTGGTGCACCGGCTCTTGCCAGTACCGGGGCTTACCGGCTTACTTTCACCTCTGTCTAATTTCAACCAGTTTGCCTAGTACTGAAGTTAGGCTTATTGGCCTATAATTGCCAGGATTGCCTCCAAAGCATTTTTAAAAATCTGCCTTACATTAGCTACCATCCAGTCATCTGGTTTAGAAGCTGATTTAACAGGTGAAATCATATCACAGTTAGCAGTTCTGCAATTTCATATCTGAGTTCCTTCCGAACTTTTGGATGAATACTGTCTGGTCCCAGTGTCTTATTACTGTCTAATGTATCAATTTGTTCCAAAACCTCCTCTACTGACACCTCAGTCTGGGACAGTTCCTCAGATTTGTCACCAAAAAGAATGACTTTGGTGTGAGAATCTCTCCCACATCCTTTGTAGTGAAGACTAATGCAAAGAATTAATTTAGCTTATTTGCAACAGCCTTTTCTTCCTTGAGTGCTCCTTTAGCACCTCGATCATCCTGTGGTCCACTGACTGTTTGGCAGCTTCCTGATTCTGATGTTGCTATTATTTTTTGTGTCTTTAGCTAGTTGCTCTTCAAATTCTTTCTTGTCCTGCCTTATTATACTTTTACCTTGACTTGCTGGAGTTTATGTTCCTTTCTAATTTTCCACACTAGGATTTGACTTCCTGTTTTTTTTAAAAGGATGCCTTTTTGCCTCTGCTACTTTTACTCTGCTGTTTAACCCTGGTGGCATTATTATTTTTATTTTTATTTTTTGGTCCTCTTACTTTTTTTGTAATTTGGAGTATAAATTTGTTTTGATCCTCTCTTTTGATGTTTTTAAATAGTTTACATGCACTTTACAGGAATTTCCCCCTTGTGACTGCTTTTTAATTTCCGTTTAACTAGCTTCCTCATTTTTGTGTACTTCTACTTTTTGAGGTTAAATGCTAGTGTGGTAGGTTTCTTTGGCATTTTCTCCCCGATGGGGATGTCAAATTTAATTATATTATGATCTCTATTACTGAGTGGTTCAGTTATGTGCACAGCTTGGACCAGATCCTGTTCTCCACTTAGGACTAAATCAAGAATTGCCTCTACCAATTCCAGGACAAGCTGTTCCAAGAAGCCGTAATTTACGGTGTCTAGAAATTTTATCTCTGCATCTCTTCCTGAGGTGACATTTACCCAGTCAGTATGAGGATAGTTGAAATGTCCCATTATTACTGCATTTTCTGCCTTAGTAGCCTCTATGAGCTCCCTGACCATTTCACAGTTACAGTCACATCTTGGTCAGGTGATCAGTAGTATATTCCTACTGCTATACTCTTCCTATTCAGGCATGGAATTTTTATTCATAAAAAGTCTATGGTACATTTTAATTCATTTAAGATTTTCACTTTCTTTGACTCTATGCTTTCTTTCACATATAGTACTACTGCTCCAACGTGACCTACTCTGTCATTCCTATTTATTTTGTACCCGGGTACTACATTGATTCTACCTAGCTTCCACAGTGCCTATTATATCAATGTCCTCATTTAATGCCAGCCACCATAGTTCACCCCTCTTAGTATGTAGACTTCTAGCATTTTGAAATAAGCATTTGTACAATTTGACAATATTCAGTTGCCTGCCTTCATGAGTTACATTTATACGGGACTCTATTTCGTTTGACTATTCCTCTGTAGCTCCTCCCTGCACTTTACCAACTTCATTCCGATCTTCTTTACTAGAATGTAGAGTCCCCTTTAATAAATTCATCCCTAAGGGATATCTGCACCCAAACCATGTGCTTCTCCACACCAGTTGTCTTTTTCCCAGTCCTTAGTTTAAAAAAATCTTCTACCTTTTTAATTTTACATGCCACCAGTCTGATTCTGTTTTGGTTTAGGTGGAGCCCATCCTTCCCATATGGAATACTCATTTCCCAAGAGGTTCTCCAGCTCCTAATAAACCTAAAGCCCTCCTCCTTACACCATCGTGTCATCAACCAATTGAGACCCTGCAGTTCTGCCTGTCTTTCTGGCCCTGAATGTGGAATTGGAAATATTCCAGAGAATGTTATCATGGAAGTCCTGGACTTTAGTCTTTTCCCTTACAAGCTACATTTTACCTCCAGGACCTCTCACCTACCATTCAGCAGTAGGGTGGCCTCTGCTTTATTTAAGCAAAGTAAGCTGTCATGAGATAAGAGGGAAGGTCCTCTCAGGGGCTGGTAACTGGTTAAAAGATAGGAAACAAATAGTAGGAATAAATGGTCAGCTTTCAGAATGGAGAGAGGTAAATAATGGTGTCCACCAAAGGTCTGTACTGGGACCTGCACATTCAACATATTCATAAATGATCTGGAAAAGAGGTAAACAGTGAGGTGGCAAAATTTGCAAGTGATACAGAATTACTTAAAATCATTAATCCAAAGCAGACTGCAAAGAGCTACAAAGGGATCTCACAAAACTGGGTGACTGGGCAGCAAAATGGCAGATGAAATTCAGTGTTGATAAATGACGTAATCATAAATGAAGTGAACATAGTCCCAACTATACATATAAAAAAATGGGGTCTAAATTAGCTGTTACCACTAAACAGAGAGATCTTGGAGTCATTGTGGATAGTTCTCTGAAAACATCCACTCAATGTGCAGCGGCAGTCAAAAAAGCTAACATAATATTGGGAATCATTAAGAAAGGGATAGATAATAAGACAGAACATATCATATTACCTCTATATAAATCCATGGTATGCCCACATATGCATGCAGATGTGGTCACCCTGTCTCAAAAAAGATATATTAGAACTGGAAAAGTTTTCAGAAAAAGGCAACAAAAATGATTTGGGGTATGGAACAGCTTCTGTCTGAGAAGAGATTAATAAAACTGGGACTTTTCATCTTAGAAAAGAGACGACTAAGGGGGATATGACAGAGGTCTATACAATCATGATGGGTGTGAAGAATGTAAATAAGGAAGTGGTGGGATCTCTGCTCCACTGGGCCAGGACCACAGCTCCCCTACATCTTGCATCCAGGTGTCCTGAGCCCATTGGCTATGCAGGGAGCCCTCTGCAGCCCCGTTGTCAGTGGTGGAAACCCCTTCAGCCCTGCTGACTGCACTGCCCTAACCCTAACCCCATTAGTTTCCTGCATCTGTAAAAATTAACATAATTAAAAACCTGAAAAAAATCTATATTAATCATCAAAATTGCAAAAAAATAAAACTTGAATTTTGCCAAACCTAGCTATATGTAACATATCTAGGAACAAATAATGAAGGCCATACCTGCAGAATGGACTCTTCTTAGACAGAAGGAAAGAGAGAGAGAGAAAAGAATAAATATAACAGGGAAAGAAAAGGACAAAGTCTCACATCCCAGGTGGTGTTTGGCATTTAGCCAGAGGTTGTGGTGTCATATATATTTATTATAAATTTTAAGGCTAGAAGGGACCATTTGATTATCTATTCTCACCTCCTGTGTAACACAGGCCACAGAATTTCATTCAAGTTTGCCAGGTTTCAGAGTGGCTGATAAGACCAGGTGCTGTGGCTGTATTTTTCATCCATTTTCTGCTGTATTGAGCCTAATACCGTGTGTTTGACTAAAATATCTTCCAGGAATACATCTAGTCATGATGTGTTCAAGAGAGAGGGAATCTGCATCACTCTCACTGACTGATTCCCAGTGCTTACTACCAACTATAGGGGGCATAATTCAGGTTGTGTTGTGGGGGCAGCACGTACCTTAACTTTGCATTTCCTAGTTTTCAGAGAATCATAGAAATATGGGGCTGGAAGGGCCCTAAAGGAGTCTGTTCCATTCTCCCAGACTGAAGCAGGATGAAGCCTACCTAGACCAGCCTTGACAGCTGTTTGGCTAACCTGTTCTTAAAAACCTCCAGTGACGGTGATTCTGCAGCCTCCCCTAACATGTTGCTATGCTTAGCTATCCTTACAGTTAGAAAGCTTTTTTCTAATATGCAACCTAAATCTCCCTTGCTGCAGATTAAACTAGTTACTACTTGCCCTACTGTCTGTGGGCATGGAGAACAATTGATCACCATCCTCTTTATAACCTTTTACATATTTGAAGGCTGTTATCCTGTCTCCACTAAGTCTTCTCTTGTCTAGACTAAATATGCCCAAATCTTTAAACCTTTCTTCATAGTTCATGTTTTCTAAACTTCTTGACACTTTTGTTGGTGTCCTTGGGAATTTCTTTAAATTGTCCATGTTTTTCTTAAAGTGTAGCACCCAAAACTGGACACAGTGCTCCAGGTGAAGCCTCTAGTGCACAGTAAAACAGAACAGTGCATGCTTCTGTGTATGCATACACATATGGAGTGTTGGTAAGGATGTGGGTGCATGTTTGGTGTTTGTGTGCATGTGCAGGGTAAGAAGTACACGTGTGATGCATGTGTTGCATCCATGGCTGCATGAGTGAAGTGTGTGTGATGGGTGTGTGCATGAGTCTAAGTTCCAGTCATAGAGTTTTGCAGTAAACTGCCAGCAGGAAGCAAAGGCAATGAGATAACAAGACCTAGAGATCAGTTCAGAAATATTTGCTTCTCCCAGTCTCTGCTGTGCATGTATCTGCTTCCTACATAGAGCAGGAAACAGTTGCTTCACGCTGACTCAGGACAAGTCTACACTACAAAGTTAAGTCGACCTAAGTTAGGTCAACAAACAGCCAGCGCAGTAATTATATTGCTTTTGCATGTCCACACTATGCTCATGTCGATGGTGCGTGTCCTCGCCAGGAACGCTGGTACTAACTTAATTGCCAGTGTGGGGCATTGTGGGATGGCTTCTGAAAGGCAGCAGCAGTCGATGTAAGCAACACAGTGTTTACACCCGTCTACACTGACACTGTGTCAGCCTAACTACATCAGCTAGGGTTGCCAACCCTCTCAGCTTTTCTGGGAGTCTCCTGTATCTCCCAGAGGCTACTGAAGCCAAACCAGGAGATTTTTAGGTCCTAAAAGTCCGGTGGCGCAGCATGGCTGAGGCAGGATCCCTGCTTGCCCTGGCCCCGTGCCTCTCCCAGAAGTGGCCGGCACATCCCTGAGGCCCCTAGGTGTGTGGGGGGGGTCTCTGCATGCTGTCCCTGCCCTGTGCACCAACTCTGCAGCTCCCATTGGCCAGGAACTTCAGCCAATGGGAGCTGCGTGGACGGCTGCATGCATGGGCAGCACGGAGCCCCCTGTCCCCCCAGTGGCTGCAAGGACATGCCAGCCACTTCCGTGAGTGGCGTGGGGCCAGGGTAGGCAGGCAGGGAGTCTGCCTTAGCCCCACTGCACAGCCAACTGAGAGCCACCTGAGATAAGGACCTCCCAGCCAAAGTCTGCAGCCTTCACTCCCTCCTGCACCCCAACCCCCTGCCTCAGCCCTGAGCCCCCTCCTGCACCCAAACTCCCTCCCAGTTCTTGTACCCCACACCCTCTCCTGCACCCCAACCCCCTGCCTCATGCTCAGCCCAGAGCCCCCTCCCACATTCCAAACCCTTTGGCCCCAGCCCAGAGCCTGCACCCCCTCCCACACCACAACCCCCCTGGCCCAGCCTGGTGAAAGTGAGTGATGGAGAGCATGGAGTATTCCCTCTTGTCTGAAAACCCCAGGATCCAAATTTAGAAAGCAAGCGACTGATGGAAGAGGGATGGAGTGAGCAGGGTGGAGCCTCGGGCAAGGGTTGTGGCAGGAGGCGGGGCGAGGGTGTTTGGGTTTGTGTGATTAGACAGTTGGCAACCCTAACATTGACCTAATCACTGCGCCTCTCCTGAAAGTAGAGTTATTAAGTCAGTGTAGTGGGCAAGTTACATCAGGGGGAGCTACATTTTAGTGTAGACACTTACAGAGTTAGGTCAACGTAAGCTGCCTTATTTCGACCTAACTCAATAATACAGATCAAGCCTCAGTCTCCTTTCCTGGTCAGAAATAGAGCATATGATATATTTGCAGGCTCTGCTTGGCTGATGGGAAGTCTTGAGAGCCCACTAACCAGGCCAAACAGCAGGAATGGCCAATGGCAGCTGCAATCCATATGTGCACTGCTGAACCTTTCACCCGTCCAATATTGCCCAGTACTACTAGGGTGACCAGACAGCAAGTGTGAAAAATTGGGATGAGGGAGTAATAGGCACCTATATAAGACAAAACCCCAAATATCGGGACTGTCTTTATAAAATCGGGACATCTGGTCACCCTACCCAGTACACATCTGGGAAATGAGACTCATTATATTCAGTAGCTGGCAGAGCTACAGAAGAGTAGACTGTGAATAGAAGTAGCACTGAGCTTCCATCCTAGGCCAAATTCACCCTGGTGTAACTTAACTGACTGCAGCGGAGTTACACCAGGGCTGAATTGGCCCCAGAACATGTTCTTCTGTTTTACCACAGCAGGCGCCTGTTGCTGTAATGGCCTTATTTGAAAAATGGGTAGAGTGACTGAGACACCCAGTGGCAAGACTGGAATATGACAAGTTCCTTCTGCCTTTCCTATGTTATGGTTCTATTAGTAGTGTACTGATTTTACACAATGGTAGTTAGCATTTGAATAGCACCTTAAATACTATTAATCACAAAAAATATGTTAGGCTGCTGATGCATGGATACCATTTCCTTTCAGGCTAATACTGTCTCATTGTTTCCTTATACACCCCTATCTGTATCTGTCTGTTGTCTCATTTTATACTTAGATGTGAGCTCATTGGGGCAGAGACTGTCTTTTTAGTCTGCTTGTACAGTGCTTAGCACAATGGGGTCCTGGTCCACGACTGGGGCTAATAATGTTAAAAGAACATCATTAAGGCTGCAAAGTCAGGCACCCAATGGCTAGGAAATGCCAGACGTAAGGTTGCCTGTCCATCCTCATTGAGCCTCGGTCTCAGAAATGATTAAGCTAGGACTGAGGCAGAAATCTGACATGTAAAATTTCAGCCCAAATGGCTAAACTTTGGCAAAATGAGAAGCAACTAAAAAGAGGGTCTTACGGTGGGAAGTGTTGTACAACCTTAGTAATAGGCAGCACTATCAGCCTCAGCTGTGAGTGATAGGCACTTTACATTAGATTAGCTCTGTGTGGTGACAGATGAACTGGTGATCTTCAAAGCACTTCACTAATTAATCCTCACAAATACCACCTGAGAACTGAGTAATAAAAATGGGCAACAAACCAATGAGATTTACAGATTACATTATAAACTTTTTGGAGTAGGTAAGGGCTGTGTCTATTTCAACTGAATGTAAATCACTTTGCACACTTTGAGGCACTATGAATTAATAAATTATAATAATAAAGTCAATATTTAATCATATTTAAGTCAATAAAGTAAATAATAATAAAGTTAATAAGCGATGCAGGGAGCTAGGTCTCAGCCCTACCCCCAATGCTGCAGCAGGCGCATAGCACTGCACTTAAGGCTGCCCTGTCCCGTTTCGGCTGCTCCCAAGTCCCACTCTCTTCCTGCTGGGGGGGGAGGGGAGGAAGGATCCTCAATATAATGTATCTTGGGGGGCAGAATGTGGAGCTGTGCTGGAGTACAGGGGAGAAGGGCGGCTGGGTAAAGAGCTGGGAGGGAGGGATGTGGCGGGGGCAGACTGAGAAGCGCTCGCGCACTCTCCCCGCTCCCAGAGCGAGCCCCGCCCCTCAGGATGGGAAGCCCCGCCCAGCCCCGTTGCCATGGGAATCGGCACCCAGCGGCCGGGATGAGCAGCTACGCGGTGACGGGGACGGTGCAGGCTCCGGCGGGCGGCGGGGGCCCGAGCCCCGGGGGCCGGTACCGCTCGGGCATGGCCCCCAGCAGAGCCTTCGACTTCCTATACGGTACCGGCGAGCGGCCCGCACCCGGCTGGGCCCAGAGACCGAGCGGGGGTGGCGCCAACCCCGCAGGCCCCGCCCGGGCGGCAGCAGAGGGGGCGGGTTGGCGACAAGGCCCCGCAACCCCTGATAGGCCGGGCGGGGTCGCGGGGCTCCGCCCCCTGCGCACGTACCCCGCGTGCGGGCTCGCGCGAGCTGTGCTGCAGGGGCCGGCGCCACCGCAGGTCCAGCGCTCCGCGCGGTGGGATGCAGCGTGGCTGGGCCCCGCGTGGTGCGATGCAGCCGGCGGCCGCAGGAGGAGCCGCTGAGCCAGCCTGGGCTGTGCTGTGGAGCCGTCAGTCGGCGCTGGGAGACTAGGCTGGGAAAGGGGATCTGGAAGAGGAAAAGGGGCTGCTCCCAGTACGCGGTGGGGGGGAAGAGCTGAAATTAAATGGCTGAAAGCACCTTTAGGGGAAAAGGCGTGGGCAGAGCATGGAGTCACCTGCGGATGTGCCAGGCCATTCCTGGCGCATCAATCCATGGGGAAGCAGCAAACGCTGACTGCCGCTGCTTCCGTTCACGGCCATGTACTTTAATAATTATGAGCATTATTTTCTCCCCACCAGAGCGTGGTCCATTCAATACAGCAGCAGCATCGAGGCTGACGGGGGGGGGGGGGGTGGAATCTGATGTGTAAAAGGATACTTGCTCATTTTTATTTGTCTTGTTTATTCTGTGAAGTAGGAAAACTGACCTCTTGTCAAGAGGAGCCTGGCTAATATTCCCTTCATTTTCTTTGAATCCATGTGATTGCTTATATTTCAGATCCCTTGTATGAGTTATCAAGTGAGAAGGACCATGCAAAGGCAAATGTCCAGGCTCATCTCATGTTTGACAAGATGGTAGGTTGTTTCAGCCTAAGACATCTTCAGGAGAGGATTTTACCACATTCTTCCTTATATTAAAGGAATATGACTATATATTGTGATAGACCCTGGCCAGTTGGGTACAATAAAGTAGTAGAAGGCAGATATACCGGCCACTGGATTAGCAGTTTTCTGTTCCCTGACTGACCAGAGCAGGGGCTATTTATAGACTGATGAGAACACCTGACTCCAATTAACCTGCAAAGAGTCAGGTGAGTCCATTAAGGTAATGTGAACACCTGACTGTAGTTACGGCCCTTTTGATACTATAAAAGGGCTCATTCCAGCCAGTCTTGAGAGAGCCAGAGGAGAGGAAGTGTGGCTGAAGGGTTGGTTAATGAAGACTCCCTTAACGATGATTTGAGGGTGTCCTAAGGTAAGAGTGAAAAAGGGAGAAGCAGGAGAGCTATGGGAAAGTGGCCCAGGGAAATGTAGCAACTCTGGCAATGAAAGGTTGGCTGTCAACAGCTGCTACCATTGGGGTCCCTGGGTCAGAACCCGGAGTAGAGGGCGGGCCTGGGTTCCCTCCAACCTGCCACTACAGCAACGCCTCCTGGGAAGGGAAGACAGGCCCTTGTCAGGACAGGAGACTAAACTGTTCTGAAATGAGCCCTAGAGACAACAGAGACTGTGGGAGTTTGCTCACCAACCTCCTTGCTGGCTTATGATGAAAAGGGCTCAGTAGACTGTAACTCTGGTCCTAGAGAGAGAAGGGCTATGTGAAGGGTCACAGTGAGCTACTGAGGCTAGCATAAACCGCCTAGAGGGGCGGGACCCACAGGGACAAGGTCCGAGCTCTACCACAATATGTAAAAAATGTGATTGCACTTGAGCAATCTTAACTTCCTTAGACCAGCACAAGCTCTGTAAAGCAAGGAAAACATTTATACCAAACACAAGAATAGTTTAATAACCATGGCCACCACTGTCTTGGGTTGACTTTATACCAGTAGTCTAGAAATAAACAGTTCTCTATTCTGTTCCTAAACCCGTAAGTCATGTATCAGTGCTTAAGAATGGGACACCGCTGGATACCTCTGACAACTAGTCTATGGCTCGTTAAGGAAAGTTTTAGACACAATAAAAGAATTGGGTTATTGTGCCGTTTTTTTTAACAGAGCACTTGAATTGTAAGTAGCGTTTCACACAATGCCTCTTACTTATCTTGATAGCTGCAGGTGAGCCATTTAGGCAGCATGCAAAAGAAAGAGGGATGTGGTATAACTCCAGGGGTTGACAAACAAGGACCTTTGGTTTTGTCATCCTGGGTTTATTCAGACTTTTTGTGAATGAGTAGGTTGGGAGGCATTCAACTCTTGATGCACAGCCCTTCTAAAGCAAGCTGATGCCTTCCATACAATGGAGCTAATAAAAATGCATTATTCAAAGCCTGTTTCCTGTCTCCTCCCTCCCACTTATCCTAAATACTTTTTCTCTGAAGTTGTTCGATGTCCTCTATGGCTGTGTCTACAGTACTAGCTAGTGGTGGGATTCTAGGGTTGACAATTTTGGTTGGATGGATTCCTGGAGGTTTCATCACATGACATAATCTTTAATTCCTGGAGACTCCAGGACAATCCTAGAGGCAACTCTATGGGATTCCCACGTTGCCTACATGTACTCACAGTACCTCTGGGGGTGGGATTCTCAGGTTGCCTAGATGTACTTACAGTAGCTTAATGAGACCTAGTGGGAGTATAAATAGTTTAGCCATGGTAGCACAGCTAAGCCATGCCGAGTATGTACCTACGGAGTTCAGCTGGATTTGTACTCAACGCAGCTAAGCTGTGCTGCTGCCCATGCTACCATGACTACGCTAATTTTATATTCACACTAGCTCTAATTGATCTAGTGTGTGTATGCCCCCATTACTATAGTATCTGTAAAAGCAGCAAAGAGTCCTGTGGCACCTTATAGACTAACAGACGTTTTGGAGCATGAGCTTTCATGGGTGAATGCATGCATGCATCCGACAAAGTGAGTATTCACCCACGAAAGCTCATGCTCCAAAACGTCTGTTAGTCTATAAGGTGCCACGGGACTCTTTGCTGCTTTTACAGATCCAGACTAACACGGCTACCCCTCTGATACTATAGTATCTGAGAGTCACGTAATCTGTATTTATCCCCACAAACCCCTAATGAGGCAGGGAAACACTAGTATCCCCATTTTACAGATGGGCGGCTAAGGCACACACAGTAATGTGACTTGCGCAAGGTCACGGATGTGTTTTCACTCAGGCTTTGTCTACACTAGCACTTTTGTCAGCAAAACTTTTGTCAGGCAGGGATGTGAAAAAAACAGACCCTGACTAACATAATTTTCACTGACAAAAGTGCCAACATAGCTACTGCTGCTTGTTGGGGTTCTTTAGTTAAGCTGGTGGGAGAGCTCTCTCCTGCTGGCATAGAGTGGCTACATGGGAGACCTTACAGCAGTGGTGCAGCTGCAGTGGTACAGTTGTGCCTGTGTAGTGTATGTAGTGTAGACATTGCCTCAATCCCTGTAGGTCAAGGATGTAAATGGCATGATGGGAATCTACCAGTTACACCGAGTTGTTGACCCTGTTGGACTCTGCTGTCACTATGGTTTCTGGTATGGCTTCCGTGCAGGTAGCAAAGAGAATAGAAATACCCACAGATCTTTCTGTCACTTCTAGCTCTGAGCGCATTTTTTGTTTAAAATGTCTGATGGTGCACCAGAAACACCAGACTTCTGAAAGGGAGCCCTTGTATATTGGCTGCTACATATCCAGCCTATGTATGGGGTATTCCCTCTTGTCTGAAAACCCCAGAATCCAAATTTAGGCCCAAAGTGCATCACTTACTTGAAAATCTCCCCTTCATGTCAAAATCCCTGTTTAGCCAAATAAAGCCCATGTTCCACCATCCTATTTATTTTTTCCTTTTGATTTGTTTAAAATGTGCTTATCCAAAGCTCTGACCATCTGAATAAGCTGCTGTCTGGTATATAATACAAAACAAGATGGCTTTGAATTCTGGGGCTATAATGTCATCTGATGGGATGAGGATGATTGGGAAATGCTGTCATAAAGTTATCACAAACTTTGAAAGTTGAGTCCTCCTTCAGGAAAATGAGACAAATGGTGCCAACATTCAACCTTGCAATCTATCGTTAAATGCTTAGTCATAATGAGTCGTCATATAGAGTAGATTGTATAGATCTTCATAGTATGACACTTCCTTTCTTACGTACTTTGATGAATAGTGAAATACAGATGCTCCCTGGGTTACGCAAGACCTGACTATGCAAATTTGCACTTACGGAAAAAGTTCCATAAACCAGAAATAGGATTTTCAAGTTGTGGAAATTTTTGTGTCATGTACAAATATACGTTTTCGACTTGCGCAAAATTCGAGTTACACAAGGCTTTCCGGAACAGAACGATTGCATAAGTCAGGGGGGCATCTGTAGCACAATGTTGACATTTAGCATATGTCTGTACTGCAGTTGAGAAGTGTTATTCCCAGCATGGGTATAGAGCAGGGGTCAGCAGCCTTTCAGAACTGGTGTGCTGAGTCTTCATATATTCACTCTAATTTAAGGTTTTGCATGCCAGTAATACATTTTAATGTTTTTAGGAGGTCTCTTTCTATAATATATAACTAAACTATTGTTGTATGTAAAGTAAATAAGGTTTTTAAAATGTTTAAGAAGCTTCATTTAAAATTAAATTAAAATGCAGAGCCCCCCAGACCGGTGGCCAGGACCCGGGCAGTATTAGTACCACTGAAAATCGGCTTGTGTGCTGCCTTCAGCACACGTGCCGTAGGTTGCCTACACCTGGTATAGAGACTTCTGCTATCTCTGCTTGAGCTAGCATGCTGAAAATAGCAGTGTGGATGTTGAAACACAGGCTGGAGCTTGGGTTAGTCTCCTGAGCTCAGACTCCAGTGGTCAGGTGGGCTTGGACTCTGGCAGCTAGCCAGGCCCACAGGGTCTGTTTACCTGCTCTGGAAATCACACCTTCCAGCTGCAATGTAGGCATACCCTTACAGTACATTAAGTGGGCTCCTAAGTTAACACCCACTGAAATAAATGGGGCAATTCATATCTTAAAGCTGATTTCAGGCTTTCTGCCAACTTAAACAAATGTAGCTGCATCAGTTATACTTAGGCCATATTTTCAAGGATTTCTTTGCAGCTACATAAGTTGATACTTAGCCTCTCCATGCCCCTGCCTTTTAGTCCTGTATGTTCCTCATTTTGGGAAGCACTCTTTTACTGATTGATGTCATTAGAGCTTGTCGTCACCTCACCACCCAGATTTATAGCTCTGTAATTCACAGTAACTTGTTTAATCTCTATATATTTCTCATGCCTTGTTTACATATAGACTCAAAAATACTAGTTGAAGCGATGCTCTCTTTAGTGTTTTATGGAACTGCTAAATAACAACTGCCATTTCTCTTGTCTACATATTAAAATTAGAAAAAGATGCCGATTTTTAAAACCATGTTTAGCAGCCTGATCCATTATCCCTGGTACAATCTGCATTTGGAGGAAAGAAATCCTGTGCCCCCATTTATTGACCAAAGGTGGAGAGGCAGGGCCCAGCAGCACCTAGAGGTTCTTCAGCAGCTTTCTAGGTAAGTGTCCTACCATTGGACTATATTTTAAATATTTTTTTTTTAAAGCTCTTGTTTTCAATGTGAGCTGTAAAAACTTAAGTAGCTCCAGCCTGGATCACTGAAGTGATAGTCTTTCTCCTTTGTCCCTCCCAGGCTGAAGCTGACTGGATTGTCCTTGCTGTGCAGCCCAAGGGTTTATTTGGACTGGACTACGGCAGGGCAGGGCCACCCGGGGGGGGGGGGGCAAGTGTGGCAATTTGCCTCAGGCTCTGGGCCCCGCAGGGGCCCCCATGAAAGTTTTTCGGGGCCTCTGGAGCGGGGTCCTTCACTTGCTCTGGGGGCCCTGGAAAACTCTCTCACGAGCCCAGGCCTCCAGAGCTTCTTCTGCTCTGGGTCTTTGGCAGCAATTCAGCGGTGGGGGGTCCTTCCACTCCAGCACCTGCCACCGAAGTGCCCCGAAGACCCGCAGTGGGGAGTCCTTCCGTCCTGGACCCGCCGCCAAAGTGCTGGATGTTCAGCAGCAATTCAGTGGCGGGGGGACCCAGGCCCCCTGAATCCTCTGGGCAGCCCTGGGGCAGGGCCTTCTTAGTGCAGGAGACCTGTCTGAGGAACTCTCTCCTGGAATATGGCCATTAGGATCCCAGTTCAGCAACGTACTCAGCAAGTGTTTAAGTGCTTTAGTGAATCAAGGGCTGGAGTCCCTCTGTAACTGTATTCAAGATTCTGTGTGAGGCCTTCCTATTTAGGTCAGCATCTGACCATTTACCCTCCCTTTTTCGGATGCCTCATCTTGTTTGGTCTCTTTTTTTCTTAGCCTGCCTTATTTGTTTTGACTAGATTTGCTGATTACCTGGTCCATTTGGACTAGAGTTGTTTTAAATACAGTTTTGTTGTTTTTTCCCTTATGCGAATCTAGGACACTGTACAACAGGTGCTATATCAGTTAACAAAATAACACAATATTATTTTGAATAACATGTTACATCTAAACTTACTTCCCAAACCACTTCAGAGAATTATGGTACAGAGAAAGAGGGAGCTGAGGATAGAGAGATTGTTCCAGTCAGACAATATGAACTGCAGAAGAAAGAGATTTTGCACCAGCTCACATGGAGGAATAGAAAAGAGAATAGTGCTAGGCATGCAGAAAGAGTAGGGAAAGGAACACAAGGTTTGAAAAGTACAATAGGCTGTGTCATGTCTGTGGAGGGGTTTAAAATCAAAGAGGGCAAATTTGAATTGGATCCTGAAATGAATCGAGAGCCAGTGGAGTAAAGTAATGTAAGGAGACACTTGAGCTTGTCAGAAAATGGGCAGCACTATTGAAAGAGCTGGGACTCAGAAAGGCTATTTGGAAAGGCTAGACAGTAGCCGCACAAGGAGGGATGTTGGCCTGGATGAAGACTTCACAGGGGTTTTTTTTAAGCATACAAGAACCAATTATTTACTCTGTCGAATCTTTATGTTACACTTTCAAGTTTTAAATATCACTGCCGTGCTCTTTTCCTCTCAGCTTATTTTGATCAGAAGTTGAAGCTTGCCAAATTCAGATTTAAGAAATAAGATGTACATTTTTAAAAATTGGAACAACTTACCAAGGCCCATTGTGGACTCTCCATCACTATCTGACAACTTTTAAATCAAGATTAGATGCTTTTCTAAAATAGATGTGCTAGTTTAAACAGGAATTAATTTGAGGGAACTCCTATACCCTGTATTATACAGGAGATCACACTAGATCATCGCCAGGGCCAGCACTACCATTTAGGCAGCCTAGGCAATTGCCTAGGGTGCCAGAATAATTGGTGGGTGCCATTTTGCCGGAGGGGGCGGCAGGCGGCTCCGGTGGAGCTGCCGCAGTGGTGCCTGCGGAGGGTCCGCTGGTCCGCGGCTCCGGTAGAGCTGCCGCAGTGGTGCCTGCGGAGGGTCCGCTGGTCCGCGGCTCCGGTGGAGCTGCCGCAGGCATGACTGCGGCAGCTCCACCGGAGCCGCGGAGCACCGGACCCTGCGCAGGCACCACTGCGGCAGCTCCACCGGAGCCACGGGACCAGCGCGCGGGGCGGCGAGATTGCAGTCCGCCTAAGGCGCTCAAACCGCTAGCGCTGGTCCTGATCATCGCAGTGGTGCTTTCCGATCTTATCATCTTTGCATCAGCATGAAAGTATCAGGTGACAATAGCACTGGCTGTTCTCACATTTACTTCTTGCACTAACTCTATCAACAAGCTGCATCTAGACTCTAACCTGGTTTTGTGATGCATCTCCTTATGGTTGAAAGTGATTGAGCTTTAAAATATAATTAACAGTAATGAAACAGTGACTGTCAGAGTGACATGCAGGTTTCCATACCTATTCTTGTTTAGTGATTCCCAAAGTATATCTCATCATTTTACAAACTAAAAGGTGATTTTTTTTTTCTAACTTTGTGCACCTCAAACTGCACCCAGGACTTGAAAATCTAACTGGGCTTTTTCTGCCTCTTATACTTCCATTAGTAGTAGTTTTGCAACAGGAAGTTAATTGACAGTAGAACTGCTTGAAATTTGTTGAAATTTGAACAGATTTCTTAAAATAAAACATTAAAGAAATTAATTAATGAAAAATGTCCAGCATCCCCATCATCAGCTCTAGTTGATAGTGTGGCTGATGCAAGAGGCAGAACGTAACCCAGATTGCTCACCAGTAGCTGTGTTGGTTTTGCATGGCTAACAGGAGTGAATGCTTGTTTGTGTCAGTAAAGTCAGCAGATGTAACTCAGAGATACACAAGGAGCAGATATGTGGAGTAAGAAGGGGCTATTTGCCCAGTCCCTATTATGGCTATAGCTGTACTATAATGAGATAAGTAGCTTATGCTAAAACAGTTAGATCATGAAAATAAGTACCCGCATGTGCTGAATGAAATAAGAATCTGGATGGAGAAGCACTCTGACATGTGGAGACAATGCCAGTAGCAAAAGCCATCTGCTCAATTAACCAATTTGAACTGTAAGCAAAATTTTGCAATTAAAGGTTTGTCAGAGCCAAGAAAGCATTTCAGGTTCAGATACCAGCATCTTGACCCAAATATTATTTTGTTGCAATACATCAGGTAATACATCAGGTGCTGGGAAAGGATGATTTTAAACAACCTCTGCAATGTATTGTACGCCAGAGAAGGTTGATGAAGTCTCATTTTGTCCAGTGTTTGTGGTAGTGGTTGGCTTAAACTATGGGTCTCTGAGTTCCAGAATGCAACTCTTGAACCTGTGATATGAGGTTCTTGGACTCAGCAGATCACAGCAGGCAGTACTCTGTTCAATCCAAATAGTCAAACCACATTTCCTACTGGTAATCTGTCTGTGTAAGCCACACCTCTGGATTTAAAATTAGGGCAACAACAAACAGCTTCATTTTATATAAATTAGTTTCAGGCTTCTGGTAAGTTGCCAAAGATAGTCTTAAAAATGGCTAAGTGTGACCTTTTTGAACTTGTGGAATGACTTACCTAGGGTTCTTAGCTGGTGCCGTGGCATGAGGTTTTTCAGGGAACTCTTATTTCCTGTCTGTAACCTCTTTCATTCATGGTCTCTTGAGCTCTCTAAGTAATGTACAACCTCTAAGAAGACATGGACAGGAAATTATACAGTCTGTTGCCCTACTTCAAACTCAGTGTAGGGTTCTCCAGGATGGAAAATTGCGGTGGTGGTGGGGGGAGTATTGGCTATTTTTACAAAGGCTGTATTCCAGCCAGTACACTCCTTAAGCTATCCGCAAGGTCAGCCTAATTCTTTACTGGTGGAGAATGTGGAATGAAAATTTTAGAGCCAGTCTGTCATTTCCAGGTTTGATCAAAATCTGTGTAGCCATTTTTAGTTAGAGAGGGAGACTCTTCTCCTTCATTTGCTTCGTCCCCTCCCTTGTATTTTGTACCATACAAATATATTCAGATTCTTTTGCATGCCCACATATACAAATAAAAGTAACAGAATTTTACAAATTCAGATTTTCCAGGTGGTTAATCTTCTTTGAGCAATAGTCTCCTGTCCCGAATTTTATTTTAACAGAAGTAATAAATGACTGACTTTATATATTCACAGTGTGAAATTTTCATTAAGTTTAGAGCTGCAGTGTCATGTGACAGACTATAGAGTAATGTAAACTCATAATCTCGATCTTACTTATGCAGATATAGGTGTTTGCTGCTACTTCATTATAGAGTTTGAGGTGTATACGTTTTGATGATGCATTGAAGTATAGTTAAAACAGTATCTTAAAAAAAATCAACTGCTTTGAACATACTCTCTGAAAATATTTTGATCTGGTTTTGGCTTTTTAGATCTCAACCTTCTCTTCAGATTCCTCAAATTGTGTATGAAGATCCTGAAATTAGTGGAAGGAACCGCTACAAGTATTTTGAACGGTAAGGAATGAATTAATGACTACCATATATGGAATAGGCCACATTCCAATCTGTCACTTTGCCTCTGACACTGGTGTAACTCCAGTGACATCAGTGGAGTTGCTCTGGAACACTGTCGCCATTGAGATTAGAATCCAGTCCGTTGTGTGACCGAGCACTGAAAAAATGTGAAATACTTAACTTGTGTAGGCAAGTTCAACAGCCAGTCTGCTTAGTAGTTGCTTACGCATAGCCTTTGGCATTAGACCCAGTCATACCAAGGGAGAAATGCAGCTGACCCAGCTATTGTGGTTTTCCAGTCTCTTGGAAATATAAAAGAGGGATTTTTAACTTCAGTTTTGCTACCACTGAAACAGGCAGAGGGAACTACAATTTAACTTTTCATCATAAGAATGACTCCTCTTTCAGAACCACACCTCCCCTAGAATTATACTGGAGTCCTGGCATTGGTTTCAATTAGTATAGGACTTGAAACAACTGCTAAATGCCACGATACAAGAGTTTCCAGTTTGGCACATATTCATGGCTCGTGTGCAGGCTCAACTGCCTTTACTTCTGGGGACTTGTGTTATGCTATTAATGAACTTAGCCCCTTTTAAATCCAGCACATTTTGTTAGTCTGGTAAAAATTAATCAAAGATGTTTAGAGTTATTTTAGCAAAAGGAAGACACAGACTGGCTTGTTCACTGCCACAATTTTAACTTAAACTTTTTAAAAGCGTCTTAAAGAGGCTATTAGGAATGCTTGGTAATGAAACTAGGTTAATATTTAGTCTCCTCTGACATGGAAATTCCTAGTGTATGTTTCTAAGCAGGAATTATTAATCATAGACTGTCAGGGTTGGAAGGGACTTCCAGTCCAACCCCCTGCTCAAAGCAGGACCAATCCCCAGACAGATTTTTGCCCCAGATCCTAAGTGGCCCCTCAAGGATTGAACTCACAAGCCTGGGTTTAGCAGGCTAATGCTCAAACCACTGAACTATCCCTCCCACCAAATAATAGTAGTAATAATAATAATACTTAGGACTTCAAGCACATTTCACTTTAAAACTATCTTCCTGCACTGAAGGAAACAATCATATTAGATAAACTTAAAATATGATGGACCTTTAAAGCTGATTTATGTCATAGGATTCCACTTCCGGATTTAAAGAAACCCAAACATACATACAATCCCGAGAATACACTCAATAGTAACCTTATTTTGGTAACTCTCTTTCTGTTCAACCCCAACTTGAATTACAACATGATTTTAGCAGCTGCTATCTTGAGACCTTCCAGCACTCAAAATTTATTATATAGTATCTCAGAAATTAGAACTTGAGGACACAGATCCAGCCATGCTGTCCCACTACCCCAGCTTAGTGTTTAAAGAGTTTACTGGCCTAGTTTAGCAGCCATTGTCTCTGAATTTTTTAGCATTAACAACTAATGCTTTAATTCTTTGGCAGATAGAATTCAAAGCTGTTTTTAGGTGGGAGAAATATATATATTTTTTGGAGGGGGGGAGAGTTAGAAAGATCGGAGTAAGCTGAAGAGGGGAGACTTGTATAAAGAACAGTGAACATCACAATAAACCAGTGCATAACTTTATAAATAGTGAATGTGAATTGGACTGTCGTCACACACACCTCATATTATGTGAAGGTTTTCAAGGCAAGTGCTTTTTTGGTGGGGAGAAAAATATGTAGTAATGTACAAGGGGAGAACTTTGTAGTGGGACAGTATAGTAACAGACCTACATCTGAGCCAACCAGTCTTCATATTGTCTCTCTCAATCCTAACTAAAATAAATATATATAATATGAACTAAACCATTAACAATGTTGGTCCTGATTCTCCTCTTCTCACCCCACTGTAAATCAATGGTGAGTCCCTTTAAATTAATGGTGTTGGGCCAGTGTAGGAAGTTGCTTAAATTAAAAGCAAAGTGGGCGCTTTGAATGAGGAAGAATTTTTCCATTTTGATAGAACAACAGTTCTCACATATTGGTTAAGAAATAATGGCAGAGTCTCTGTAAGAGATTAAAGAACTCCTAACTAATATGTGTTCTTAAACGTGCAGAAACAGATCCTTAGCTGTTGTAAATCAGCACTGAAGTCAGTGGCGCTACACTGTTTTACAACATCTGAGGATCTGGTCCACAGTTTTGCTAAGCTGTAATATTGTGTTATTGTGCATCTTACTCCCATGGCTGTTGTCTTAAACATGTTTTCTCTCTTTGCAGACCTTTCATCCCCTTTCATAAGCCATTTCCACTAAATGTTGCTTATGCAGTGGCAAAGTAAGTGGTGAGGTTTAGAAAAACAGTTACAACAGGTCAATCTTTAGCCACAAATGACTACAGGAGACTATTATTTTTAAAAGTGAAGCAATAGTGAGAACTCATTAAAAGTTCAGAAAGAATCTGTCCACCAATATGAAATCCCAGAAAAAGCAAGTTAGGGCCAGATGCCTACAGCTTAGTTCAGACAGTGTTTGGGATCTGTAAGCAGCACCACATGGTGCAAGAAACAGAGAGACAAATGTCTGAGTCTTAGAGGAGAGGAAATGTCTGATATAGCCACACTTTGAGATGTTTGTTGCTGATTTTATCAAATGGGTTGCACTACTGTTTGTTTGCATACAATATTCTTATATTAGGATATCCTTGGTATTCCTAGGGGTGGGGTGGGGAAGCAGGGGGGATGACGACACACCAAATTCAGACGTGACATAAACGAGTACAGCTCCCAGTGAAATCACTGGAATTGTGCTTACGTATGGAGGAATTGAATTATTTCCTGTTTGTATTGAAAAGGCACAGGGATAAGTTAAAATACAGCAGTCCTGCTTTATCTTGTATTCTTCTGTTAATTGTTTTTCAAGCTACACCCCTTTCCAATAGATTTATTTTGCCTACCCACTGAATGCCAGATCAGTGCAAGTTATTACACCAGACATGAAACTTACATCATTGTTTATCTCACTGTTGAATTTGGCCCAAATACTTCCATCAAGTTGCAGCTACTTGCATCAGGCTACATTTGGCCCTTAATCCTTAAATACAATGCTGTAATATACATATGTGTTTAGATACTTGCATGTAACAGTTTAAGCTTCTTGATGCAGAAAGATCATGGTTTAGGTTCACGTAGGGAGGGATTTTCAGAAGTGCTCAGCAAAGGCCTAACTGCTCTCACTCAAGTCAACTCCATTGATTTCAATGGGAGCAGAGTTAAGGTAAAGCTGAGCACTTTTGAAAATCGCATCTGTAATGAATATTATCTCAGGTTTTAAAACATTAATGTGACAACATATACAAAAACATGTTCTGGCTTGTGTTTGTTTTTTAGAACAGAGCCATATGTTTACCCCTCCATCACCAGTGACAGATCACGCTCCCCCACATCACGAACTCTGGGTACACAGACGGATTACCGGGATGGTGAAGCTCAGACTGACCCGTATTCCCCAGAATATGTAGTACCTCTGGGTTCAATCCCTGAACTGCTGACACTTGCCACTCTCACTTGGGGTGAGTTGGAAGAACCAGAAACATTTCTTTACAATAATTGTGCTCTCTTCCCTTGAGAATGGCAGAATTGCTGTTTCTCTCTGTCAGATGTCAGTTCTCTCAGCTTTAACATTACCTTGCCATGTTTCATTGGGATATATCAGTTTATCTAGCTTTAAAATGGGTGTAATAAAAATATTTACCTACACAACAGGCCAGTTGTGAGGCATTTTGTAAGATGTTTTTAGATCATTTAGTTAAATGGCAATAGATATTGTAAGTGCAAATTATGATGATGATTTTCATTTTTCTTTCCACTACTATGAATGCCACCTGCCTCCAACAGTGGTAAATGCTGGATGCTGCAAAGTAAGGTGTCTATCCTCAAAATGTATCTAAATATGTAATGCTGTACCATGGAAGGGAAGTTTCTTTCTTACATTTTCCTGCCCCCAAATGGATCTCTTTATGCCCAGGAGCAAGAGGAATTACAACCGCCTTTTTAATGTTACTATAACCATGGTAACTGCAGGCTATTCACATTTTAAAAACTCACTGAGCTAGTTGCCTTAGATTTGTTAACTTCCATCTTTCAAGTATTTAGTCTCTATTTACTGTAGGGTTTTCTACTGTGCTCATCGCTATAATAGCTTTATATGTTACTCATGGATATTGCCCTGCCCCACAGTCTTTCTAAAGAACTACTGCTTCTTTTCCCTGTAAGGGCGGGGTCTTCCAGCAGGACAAGCTGAGGTGGAGATGATTGAACGTGCCCGGGAGAAACGTGCCTGGGAAGCAACTCTGCCACCACTTAGTGATCTCTCACAAACTGAGAAGAGGAGGAAGATGATGGATGACATGGAAAGGAAGGAATGGGCCTTTAGAGAACAGGAAATAGAAAAGTAGGTACAAATTATATGCAGTGTTGCTCTTTCAGTTGTAAGGAACCTAGGTGGAATTTGAAATCAGGTAGGTCAGGGGATCGGCAGTAGGATGCATGAACTTTTATCTCTAGGTTGCGTATTCATTAGTGACTGAAGGTCATCATTTTTTGTAATTTGAGTCCAGTTCCTCAATTCATCCAAAAACCCACCACCACAAATGGCACTCTTGTTGGTGTATTCAGAATAGAGGTAATTCTGAATGGGCATGGAGGAACCAAACTGAAATTGAAGTACACTGATTTTGGGACACTTTTTGGTGAAAGAAGCTATTACCCAACACCTTGCACCAAGGATAAACTCACTTTTAAAAATGAAAAGACTAAAATGTTGTATTTGCAGTCTGGATGTATTTTACAGATAGGTCATTAGGTAAGTTGTGTTTAAATATAGCAGTGCGGCTTGGGAGCTCTATGAGCACCTCCATTTATATCATGCCTCTTTTTCTCTTGAAGATTGCAAGATGTTCGACTGGAAGTTTTAAAGAACCTTTTGAGGAGACGAGAGGAGGATCAGAACGAAGTGGATGTCAATCGCTTGGACACCCACTGGTTTAACCGTCAGCAAGACAAAGAAGAGAGAGTGAGAAAAATTAAACATGAACATATAAAAGGTAATTTGGAGGATAAGGAAAATTATTATAAGGGGGACTTAGTTTCCATACCAAGCTATCTCCCTCCACTCCATTTTTACAAGGCTGAAGCTGTGTATTCAAGATGAGGGCATCCACAGACCACACGGTAAAACTCCTTGGGCCATATTAGTCTGTCGTCCACACTTCTTACTAGAGGAATGACAGCCTGACTGAATTTCTTAGGTTATGACTTTTTCAGAACTGTTTGTGTCAGGGAATGTCTCATGGTTGCAATTCCTTTTCAGCAATGAGAAAGCTGATAGCTAAAGGGAAGAATGTGGAGGGGAAGTTGGAGAGACGAGATGTCATCAGGGACTATACTGACTATGCGTCGCAGCCCTATGGACCTCTGTCCAGAATTGGTTACTTTCCGGACAACCATTCTGAACGTTATGTAGTAAAAAACCACTTTCTTAACACCTATGAGGGTAAGGCAGCTTGGAAAATCTTAAATTAGATATTGGCTAAAAATGTTGGCATAAGTGTGTACAACAATTCAGGTATCTCTCTCTTCTTCCACCCTGTCTCGTACTCCCACTCCCCCTTTTCTAGGATTGCTTGAACTGGAGGCATCTCTCCCACACTCTGTTACTCAGCCCCAGACCAAAGCGCCGAAACCCAAGACTACCACCACTAAAGAAGGATTTATTAAGCGGACTTCTAGGCTAGATATGGAGCTGGCACAGGTTCACCAGGTACGGTGCTGCAGCCAAGAGCAAGCAAATTCTTTCTAGATTTGAGATGCACCTTACATGGAAGTGCAATTGGGAAGGCACATCTGTCAACTATCTCCAAATTCACTTCCTAAATTCCCCTCTTAATGCTTTTATAAAGACTGAAATAAGGCCATCTTCAGGGAGAGAACATATCAAACATTAATAACTAGCAGGTTGTCACGTGGCGTGATGGGTACTGTTCTGAATTCAACTAGTCTCCCTTTTTTTTTTTTTCTCTTTTCCACATTTTCCGTCTTCTGTGCCTACCCTGTGGAAAGCTTCCTAGTTTAGTGAAAGGAGTAGCTTGCTTTCTTTCCCATCCCCAGTCATTCACGAACATCCATTTTTCCTCCTATTTGTTTCTTTGGCCCTATGAAAATGTGATAGGATTGTGAAATCTGATGTAAATCAGCAATTCTCCTCCTCATGCTTGCCTTCTTTTCCCCCATCCCTTTAAAATATTTAAAAAATACGGCAAACCTATTGGTTAAAATGTCAAATTATTATTATTTAAATCAATGCAGGATCAGAAGTTTCAAAATTCTGCACATCTGAAGTAAAGTAGGTCAATTGTCCCAACTTATCCAAATTGGATTAGAACAGAGGAAGCAGATCACTGCAGTTACCTAACAACTTAGATAAGTATTGTCTGATTTTCTGAATACATAAAATGCATATGCCGTCACTACAACTGTGCAAGCAAATCTGTTGTCCACACATGTAAATGACCAGTGTCAATTTACATTTGAAATTAGGTGAACTGTAAGGCATGCATCTTGTGTTGCAATTACAGACTTGTGTTTTTGAAAATCAGGCCTATTGGATAAAGTATTCCTAAAGTAAATAATATTTATTATATACACAGTTGTCAGTTTTATTAGATTTATCTTCAAATCCAGTTGATAAGAAATATTTAGTCATGCATTGTGTGTGTGTGTGTGTGTGTGTAATTTTTTTTCTTGTTTTAGTGTAGCACAATAATATATTTAATACAGGCAGTAACTTTCTGTTAATAGAACTGAAATCTTGCGTTGAAATAACTACCATACTACCTCAAATTCAGTCATCTAACCTTATGATAGACTGTGTTGGATTTGGTCGCTACTTGGAGGGAAAATTTTCAAGGAAAAAACTTGAGATGTGTAGGAAGTGCTAAGGAGCTATCTTTTATGGAATCAGTACTGAACGAATGCCCCCTACGCTTGTAGACTGTATGCCGGGGTGGGCAAACTTTTTGGCCTGAGGGCCCCACCTGGGTATGGAAATTGTATGGTGGACCATGAATGCTCATGAAATTAACACTTCAGAGATATTCAAATAAACTTTATTGAAGATACACTTTGGAAATAAACATAAAACCTTACTTACTATTATAAATATACCATCATAACATATTACAATAATTAACCAAACTTACCCCCTTTCTACGCCCTTTCTCTCTAGCCTGGATTTGTTGGGCATCAGCTTCCAGTCATTGCAATTGAGATTCACCAGCCCCCTGTTCTCAGAAATCTCCTCCCATGTAGGTCCTGACAGCCCACAACTTTGAAAACTGTCACTGAGCACTCCCTGGCCAACTACTCTTTGTTTTATCTTCAACAATGGAAAATTAACACTACTAAAACATCAGAGTCACCTAAGCGAACAAGTAGCAGGCAAGTGGGCTTGCACGCTCCAGGCTCTGATGGCACAGGAGGCATGTTTGGGTTGTGCAGCCAGAGTAACATGCATGCCCTCACGCCCATCACACAAGCACCAGACCTCAGCCAGAGCGCGGCAAGCCCCTGACCCCGCTTCCCAGCCGGAGTCCTGGAGAAGAGCAGTGGAGCTTGAGGGCCAGATGAAAAGGTCTGACGGGCTGGATGCAGCCCACAGGCCATAGTTGCCTGCCCCTGCTCTATGCTATTGGAGGTGTCATGTGTCTTCTGCATAAAACCAAGGTCTTGACCACCTGTGGTCATGATCAGATGACCAGAGACTCCTGGCATTCTTCCAAGAGTTAGAGATGTTAGCTCATGGTTTTCTGGCTAAATTCCAATTTCAGCAACTGCATTGTCTGTCTGTCTGTCTAAAGGACTTCTTATGTTTTTGACAGACTATAGTGAAGATTCCCAAACTGTAGTCATGGATTACAAGTGATCCCCAGAGTTGGCTGGTCAGTAATGATGGCTCTTGTCCTTGGTGTCAGCTGAGAGAAATAGATGGAGAAGGGGAGACTTAATTCAGAGTGAAAATAGAGATAGTGGGCCAGATTCTTGCCTGGTATAAATCAGCATAGCTCCAGTGACTTCAATGGAGCATCACTGATTTACACCAGCTATGGATCAGGTCTACTGTGATGGACTTTTCAAAAACATCTATTTATTGCATTAAAAACACCTAAAATACACATTCTTTTTTCTGAGAAAATCTGCAAATCTATTACAATGGGTCTTACTCCTACCTGTGGTTACTTGGAGGCAGAGCCAGACCTGTCAATCAAGGCAGGATGGGGATGGCCACATCCCTGAAGATCCTGCTAGTCAGCTTGAACTGGCTCCATCAATGGCAGGGAGACTTAAGTTTTTCTGCTCCAAGGAACAAGGGGAAAAAAAGAATTCTTTTCTGATTGTTTTAATCTTAATAGTCAGCTTATTGGATTCTAAGCATGGTTGGGCTGTTGTTTAGCTGTGGGGGGGCTCTGCAACAAGATTGCGGGAAACTCCTTTCTGATACTGAGGTAGCTGGCTGCAGCAGCTTCTAGTGTAGCATGTCTGGGCAGGCTGTTCTGTCAAGAACACCTCACAGGCAGCCAGAGAAAGAAGTTGGCAGAAAAGGGTGCAAAAATGCATGGACTAACATAACCCTACTTGCTGTGGGTTGACCAAGCCCTGCCGCTTTCTTACTCTCATCCACACAGCCAGCCCTGGAGGGATGATAGAGAGAGCAACCCAGACTTGAAAAAAGCAGGCAGTAAAAGGCCTCTTGGCTTACCACTTATTTCTGACTGTTTACCTTGCTTTCTTTAGCAAGGTGTGAGTCAGCTCTTTTAGAGCTATTTCTGCAGGATTCGGTGAATCAACATGGCTGTGCCATGCGAAAGCTTCCTCTGGCCTTTTCTCAGAAAGGGATTTAGAGAGCAGCTATAAAGTTCAAGGAAACCACTTAGGGATCATCTTAAGAGTGATCTTTTCAAGTGTTACCCTTACTTCTCTAGCACAGCAGCAGTACAGTTCTCCCTTCAGATCCCCTCTTTAGTGGTAGTCTCCTTCTGTCCTACAAATAATAGGAGGAGGGAACCTTGTAAAATCAGAATATGCTCAGTGGTTGGGCCCTGAGAGGCTAATTAATCTTGTTTTCCTCCCTATAAATCTGAGAAGCAGTGGAGGAAAGGTTAAAGGCATCAGGAAGGAAGCTGCAGATTCTGAGCCCAGGAGTCACTTCTCTACAAAGGAAATTTCTAAGACTCGGTTTTCCCAGTAAAAGATGAGCAAGCCATTCAAGGACACTCTGTTCCTCCATCTCTTCCATTTCTAGTTTACCACAATACAAATTTTCCCATGGTAAAGGCTCTAAAGGGACAAAAAGGCCCAGGAAATTCAGAGGATACTCATTTGTCTTTCTGAGAGCATAAGCAGCTTTTTTCAGACTTGGGGCTAGATACCACACAGTAGAAAACTCAAAATCAGTTTTTTGAGAAGTAACCTGAAACCATTCTCCAGAGTATTAGGTGGACTCTGTATTCCTCCAGATACAAGTTCCTGTAAAAAAGGAAATGTGGGAAGAAATGGGAGAGAAGCTTGGCTTACATTTTAGAATTAAATGACACACTCTAAAACCAGGGTTATTGGCATCTCCCTCTTCCTCCAATTGAAACCTCAGAGTATGAAGACTAAAACGCCATCTTCTTCAAACTAGGATAATTGATTTCCTAGGGAACAAGAAGGCTTAGGGCTCTAGTCAATCCTCTTGCCAGTACCCAAAAATGCCAAAGTCTGAGGAGTGCTCAGCTGGAAATTCTTGAACAGATTCCTGTTATCACCACAGTTCAGGATGGATACCCTGAATTCCAACATAGCAACAAGTTCTAAAGAAAAAAATCTATCACTAATTGATCTTAAGAACACCTATTTGCACTTATTACACAAGCCTCTCAGAGAAAATCTCTCAACTTCACATGCAACACATAATGTTACCACTATGCTGCTTTGCTTTTGGCTTACCTGCCTCTAAGGATGTTTTCCAAAGTATTTTCTTTGGGCAAAAAAGGGTTTGTATATACCTGTGCTAAGACGACCTGTTCATTGGAGCACACTTTCTGGAAAAGGCCCATAAGGGAGCCGTCACACAGTCCAGATTGTATTCTGTAATAACATGAATTTGTCAACACTGCCAACAGCTAAATGATGTCACGCAGTCTGTCACTTCTGGACATAGTCATAGATGTCAGATTATCACATCTGACAGGTCTGTGATGTCTTGGATAAGAACGAAGGTCTCTCACACCAACATACCATTGTGAGAGATTCCAGTTGTCTTCTCCAGAAGTTGCTTAATCTTTCAGGGTCCATCATCCCTGTCCTCCTTTGTGCTGTTGCCTGGGGGAACTCAGAAGGTCACTGTTAGTTGGAATCAGGGTTAATTGGTAAATTGATGCCAGTTTCAAGAACAGGGAAAATCATTCATGGAACAACTTAATCCAAAGTTAATGACAAAAGATTAGAGTGATTAAATAGGTCGTAAGAGCTAAACCTCCAGTCCTGGTCAGCCAAGATGTATCAGTGATGTCATACAGTGTCCGTAGCTACAGTCATGCATTTTCTCTAACGGCCAAGAGCATAACTATCCTTTTCTGTTCAGTGTTCTCCAGGACAATGAAAAAGGGGCACAAGTGATCTGGGTGGTCCCACATTGTCCAGGGTGGTCCTGGTTCTTGTATCTAATCAGCTGGCACGCACCACTCAGTTCTGTCTCCTCTACAAGAAGGATCTACTCTCAAGGAAAATATTTTGCACCCAAGTTCAGAAAAATTGTCTAACAACTTAATATGTGAGAAGTATTAATTAAAATGGGATATTCAGATGTTTACACTTTTTACCCTGTTTGTGGAATACTTTCTCAAGGTTATCTTAAAGGGCCTGGTGTATATGTTCTTCAGTCCACTTTCCTGGCTAAATTCCCTTAATTTTTGCCTTTGTTCTCCTTCTCTAGGGACAAATAGAATCCCACTGAAAGGTCACCTAAGCCTCCATTTCCTTAAGTCAATGGTTCTCAACCAGGGGTACGCAGAGGTCTTCCAGGGTGCATCAACTTATCTAGATATTTGCCTAGTTTTACAAGAGGCTACATAAAAAGCACTAGCAAAGTCAGTACAGACTAAGATTTCATATAGACAATTACTTGTTTGTATGGCTCTGTATAGTATACACTGAAATATATGTACAATATTTATATTCCCATTGATTTATTTTGTAATTGAATGGTAAGTATGAGAAAGTAAGCAATTTTTCAGTAATAGTGTGCTGTGACAGTTCTTTGTATTTAATGTTTGCTTTTGTAAGCAAGTGATTTTTAAGTGAGGTGAAACCTGGGGGTATGCAAGAGAAATCAGACTCCTGAAAAGAGTACAGTAGTCTGGAAAGGCTGAGAGCTTTTTTGCTGGTTCCTTGTTCTGTTTTCTTCATGCAACATCTTTGTATTCTCTGGCTCTGAATAAAAAAGTGCGAACATATGAGGGGAAAAAACTTCTATCTTCAAAAGTTTCTGAAATGTACCAGTTTAGTTATCTAATAACTGAAGCTATAACAGCAGTATTTTTAAAATTTTATATGGATTATAACCAACAGAGCTAGATATTTTCTGAAGTGTACCCTGCATTCAATATTGATTTTTAGAGCCCTCCAGGTATCAAGAGTATACAGTTGTGAATGGGAGGGGAAGTGTTCTGAAACTTTATATAAGAGGAGATGTGTACATGAGACTCTAAGATTTGATTTAGACTGAAGAAATTTGCAAATCTGTGACAGGATTCCTAGGGTACAACCTGGAACTGTGGGACTGCTGTGCCCCCTTAACTCTCCAGCTGAGGCTGTCTCTCATATTGCTTTGCCAGTGACAAGCAGCAAACCCCTCCAGGTGCTGTCCACCAACATGCAGAGGTACACCTAGCTAAGTTGCATGAATGATCTCCAACTCACTCTTGAGCTATACACAGGGAAACACCAGCAAATCTCCCAAGCCCTCTGCCTTGCACCACAGAAATATACCTTCTTACACTGCTCAAGACCTTTTCTTCAACAATTCAAGCTCATTAATTAGTTTGCCACTCTGTCAAAGGATAGTGGACATGCACCAGCCTTTGTAATCTGAGCAGATTCCCCAAGCACTTTAGACAATCTCACTGGTAAGGATAAAACATGAAAATAAGTTTAACTACAGAAAGATAGATTTTAAGTGGTTATACATGGAAGGCATAAAGGTCAGAGATAGTTACCTTAAGAAAATAAAAAGTAAACATGCATTCTAAATCCTAAACCTTTAGACTAAGCAAGAGTTGAATCAAACAGCTTTTCTCACTGGATGTTGCAGGTAGGTTACAGTCCTTCATACACAGGCTGAATTTCCTTCTTAGCCTGGGACCAATCTCCTCAGTTGAAAGTCTTTGTTTTCTCAGCATTCTTTTTGCCTTCAGTTTAGGTAGGGGAGAAGAGAAGTAGCCTCATGAGGCCCCTGTCCCTTATTTTTTCACTCTCAATTAATATCCCAGGGAAGATACTGGCCTAGACATGTCCTTGCTGAGTCACAGAGTTCAGCAATCCCCATTGTTTGAACAACTGAGTCATAGAGTTGAGCAGTCTTCATTGTGTGGTGCTTGCACAACGTCTCTTTATTGAATTGCAGATCTCTTGTTTACAATTCTCCTGATGGTCAGTGGTCATTTAACACCCGCCTGAGTCACCTCCTTTATTGGGAAATAGCAGTGGGTGACTTGGAAACCCACAACATATTTGAATAACAACTGTATAGCAAAATCTCATAACTTCATACACACTAACAATAATATATATTGACAAAACAATAAATTTTCCCGCAGATCATGATCTTTTATATCTTACATTACTTTTGTATGAAGTATCACAACTATATACGAATGATGAATATAGGGGGTTACAGGGTGCTACTTTGAGGTACGGTGTGTCACAGACCCCCTCAAATATCATTTTTCGCTTTGTCCTCAAACACTGTATTTGTGATGTTTTGTGCACTCTAACATCTGGCACTTTTAACAAATATGCCTAGAGAGGGGGTCATATTCCAGTTATGGAAGAATATTATTTATGATTGGTTTATAAAGGCTGTTAACTGCTTTCAGTTTGCAAAGAAAGTTGCCTCTGTACTTGATACTAAGTAATTACTTAAAGTGCAAAAATAATTCATAGGTAATTGATTCAGCAGAATTTCCATTTTTTAGAAATGTAAACTCATTCTCCAGCTGTGCTTTTCCAGAATGTAGTATATTAGGGGTTAAGATCAAACACCTTCTGGACTCATTTCCAGAGAGTGAGTGTCAGTCTATGCACTTGCCAGCAAGGTACTGTAAATATACACTTATCCCCATGCCTTACTTGAAACTCCATCAAGGTCTTCTGACCACCTTATTTAACAATAATGTACAACACCTGACTTTTGAGCTGAGATGGAAGGAGTAGTAAGAAAATTAAAGGTACAGTTGTGCAAGGTGCTGAATGCCCTCAACTCCCATTGTAATTCCATAACAGCAAGACTGAGCCCTAGTGTCGTGTGCTATCTAGTACAGTTTTCGAACCCTGTATGGAAAGAGCCTAAATTGTATGACTTTTTCAGGCACTGCTAGAGAAGAAGAATAAAGTTAAGGAGCCAAAGAAGCCCCTTCGTTTCCTTCAGAAGATAACAAAACCTGTTCCTCGGCCCCTAACTCCAACACTGCTAAGACCGTCAACTGTAAGTTTGATGTTTTTAGAAGTTTTTACTGTAAATCCTGTATTAGTCACTATCAAGTTACTCAAGGAGTGTCCAGGAAAATATGAGAGCTAGTTAGTTTTGTCTTCTGTACAATGTTTTTTACTTAAAAATAAAACTGACAGGCAGCATAGCATTAGACTTTCACCTGATTACTGCACTATGAGAACCTTGATAGGTACAGAGAATCAGTTTTAAGTAGCACAACATTCTCCAACATTAGGCTATAATATTAGTCCAAAATAAATTAGTGTTTGGTGGGTCTTCTTACACCCCCGTACCTTGTCCCTTCTTGGTGAGCTGTTCAGGGTTTTTCTTCCTTAACCCAAAAAATACTCCCTAAGAGTTGTTGGGTTTTTTTTTAAAGCAGGTTCCAAAGTACTTTTTTTTTTTTCCATGATAAACATTTTTCCAAACACCAGTCATTCTTGATTGTCTATTTAGAGATTGTGTGGCTTCATTATGATAGATCCAATACCATTGAATTTCACCCAAATAAATCCTACCAGCTTCCTGTCCAGTTCTTCAGTTGAAGTCTTACTGTAGAACCATACAAAAATGTGGATCCTTATCTAATCGGCAAAGATGGTAAACAATGCATTTACAGATATCCACAGATTTGCAGGGCTCTATTCAAATGGCCTTAGATAGGTAATACCTCAGGCTAGCTTCAGCTTCTGATGCTTTCACATCCTCTGCAGGACTGCTGAGCGTCTTGCATCAGGCATTACACTCATGCATGCGGCAGTCTCATCAAGCCTCCCCTGCTAGAATCTCTCATCATGCAGGGACTGAGTAGGGCTTCTTCTGCAATTACCCCTCTTGGATGCCAGGGCTTTCTGTGAACAAGATGATACTTCTGTCACAACCATCATGGAGGTATTGGCTGAGAGATGAGCATCTCAGGAGGCCATGTGTGGCAAGCTGGAGTGACAGGGACAGAAGGGAATGTAATAGAAGACTGACAGAATGGAAGAGACTTATCCAGTTCTCCACAACTCTTCCCCTTTCCCTCACAACAGCCTGGCAAAGAACTGAAAACTGTATCAAATGACCACCCTGACAGAGGGAGAGAGGTCGTTCTCACTCAAGCCAAGAACTGACATGAGACTGTGACCCAGTTATGGGCCCCGAGAAAGGACCTGAAGTACTTGAAACTTACCAGGGTCTCCCTATGAGAGATGGGTGACACCTGGTAAGGTACTCAGGCATATAAACTGTTAGTTGTTTTCAGGATATGATTTCTCTGATACTTTTGTTCTAAGTCCCAGGTCTAGAAGAAGTAGATGACAGGATACTGCTCCAAGAAAGGTGACAGCTAGAGACTTAAGTGGATGTTCCCACAAGGCCATAAAAGCGTCAGAGGTGCATTTATCTCAGGAACTGTGACACTCACAACCTCAGAGGCTGTCCTTTGCTCGCTCCAATACCCTACGCAGTCCCCACTGTCTTCTCCAGGCTCCTCTAATCCTCATTCTGCCTGTAGATCCCCTGCCCCCTCCTGCTTCTTCAGGGTGCATGTGATAGGTTTCTGCATCCCCTCAGGAATTCTGCTGGGAAGAGAAAAGCAGTGACGTTTTCCTCACTGTCAAGAAAAATCATTCATGGAGTTGCACAAAACTTACCAGCTGTACAGCTCCAAATACAGGGAGTAGCTCTGCATCCGCCATCCCACAAGAATGTAAATAAACCCTGTAGGGGGTTGTTTTTACTTCTCTAGCATTTGGTGTATGTTTGTCATAATTGGACCTATAAATTTATTCTAATTGTGAGCTCAACTGTAAAAAGTGAGCAAAAACGTGTGAAGTGTCACAATTACCTGTAACAGTAAATGTTGATGGGAGAAAAAGTAGAACAGTCAGACAGAATGAATCAGTCAAAACGAAAAGGCCTAGTGCTGTAATTCACGGACTGTGCTAAGGCCATTCCAGGTAAACAAGAAAAGTAAGAGACTGGAAATCAGTGAACCAAAATTGATGTGTGAGAAATTGGGCCTGGCTTGTGGACAAAATAATGAGGGGATGGGCTACTCCATCCATCAATCTCTTTTGGTGTCCTGAAAAAGAGACTGTAGAAAGCTGACTACTGTGTCTCTAGCTGACTGAAAGATGGCAACCATTGTGGCTGCCATCCCCCACTGTCTCCTGGGACTCTGGATCTTCTTCATCCTAATCCTGACCACAGAGAGGGAGCCAAATGATATTGCCACCTCCACTGGCTCTGGCTCAGTCACAGCCACCACCTGGGATATGAGACCGTCACACATATCCCCCGACCCTTTGTGTGTTCTTCCCCTTCTCCACCTAATTTCTTCTCTCTCCTGTCCCTCTCCTTTTTCCTTCTCTCTAATAAGAGTCTGGCTTAGGCAACCAAGACTGTATTTTGCAGTACTGCTGTAAGCCTGTGACCAGAGAGAAGCAGCTAAATGCAGTGCCCTAAACAGCCCAATTTTAGTACAAGTTTGCCGGGTCTCAGAGTGGCTGATAAGATCATGTGCTGTGTCTGTGTTTCTCTGGTGATGAAGTGCAAGTGAGACTTAACGTCAGAGATGGAAATTGTATTGTCTATCTCTGCTGTTCTTTTCGCTCTCTGTTTTGTGTGTGTTCATCTTGTTTTGTCTTTTAGAAAACAGGATTGGACTTTAAAAACTCCAGCAGCTCCAGTCTATCTTAACTAACTTCTCCCCTTCCCCCCAAATAAGGACAGTTATTACCGTATGTACTGTATATACTATACATTACTGTTAAACGAGGGGGCTTCTTTCTAACAAGTCTCTCCAGCTAAAGGGAGAGGAAATAAGGAGTGCTATTAAAATGAAAACCTTAATACTTTACATTTCAAATGCTGTTTTTCTCTCTCTCCTGTATCTTTAATCTAAAACCCTTAAAAATCCTTTTTAGTATTTGCCATGGTGCTAAACCAGCTGAGCTCTCTGTATACCAGACCCCAAACCTTATTTAAAATGGTTTAATATAGGGTAGTTTCAGGCCCATGTAAACACCTTTGAGTCTTTGGACTGTATATTCCATCCTAATTAATACAACACGTGGCAGCTGTCTTAGTTTCCTCTCTGGTTCACAGTCTCCCTCTGCCAGTAAGGCATTTTATGCCTCAGTTTCTCCTCTGGCTGGCTGGGTGATTCTCAATGGTTTAACTTACCAACCAAACTATAAAGTTCTTTCTTTCTGGAGTAACAACATAGTCTGTTTAGGTTTTCCCGCATGATACAAGGAAGGGAAGGGGCTTTTCGGAAGCTCCAGGCTGGGAGAGACCCTTAAGTTAGAGCAGTTGCATGCACCAGGCCCCAAGCCCACTCCACTTCTCTCATCCTAGGCCCTTTCCTTCTGCATTCCCCACAAGTCTGATTCTTTTCCCCACAGTGCAGGGCACACAAGCTGTTTTCTACTCCACTGAACAACCTCTCTGGGAGTCCATCCCCGTCTCCTCTCCAGGCCTCACCAAGCACTTTCACATGCTTCCTCCCAGACCTTCTAGCTCCTAAGCTGTCCCATCCTGGCCCTTTCCAGGGACCTCAGCAAGAGGAACCATGCCCTGATAACTCTAGACTGAGCATAAGAGTTTGCCTTACATAGTCCTGCCCCATTTCCCGCTATGCATAGGTGCCGATTCCATGGGTGCTCTGGGGCTGGAGCACCCACAGCGAAAAATTGGTGGGTGCTTTGCACCCATCAGCAGCTGCATGCCTCAGTTCACCTCCGCTCTGCCGTCTCCCTTGAGCACACCACATCCCCGCTTCTCCCCCTAGCTCCCAGCACTTCCCGCCACAAAACAGCTGTTTCGTGGCGGCAAGCGCTGGGAGGGAGGGGAGGCAGGAGGAGGGGGAATGCAGCATGCTTGGGGAAGAGGCGGGGCCGGGGTGGAGATTTGGGGAAGGAGTGCAATAGGAGCAGGGAGGGGGCGGAGTTGGGATGGGGACTTTGGGGAAGGGGTTGCAAGGGGGCGAGGGAGGGACGGGGCAGGGGTGGAGGGGAGGGGGCGAGCACCAAGAAAAGATGGCCCCTGTGCCACTATGCCTTTGTGCTGAGCTGAAATCAGGAACAAGCTACAGTAGGCCTGTAGCCTTTCTTAAAGGGACAGCACACCCTGTTACAAACCCCAAAATAATACACCTTCTTTACTTCAAAATTTTCATTCACTGGGTCTTCAAACTCACTATGCTACACTAATAAGCCTTACCAGGAGAATGAAACTCAGGGGAAATTTCCTAAATGTTCCCCTTTTTTAGTGTTTAGAACTATTAATACATATGAATGATAATTGTGTTCCCATTTTAGTCACCAGTTAGTCAAGCTACGTTATATAGTTCTTTTAATCCAGATTGTAATTCTTGCCATCCCTCCATATCATTTATGTTACTCTTCACGGAACTCCCTTTCAGAATCCCCAGTGTAAATCTTTGTGTAGTCTGTCTGTCCCATATTTTGTTAAAATATAGACATTTATATTTTTCTGACTCTTCTTCCGTTCTCTGGAAATCGGAAGAGTGATGATTAAAACCCACGAGAAACTAGGTATATTAATTGTATTCTGAGAAAGCTAGTTAGATGGATGGCTCATTCAGTTTTCCTTCTGCTTCCTCCCTAAAATAAATACATAATTGTAACTGGATTATTGTTGTGTGTTGGCAGAGAGAAGAGGAGCTGGAACTGGCAGTGATCTTTTTGCAGAAGTTAATCCGAGGCAGAGCTATTCAGAACATGGTATTCTGTGTCCCTTTGACTATTTCTGTCTTCAAAATACTGAAAGGAGTTATTGAGAGTGTATTAAAAAATCTGTTCCTAATAGCACTGAACTAATCCAGGCCTGAGGTGGTTGAGCAACATGTCCTCGTATCCATATCCTTCCAAGGCTGAAGTCTTTGCTTTCCATCTCAAATTTCTGACAGGAACTCCTAGGTTCCTATCTGTGGGACGCTCCCTGAGAATATCCGCTGATATCCTTTATGGCTGTATTCAGGACTTGGTGTTGGGCCTTTCTGTACAGGTCTAGTCACTTTTGATCATTTTGCATATCTTGGGGGGAGAGGTGTCTGTTTTATAAACCTGCTGCTTCTCTCTGTACCATTGGGATTAGCTGTTTTACTGACGATTGTTTTAGTTTTTATACAGCGCACAGGTGAGAGATGATAGCCTCTGTGACAATAAATAATGCAGTTTTGAAAATGGTTTGATACGAAAATTGGGTTTCTTGAGTCTTTCCCCCATTCGAAGTGGCCTGATAGGAATGATGTCTTTGACTCCATTGTAGAGATGTTGACTCGCACAAAAATTTTGAGAGCCTCCCCACCAAGGCTTCCCATAATTTTTAGAGGCTTCTTACCAGCAACTGTGGTCCAGCTCAGAAATTTCTGTCTGACTTGGGTGTGACGCTTTTGGACATGTGGGCTGGTGACTCGGACTGCGTTTCCTACCTATCACCCCAGAGTGCACCACTCTGTCCCACAGAGCCTCCACTCCCCACCACTGCACACACACAGCAGGGCAGCAGTCACTGCATCAAGCAGGGAAAACTGAAGGGATTGGTTCTGGGGACATCACAGAGGGCAACAGCAGTAGCAACACCCTCCCCACTACCTTACTGCTGCACTGAATGGTGCTAAACAATCTGAACAGTCCCTGAGGGAGGTGAGGAAGAGGCACCCTATCTGTTCGTCTGTCCTTCTATTGCTGGGCTTATGTATGAGGAAGGGCAGCAGACAATGGATACTGGAACAAGGGAGAAAAGAAAAGGACATGGTCCAGGGGAGGAGATGGGGGCAAGGGGCATCATGGGGAAAGAGCTGAGGAGTGTCCAAGAGGGTGCATGGTGGAGCTGGCAGAGGAGGGATGAGGAAGAGAGCCATTCCTATTAGTCAAGGGAAAGAGAAGATTGGCTTGCCCCAGATTTCTTATGGTATTCAGTGCATACTTGAGGTTGAATTTTCTGCCTGAAACAAGACCCACCTTCTCCCCCTCCCCACAGGGGAGGGAAGAGTGTCTTTCTCAAAATTCAAAAATCAGTAGACTGCCTAAAGAAATGAGATTTCGCTTTTAAACATCATAAAGAAATCTTTTTTTTTTTTGGGGGGGGGGGGGGAGGGGAATATCTGATTTTTTTTAAATTGATGTGGCTGGCAATTCTGCCCGCAATTTAAAGTCCAGTCCAGAATGTGTTTAACGCTAACCCTTTCTGGGTATACAGATATCTATCTGCAAAGTCTGTTTGTCATGCCCTCCAGTGGCTAGAAGGCTGGGTGAGTCTTAATGCAACTGAAAGATAATAGAGGTTCTTCTTTGAGTAATAGAGACCTGTCTGTTCTCTGGAGCAGAAGGCCCTGAGTTCTGCCCTTCATCCAGCATATGTGGGGTTTAGCTGACAGCTATGGGGTGTGTCTGGATATGGCCTTGGATTCATTACAGACAGTTTGGTTTCCTGTCAGTAGCACCAGGGATTTTCCTCAAAGGTTCATGTGCTACAGATAGAGAATTTGGTATCGGAAACCGATGACTCTAACTTTGGAGGAAAAGGATAGTTTCTGTTTGCAAAACTCTCAGATTTTATCTTCTGTTTAATTCCCATGGCTGTTAATTTTATTTGGAAGATGTTTGAAGGGAAGGAGAAGCGATTGGAACTGATCCGGGAACTGCGCACCACTCATGCGCTTCAGGAGGATGGGAAGCTGCTTAAGAAGGCAGAGAAGCAAGTAACACTGGCCTTACAGCGACAACGCGACTTGCATGAGCACAAGGTTTGGCTATTAACATAAAGAGGCTAACACACACCCCAGTCATCCATTCCTCCATCCCTTTTTAAATTTTCTGTTTCTTTCTTGTAATTATATCAACATATTTATAGAAATTGAATGTGTTGTCCACATTGCAGAATCCATCACAGGTGACAAAAACTGGCTTCCTTGCTGAGAGCAAGGACTGAATGGACATGGGCACTGAAGTGTTCTGTGATTGCTATAATGGGTCCCATCCTGAGAAGCTTGCATAGCTGCCCCCCATGCTGTACCTGCTTTGTGGCTAAACAGAGGACTTCAATTTCCAGGGCTCTCAATGCATGAAAAATTTGCCTCATCATGAAAGCCTCAGTCCATTCAGATTATGATCCACATGGTTGATGTCAGCTGACTCCTCTGCAGTTGACAACGGCCTTTCCTTCAGCTGGCATAGTGAGGCATGCATGTCACCCCCTCAGTAAGCCATTTTGCTGAAAAGATTGTGTCTCGTTGTACTTAGCGTACATCTACAGGTGGAGCTGGGGTGTGATTCCCAGCTTGAGGAAGCACACTTGTGGTAGTTCTGATTGAGCTAGCATGCTAAAAGTGGAATGGAGCCATGGCAACATGAGTGGCAGGAGGAGCTAGCTGCCCTGAGTGCTTGCCCATCAGAGAGGCTAGCTATGTACTTGGGGAAGCTAGTCCCTCTTGCAGCTTGTGCTGCCATGGCCACATTCTAGTTTTAGTATGTTAGATTGATTAGAGCTAGCACAGGTATGTCTCCTCAACTTGCGATTCACTTCCCCAGCTTCAAGTGTAGACATACCCTTAGGCCTGGTCTACACTGGGGGGGTGGAATTGATCTAAGTTACACAACTTCAGCTACGTGAATAACGTAGCTGAAGTGGACATACTTAGATCGACTTACCATGGTGTCTTCACTATGGTGCATCGACTGCTGCCGCTCCCCCGTCAACTCTGCCTGCGCCTCTCACCAAGCTGGAGGACAGGAGTCAACAGGAGAGAGCTCAGGGATTGATTTATCGCGTCTAGACTACATGCAATAAATCGATCCCTGGTGGATTGATCGCTGCCTGCCGATAGTGAAGACATACCCTTAGTTATAGGCATCGCATCCCCTTGCAACTTCACGCCCTCTCAGCTGCCTCTGCTGTGCAGAAATAGCCATGAAAGAGTTTACTCACCAACTAATACTAGATGAATGGCCTATGGTACCCCAGTAAGTGGAGTCCCTTTGCTAAAGCAGTCGCTGTCCCCCTTCCCCAGAGAGAAAATAGGCCTGGACCTCTCCAGCTGGCCAAAATCTATTTGAGATTTTACACATTCATCTCTTTCTGTTCACTTCCAAGCTCTTAGCAGAGCAGTGACATTCAAAGGTTTCAGTATTTCTAGATGCTGCTTCATGTGTAGAGGGCAGAAGTGTAAGACTCTAGGTATAACACACACACGATACTACGGGGGGGGCGGTGTAGGTGAGCAATCCCTTTTATTGAACTAAGGAAAAATGAAATTTAAAAGCCCTGAGATTTGGAGACTTGAGATGTCTCTTCATCAAGCCCTGGGAAAGCAGAGCCAAGGCAGAGGGGAGATACCAGCAGTGGGTCAGTTCAGTCTCCATAATAACATTCGGAGAGAAAGAGATCAAAGGGTGAAGATAGTGATCTGTTTGATCTTATATCTCAGAATCTCATTGTGGAATCTAAACTAACCCTGCTGGCATGTCCTCCATCCCTTGCTTTGCTTTCCCAGGGCCCGAGGAACAGAGACTACAATTCTCCCAGTCTCCAGGCATTTAACTTAATTAACACATGCAAAGGGTTCACCTACAACTTCGTAGTAAGTTTCATGTACTTTTCTTTATGGGAAAATAGAACAAGTGTACATGGATTAAAAAAAAATCTGAGATGTGCATTATGCAGTTCAGTTAATGACAGCAGTACTGTTTTGTGAATGTCCTTCTTACTAAAGTATACTTTCTTAAAAGGAAAACTCCCAACTGACCTAAAAGCCTGTTAAATATTTTTATATTTGTGTGCATATTTCAGAAACCTCTTAGGAACTCTCATTTGTAGGAGACTGTTGTGGCCGTTTTATATGTCAGCAGATTGTGGTTTAAAACTGACTTTGTCAGGTAGTACTTCCCTACGTAGAATGCCTTGGGAGAATAAAACTACTAGTGATTCTGCAGCTAGAAGGACTGTAATCAGTTTGGACAGAGGAGTATGATCAGAAATCTCATATGTTTTGGGGGAATGTTGACTTAAGGCAAAATTCTGATAGAGCATTAATCTTGGAATCATAGGCGGCGAGTTATATGGGCTCGAGGTGCCCGGGCTCCAGGAATATTCAGGGCTGGGTGCCCTGCTCCGGCAATATTTGGAGCTGGGTCTCTCCCCCGGCCTGCAGAGTTGGGGGGGGGGAGGGTTCTGGGCACCACCAAAATTTCTACAAACTTACCTCCCATGCTTGGAATGTCTTCAGCAGTATCTCTCTCCTGCCCTGGAAATCCTTACACACAGCAAAAACCAAGCATTAAGGAGAAGTGGTTCAGGGTAGTCCACTATCTGCTGGTATAGTGAGACAATTAAATCCTCTTCCCTCCATCATCCTCACAGCCTCTGGGGCATGAGAGGAACACTTTCAGTTCCAGCCCTGTGTTAGTGACTTTTTCACATTCTGTTGGATGCTGGTTTGGAAATGTGTAGTGTCTTGGAAGTTGGTATAAAACACAGGAAAGCCTGTCTAGTACTGGCTGCTAGTCAGGGTTGTTTTGTTTTGTTTACTTGAGTTTATAACAGGCACATTCCACTGCCTGCTGAGCCATTGCAACAATGGCACAACGTCTGAACCAGCTTCAGAAAATACTTTTTGCCTAGGCTTATTGCCATGTAGTCCATACTAGAGATAATGAACTTACACAATATCATTACATTTCCAGAGCACAAACATCCTCACAAATCCTATAAAGCAATGTGATTAGGGTTAGAGGGGTGGAAGGTGGTTAAGGAGACTTGGGCTCTAGTCCCGGCTCTGTCACAAATTCCCTGGTTCTGGTTTCCACTACCATGAATCTTGTGTTGTTTGCTTCGGAGGTGAAGTGAGTGTAAATCACCACCATTTGGATCTGCAGGCATGTTACACTTGTATAAATGACAACACAATATATAAAACAGTAGAGGATCAGGATCCCTGTATGACCTCAGTAAGTCTTTGTGCCTCAGTTTCCCCATTTGTAAAATGGGAATAAGACCTAACTCATTTCAAGGGGCATTGTGAGGTTTTATTAATTAATGTTTATTAAGTGTTGTGAGCTCCTTGGATGGAAGTTGCCAGTCAGGCAAAGTATAGTAGTTATATCTTGCTACACTTCAGTGTACAGAGGAGGGAGGAGAGGCGTCATAAACAGATAAGAAAAGTTAATAGCACAGAAGTACTTTATATCTCTTTGACTGTAAAAGGTTAACAAGTTCAGTAAGCCTGGCTGTCACCTGACCAGAGGACCAATCAGAGGACAGGATACTTTCAAATCTTGAGGGAGGGAAGTTTTTGTGCTGTACTGTTAGTTTTGATGGTTGTTCACTCTGGGGGCTTGGAGGGATCAGACGTGCAACCAGGTTTCTCTCCAATCTCTCCAATACAGGCTCTTATAAGTTCAGACTAGTGAGTACTAGGTAGATAAAGCGAGTTAGGCTTATGGTTGTTTTCTTTATTTGCAAATGTGTATTTGGTTGGAAGGAGTTCAAATGTGTATTTGGCTGAAAGGAGTTCAAACTGGTATTTTGCTGAAAAGATTTTAATTTGTACTTGTATACTTAGGCTGGGAGAGTGTTCCCAGTGTCTATAGCTGAAAGACCCTGTACCTATTCCATTTTTTTTAAATTTACAAAGATAATTTTTACTGTTTTTTCTTTCTTTAATTAAAAGCTTTTCTTGTTTAAGAACCTGATTGGTTTTTTTATTCTGGTGAGGCCCCAGGGGACTGGGTCTGGATTCACCAGGGAATTGGTGGGGAGAAAGGAGGGAAGAGGGAGAGAGAGGCTGATTTCTCTCTGTGCCAGGATTACTTTCTCTCAGGAAGAGTCTGGGAGGGGGAAAGAGAAGGAGGGAGGAAGGTGAATTGTCCTCTCTGTTTTGTGATTCAAGGAGTTTGAATCACACAATGATCTTCCAGGGTAACCCAAGGAGGGGAAGCCTGGGAGAGGCAACGGTGAGGGAAAGGATTTACTTTCCTTGTGTTAAGATCCAGAGGGTCTGGGTCTTGGGGGTCCCCGGGCAAGGTTTTGAGGGGGACCAGAGTGTACTAGGCACTGGAATTCCTGGTTGGTGGCAGCGCTACAGGTTCTAAGCTGGTAATTGAGCTTAGAGGAATTCATGCTGGTACCCCATCTTTTGGACGCTAAGGTTCAGAGTGGGGAATTAGGTCAGAAGGGACCAATATGATCATCTAATCTGACCTCCTGCACAAGGCAGGCCACAGAACCCTACCCATCCACTTTTGTAACAACCCCTAATCCAGGACTGAGTTATTGAAATCCTCATAATTGGTTTGAAGACCTCAAGCTGCAGAGAATCCACCAGCAAGCGACCCATGCCCCACGCTGCAGGGGAAGGCAAAAAACCTCCAGGGCCCCTGCCAATCCGCCCTGGAGGAAAATTCCTTCCCGACCTGAAATATGGCGATCAGCTAAACCCTGAGCATGTGGGCAAGACTCACCAGCTAGCACCCAAGAAGGAATTCTCTGCAGTAACTCAGTTCCCATCCCATCCAACATCTCCCCGCAGACCATTGAGCAGACTTATCTGGTGATAATCCAAGATCAATTGCCCAAATTAAACTATCCTATCATAACATCCCCTCCATATACTTATCAAGCTTAGTCTTAAAGCCAGATAAGTCTTTTGCCTCCACTACTTCCCTCGGAAGGCTGTTCCAGAACTTCACTCCCCTAATGGTTAGAAACCTTCGTCTAATTTCAAGTCTAAACTTCCTAATACCCAGTTTGTACCCATTCGTCCTCGTGCCTACGTTAGTACTAAACTTAAATAATTCCTCTCCCTCCCTAATGTACCATGACAAGAGGTAACATACCATGACAAGAGGTCTTTGTCTGTCCCCACAGATGGTCCCAGCAAGAGAATAGTGTGGTGGGTTCCCCATGAGGTGCCACTTGGCACTGGGGTACCACTGAGCCCTTTCACACTGTGGGGCTGTGATAAGATGCCAAATTCTCCAAGCTTGCTCTGTCACCAGCGTGTACACAGAGAGGGGCACACCCTGCTGCAGCTTCACAGACACTTGCAGAGATCAGCTCTGCATGGGAAGGCAACCTCCCAATTGCTGAGGCATGCACCCCCCTCACCCCCGTAGTGTAAACCCAAAATTGTATCATCTTGCACTGCACAGGGAACTGTACAGCCTAAGCTCATAAAATTTGCCCCCTCCCTCAATGTGGGACAGCATTCTGCCCCAAGTTATAATCTCCACACACAGGTTGTAGACAAAACAAGTATAAAGTATAAAACAACAAAACAAAAGATAGATTTTAAGTGATTATAAGATATAGCAAACTTATCAAAGCAGGTTTCAGAGTGGTAGCCATGTTAATCTACTCCTTGTTGGTTTTGCTGATACAGACTATCTTAGTATATAAACAAAACCGCAAACTGAGCTTAACACACTAGTTGGTAGGATATAAATTAGCAAATTCTCACCCTGAGTGATAAACAGGCTGGCAGATTCTTAAGGCACAGGTAGCCTTGGCTGTCCCAGGTTTTCATTTACAGGCAAAACATCCCTCTAGCCTGGGACCATCACTTCCCACAGTTCAGTCCTCGCCCCTCAAGTGTTTTCAGGTGTGTTGTTGTAGCAAAAGTGACATACCCTCATGATGCTGTTGCCCCCTTTTATATCTTCCTCCCACTTGCTAGAAAGCTCTTTTGCTGTGACCTGGGTCAAACACTTCCCATTGTGTAGTGCTATCTCTGAGAGGTTTCTATTGCAAACAGTTCCTGGGGTAATCCTTGTGTGCATTTTCTCAATGAGCCATTAACATTGTTTGGCCTTTTTACTGTTGTACCTGAAAGGCTACCTGTGGGTGTTTTCAGCCTCACAACATGTTTTAGTAACACATACACAGCCAAACTCCATAACTTCACATTCGATGATGGCACATACAATCCAATGAGATATTATTGTCTAGCAGATTACGACTTTTAGAATGATACCTCACAAGGCATAGTTTGTACAAAACATATCCTAATTACATGACAGTGGTGAATATTGGGGTGCCAGGATGTCACACATCATACAAAACAATAAACATTTTGTATCCTCTGAAGAGTTAGAAATTTATTTGCGCTTGTGATTATGCAGCCCTCTAAACAATTTATTCTAGCACACATCTGACGTATAAAGGCGTAGATTTGACTTTTTCAATCCCAAGTAGAAGCTGTATTTGCAACTACTGACCCTCATTCTTCATTTTGGCTCAGCTAAACTCAGCACAGAAATGAGGGGGAAGCACTGCTGAAGGTGGTTTTATGTCACTTTTGTATCTCCCACATTCTGGGTCTGAGAACTGGAGCAATCCCCAGTCTAAGTGAAAGTAGCCTGAAAAGCTGCTGTGATTTACTCTCTGCTGCAATGGCAATCTATGCATTGTCTCAGCAGCCCAGAATAGCTGGCATACAGTGCACTCTGGCCACCCCTCTAGGCCAAGGTCTGCAAAGGGGGCAGCATAGGAGCGTTCCTGTGGTCCTTTGGCAACAGGGAATTCTCCGGAAGTATTCCCAACTGATTAGTTCTGCAGAGCTTTCATACAGAGGCCATGGCAGAGCTCAGAATCAAGTCCATTGTTTTTAAAAGAAAAATGCAGAACACATAAATTAGCCTTATGCCTTGTGTGTGTGGGGGTGGGGGTTGTGCTTTTTCATGTGCCTGTGGCGGTTCTATGCCAAAGGGACTTGCATTCTTCACGGTATTTAATACAATTCTTGTTTGTTTTTGTTTTAAGCTGTCACTGGTTGAGAACCACTTGGCTGGGATAGAAGGGAGGGCCTTAGTGAACATGTTCGATTTCCTGTCCAAAGAGCTAGTGAGGCTTCAGGAAGAAAGGAGGATCCATGCTTTTGCCATGCTGGCTGAGAGGCAACGGCGCATCCGGGAAGCAGAGGAGAGTGGACGCCGCCAGGTAGAAGAGAGGCGACGGCGGGAAGAGGATGAGATCTTCAAACAGGCAAGTGGAGGAGACAGAATTCTTCTATTGACCTAGTTACTGCCTCTCGGGGAGCTGGATTACCTATACCAATGGGAGAAGGCCTCCCATCATCATAGCTAGTGTCTACACTGTAACATTTTACATGTAGACAAGCCCTCAGTCTTTTGCCTTTGCCATGAATTAATCTAGGTCTCTAGACCCCTGCAACACATATAGCTCCTCTATCCTCTTCCCAGCTGTGGCTGTGCCTGGATCATCTCCAAGGCTAATGCTCTGTCATAAGTCATCCCGCAGGGTCAAAGCATTGGGTCCGTTTGTTGTCAGGATGTTTTCAACCAGAGGTTCTCCTTTGAGTGCTCATGCACATGTCCATTCCACTGTAAGTGTGTGTGCCTTCAGTATACTCAGGTCAGAGACTTTTGGTTGCAGTACTGGTGGGGTGCAGGTGTGCCCTGCGTATCCTTGTGCTGAGACCCAAGGGTGTAAAGGACAGAGCTGCTCCACCTCCCTCTCAGATCCTTTTTATCATCCATGGCAAAAACTGGAGCTCCCCATTTCTCCTTAGGCCATGTCTACACTTACAGTTTTGCAGCGCTGGTAGTTACAGCTGTGTTAGTACAGCTGTATAGGGCCAGCGCTGCAGAGTGGCCACACTTACAGCAACCAGCGCTGCAGTGTGGCCACATTTACAGCACTTGCAGCGCTGTTGGGAGTGGTGCATTGTGGGTAGCTATCCCACAGAGCACCTCGTCCCATTTCGGTGCTGTGGCTTGTGGGAAGGGGAGGAAGGAAGTGTGAGTGTCTTTCCGCTTCCTGTTCCAACGCCCCGTGGTGCTTTGCTACACATTCCGAGCAGTTTGGCGGCATTGTGATTCTACAGCGCTTTTTCTGCGATTTTTGTTATAAATGGAGCCTGAGCAGCTGACGACCTTATTGATGAATGTTGCCAGCACATCACGCATGGCAGTGGAGCTATTCCTTCAGCTGCAAAGTGAGAGTGACAGTGACAGTGAGGAGTCAGACGATGATATTGAATCGCCTCACGGTGAAGACACTAAATTGCTGGTGGCAGTAACAGACGTGCTCAGCTCCGTGGACCGGCGCGTTTGGGCTCGGGAAACCAGCAGAGTGGTGGGATCACATCGTCCTGCAATCCTGGGATGACGAGCAGTGGCTGCAGAACTTTTGGATGAGAAAAGCCACTTTCATGGCACTGTGTGCTGAGCTCGCCCCGACCCTGCGGCGCAGGGACACGAGATTGAGAGCTGCCGTGCCAGTGGAGAAGCGGGTGGCTATTGCAATCTGGAAGCTGGCAACTCCAGACTGCTTCAGATCGGTGGCGAACCAGTTTGGAGTGGGAAAGTCTACAGTTGGAATGGTGCTGATGCAAGTTTGCACAGCCATTAATCGCACCCTGCTAAGAAGAACTGTGACTCTTGGGAACGTGCAGGACATTGTGGATGGCTTTGCAGAAATGGGTTTCCCTAACTGTGGAGGGGCAATAGATGGGATGCATATTCCTATTCTGTCACCACCCCACCTGGCATCAGAGTACGTTAATCGCAAGGGGTATTTCTCCGTGGTTCTGCAAGCGCTTGTGGATCACCGTGGGCGTTTCACTGACATTTACTCAGGATGGCCTGGAAAGGTGCACGATGCACGCATCTTTAGGAACAGTTCCCTGTTCAGGAGGCTGAGGGCCGGGACTTTTTTCCCAGACCGCAAGATCACAGTACGGGACGTCGAAATGCCCACTGTGATCCTTGGAGACCCCACTTACCCGTTAATGCCCTGGCTCATGAAACCATATACAGGGAAGCTTGACAGGAGCAAGGACCGGTTCAACTACAGGCTGAGCCGGTGCAGAATGACTGTGGAGTGTGCTTTTGGCCGTTTGAAAGCCCGCTGGCGCTGTCTTTATGGGAAGCTAGATTTGGTGGAAAGCAGCATCACCGCTGTTATATCTGCATGCTGTACCCTCCATAATATTTGTGAAGGGAAGGGTGAAAGATTCAGTGAGGAATGGACCTCCGAGGTTCGAAGCCTAGAAGATGAGTTTGCTCAGCCAGAGAGCAGGGCTAATAGGGAGGCCCAGGAAAGGGCCTCAAGGATTAGGGATGCTTTAAGGGAGCAATTTGATGCTGAGAGCCAACAGTAATGTTTGATGCATTTGATGTGCTTTGCTTTACCTTGGTGTATAATATTTACCACTTCCAGCAATAATATAACATAGTGAAAAAGAAAAAAAACCTTTATTCAACTTACAGTACATAACAGGCAAGGGGGTTGGGGTGGTGGACTGTACATTCACAGGTTTGAATATGTCCTATTTTGATCACTATTCAATGTCTGCTGCACTTCAGGATTACTATGCTGCAGAATAATGGGGGTGGAGTGAACAGGGTAAGAATTATAGTTATCAGGGCTGGTAGGTGATCGTATAGGTGTTGGAGGCAGCTGGGGATAATAAGGAATTGGCTGCTGGAGAAAGTTGTTTTGTGGAAATACTGGGGAACAAGGAAGAGGGCTTTGGGAGCGCTGTGGGTTACAACGGTACATATTTGTCTGCATGGCTACAAGAGACTCGAAAGACTCAGTTTGGCGAGCCAGGAGGCTTATCATCTGCTTTGTGGTTTTTTTGGCAGACAATTCCTTTCTCCTGCTTTCTGTTTGCCTCCATTCATGTACACTCTGTCTCCATTCATACATCTTCTCTCTCCATTCCTGTGTCTTCCTACTTTCTCTGTTGTAGTGGCTCATAACAGATTTGATCAATTCCTCTTTTGATTTTCTAAGATTCCGTCTCAAGTTCTGCAACTTACGTGAGGCCGGTGATCCGGCTGCAGTAGTCAAGGTCACTAGAAAAAAGAGAGAGAGACCCATGTAATACACAGAGGCTACATTGTTTATTATCACACATTGAAGGACTTTTTAGACTTTTGGTAGCATCCTTCTCACATACCTCACATAACACAGAGAGGGCAGGGAAGCTAAGTCATGGCGAGCAATGGGGTGAGTGGTTTTGCCCCGATTTCCCCTTGGGAGTGGGAATTGACCAATGGGTCACTGGGGTTTATCAGCAATGGGTACAGGAGATAGCTGGTGTCCTGAAGAGGGGACAGTAGTGAACAGGAAGGTGGTGAGCTGCTTGGGTGGGGGAGGTTGTTCTTTGGTCTGCGTTCACGCCGTCCTGCTGGTGGGGGTGGGGGAAAGCACCGCGGTACTGGATGCCTGCTTGGAGCGGGGTGGATAACACCGGAGCACACCGCGTGGATGCTTACGTGCTGGGAGGGGGGGTTGGGAACACAGGAGCGCACCGCGGTGCTGGATGCCTGCTTGGAGGGGGGGTTGGGAACACCGGAGCGCACCGCAGTGCTGGATGCCTGCTTGGAGGGGGAGTGGGGAACACAGGAGCACACCGCAGTGCTGGATGCCTGCTTGGAGGGGGGTGCATAACACCGGAGCACACCACGTGGATGCTTACGTGCTGGGAGGGGGGTGCATAACACCGGAGCACACCACGTGGATGCTTACGTGCTGGGAGGGGGGGTGGGGAACACCGGAGCACACCGCTTGGCTGGCTACGTGCTGGGGGGGGGGGGTTAACAACAGAGCGCCATGGGCTGGGGAAACGCGAACCTAGCGCCCTGCACTCAAGTATCCCTAAACTCTCAACAGGGTTTCCTACTGCCAGACATATCACTGCTGCGTGTTACCTGGGAAGAGAGGGAGGGTCTTCTACAGGAATGTGGATACCGCTCTGGCCCCTATGCAGCTTGCCTGTGTGCAGCCATAGTCCCCCCACCCCTCGCTGCACAGTGGATTGGACGAGTTAGCCTGACCAGGACAGGGACCACGGTGGCTCTCCCGATCAACTTGAGAAAGCAAATTGCAAACACTCTTGCTGCAACTTTTCAAGAGATTACTGAGGCAGATTACAGAGACGTGATAGAGCAAATCAATGGGCTATTCCATGTTTAGGCATGCATGCAGGCAGCCATAACCAAAACCCTCCTCTCCCAAAACATAAAAATCTACTTACCCCGAGCACGATCCTCAGTTTCTTCCTCACCATCAACTTCCAGCTGCTGCGACTGGCTAGCCTCCTCCTGGCTTGAGAAGAGCTTCTGGCTGCATGTGTACTGGGACTCCAGGGTGTCTCCCTCCACGCCAGTAGCCTCACTGTCACCGTCCTCTACAACCTCCCCCACTTCTCCCTGCTCTGAACTCTCCATCGTGCTCCTAGGATTGGCAGTGGGGTCACACCCAAGTATGGCATCCAGCTCCTGGTAAAAACGGCAGGTCGTGGGGGCAGCTCCTGAGCGGCGATTTCCCTCACGAGCTTTGCAGTAAGCACTCCTCAGCTCTTTAATTTTGACCCTGCACTGCAACGCGTCCCGTTCATGGCCCCTTCTCATCAAGGACTGCGATATCTGCCCATAGGTATCATAATTTCTCCTTCTGGAGCGCAGCTGTGCTTGCACAGCCTCCTCTCCCCAAACACTTATGAGGTCCTGCAGCTCTGCATTGGTCCATGCTGGGGCTCGTTTGGTGCGTGGAGGCATGGTCGCTGAGTGATTGATTGATTAATTGCACTCCACACCTCGCTGAGCAAACAGGAAGGGGAGTTTTAAAATTCCTGGGGCATTTAAAGGAGGGGTCAGATGAGCCCAGGGCAGTGGAGTTTGCATGATTACCAGAGAGGCTTCTAAGGTATGCTGGGATACCTGCTTATGCCACGGAGGTCAATAAAAACGCTGGTGGGTGTCTACACTTGCTGACCAGCGCTGGATCCTCTACACCCGATGCTCGACTGGGTGTACAGCGAGCGCTGCAACCAGGGAGTTGCAGCGCTGGCCGTGCTGTGCAAGTGTGTACACCACCTAAGTTGCAGCGCTGTAACCCCCTCACCAGCGCTGCAACTTTGTAGTGTAGACAAGGCCTTAGAAACTTATTTTATCTTCACAAAGTGTTTTTCACTAGCTTTTTGTAAATAGTCATAGTTGTTAGTAGTAGTACCATCCCCTTAAGGGAAGTTTTTCTTTTATTGTTCTTTTTGTCTGTATTAATTATGCAGAAATGTCCTGGATTGTAAAGTGACTGTGCCTGCTAAGGACAGACATTCTAGCTGCTTCTTTTGTTTAGGAGAGGGGCATTCCAATACAAGTGCTCTATCTGCTTATCCTTCCCCTCCCAAACAAAGAAACGGAGTGTGTTGCCTGAGGGAGCACTATCTTAAGTAGGTGATGAGACTTTCCTTAGCATCTGAGAACTCAGCTGCTTAGAAATCTGAGATACCTTCAACACAACTGCTCTTCCTTTTCAGCCTAAAACGTCTCACAAAAGCTTTGGTGAGAAGAAATGTTCATTTCCTTCCCCAGATCGGTTGGGTTAGAGGGGTTTTTCGGAAGACAAAAAATCCTCCCTTCATCACCTGAAAGACTTGGGAATCATGGTGAATAATTAGCTGAACATGAGCTCCCAGTACAATGCTGAGGCCAAAAAAAGCTAATGCAATCCTTGTACGCATGAACAGGGGAATCTTGAGTAGAAGTAGAGAGGTTATTTTACCTCTGTTTGGCAGTGCTGCAGCTGCCGCTGGAATACTGTGTCAAATTCAGGAATGATGTTGATAAATTGGAGAGAATTCAGAGAAGAGCCACAAGAATGACTAAAGGGTTGGAGAACATGCCTTAGGGCTTGGCAACACTGGAGAGTTGCAGCACTGGTGGTGGCTCTCCAGCCCTGCAACTCACTCACCGTCCACACTTGAAAGGCACATACAGCGCTGTGTCTCCCTGGCCACAGCGCTGGTTGTACTCCACCTCGACCTGGGGAATAATGACTATAGCGCTGCTGATGCAGCACTGCTCTGCCAGTGTGGCCACCAAAAGCACTGTTGTTGGCCTCCAGAGGTATTTGGAGGTCTCCCAGAATGCCTGTTCAGCCACTCTGCTCATCAGTTCGAACTCTACTGCCCTGGCCTAAGGTGACCAAGTGTCAGACCCGTCCTTTAAATGCCCTGGGAATTTTAAAAATCCCCTTCCTGTTTGTTCAGCCAGGTGTAGAGTGCAATCAGTGAATCTTTCCAGGTGACCATGCCTCCACATGGCAAACGAGCGAGTTGCTGGACCTCATCAGTGTTTGGGGGGAGGAAGCTGCACAGTCCCAGCTGCGCTCCAGCTGTAGGAATTACGATACCTATGGGCAGATATCAAGGGCCATGCTGGAAAGGGGCCATGACCAGGCCACTCTGGAGTGCAGGGTTAAAGTGAAAGAGCTGCGGAGTGCCTACTGCAAAGCCCGCGAGGGAAACCACCGCTCCGGCACTGCCCCCATGACTAGCCGTTTTTACAAAGAGCTGGATGCAATACTTGGAGGTGACCCCACCTCCACACCGAGGACCACAATGGACACTTCAGAGCAGGAGGAGGAGGAGGAAGACGAGAGTGAGGGTACTGGGGTGGGGGGAGACACCCCGGAGTCCCAGGAGGCATGCAGCCAGGAGCTGTTCTCAAGCCAGTCACAGCAGCCGGTACTTGGTGGAGGACAAACAGAGGAGCGGGTTCCCAGTAAGTGGCTTTTATTTTCAGGACTGACATATTTCGGAAGAGGAGGGAGGGTTAGGGCTGCATGCATGCATGCTTAGATGCGGAACAGCGCATTGATGTGGTCTATCACGTTGCGGTAATCGGCCTCGAGGTCCATGCCTGACTGAATCTTTCACCCTTCCCTTCACAAATATTATGGAGGGTACAGCACGCGGATATAACTGCGGGGATGCTGCTTTCCCCCGAGTCTAGCTTCCCATACAGAGATTGCCAGCGCCCCTTTAAAAGCCCAAAAGCACACTCCACAGTCATTCTGCACCGGCTCAGCCTGTAGTTGAACTGGTCCTTGCTGCTGTCAAGGCTTCCTGTGTACGGTTTCATGAGCCACGGCATTAACGGGTAAGTGGGGTCTCCAAGGATCACAATGGGCATTTCGACGTCCCCTACTGTGATCTTCCTGTCTGGGAAAGAAGTCCCGGCCTGCAGCTTCCTGAACAGGACAGTGTTCCTTCTGAAAGATGCGTGCATCATGCACCTTTCCGGGACAGCCTGTGTTAATATCAGTGAAATGCCCATGGTAATCCACAAGCACCTGGAGAACCATGGAGAAATACCCCTTCCGATTAACATACTCGGATGCTAGATGGGGTGGTGCCAGAATAGGAATATGCGTCCCATCTATTGCCCCCCTACAGTTAGGGAAACCCATTTGTGCAAAGCCATCCACAATGTCCTGCATGGTCCCCAGAGTCAACGGTTGTTCTTAGCAGGATGCGGTTAATGGCCCTGCAAACTTGCATCAACACGATTCCAACTGTTGACTTTCCCACTCCGAACTGGTTCCCAACTGATAGGTAGCTGTCTGGAGTTGTCAGCTTCCAGATTGCAATAGCCACCCGCTTCTCCACCGGCAGGGCAGCTCTCAATCTCGTGTCCTTACGCCGCAGGGTGGGGGCGAGCTCAGCACATGTCCCATGAAAGTGGCTTTTCTCATCTGAAAGTTCTGCAGCCACTGCTCGTTATCCCAGACTTCCCATCCCACCACTCAGTGCTTGTTTCCCGAGCCCAAAAGTGGCGTTCCACGGTGCTGAACATGTCCGTGAATGCCACAAGCAATTTCGTGTCAGACGCATTACGCGACTTGCATCATCGTCAGACTCCTCACTGTCACTTTGGATCTTAAGCAATAGTTCAACTGCCAAATGTGATGTGCTGGCGAGACTCGTCAGCATACTCCTCAGCAGTTCGGGCTCCATTTCCCACAGAAATAGCTCTGCTCAGAAACCGTTGAAAGAGGCAAGATGACGCCAAAGGTGGACGGAAAAACAAGGATTGCTGGGATGTGAAGCGATGCATCACGGGGCGTTGGGACAGGAAGCAGAATGACCCGCCCCCTCCACCCCCTTCCCACAGTGCCAGAATGGGAAGAAGTGCTCTGTGGGATAGCTGCCCATAATGCACCAATCTCAACACCACTGCAAATGCTGCAAATGTGGCCACACTGCACCGCTGGTAGCTTTCAGTGTGGCCACACTGCAGCGCTTTCCCTACACAGCTGTACGAAGACAGCTTTAACTCCCAGCGCTGCACACCTGCAAGTGTAGTCAAACTCTTATAGACTATTTAGCTTAACAAAGACCGTCTGTAATACCTACCTAGGGAACAAATATTTAATAACGGGCTCTTCAATCTAACTGAGAAAAGTATAACAATCCAATGGCTGGAAGATGAAGCTAGACAAATTCAGATAGAAAGTAATGTGTACTTTTTAAACTGTGAGCGTAATTAACCATTGGAACAAATTACCAAGGGTTGTGATGGATTCTCAGTCACTGGGAACTTAAATCAGGACAATGTTTTTTTCTAAAAGATCTGCTCTAGCAGTTATTTTGGGGAAGTTCTATGTCCTGTATTATACAGGAAGTCAGACTAGATGATCTCAGTGGTCCGTTCTGGCCTTGGAATCTCTGCTTCTTCGACCCTGAAGCACAAGCATAAGTCCTCCAGTACCAAGTCAACAGGCTGCAAGGGGCAATCCCCAGTACCATATGAGACAGTGCTGTTGATTCTGATACTGATAGTCTCAGTATCATTGAGATTGCACCTTCTACATTGTCTCCTGAGGCATCAGCTGAAATGTTGCCTCCACTCTCCGTGCCTGACATGTCGCAGGCCTTTACAGCTACAAAGGACCTCTTATGCCTCCCAGTACTAGACTCATCAGTGTTGGAGCAACTGGAACCATCTGTTTAGTCCCAGCCTATACATTCAGTACCCACTTCCAAAGAAGCCACTGGTACTACCATCTTCATTGATTCCTACCTCAGTAGTGATAGTGCCATATGAATCTACAGCTATTCATCATCAGCTGCTTTGGTACCATCTGTTGTATTGGCTTCCACACAGGACATAAGACTGTCTGTGACCTGAGTACCATCATCACTATAGCTGTCTTCAACTTCAGTACTACCTACCTCTACAACTTCATTATTCCTACTGGTACTGATACCAACAACGGTGTCTCCTTCAATGCTGACTGGATTTCATTGTCCACATTTGTACCATGGTACCCTTTCCTTAAGAAGCTCTCTAATTCGTACTGGACTGGCTTCATGTTTCCCAAAAGAGGATTCTTATATCTCTTCTTTGGATTTAGATGATGGACACCAAATTTGAAGGCATTCTGAGTAACAATGTGAATTTTAGAGCACTTAGAGTCAAGCAGTAGATAGAGAGCTGATGTAGACCTTAACTATAGTAGACTTGATGTTCCATTACAATACTGAAAGGAGGACTTTTTAGTAAGGATAGGGGGAGAATGGAGGAAAGAGACTCTACACGTCCATCTGCAGCACATGGGAATCCAAGGAGTGTGAAGTGGCCCATTCATCTCAATGAGGTGTTCTCAGCTGAATGTGAACAGCCCATGCAAATGAATAGAACCTGAAACAATAGCTCTGAGATGAATGACCTGCTCCATTCATGTCAAAGAACCCATGCTATGCATCAAACATGCCCATGCTCAACTCTTCTCCTCTGTGGTAGCAGTGTATTCTTGGTGCATGCCACAAGTATGTTTGTTCCAGTTTCATACTCGGGGGGCAGGGATTCCACATATCCTTGTTCATATGGTGGGGGTCAGGGAGAGGACCTCAGACTTGATAAGTCCACCAGAATCCAGCTCACATGAGGGGAGCATGAATGGGGTGGAACTAAATGCATTATAGAAATCCAGTGTGTTCATCCTGCTTCTGTTCCACATTACTTTGATAAAGTATTTTGCTTCAGAATTCAAGTGACTACAAGAAAATTAATTTATTGAAGCTGTGGTAGTTTTAATCACATCTAAACTGCCCTGATGCTTTAAGGCATTATTTGCCAGCTGTTCAGAGGACTATGTGAAATGAGTTGGTGTTTGGCATTCAGTTAATGGAGCTAGCACATTGTACAGGAGATAGGAGAGTGTGTCCACAAACATAAAAATCAGAGTTTTGCCTTGGGCACAGGTCATTTTCTGTACTTGTTTCTGTACAACTAGTTCCCCAGGAAAAGGCCATTAGAGAAGGAATTCTCATATGATGCGATCCCTGAGGTGCAGCCTGGGACTGTGGGACCGCTGTGCCCCCCTAACTCTCCAGCCTGGGCTGTCTCTCTCAATGCTTTGCCAGTGACAAGCAGCAAACCCTTCCATGCGCTGTTATCACTCAGCACAAGCACATGTGGAGCCCCACACCCAGCTAGATTGCATGAATGTTCCCAGAGCCACTCATGGACACAGAGAAAGGCAGCAGCCAAATTCCCCAGCTCCCAGCCTGGTACCTCAGGAATATACCATCTTGCACTGCTCAAGATCATTTCTTGAGCAATGCAAGTTTATTAATTGGTTCACCACTTCATCAATGGAAAGTGGATATACACCACCTGAGCCAGTTTACCAAGCATTTCAAGCAAACTCACTGGTAAAGATAAACAGTAAAACTAGTTTACTGATTACAAAATATAGATTAGAAGTGATAGGCTAAACATCAAGTGATAGAAGCTACCAAAGATAATAAAATATAAGCATGCAGTCTAAACTTTCAACCCTGTTAGACTGGGCCACATCTAGATTGAGCAGTTTTTCTCGCCCCACTGGATATTGCAATTCATAGGACATGGGTTTCACCCTCGAAACCTGGGCCAGTCTCCTCTGTTGGAGTCTTCATTCTTCTGAGTGACCTTGTTGCCTGCAGCATAGGTGTGGGGAGGAGAAAGTCCAAGCATGGGGCCACTGCATTCTGTTTTATACCTTTCGTCCATGTGCTGGGAGAACACAAGTCCAGGCATGTCTGGTGGGCATTACTGAGTCACCACCAGGCAAGGTTGAGCAATTCAACTGGTGTGGCGTTGGGCAAGTGAGTCATTGCATTGTTACGTAGCTCCCTTGCTGGACAATGGCTGTTGGTTTTTCAACACCCGCCCAGGCATTGGTTCTCTCTCTGGTTACTGTCTTTGGGGATCTAGTATCTGGGCGGTTCCCCAACCCACAGCATATTTTAGTGACAATCATATAACACAGTACTCATAACTACATATGCATTCATTATATTTATATAATTTATATATTTATTTAGATGGAACAGTGGGTTTCAGCAGATCATAACTTTTCCCGTGATATCTTTCAAAGCATGCTTTGTATGCAATATCACAATGATATACAAGTGATGAATAGGGGGGTTAAAGGGTGCTCCCCTGGGGTGTGGAGAGTCACACCTCACACTGGATTCATCTACACTGCAGCTGGAAGCATGCTCAAGCAAGTGTGCTAAAAATGGCAGCTTCGCAATTTGGTAGTGTGGTTAAGGCAAATTGCCTGAGTTACATATCCTGGGGTACTGGGCAGGTTTGTACTCAGGCGGCTAGCCTGAGCCTCTACTTAAGCTACCCTGGCTATACTGCTATTTTTAGCATGCTGGCTTGAGCAGAACTACTGTGTGTCTGTCAGTCTGAGCTGGAAAGCACGCTTCCAGGTGCAGTGTAGAAATGTAAGACAACTTCTCATAGACTGCAGCTGCCTTCTACATCAATTGCCCTCAGATTGCTCAGATTAAGTGGTGAGTCTCAGCTGACACACCATGGTCTTTGCCTCTCTCCACAGACGATCCCAGCAAGTGGGTACTACATAGCAATGAACATTTTGTATCTTGAGTCAGAGAGATATCTTGATGCTTGTTTCAGGTGGTTAAAGTGCACCAGAGTACTGTTGATTCTTACCTGGAAGATGTTATCCTGAACAGCATGGAGAGCACAGCTGAAGAACAAGCCAGGGAAGAGATTCAGAAGGTGGCTGTGGAAATCAATGACATTGCTTATGAAATGGAAAGCCGGTATGTCCTGGAGTGGACAAAATACAGATAGACACTGCTTTGCACAATTCAGACCCTGGCTGGCTAGCTACATTTATAGTCTAGGGCCAGCACTGAGGGTGTGGCAATACTGTTCATAACACTACATAGACATGCTGCAGTTTTCATCCACTAGGGAAGCACAGCCAAGTGTGTAACAACTACTCCTAAAAATGTGCAGATACGGTGGTTCCCAGTCAAGCTCAGATGGGGCAAGGTAGGACCTAGTCCTGGCAGCTGTGCTAATGTGCCCTGACCATAAGATGAGAGTTTCCCAATGTTCCCCCACAAAGCCTTTACACTAGGATTTTCAAAGGCATGCAAGGGAGTTAGATACCCACGCCTTGTTGAGATTTAATGGAAGCTGTCCACCTAACTTCCTTATACGCCTTTGAAAACCCCAGCCATAGAAAACAGCTAACATGCTGGTGTCCTTTAATCTGGAAACTGGTCTGTCCTCTAAGGCTTACAAGTGTTTTTAGAGCAGATAGGCTTTGAAGGAAATACAACAGATATGGGAGCCTCCTAGAAATAAACCCACCTTTCATTCAGAAGTCAGAAGAAGTTTTTTTTTAAAGAAACTGCTAATCTTAATGAGGTCGGCCATATTGGCTGCTCCTTATGTAGTTCCGAGCTGAGTTCATCATGTTGCTGAAAATCTCAGTATGGTGTTCAGCCGTGCCTCAGAAGCAGGGTGACCAGATGTCCTGATTTTGGGGGCTTTTTCTTATATACCCCCCCATCCCTGTCCCAATTTTTTACACTTGCTATCTGGTAACCCTACTCAGAAGTGACTGTCATTTAGGAGCTGCCATGCCTCCAGTTCAGTCTCTCTGACCCCTATTGGCATTTAGCCTTAAAAACACAGTGACTCAGAACCTATCTTCATGGCAAAGCAGCTGTGCATTGTGTAGCCACATGAGTTTTCCGCAGGTCTTTAACATTCTGCTAGGGCAAATAATGCATTCAGCCTCTGGACTGGTTGGTAGCCCCCAAGGAGGAACTCTGACCTGAGATGTGGCATGGAAGATGGCACTGGGATTAGCCAAAAATGAAGTTACAAAAGGGAAGAAATTGGCCGATTCAACAAGGACCCAAAGACTAAACTGACAGACTTAGCGATCCTCTCACTGCAGAGAGAGTCTCTCCAGTGCAGAAGTAACGCACATCAACACGTCAGCATAGGGGTATATAACCAGGGCTGTTGTGTCTCTTTGGGGGTCAACCCAGACCAATAAGGGTTGTGTCACCACCTGCCCTGCAATTCTGGGTCCCTTAAATGCTGTGGTGCTATGGCGCACAGCCCAGATGCCAACAGCTAGCCTACAAGCTTGCAGGTCACACCCTTGCTTCCACTGTTTTCAGAGTGATCCCAACCCCCAAATTTCCCTAAAACGGTCTCCCTGCTGTGTCCGTGTCAGCCCTCTCCCGGAATAGTAACAGACGTTAAGCTGGTTGTTGCTTTAAAGAGACAGAAACAGCAGATGTTAGTTAACACTCACTTCAATTCAATCGAAGCACTGGCTTTGTATAGATCAGTGGTTCTCAAACTGGGGCTCACAAGGGCTGGCTTAGACTTGCTGGGGACCAGGGCCAAAGCCCAAGCCCTGCCATCTGGGGCCAAACCCCAAGCCTCAGAGCTTTAGCTCTGGGCGGTGAGGCTCAGGTTATAGGCCACCTGCCTGGGGCTGAAGCCCTTGGTCTTCAGCTTTGGCATCCACCAGGGTGGCAGAGCTCAAGTGGGCTCAGGCGTCAGTCCCCACTCCTGGGGTCATGTAGTAATTTTTGTTGTCAGAAAGGGGTTGCAGTGCAATGAAATTTGAGAACCACTTGTGCAGATAAAAAGTAAAACACATGTATTCAATCAAAAAAGAGAGGTTGTGAGTGAGTTCAGATATAAAGGATAAATATAGAAGCATTGCAAACAAATAGGGGTGGCGAGTTATATGGGACCGTGGAGCCCAGGCTCCAGCAAATTTAGGGCCCAGGGTCTCTCCTCTGGCCCTGCCTGCTATCCCCTGGAGCAACCCCCGTCCCCTCCTGATGCCCCCACGTGCCTTCCTCAGAGTGTCCCTGCCTGCACCCAGGGCAGCGGGCGGTTGCCCTGCTGTGCTGCCTCGCCGGCCGCTGCCAGCTACAAAAGGAAGCAGCGCCAGCGGCAGGCTGAGGCAGTGGCACAACCGCCGCCTGCGGAGGGAGGAGGTGCACACATGATGGCAGCCCTCCCCCCTCTGGCACCCACCACAGGGGAGGCGAGGGGGCTTCCTGGACCTGAAAGGGACTTGGCTCCTAGGAGCATAGTGCAGTGACAGTGCTGGGTGTGTATGCTGCCAGGAGGGGGACCCCTTCCCTGGAGCTTGCTGCTGCCGGCAGGGAGAGGGCTGGGGGGCTGTGGAGTCCTCTTTGACCCCAGCCCTGGGGCAGCCTGCCTGCACTCCAAACTTCTCATCCCCAGCCCCGCCCCGCCCCAGAGCCCTCCCCCCCCGCCCGCACCTCAACCCTCTGCCCTAGCCCTGAACCCCCTCCTGCACCATGAATCCCTCATCTTCAGCCCCGCCCCAGAGCCCTCACCCCTAGTCAGAGCCCTCATCTCCCTACACCGCCCCATATTATGCAATATAGGGAAACTGTTGATCACTTACTGTTTCCAGTCCATTTTTACATTATTTTAAAAATATATATATTGGCTTACATGGCAGGTGGGGGAGGCCAGGACTTGGACCTGTTCTGGGCACCACCAAAAATTATAGAAACCTGCTTCCCCTGCAAACAAACTAGTAAAAATATGCTTTCTGATGGCTAAGACCTAACATAACAAGCTACAGTCTTTGTTTAAGGTAGTTTCTTCACCAGTGTTCCTTTTCTAACAATGACTGACTAGCTCTTAGTCAGGCTACTCATAGAGTCCAAGGTGCTGGTTTTCCTTGTCTCCTCAGGGGAGAGATAACTTTAACGGTTCTTTGCCTCTCTCCAGTAAACCTTAGAAAAGTATGTATCTCACAGTTCATGGACCCTGCCTTAAGAGGCAGGAGGGCTTCCTGTGAGTGCAGTCTCCATCCCCTGTTGACATTTTTAAGTGAACACTTTTTCCCATTTGATCTCCTAACGGCTGTGTTTACCAGGAATGCAAATGTGCTTGTCTTTGCCTTTGGTCACACTTTGCACAATTTAAAGGGGAAACGTATTCAAGCAGGTAGAACCACATTCCTTTGGAAAAAAGTGTTTAACAATGCCTGGTTTAAACACATTTTAGTCATAATTCCAGTATATAGCTGTATAATCTTTTGTGGGTTGACCGTAGCTGCATCATGCAAGAATATTAATGATCAGCAAGTTACTGGTTTTCTGGTGACATGTTACATGACACCTTTTAGATACAGATTATAACAATAATGAGTTGTGACACACTGAGCTGGTCAGGCCAGCTGAAATTCAGGGCTAGATACCAGGGAGTCCCTTGGCTTCTGGCATAGGGATGCTCTTAGGGTCCCGGCTGTGTATCAATTTTTGTGGGTAAATGGAGGCCTTCACTTTCCCTAGCTGACAATTGCTTTCACCAGCACTAAGGTCACTTCAGAATAGTTAAACAATTTTTTAAAATGTCAAGTGAAGTGTGGTGGTGGTGGTGCGGTGGGAAGTAAAGTAATAAATGTTAATTTCACTCTCTGTGTTGGTTCTGTAGCCGAACTTGTCTGCAATCAGAAGAGATTGTAGCAGAGCTGGTTTATGGTTTCCTGATCCCAGAATTACAGAAAATCTCTGTCAAGGAGAAAGGTAAGGAAGCCAATAGCTTTGTTCTCTTCTTAAACCATGATTTGTTGGCTGAAAGGCCCATCTGCCAGGGGTTTCAGTAGAGTCTGAGGATATGTCAACACAGCAATAAAAGCCCCATGACAGCTAGTGTAAGAGCCCAGGTAAACTGACTTGGGCTTGTGGGGCCAACACTGAGGGCTAACAATAGCAGTGTAGTTGTGCGGGGGTCTGGGCTCTGAAACCTGGCAAGTGGGGAAGAGTCTTGGAGCCCAGGTTCCAGGCTGAGCTTGAAAAATTACACTGCTATTTATGTGCTCTAATCCTTTTAGGCACAGTGGCTCAAATTCAACTCTAGTGTAAGCAGGTATAACCCCACTGAAATCAGTGGAGCTGCACCTACTTATGCTAGAGTCAAAATAGTCCATTGTTTCTTGAACAGACTGAAACAAGTGTTTGAATAGCACTGAATTAGTCTGAATTACTGAGTATGGAACAATTTCCCACTGACTGCAAAAGTCCCTAATATGTATTTAATTTATGCAAATAGGAAATGTACAAGGAAACTTATATTGTTGTTCTTTGTTCCTTGCTAATTTGCCCAGAACTAGGAACAGATATAATGTCTTATGGTTGATTCTGCGACATCATGTTTCCAGTGGAAAATCTTATGCTATTGTAGGGAAGGCATTGTTTTAATCAAGTCTGAATATTATGGCTCCATAATTCAGAGAATGGAAGGCCATTAGAAATCCATGTGTCATGATGATGATCAGGATAGAACCGGGGCTGGCAGCCTTTCAGAAGTGCTGTGCTAAGTCTTCATTTATTCACTCTGATTGAAGGTTTCGTGTGCCAGTCATACATTTTAACGTTTTTAGAAGGTTTCTTTCTATAAGTCTATAATATATAACTAAACTATTGTTGTATATAAAGTAAATAAGGCTTTTAAAATGTTTAAGCTTCATTTAAAATTAAATTAAAATGCAGAGCCCCCGGACCGGTGGCCAGGACCTGGGCAGTGTGAGTGCCACTGAAAATCAGCTTGTGTGCCACCTTCAGCACCCGTGCCATAGGTTGCCTACCCCTGGGATAGAATGACTATTCTTGATCAGCAGACTTCTCTTGCCTGGTCCATTCAGAAGATTGCAGACATGCTCCCCATAAAGTGTGTATTGACTTTGAAAAGCAAATGTAAAAAATAGCATAATAGGGGTTCTATGTTTTATTGTCTCTCTCTGACTCCAGAGCAAATGTGCTCACAGTTTACTGATTAAAAATATAAATATTTGCTAACTACAAGCCCTGCGAACACATGCTGGGCTTTAAGAATCATGCTAGCTTCTTCCTGGCTTGTGTATCACCACCAACAACAATCAAGCACCTAGCAAACAATTCTGTTGATGGTGTGTGAGCTAGAATAGCTCCCTCTCTTATCTGTGCAGGCTCTGCAGGGCTAACAGAGTAGTCAGTACAAACCAATTATGGTCATTGAAGTCTGCAGCTACATCCAGGGATCAGATAGGACCACTTTTCTACAGCCACTTTTCAGAGTAGATCTGTGCATTAGAGAGTTACAATTAGCAAAATGTATTGCAGTGAGTTATTTTTTGGACTTAAATACAAAAAAGCCATCTTTCCATTGATATATTTTAGCAACGTACATTTAATTGAGAACACAAGAGGTAACCACTCAGGAAAAAGATAAGGATGTCATCATAAATAACTCAATGAAAACCTATGCTCCATATTGAGCAGAGGCAAAAAAGAAACAAAATAGTAGGATGCATATTGTTTTCCCTTTTCAATGTGCCTGGCAAGTTTAAGTTCAGAATCCTGTGGATGTTCCAGTTGGGAGTAGAAGTTGATGGAGTCTGTGTAGGGATATTAAAGAAGGTTTATATTAGACATAGTTTATATGAAAAATGATTTATTGTTAAAAATAATTTATTGTTAATTGATACTTTATAACTAAAGGGTTATATTAGAAATAAATGTGATTCCCGAGACATAACCTCTAACCTGCAAGCCACCAGCTGTATCTGTGTGAAGTCTGCTCAAAGAAATACTTTGTATAAAACTTGGTAAACGTTAATTGACTCTAAGTGCCCGTTCTCTAAGTGACACTTTGTAGTTGCTACTTTACTTTTTAACGGCTGCTGTAAGCTGTTAATTGGTTAATTGACTCAAGCCATCAATTGACTCTGTGCCTCAGGCAAAACTGTGTAATTACTACTTTGTAATCACCGCGGTAAGCCAAAACAGTAGCTGTTATAGTACATAGATAGAGACCCCCACCCTCTGTAAATTTTCATCTCACTTCATTTTTAAATGATAAAAGACAGGGAGTCTCACATAAATTGGTAACACCCCGGAAGGTAAAGAGAGAGTGAAATAGATGGGATTAAGATAGAGAATGTATGTGAATGAGTGCCTAGTTTAAATAATGAATGAATGAATGGTTAGGGAGTTACCAGCCTGAAAAATTCAGTATCTATACAGAACTTGTATGAATGATTGTGCGAATGAGAGTGTGTGTGTGTGTGTGTGTGTGTGTGTGTGTGTGTGTGTATATATATGTATATATAAAAAAGTGTATAAGAAATAAGTAAGTAGTAATAGAAATAAGTAGCCAAACAACGTTGTTTACTGTTATCTTTTGTTTTATTATGGTATTTACAATAAATGTGACAAATGTCTTGTACTCTTTAATAAGATCCTGCTGGTTTTTATTGGTCTAATATAATTGGTATAACATCTGGAATTCTTTTTGGAATGATGGTCTCTATGTGGATTCCAAATGTGGGTTCACATGTGTGCCATGCACCCCAGCCAGAACTGTTCATAGTAGTGTTTGTTGACCCACACATGCTTTGGCTGCATGGTACATCCTGAGGCTTTAAGGCTCAACACCATTCCAGTGCCCTCTTACCGCCGTTTGGCCAGAGTTTGAATCCCTTGTTCCTCGGTGCTCTTAATCTGCTAAGAGAACCTTTTGTCTGTTTTTTTCCTGTAAACAGTTTCTTCTAGTTGCGTATAGTTGTCCGCTATTGTTAGTTAGGTCTCCCCTTTTTCCCTTCATGGGGTGCTCCCCATCCCAAGGCTATGCCCCGGCAAGCTGCCTTTAAAAGCTGTGCTTCATGCCCATGTTCTTCCTCTGTGAGCGATGAACACCAATGCTGTCTCTGTTGACTCAGCAAAGCTCACATCGTCGCCCAAAGTGCTATCTGCTGCTCCTTCCCATCTCGAACTCGGGAAGCTGGAGAACTTCGCCTCTGCAGACACATCATGGAGGAGAATATGCACCCCCGTGAGCAATCGGATCCTGTGCCGACAGATCCACCAGAGCACTGGCTGTCGCCGACGGTGAGTGCTTCTCCGGGCCCTTCTCGTGGTACTGCTGAAGCCTCACCGTGTGCATAAGAAACACCGACATGGATGTAAGGGTGACTCCCCGATGGGAAGCACCTCCAAATGCAGCATTGCCTCCCTGAGCTCTGCCAGTTGTGTGCTGAGCCAGCCGCTCCACCTCCAAAGACGTCTTCTATGGAGTGTAAGTCCACACATCACTGCATCCTGCCAGTGCCACTTCCAGCCGTGATGCATTGCCCACTGCCTTCACCCCCAGAACTGTCGACACGGCCGGGACCATCCAGACTTTCACGCCTGGTCCCACGCACACTGGGATGCTTGTCCTCTTTGATGCCAGCGGCTGAGCCAATGCTGCCATACGCTGGTTCCCCTCAGTGCTCTGGATCTCCAGCTGCTGTGAGGCTTCCATCTATGGTGGATGAACCTCTCCTTGTCTGGCAGCATCCTGCTCCGCTCTGCCTGTCTCTGCTGACACTGTTGACCACCGAACCTCTCCTGCTCCTGGACCGCCATGCCTCACACCACGACAGCCCTGCCTCTACCAGACCTGTCTTCTGGTTTGGAGAGGTCCTCTGAGCCAGAACATGCCTTCTCACCTTTGTATTCCTATAGCCTGAACTCTCAGTGCCAGCTCTACCCACTTGTGTATGGTCCCTTCGCCGAGACAATTCTGTAACCCTTGGAGACTGCTGATGCCTGCAGATCTGTTTGTCTGGCCCCACTGGCCCTCGTGAGACCCTTACCGGGCCTGTGGGGTACCATCTCTGCCCCATCACCGACCCACACTGCCCCTCCCTGCATCTACACAGATTGGGAGACTGGGGAATTGTCACTCAAGCAAAGGATGGGAGTGTTTGATTGGAGGAAAACTATAAAATGTACAGTAAGGAATTGTCCAGTATTGTCCCAGGGAGATAAACTAGATGACTTATTGGGTCTACTCTGTCTCCAGTTTCAGGTATTCTTTGACTCAGCACTCATCAGCAAACCTACAATAACAAAGCAGTAGCCTACAGTGAACTCAGCTCAGCACTCCTAAGGAATCATGTAATAACAACGCTTTAAAAAGCCAGTGTGTGCACCAGTGCTAGAGTAAAAATCCTGTGGTTTAGAGGACAGATTTCAGATGCACTCTTTCAAAGATTTGTTTCAATAAACAAATAGTGATGGGGAAATGATTTTAAAAAACACAGGAGTATTTGCCCTGAGTAGGAAAGAAGCTCACTTGGCAGTTCTGTCCATTTCCACAGCTTGTCTTCAAAGCAAAATACAAGGTTGCTTGCTGCTATTAGATGGCAGTAGAACCCTCTCAGCCCAAACCAGAAAGGTATGATTTTTCCTGAGACAGGTTTTTTCATAGCTCCTGTAAGCTAAGAGCTGCTTGTAGGGGAGGGTGGGTGTCCATGCAGAAAATTCATGCAATATGGCTCCAAGTGAAAATCCTCTCTTCTTTGTGTACAGTGAGACAGTCCCAGCGGAAACACATCAGTGCTGCTCATCAGATCATCCACAGAAGCACAGACATAGCAGTGACTCAGAACTCTTCAGTGGTGGGACAGCAGTCACTGGGTGATGGAGAATCTGTGACCAAGATACTAGGGAGTCCTCCTCCTGTGGCAGCCTGTTCTGCTCTCAGTGAAACAGCTGCTGAGCAGAGTGCGGCAGAGGTTATAGAGAGCCCTTATGCTGTCCTAGCCAGCCAAGCATTGTATGATGCACTGCCTGACGAGACCCAGCAGGGAGGGCTGGTGGTGAGCCATTCTGCTACATCAGACAGGCAATCGCAGGCTGATATAGCCCCTGCAAAAAGAGAAGATGAGTCAGGTGAGTTTGAGATCTGTTTTTCCTGCCTTAGTCATTGGGGCTTGGTCCCTGGGGGAGGGAAGGAAGCTGCACCCACTTTGTTCAGGGCATCATCCTGACTACACAGGATGGAGAAGCACCCCTCTCTCCATCAGACTGTCCCTCAGAGGCAGCAGCATCTGGATCTCTTGCAGACTGCCAGCATTGTTGCCCGGAAGCAGTAATGAGAGCATTATGCCATAGGATCCCCTGTCCAAAGGAGTCTGTCACTGTATTTGGTTTAACTCTCAGAGATTTTTACCCTGACCCTTAAAGATGTCATTTAACTATTGAACCGTGAAATTCCACTGAAGGTTATCAAGGGACGGGAAGGTTAGTTCAGGGAACTGGGAGTTTGCAGTATGTACATCTCTTCCTTATTCTGCCACTGTCCATAGCATGTGGAGGCTGGGGTTGGGCTCTCAAGCTGGGGGACTCCCTGAGCTGCAGTGTCTACACTGCTATTTTTAGCACACTAGCTGAAACTGAGCTAGCACATGCCTGTCTGCCTAGGGTGAGAGGCTCACTCCCAGCTTCCTTGTGTTAATAACCCCATGCTCATAGGAGTGGTCCCACTAGCGGCAGTTGGGCTGTTCACATGAGCAAGTCAAGCAGCATCTGGCCCTAATGTACTGCGGCTGTGCTAGCAGAAATATGACTATGGCTGATGAGACACATTCATTCAGAGACCACATTTTCAAGTGCTTATAACTTCCCTGAAATGTTACCATTTGGTCTGACTTTCCTGGTGAATGTATTTGGAAAGAGCATAAATTACAGTTGGTGATGTGTTGACTTTGCCTTGATTGCAAGTGTGTGATTGCTCAAGCTCAGAATGTTTGGAAGCAACATCCTGCAAATGCGCGCAGTGCAAGAGACCCACGGAGCTGTTGGATCGCTCCTTTTCAAAGTCCTGATTTTTGTAGGTTTAGAATCTCAAACAAACTCAAATAAATGCCCACCCCACATGCATCCAGCTTGTTCATGGAAACATAGCATAGCCACACTAGGCATCAGAAGTGCTTACGCATGTTGAAAGAAAGCAAGCCACGCCAAGCTCTAGCTATTTGTTTACAAATTGACTTACTGCACCATAGTATAATGAACTTATAATAGCGCTGTGTACTTCCCCTTTCCATCCCTTACCTGTATAACCACCTGGCCATTCTGTGTACCAGGTTATATTATGTGCGTGTAGAACATCAGGTATACTGTGAATGAGGCATTGTCTACGCTACCGCTTAAGTTAATGTAAGTTATGTCACTCAGGAGTATGAAAATACCCCCTGAATGATGTAAGTTACACTGACGTAAAGCGGTGTCTACGCCTCACTATGTCGGTGGGAGACACTCTCCTGCCAACATAGCTTCCACCTCTTGTTGAGGTGGAGTAGTTACACCGACAGGAGAGTGCTGTCCTGGCAACATAATGCGTCTCCACCAGATGTGCTAAATTGGCGCTGCTGGATTGAAGATAGCCGCACCAATTTGGCACAGTAACGAAGACAAGCCCTGAGTAACTGCTACCACAGTGTGTAATTCTATCCTTTTGAAATACAAACAACACATTGTTTTGAAACTCAACAGTGCATTACTATAGGATTTTTGCATTAAATTTCCTTTGTTTTGTTTTTTTTAGGGGGAGAATAAAACAAATGAAAGAACGGTGAGTGAATACACTGTATGTATTCCTGTGAGCCATGAGTCAGATGGGGGCTCAGGAGAGGAAACAAACAAAAAACAAAGCCATGTGACTACACACTGAAATAATCACTGCAGTGCAGGTGCTATGGCTGTATATGTATGCTGGCCAAAAGGATAGCTGGGTTTTATTGCAGCATTACAGGGGGTTCAGAGTAGGGTGATGAGAATGATTAAAGACAAGGAAAATTTCTCCTATGAAGTAAGATGAAAAAGATTAGGGTTTACCTTAGAAAGGAGGTGAGAAAGAGAGGACATGATAAAAGTAAACATAAAATAATGCCTGGTCTAGAGAAGGTAGAGCAGGAGTTTCTCTTCTCCTTGTCTCACAACATGAACAGATAGTCAAAGAAATTTGAAAAATAGTGAATGCAAATCCAATAGAAAGACATAATTAGAATGTGGAGCTCACTGACACAGGTTGTCTTTGAAGCCAAAAAATTAGCAAGAGTCAAAGAGGGATTGGACACTTACCTGGATAATAAAAACAGTCAGTCTTCCAAAAGTTAGTGTTAGCAAAAAATTGGAAGAGAGATAAAACCTGGTGTGTCAGGTTTAAATCACTCTCTTAACTATTAGGGATTAAAACGAGGCCTTCCTGGAGGGCAGATTATCCCACAGCTACCTGCAATAGGGTTTCCTTCACCTTCCCCTGAAGCTTCTGGTGCTGATCAGTATCAGACAGGAGCCTGGACTAGATGGATCTTGGATATGATCCAGTCTCAATTCTTGTTCCTAAAATCACGTGTTGAAATAAATATGATGCCTGCATTTATTTCACTGTGTGATATGAGTTTTAATGGACAAAGTGTTCAAGAACTTGTTCTGATCATAAAGGCATCCTTCTCTGTTCTCTGCTATGTATATGCAGTAGGGGGTAGAATCCAGGAGTGTAAGAACCCTAATCTTTAAACATCCCAAATTTTAAGGGACACTCTCAGGGTAGTGCAGCATTTTGCACTGATTTTTATGTATCATGTAAGCTAGGTCTGTGGACGGATGTGTGGTGGAAATACCATTTTATTGATGGAGATTCCACTGCCAGTGCTTTAGAAATTGCTTTCAGTTGTCATGTGTGGTTTCTTTGTCAGACTTGGCTAAATGCGCTTTGAAGAAGGAAAGAGGCTCAGCGACAAGAGGCACAAGAACACTCCATTCCCTCTCCTAGCAGGGAAAGAGAAGTCTTCAGGAGTGATTTTTATATCTGAAATATACACAATGGATTCCTATGGGTCTGCAGTAATAAAGATTGGGAACATTCTCTCTTGTTTGCTGCTGTTTTTACAAACTTGCCATGGTAATTGACACTGTCTGGACTGTATGGGGAGGTTCTGGATTTTGATCGCTATGACGATCTGTTGACTTGGTGAAATATGGCCCCTGGGCTTGATGCAATAATGGGAGGCTAGGAGTCTCATTCCTGAAAGCCAGGCATTTAACAGGCCTGAGGCTTTAATGCAAACTATTTAAAACCTTGTCTACCTTAGAAAGGGTTTGCCAGTATAGCTATATGGGCAAACTCTCCGAGTGGGAACACAGGCACATGAGTTCTTATGCTGACTTACCTTATACCAGTTTCCTAAACAAAATAAATTATACCCCTAAAGCACATTTTATGAGGGTAGAACTGCATCTGCACTAAAGCTTTTGCTATTAGCCAGGTCCTAGCTGCACTGTTACCAATTTCCTCCTCCTAGTAGCCTTGGCTCTGGCCTGCTCTCTAGTCAGTAGATGATTTTGAACCTCCTTTCACTCAGCTTCCCCAAGCAGCCACACCTTTTTGGAGGGGGTGTCAGTATTTTTTTCCTCACACATGCTGAAGCTGGGGTAAGCCACCCAAGAAGAGCTGCTCATCCCTAGTTTGTTTTCTCTAGGGTCCTGTCTATACTTGGAAAATGAGCTGGTGCAACCCTCCCCTAACCATATATACAGACGTGGGAGGGGTGGAGATGAGGAGCCTTTTTTTTTTTTTTTTTTTTACACACATCAAAATAAGTTCATTTCCCTCGCTTAGACACAAGCATTGGGCCTCATTCCAATGTAATAGCATCTAACCCCTGCCTTTATTGCTGATTTACTCCAGCACAAAGTCAATCAGATTCTGGCCTCATGCACTTCTCTGACGCTCAAAGAGAAGCAGCATTCGCCAGTGACTGAAAAAGCACCATCCAAATGAGCACATCAGCCTTTTTTCTGACAACTGCAGTGTATGAGAGGGACAGAAGGAGACCACCACCAGGGCAATGGGGAAATGAGACCTGACTAAGGTGACTGCACAGGAAGGCTGAGGGATCACACCAGCCATGAGAGAAACTACCTTAGGGTACATCTATACTACCTGCCAGATCGGCGAGTAGTATTTGATGTATCGGGGATTGATCTATCACGTCTCGTCCAGATGCGATAAATCAATCCGCTAATCGACGCCTGTACTCCACCTCGGCAGGAGGAGTAAGTGTAGTTGACGGGGAAGCCGCGGCAATCGACTCGCCGCCATGAGGACGGCCAGGTAAGTCAAACTAAGATACTTCGACTTCAGCTACGCAACTAGTTTAGCTGAAGTTGCGCATCTTAGTTTGACCCCCCCACACCGCTAGTGTAGCCCAGGCCTTAGCCACATGAGCACCACAAACAGGAATGCAGCCCTCTGAAGGGGAAACTGGGGATGAGGGTCCTTAAGGTAAGCAGGGAACAGGCCTGCAGGCCATTCCTCCCCCCCCAAAAGAGTTTGGTGGAAGGATAGGAAATTACTGGCCCCCTCCCTCCGTCTTGGAGATTTGGGCAGGGGGTGGGAACAGGAGACTTCTAGGTTCAGCTAAACACGTAAACTTTTGATGTTTCTGTGCCATCCAAACCTTTGCTTGAAAAGGGGCCAGGTGAGAGAACGACATCCAACACTAGCATGTGGCACCTTTGTAAGAGGCGCTGAGGCTGGGCAGCCTCTTTGCTCACGCGGAAGTGAAAAACAGCAGGAGGGAGTAAAGGCAACTCAGCTCCATGCTTCATCTCTGCTGTCATTTCCTACTGTGCTCTCTGCAACCCATCCCTGCCCCCCACACACGTGAGCCTGACATTCCTTTCATTTCCTCACTACCAGTTGGTTCCCTTCAGCCTGGGTACCCTTCCTCTCCTCCAAATCAATACTGTGAATTTATGTAGTGCTTAACCCCCCCCGACAAAAAACACATTTATTCCTGTACAGCTCTCCTTTACCAAAGGGCAGGGTCCCTTCCCAAGAAAGCAAACCTTGCAGGCCGCCATGGACAGCTCTCCATGTCTATTGGTTCCTATAGAATGGCTCCTTAGCATCCACCCCTCACAACTACCTGCCAGCTCTGCAACAGTGATTCCTGTTACTCCCCTGCACATCAGGTCAACTACAACTACTGTATGTTATCACAGCACCGCCTGGCAGCTGACCCAAAGTTGTTTGGTAACAGATGAACTGCAAAGCCCAGCGACCACCTGCTGAACCTTTACCAGGAGTTAGTTCTTCCACTGACAGTGCATTTTGATACGAATGCTGAGCCCCTTACCTAGAATGGAGCCTCACGGAGGATGCTCTCTGGCAGCTTCAATAACTGAGGTGGTTTGCTGTGAGCAGGGACCATAACCCATGCCTCCATGATGGATGTTGAAAGCTCACCGTGCTAACTGCACTGAGATAATTGCAGTTGTAATGGAAGGAGCAGACACTATTGATGTTGGTGACAACATTGGCACTGAGCAGGTGCTGTAAGTACACACCCATCAAGAAGCCTGAAGTATTGACCAAAAGCTTTGTTCAGCCCTTAGATCAAGGGACTATTTAACCTTCTGCCCCACTGAATGCCCAGCTGGATCAACACCACTTCCCTGTTACCTTTCTATTTAGAAAACAACAGCTTGTCAATAGCATAACAGAGAGACTTCCCCTGAAGCCACTGCAGGGATTATTCCCCAGACTGTATTTTCCAGTAGTCTTTTAATGAACCCATAATGAGTATCCTTAGCAATTAAAGCCCCTTACAAACATTGTTGCATCTCTGTATCTCAGTTTCCCCAACTGTGAAATATCTCTAGGTGCCCGTCTCTATTTAATTTTTATTTCTGTAGTGCCTATAGTCAAAGGCCAGTATATGCCATTATTTCAGAGCCACAGTATTCACCCCTTGCTGCAGAAGTATGTTCGAAAATCTGAGCTTTCATAAAACAGTCTCTGTTTCTACTCTTTTTAGGAAGAAAACTTTGAAAACAAGCATCAAGTGGAACTGATGCAATGTTGGCTGGCTGTGTTTGCAGGCACCTCTTGATCAAGAACTCTTCAATCTCTTGGCATTTGCAATCTTCACCCTGGGATTTTTTTAGTCAGCTTTGTCCCAGAGGAGCCCAGCTGGATCATGGGAACATGGATGGAGGTGGGAGGCACTGACCTAGTAAGGTTTTTTTGATCCATAGCTGGTCTAGAAGATTGACCTAGGCTGTGAGTTGGCACCAGATGCGAACAGGAGCCAGTGGAGAATGGTATGATGTCTTTCCGGTTTGGTGTCAGAGGGGTAGCCGTGTTAGTCTGGATCTGTAAAAGCAGCAAAGAATCCTGTAGCACCTTATAGACTAACAGACGTTTTGGAGCATGAGCTTTCGTGGGTGAATACCCACTTTGTCACATGCATCTAACGAAGTGGGTATTCACCCACGAAAGCTCATGCTCCAGAACATCTGTTAGTCTATAAGGTGCCACAGGATTCTTTGCTGCTTTTCCAGTTTGGGACACTGTGGAATCAGGCAGCTGGAGCTTCTGAATAGCTGCCACCGTCAATCCCAATCACTGTAATCCAAGAAAGGGGGTAATGAGATGTGGAGCCTCAGCTGAGAGGATGGGGCAAAATGTGATAGCAAGTTAAAGGTGGAAGAAGGCAATGCTGCCTTGCAGACCAGGGTTAGTGATGAACTGAGCAGGACTAAATGGCTTTGTGATGAAGGACAGCTGCCTTTCATAGAAGGCTAGTGTCTCATTGAACTCTCTAAAGTGTTTCCCTCTCTCCACCAGCATCATTGTTTGCACAGATGCTCTTCCCTGAGGAGGTGATTGTTGGCAGCCATTGGAACATTCATTGTGTCTGTAGAGAATGCGATAAGCAGCTGGGTGCCATCAGCAACTTGTTGGCAGCAGAACCTGTGGAGTCTCCCTCTCTCTGCAAGAGGCTTCATGTAGGTACAGAAGAAGATGGGGATAGGCTAGATATTTATAGGATTCTGGATCAAGGGCTACTGGGGAGAAGGAACAGGTACTCAGGACTAATCTCTAGTCTTGGTGGAGAACAATTGGAGCTAGTGTAGTGCTGGACTGTCTACTCTAGCCATGTCATGTAGGCAGGTCACCTGATCTTTGGTGCAGTATCAAATGCTCCAGAGAGGGCAAGTAGTAGGTGCAGTGGTGCTTGACCTCTATCTGTTCTGCTAGGATCATTGCTATGGTATTTCCTGGTCTAACGTCTTACTGCAAAAGGACCAAGGTGCTGGTAGATCTCTCTCACTGGAGTTGAGTTGTGAATTAAGGGTTCCTGCTGTCCCTTCTGGGGACATTAGTCTTTGTCCTCAATTTATCCCTCCTCCTGCTTTCGTCTCCAGCAGAAGTTTGGCTTAGCCAGCCAGGACAAATCTAATTTTGCAACAATTTGCCATGACCAGTTTGGGAAGTTAAATGATGCCAAACCAGCCCTGGCCTCAGTAAGTAACACTGCTTCCCACTAACTGGCCAGAGAGAATGGGAGCCATACACTTCTCATAGACAGGGGAGTCAAGCAGGGGTCTAGAAACGGTTAGTGAGGTCATGTATTATCTGCTGGGCCTGCGGTCACCCAGCAGCTGGATTCCAAGTAGCAGACACAGAAGCTATATTTCCCTCTATTTTGCTATTTTTCCTGTCGCTTCCATTTTGTCCATTTGTCTTCTCTTAGAGAAACAGGATCAGACTTTCACAGCAGCAGCCCGAGAGCTACCACTTTATGGAATATAGATCTTGTCAAACTAACTTGATTTTTTTTCAAATCAGATTACAAGTTTGGTTGATAAAGTTAATAGGATTGTGGTAATAGACTTCTGTAAGGTGCTTGACTTGGTGCAACATGACATTTTTATTAAGAAACTAGAATGATACAAAATCAACACAACACATTAAATGGAATAAAAATTGGCTAACAATAGCTTTCTAAAACATAATTGTAAATGAAGAATCATCATCAAGTGGTTGCGTTTCTAGTGGAATCCCAGAAGGATCAGTTCTTGGCCTTACACTATTTAACATTTTTATCAGTGATCTAAAAGAAAACATAACATCACTGATAAAAGTTGCAGAAGATAGAAATATTGCAAGCGTGATGAATAATGAATAGGACAGGTCACTGATACAGAACGATCTGGATCACATGACAAGCTGGCCGCAAGCAAACAATACGTGTTTAAATGAAAAGAGACGTATCTAGGAACAAAGAATGCAGACCATACTTACAGGTTGGGGGACCTCCATCTTGGAAAAGAAGTGACTGAAAAAGACATGGGGCTCATAGTGGATTATCAGCTGAACATGAGCTCCTAGTGCAACACTGAACAAAAGGACTAATATGGTCCTTGGGTGCATAAACAGGGGAACAACAAATAGGAGTAGAGAGGCTATTTTACCTCTGTATTTGGCATTGGTTCGACCACTGTTGGAATATGGTGTCCAGCTCTAGTGTCCACAATTCAAGAAGGATGTTGATAAATTGAAGAGGGTTTAGGGAAGAGCCACTACAATGATTAAAGGATTAGAAATCCTGCCTTAGAGTGATAGACTCCAGGAGCTCAATCTATTTAGCTAAACAAAGAGAAAGTTAAGGGGTGATTTGATCACAGTTTGTAAATACGAGGGAACAAAAATTTGATAAGGGGAGCTATAATCTACCAAAGAAAGGTACACCACCATCCAATGGCTGGAAGCTGAAGCTAGATAAAAATCAGACTAGAAATAAGGTGTAAATAGCAATGAGAATTATTAACCATTGGAGCAGCTTACCAAAGGTTGACGTCAATTCTCTATCACTGGCAATATTTAAATCAAGACTGAACAACAAGGCCTGTGTTGAACAGGAGCTCAGACTAGATGAGCACAGTGGTGCCCTTCTGCCCTTATTAAATGAGTCTCCTTTGGTCCCAACAAGGACAATTGATGCCATTTAAGAGCCTTTCAAGCAACCCTTTAAAGCCACAATACAAACAGAAAGAGGATGGGAAGAAGAGGATTTATTACAGTCAGGCTAGGTGGGTTCTTAGATGACCCCATTACTGTAGTATCTGAGGAGTGCCTCCCAGACATACAAAGTGAGCACTCAAGGATACATTTCTCCCTTCCCTCCAGTGAGCAGGGACTGGACTTGACTGTAGCTGTTTGAAGGGAGGGTGATTTCATACCTAGCTACAAGAGATTTACAGTATTGTGGCCTAGAGGTGATTGCCTGGATCACAGGGGCTAAATCCCATTCTGACAGGGGATGTCACGGCCTTGCCAGTGATGCCTGGAAAAGAGTGTCCGTATATGGATACACAGAATCAGAGAGGATCCTGGAAGAACACCGAGGCCGCAGACTGTCAGACTAACATGCAAGAGGATGTTTAAGAAGTGATGAGTTCCTCCAATTATTTTCTCCTATCTCCATCAGCATCACCTTAGTCTTTCCCAGACTTTCCTCCAGTCAGCTGCTCTTCCAGATGCTGCTCCCAGCCAGACCCTGGACTGATTGTGTCTAATGTGAAGAGGATACAGAGCTGGGTGTCATCCACTTATTGCTGACATTTTAATCCAGGCTGTTTGACAGTCCTCCCAAAAGACTCGCACTCAAGTAACAGTGAAGAGGATGGACCCATAGATGAGGGCTTGTGAGGGACACAGCAGATGTCATACAACTGTCTAAGTGCAGCCTGAGAAGAATGACTGAGGTCACCTCAGTGCGACCCCACTCTCCCCACCATGTATCTGAGGCAGATCAGCATTTACATCTAAACATGGCTCACATCTCTGCACAGATCAGCCAAATCCAGAAGTGGTCATTTACTTTTCCTTTTATGTTTCCTCATTAACCAAGAAGCCCTTTGCTGTCTGGACTCTTTGTCATTTTAGATCCCTTCTTCTAAGTCAAAAATCTTTGTTACACAAAACAAGAAAGAGAGGTTACTTACTTTATATCAACTGGAGTTCTTCTAAATGTTTGGTCCTATGATATTCATTGTGGGTGTGCATGAGCTCCACGCACCCAGGATTGGAAATTCTTCAGCAGCAGTGACCATTGGTCGACTCCTGTGCCCTTCTCCTCCTCATGCTCCCAGCTGAGGGCATAGGGGGCACTGAGGACTGACCATCATGCTATTGCAAATCAAGAGAGAATCTGAGCAGAGGGGAAGGAAGGCTGGTCATGAATACCCACAGGGTATTCAATTTGAAAAACTCCAGTTACTATAAGGTAGGTAAAAAAGCTTACTCACCCTCTGTAGTAACCGTGGTTCTTCAAGGATGTGTCCCTGTGGGTGCTCCATTTCAAGTGTATGCACACATCACACACCTCCCATTGGCAATTTTCCTTAGCAGTGTCCATTTGGCCTGTGCACGCACTTCTTGCACCCCACACTGAGGCTAGGAGCTGATGAAGAGATATTTGAACCATTAATGATTATCTTCAAAACTCATGAAAGACAGGAGACATTACAGAGGCCTGGAAGAGGACAAAGATAGTGCCAATCTATAAAAAGAGAAATAAGGACAACCTGAGGAATTACAGACCAGTCAGCTTAACTTCAGTACTTGGAAAGATAATGGAGCAAATAATCAAACAATTAGTTTGCAAAGATAGTAAGATGAGTAACAGTCAGCATGGATTTGTCAAGAAAAACTTGTGTCAAACCAACCTAATATCTTTCTTTGACAGGATAACAAGCTTTGTGGATAGGGGAAAGTGGTATATCTTGACTGTAGCCAGCCTTTTAATACGGTCTTGCATGACCTTCTCATAAACAAACTAGGGAAATACAACCTACATGGAGCTACTATAAGGTGGATGCATAACTGGTGGAAAACTGTTCTCAGGGAGTAATCATCAGTGGTTCATAGTAAAGCTGGAAGGACATATCAAGTGGGGTCTCTCAGGGATCAGTCCTGGGTCTCATTCTGTTCAATATCTTCATAAATGGTTTAGATAATGGCATAGAGAGTACACTTATCAAGTTGGCTGACAAAGCCAAGCTGGGAGCAGTTGCAAGTGCTTTGGAGGATAGGATTAAAATTCAAAATGATCTGGACAAACTGCAGAAATGGTTTGAAGTAAATAGGATAAAATTCAATAAGGACAAATGCAAAGTAATTCACTTAGGAAGGAACAATCAGCTGCACAAATATAAAATGGGAAATGACTGCCTAGGAAGGAGTACTGCAGAAAGGGATCTAGGGATTATAGTGGATCACAAGCTAAATATGAGTCAGCAGTGTAAAACCTGCAAAAACAAAACAAAAAAAAACCATAATGGGATGTATTAAGAGGAGTGTTGTAAGCAGGACACAAGAAGTAATTCTTCTGCTCTACTCCATGCTGATAAGGCCTCATCTTGAGTATTGTTGCCAGTTCTAGGAACCAAATTTCAAAAAACATCTAAAAAAGATAGTTACTGCACAGGGGAGTAACCATTGCATCTTTTTGAGTAGTGTCCCTCTGGGTGCTTTACTCAAGGTGACTCCCAAGCAGTATTCCCACGAGAAAAAGGGAGTTTGCGTATTGCGTACAGAACTGAAGACAGAATTCCATTGCCCACAGCTGCATCACATCTGGAGGCGTGAACCAAGGCATAGTGTTTGTAGACTACGTAGTATCTCTGCAGATCTCAGATATTGGATAGTCTAAGTAATTCCATAGATGTTGATTGGGACCTTGTAGAGCATGCTAACACCCTGGAAGGAGATTGAATGCTATCCGCTTCGTAACATACAACACCACACCCAAAGATTCACCTTGATAGCTTCTGGGAGGAGATTGTGGATCCTTTAGATCAGTCTACAGTGGAAACAAACAGACAGGAGACCTCCAAAGTGGTTTGGTCCTATCTAGATAGAAGGTCAGTGCTCTTCTCACATCTAAAATATGGAAGGATGCCTCCTGTTGAGAATTATAGTTTCAGGAGAAAAAAAAGAAGTAAATGAATGGACTGATCAAGAGGAAACTCAAATGACACTTTAGTTAGGAATATAGGATGTGGATGTAAGGAAAGCTTGATTGCTGGACAGAGGGATAGGTGAACAGGTAAGGATCTCATGCTTTCCATGGACACATTGGGACTATTAGAATAACCCTGGCTTTGTCCTATCTGATTTTGTTAATCAACCTCCGTATCAGAGGCGTTGGCGGAACATGTAGAACAGTCCCTTCATCCAAGGCAGGAAGAAGGCACCCCCCAGAGAATGGTGGCCAAGACCTCCTCTTGAACAGAGCAGGTGATACTTCCTGTCTGTTGCGGTGGCAAAGAGGTCCACTTCTGGAAATCCCCAACTTTGAAATATGCCATGGAGGGTCTGAGAGTCCAGCTCTCTTTCATAGGCCTGTGAGACATGCCTGCTGAGAGTATGGTGTTTTTTGAATGCCAGGGAGGTAGCTTACCAAAATAAGTACATCGTGGATTATGCACCAGTTCCACATCTTTATTGCTTCGGTGCACAGAGAGGGGGATCTCATTCCTCCCTGCTGCTATATTGTCTGACTGAGCTGTCCCTGATGAGAGGCAGAAAATGAAGGCAGGCATTTCTGGCCCTTGAGATCCAACAGGTTGATGTGGAGACTGGTTTCTTGAGGTCACCATCTGCCCTGGATTGTCTGAGCATTGAGATGAGCTCCCCATCTTAACGGAGATGCATCCATTGTTACAGTGATCATAGGGATAGGTTGGAGAAAAGGAATGCCTGCACCAGTGTTATGATGATCTTCCCACCGGTCTAGAGAATCTTTCATCTGGCAGGGTACTGAAGCCTGTTTCTCTAAGCTGTGTCTTTTTGGTGAGTACTGATCTGAGCCACTCCTAAAAGCAAAGGCATGACCTTGCATGATCTCTTACAAAAGTGAAAACTTCCACGTGACCAAGGAGTTGGAGGCAGTTTCTCACCCCACCCCCCATCAAGGTGGTTTTGGGGGCTCCCTTGAATAGTCCTGACTAGATCTGATAATGTTATGAATCTGTCCATGGGGAGGTAGGCCTTGGTTTCCAACAAATCGAAGGATGCCCCTATGAACTGTATTTTTGGAACAGAGGTCAACATGGATTTTTTTTGTTTACATTGAATTGAAGACCTAGTTCCAGGAACAGAGAAAGGGCCCTCTGCATGGCTGACAGCACTCTTTCATGAGACCGATCCTTGAAAAGCCAATTGTTGAGGTACAGCCATCATAGAATCATAGAACTGGAAGAAACCTCGAGATCATCTAGTCCAGTCCCCTACTCTCAAGGCAGGACTAAGTATTATCTAGACCATCCCTGACAGGTGTTTGTCCAGCCTGCTCTTAAAAATCTTCAACAATGGAGATTCTACAACCTCCCTAGGCAATTTATTCGAGTGCTTAACCACCCTGACAGTTAGGAAGTTTTTCCTAATGACCAACCTAAACCACCCTTGCTGCAATGTAAGCCCATTGCTTCTTGTCCTATACTTAGAGGTTAAGAAGAACAATTTTTCTCCTTCCTCCTTGTAACAACCATTTATGTACTGGAAAACAGTTAACATATCCCCTTCTCTTCTTCAGACTAAGCAAACCCAATTTTTTCAATCTTAAATAATTTTTGTTGCTCTTCTCTGGACTTTCTCCAATGTGTCCACATCTTTCTGAAATGTGGCATCCAGAACTGGACACAATACTCCAGTTGAGACCTAATCAGCCCGGAGTAGAGCGGAAGAATTACTTCTCATGTCTTGCTTACAATACTCCTGCTAATACATCCCAGAATTATGTTTCCTTTTTTTGCAATAGCGTTACACTGTTGACTCATATTTAGCTTATTTACTCCTTCCTAGGCAGTCATTTCCCATTTTGTATGTATGCAACTGATTGTTCCTTCCTAAGTGGAGTACTTTGCAATTTGTCCTTAATGAATTTTATCCTATTTACTTCAGACCATTTCTGCAGTTTGTCCAGATCATTTTGAATTTTAATCCTATCCTCCAAAGCACTTGCAACCCCTCCCAGCTTGGCTTTGTCAGCCAACTTGATAAGTATACTCTCTATGCCATTATCTAAACCATTCATGAAGATATTGAACAGAATGAGACCCAGGACCAATCCCTGAGAGATCCCACTTGATATGCCCTTCCAGCTTTACTATGAACCACTGATAACTATTCTCTGAGAACAGTTTTCCACCAGTTATGCACCCACCTTATAGTAGCTCCATGTAGGTTGTATTTCCCTAGATCGTTTATGAGAAGGTCTTGCGAGACAGTATCAAAAACCTTACTAAAGTGAAGATATACCATGTCTACTGCTTCCCCCCATCCACAAGGCTTGTTACCCTGTCAAAGAAAGCTATCAGGTTGGTTTGACATGACTTATCCTTGACAAATCCATGCTAACTGTTAGTTATCACCTCATTATCTTCTAGGTGTTTGCAAATTGATTTCTTAATTATTTGCTCCATTATCTTTCTGGGTACAGAAGTTAAGCTGATTGGTCTGTAATTCCCCATGTTGTCCTTATTTCTCTTTTGATAGATGGGCACTATATTTTCCCTTTTCCAGTCTTCTGGAATGTCTCCTATCTTCCGTGACTTTTCAAAGATAATTGCTAATGGCTCAGATATCTCCTCAGTCAGCTCCTTGAGTATTCTAGGATGCATTTCATCAGTCCCTGGTGATTTGAAAACATCTAACTTGTCTAAGTAATTTTTTATTTGTTCTTTCCCTATTTTTGAGACTGATCCTAGTTCATTTTCCCTGGCATTCACTATGTTAGACATCCAATTGCAACCAACCTTCTTGGTGAAAACCAAAACAAAGAAGTCATTAAGCACTTCTGCCATTTCCACATTCTCTGTTATTGGCTTTCCGTCCTCATTGAGTAACGGGCCTGCTCTGTCCTTGGTCTTCCTCTTGCTTCTAATGTATTTTTAGAATGTTTTATTTTGTTACCTTTTATGTCCCTAGCTAGTTTGATCTCATTTTGTGCCTTGGCTTTTCTAATTTTGTCCCTACATACTTGTGTTATTTGTTTATATTTATCTGTTGTAATTTGATTGAGTTTCCACTTTTTGTAGGACTCTTTTTTGAGTTTTAGATAATTGAAGATCTCCCAGTTTAGCCAGGGTAGTCTCTTGCTATATGTCCTATCTTTCCTACACAGTGGGCAGTTTGTTCTTGTGCCCTTAATAATGTCTCTTTGAAAAACTGCCAACTGTCTTCAGTTGTTTTTCCCCTTAGACTTGCTTCCCATGGGATTTTACCTACCAACTCCTGAGTTTGCTAAAGTCTGCCTTCTTGACACCCATGGTCTTTATTGTGCTGTTCTCCCTTCTACCATTCCTTGGAATCATGAACTCTACCATTTCATGATCACTTTCATCTATGCTGCCTTCCACTTTCAAATTCTCAACCAGTTCTTCCCTATTTGTCAAAATCAAATCTAGAACAGCCCCCCACCCATAGTAGCTTTCTCCACCTTCTGAAATAAAAATTTGTCTCCAATACATTCCAAGAACTTCTTTGATAAACTTTGCCCTGCTGTGTTATTTTCCCAACAGATGTCTGGGTACTTGAAGTCCCCTATCACCACCAAGTCCTGTGCTTTGGATGATTTTGTTAGTTGTTTAAAAAAAGCCTCATCCACCTCTTCTTCCTGGTTTGGTGGTCTGTGGTAGACCTCTACCATGACATCACCCTTGTTTTTTTACTCCTTTTATCCTTACCCAGAGACTTTCCACAAGTCTGTCTCTTATTTCCATTTCAACCTCAGTCCAAGTGTGTACATTTTTAATATATAAGGCAACACCTCCTCCCATTTTTCCCTGCCTGTCCTTCCTGAGCAAGCTGTACCCTTCTATATCAATATTGCAGTCGTATTATCCCACCAAGTCTCTGTGATGCCAACTATGTCATAGCTGTGTTTATTTACTAGTATTTCAAGTTCTTCCTGCATATTCCCCATACTTCTTGTGTTAGTATATAGACATCTAAGATACTGATTTGATCTCCCCCATCCCCTTTTCTGTCTTGTCTCTCCCTTATTTCTGCTATAACAGCCCATTATTATTCCTCCCATGCTCCCCCCAAATTCCAAACCTTCTCCCAGGTCTCCATGTTATTGACTTACTTGTGGGCTTTGTTCACCTGCCCCCACTGAACCTAGTTTAAAGCCCTCCTCAGTAGGTTAGTCAGTCTGTAGCCAAATATGCTCTTCTCCTTCCTCGATAGGTGGACCCCATCTCTGCTCAGCAGTCCTTCCTAGAACAGCATCTCATGGTCATGGAATCCAAAGCCCTCCTGACAACACCATCCTCGCAGCCAGGCCTTCACCTCCAGGATGCATCTGTCTCTGCCGAGGCCCCTACCTTTGACTGCAGGGACTGACGAGAACACCACCTGTGCTCCCAACTCCCTCACTCTTACTCCCAGAGCCCTGTAGTCACTTCTGATCTGCTGAGGCTCATACCTCACAGTATCATTAGTGCTCACATGGATGAGTAGCATGGGGTAGTAGTCAGAGGGCTGGATGATCCTCGACCAATTCCTTGGTAACATCTTGGATACACGCCCCTGGCAGGTAGCACACCTCCTGAGATGCCATGTCAGGGCAACAGATGGGTTCCTCTGTTCCCCTCAGAAGAGAGTCTCCAACCACCACTACCCTAAGTTTCCTCCTGGGAGTGGTGGCTGCGATCCTCCCAGCCTTGGGGATACATGGCTTCTCCTCTTTAACCTTTGGGGGTGATTCCTCATCACTCGTTGCCAGGGCAGCATATCAGTTTTCCATCACTCTAGTGGGTGGGTTGGGAGTAGGGGGTGGAGCACTGCCTACTGCCAGAAGTAACCAGCAGCCAGTGTCCTCCCTGTACCAGAGCCTTATCCTCCTCCCCCAGTGGCATGACAGCAGTCATCTCTAGCTGATAGTATCCTCAGCCTTAGAAGTCTCCATATGAACACTGTCAATGAATTCCTCATGTGCACGGATGCTCCTCAGCCTAGCCACCTCCTCCTGTAGCTCTCCCACATGCTTCCTGAGAGATTCCACCAGCAGGCACCTCTCACACTGGATGGTCCCCCACAGCCTAGCTTTCTGTGAGTGGGAAATGCAGGCCCCAGTCTCTGCAAATCCACACCAGGATCTGGGTAGAGGCATCCACGGTTAGGTTCTATGTCAGGATACAGGTGCAGGTGGAGGAGACAGGAGCAGTGTTGGAACTGGCAATCCCGCCCTTCCTAACCATAGCGATATTATTTTGTCTCCCTCTCACAAAAACAACTCCCTCTCTCAGACTCCCCTGTTCGCTAGCTCCCCTTGGTCACTTAGCCTTTGGCTTTTAAGGTCTTCCTGCCTAGGTCAGCCTTACCCCCTCGTTAATCACACAGGGAAGGGTGATCACAAGGCTGATTGAGGCTGATCCAGGGAACAAAGGCTCAATCAGTCCCCAAATACACAATTCCAATTGACCCTGTGACTGAAATAACCAGAAAGACAGAGAAAAATGCAAATAGCCAAACAAACTCACTCACCCCAAAATTAGTACTTGCACCTTGTTTGTTCAGCAGGGGGCTCTCCTTCGCCATCTCTCAAACTCCCCTGTTCGCTGGCTAGCAATACTAAAAAAATCACCTCTCAATGAAGGTAAGTGGCCACCACTACTAGAACCTTTGAAAACATTCTCAGAGCTGAGGAGAGTCGGAAGGGGATTACCTGATGTTGAAAATGATTCTGACCTATAACAAAATGCGATTTTTCTGTGAGGTGGGTGTATCGCTATATGGAAATATGCATCTTGTGAGTTGAGCTGAAAAAACAATCCCCAGAATTTAGTTGAAGGGATAATAGCTGCCAGAATCTCCATCCTGACCTTCTGAGACTTTAGAACTATGTTTAGTAACCTTAAATCGAAAAGAGGTCTCCGGCCTCCATTTTTCTTCGGTACAAGGCACTAATTGACATAGAACTCCTTTTCCTTTGTGTTCAGCAGGGACAGGGTCTATCGATCCTAATCAAAGAAGGGCATTTATGTCCTGCCTGAAAGACCCCTTATGAGAAGGTGGGAAAGAGTGGGTGAAAGAGAACGGAAGGATGTAATGTGGATGGTATAGCTCAATGGTAAAGTCTCAAAGATCCATTTATTTGTAATAATCTGCACCCATGCATGCTGAAAATGGGGACTTTGGACTTCAAATGGGGGGGAGGTGGGAAAATTATTGAGTGTGGTGAAGTAAAAAACTGGGAGGATTTGAACCCTCAACCAACCTATCAAAACTGGTGTTTTGATGCTGGCTATATTCGGGCCAGGTGGATGAGGCTTTTTTTCCTCTTGAGGGTTCAGTGGATCTTTGGAAACCAGAAAATACGATTGGATGGGATCTCTGGGCAGTTTGTGACCTACTAAATTTTCTTTATTCGTAAGAGTGTAAATTCTCAGAGATCATAGAGTGGCCCAGGAGTCTTGCTCCCTCCTGCTACCTGTTGCCGTCTTCGCAGCAATTACCGCTGCTACCTTGCGCTAGATGCTGGAAGGGCCCAATGTGCAACACCTAGACCCTGGCAAGCTCCCAAGTACTGCTAGGTTGCTTTCTTGGCTCTGTTCCCCAGGCATGTGGGACAAGGGTCACCCTGACATGTCTCCAGATGCCCTCAGACAAATCTGTAATGGCAGTGTCCTCTGGCCCAGGCCCACTGCACTGCACTTGCTGAGCTCCTTGACAGCCCTTCCCAGCTGGCTTTGCACTTCATCTTCCCCTGCTGCCTGGAGCCCCTCGTCATCAGCGTCCAGCTCCAGCACCTGGCTCATGCTGCCCTCACAGGCTTTGCCACTGGCTCCCAGGCAGTTGAGATCAGCTCCCTGCTGTTTAGAACAGTGACAAGTCAGCTGTGTCACTTGTGGCTCAGATATCTGGCCCTGCAGAGTCTTCTGACAAGCTGCAGCAGCTGGCTGCACGTCCTATGGCCCTGCTTCCCCCGCTGGCCAGCTGCAGCATGCCCACAGTTCCTCAGCTTCCTTCCCAGGCCTAAGAGAAGAAAAAGGGCAAAGGGATTTTGCCTTCCTGATAGCCATGGTCCAGGCAGGCAGGCGTCACATAGGACAATTCTTAAAGCACATCGGCTCTACATAATGCAAGTATTGACCTTGCCTTTCCTGACACTCAGGCCAACTGTGGCCTCCCCAGGTTAGTGTGTCACTAACAAGCCAAGTGGCTTAATGCAGCTGCTGGAACCTGCCTGCTGAATTGGTCAGTGTAGAAGATCACACTCACAAAGTGTTTGATGAAAGGGATTCAGTGGTGAAAGGACGATATGGGGGCCTGTGGGTGAGGAGTGAGCAGTATGGGTCATTCCCAAAGCAATGCATGTGCCAGTGCGGACTGCACAGTGAAAACAGCATGATTGGGTCCTGGAGCTTAATGAGGCCATGAAGTAAGTGCCAGGGTTTGAATGTCAGTGGCTTTCCCAGCAGGTCCAGCAACAGTCTTCCAGATCCCCTGTTTTTATCCAGGCATGTAGACGATTTGGGACTCACCACCTGCGGCGCCTCCTGCTGGTGACTCCGGGAATTAGCTCGATTCCAGTGGAGCGTCCCCTCCTGGTGGTGTCCCATCCATTGTTCTGCCCTCTGCTGCTGTCGCTGGACCCGCGTTGCTCCCTGCTCAGTGGCGTCCTCTTCGAGGCCACTGCCCTCCAGCGGTGTCCCTTAGTCCATCTGGACCCCTTTCCGGGGATTGGTGATCAGCAGTCCTCTACTCCAGCCACCATGTGCAACCCCACACCCCAAAGTCTAATCCCTTTTGTCAAGGATCTGGCATAGGCTGTAATGGCCGCTCCCTACGGCTGATGGCTGGGTGTACCGCAAGGAGGAAGGGGCGGGGGGGAACCAGGCCGACCCTCTACTCTGGGTCCCGGCTGAAGGACCCTCTGGCATCAGCCTCGCTGTCCTCTTTCTTTCCCCTCCTCTGTCTGTTCCCCTGGGCTGCTTCCCCTACAGCCCCTTGCACTCTCTAGGCCCTTCCCTTCAGGGCCTGCAGCCTAGTGGCTATGGGCTAGAACCTTCTAGCCTCCCTGAGCCCGCGCCGCGCTGCGCTGTGCTGTGCTAGTCTCCCCCTTGGAGACTGACCTTCCCCTGTCAGAGGCCTGGGACAGACTGACTGCTCCTGCTCCGGGCAGCCTTTATATATGGGTGAACCTGGCCCTGATTGGCTCACAACAAGCCCTTCTCGCATTGGCCCCCTGGTCTGCTGCAGCCCATTCTCACTGGGAATGGAGCAGTCTGCCCCACTACAAGGCAATTAAATGTTTCATGGCTGTGTGGCGCCTCCTTCCACTGCTGCCTCCTTCCTGCACTTTGTCATTCCCTCTCTATCCTGCATTTCACTCACAAGTCACCCAATTGCCTTGGCCAGCCCCAACTCAGAAAGCCACGTACAGCCATTGGCCAACTGAGAGATAACATGCCTCTTCTGTCATAGCAATGGCTCCAGGGCTGATGCCACCACACCCAGCCTTGGTTCTGTTCTGCTCTTGGAACATGCTGGGTTCCCAGATGTTCTGCACCTTGTCTACCAACCCACAGACCACTGTGCAATGAACCTAGCTATGCAAGTGAAGCACCTGGTCTAACACTAACCCTCTTTATTGCCTATTTTTACACCTGCAGTAGAAAATTTGAGATGCAGTGTCAAGGTCCTGGTCACCTGGTTCTACCAAGCCCTTGAGAGGTAAACTGGAACATACTAACTGGAGGACAGGCTGGTGGCAGTGATTGGGAATAGCCTGTAAAACCTTTTACTTATAGAGCACCCATTCAAAACCAGCCTAGCTTGGTTGTCACCATGTCACTCCTCTGACACCTTTTCACGGGTTCCCATGGGAAGTTGATGGCCTCAGTCCATATTGCCCCGGGCACTACACCTGGGACAGAGGTCAAAGATTCAGGGTCTGATCTTATAAACACTTCCAAGCCAACGGGAGCACTGCATTCAGACAGTGCCACCCTACTGGACTGGGCCCTCAATGGGCCACAGAGACTGAGCTCATCTCTCCTCTTCCCAGCTCATGTCTGAGGCAGAGTTCACTCAAGGCCAGGCAGCATCATGTGTGCCCACTACAGCACTCTTCCCTTGAGTACGAGATGGGTAATGGGATCACAATTCAGCCCTACCCTGCCCCATATATAGAACCCACCTGACTATGTGCCTCACTGCACTGGATCTACTTTAGTTGCTGAAGCAGAGAGAACACATTAGCTAGATTCTGAGAGCGCTCCCAGGGAGAAATTGGCTGCTCCAATTTACTGCCAACAGAGCTGAGAGAATGGGCTAGAGTAACCCAGTGAGCTGTGACAAAGGGCAAGAGGTTAGGGTTGAATATTATGCAGTGTTCTTGAAGGCTGGAGGACAAAGGATCAGAGCAGCTCAGAAATGGATCATAACAGTCCCAAGGGCGTCAGGGGGATTCAGTACTAGGCAGCAGCATGGAATGAGAAGCAGGGCAGCTCAGGCAGGCAGTGAGAAACCTTGATTAGTTTGGGCGAGGAAACTAAGTTGCAGACCATGGAGAAGTGAAAGGAAGCACCAGAGCAAGATGGAATTTACAAACTCCACCTGAGACCAAGCCACTAGCACGGCCTCCAGGAGGGGAACTGTGGGTTTGGGTTCAGTTAGGTCATGGGCTTAATGATATGGATTTAAACAGAAAAAACATGAACAGGGTAGATGCTAATTTGATACATCTCATCAGCCCCTTTGCCACCCAGAAATAACCAGGAAATACACACACTTGCTTTTCCAGAATTTTTTGGGAAAACACAAACCCATAAGCCTTAAACACGTCTTGGCATTTCAAGAGGTAATATACAGTGTTCTAGAGTCAATGCCCCAGGATAGTGTTGAAGGGATGTTGTGCTGTAGGAGCCATAAATCCCATTTGTGTTCATTAAAGATCACCCAACACTAGTCACTATACATTTGCTCCAGGGTCCTGGCCACATTCCAGAACCAGGGGAACATTCTACTTAACCAAATTCTCCTGAAAATTTCAGTTGGATGTTCCCACAGCTCCTCTCCTAACCCCATGTGTCATGTTACTGGGCGCTGTTAGCAGCAACCCCGTAGCTACCTGCATGCCAGCAGTGATTTAAACAATCCCTGTTGTAGATTCATAACATGGATTGGGATTCTCGGGGAGGAAAGGCGCTATAGAAATGCAAGACTGGGACAAGCTTGGTTTGTGCATATTTGAGAGTTACTGTTCGGACAGCTCAATGTGACACGTATTTCTCGGAAAAAACCAAGAGGAGCCTCTATGCAATATAAATTTGTTTTTATTGAAGCAGCAGTCACATGACCTTGCATCTAGACTTTAGGATAGCGACAGATGGATGTGGCCAGGTCAGCCAGCCCAAAAAGGGTTTTTGTTGTTGTGCTAACAGACAAGTCGTGTTTCATACATACAATACCCAGTGCTGGAAAACCCAACTCAGAGAGAGCAATGTGCTGATTTGTTGGAGGAACAGCCCCACTGGATGTGGCCTTGACAAACTTTACAGATCACCACCAAGTAACCACATTACTAATGGGATCAAATCAAAAAAAGATGAGTGCGGTATTCAAAGCCAGCAATTTACACAGGTTCTTAGCTTGCCCCTATAGGTGGAGGGTAACGTTTTTTGTGGTTTTAGATGTATTGCTGCAGGGTTCCTCGCTCCATCAAACCAAATGGAATCGCAGACAGAAGCCGGCATCTCTTGGGAAAGTATCATGGAATAACACAGATCATTTAAGAAAACATGCTTATTTCTTGTGTTTTACTTATTACACAAAGTCATGTCCACCTATTTTTGGGGGTGGAAAGAGGTGTGGGGGTGAGGAATGGGGTGGAGCAGGAAGAGGAGGAGAGAAAAGGCAGGGTTTTGAAATAAAGACCACACACTTTGCATTTTTAAATTTAATTTCCAGGCTAACCTACTTTTTATTTAATGCAAATTACAGTACCAGTTAACTATTTCCGAACCGAGTCACACAGAACAAAATGTATTTACAAAGGGGTAGGAAGGCCGGGGGAAATAATAAAACATTAAGCATACTTTCCACAAAAAAAGTTTATATTTAAAATGAAAAAAATTCAGTCACAGAGGCATTCAAGTAGTAATAGTTATACAGGTTTTGCTTTTCCTTTAAATCAAGACAGATTTGCACAAGTGTATGCAATAGTTTGAATACAACCCACAGTCCTTAATATATATATTCATTTTTTTTAGATTTCTGTTTTTAAGATGGAAGTGGTCACGCTAATTTGTGTGTGTACAGGTCCAAGTGATCCATCAGCAACACATTAATGAACGCAAATTTTACAGGCAAGCAAATTATATATATATATATATATAAATATATATATTAAAAAAAATTGAGGAAGAACAACACAAGGAAGCTACTTTTCTCAAGCTAACCCCCTAGGTACTGGTTTTTAGTTTTCCTTTTTTGTTGTTTTGCTGTTATTGCAGTGTTAAGAAATGAAACAAATTCCATGAACAAAAACTGACTAAACCCCCTGTGGAAATAATGGGAACACCAAAGATGCCTTTTTATATTCTCAGAAAAGTAGCTCCTGGGTCGAATACTCTACTGTGCTTTTATAGCTATTGTATTTTTTATTTATTTTTTTTTTTTAAAAACACCTTCAGTAGCTGAGATTTCTAACAGAAAAGTTTACTGGCAATTTTTTTTTTTTAAAGCATAAGTCTGGAAACATTTAAAATGATCTCTAGTTGTGAATTGCAGGCATCTGCCATTATTTAGATAAAACTTGGTTTAAAACAACTAGAAAAGTGAACTGGGATCTTGGATCAGCCTTTTTTTTCCTTTTTCTTTTTTAAACGTATAGGTAAATGACCATCATTCATTTTTTTCCTTAAAAAGGTAGCTAAGTTTGAAATTAAAATACCAGTGTCTTGATTGACGTCCACCAGGGGACACAGAGAATGTAATTAATTACATCTCAGAAACGTATGCAATTGCAGAGTAGACAAAATGACAGATCAAGACCATACTTCATTAAAAACAAGCCAAAAATTAAAAAAAAAAAAAAAAAAAAGCTAGTAACAATTCCGAGTGGAGTCAAAACCAAATTGACATCACTGACCTTCGTGTCACCAGAAAGAAAGTGCAGCTTCTGCCTCACTGGAATGGACACGAGATGGATCCAAAAACAAACAAACAAACCAAAAACCAAAAAACCCCCCCCCCCCCCCAAACAGCAACCTTTGGTTTGGTAAAGAGTTAAGTGTTTTCCCATTCAAGACAATCATATGTGGAATACTAACAAGGTAGAAAACACAAGAGAACTAGTTTTAAAAACAAGGCCTTTGTGCTGGGCACAAGAAATCAAGAACAACAAAGTTATCATCTTAAGAAAATAAACAGATGGGGAGGGGCTGGGGAACAGCAAATTCCCTTATTACAAAGCTGCTATAGTGTTCTACAGTAACGGCCCCAGAGCACCACAGCTATCCTGCTGGCTGGCTGGCTACCAGTGCAGAACACTAGGGGGATTTTTAACTCTTTTCTGTTTGTAAAAGCCCAATTTGCTCTCTCTTTAATAGTGAAGGGAGAGAGGAAAAAAAACCAAAGGCTCCTGGAAGCTGCTGTCCACCAAGACCTCTGGACACATGGAATAGGGAGAGACGAGCAAAGTCTAATCTAGCTGCTAGCTACTAGGTGCCAAGAGGGCAAGCGTAAAATGAAACCAGTCATTGCTATTGGGGTGCGGTGATGGGCAACCTTAGAACGTCCAGAGCAAAGCCACTGCTTGAATGAAATGAGTCACAAACACAATTTCCTTTCGTTCCACTACTGACCATGGTATCACTGAAACTTTACAAGCACTCCAAAGGGTTAGAAAGCAGGGGAGCAAAGATGCCATTTTGTCTGGGATACAGCTGTTAAAAAGGATCCAAAAAAAAAAAAAAAGAAAAGAAAAAAAAAGGGAAATACAATTAAAAAAAAATCATGGAAGCGAAGGCACTCCAAACTATATAGATACACTATACATCGCTAGAGTTATTGTTACAATAATACAGGCCGGTACCTACTGTACAGAGTTAAAACTATATGGCTTTAAAAAGCTCGTCTACATTTTGTCTGATTATTAAACAGAATCACTGCCCTGAACGGTAACTTTTTGCTCATTAATAACAGTTCCTGGGTCCACATATTTACATACAAAAACAATAAAACTCAAAATTTAAAAACAATCAAAAATAATGTACAAGCTTGAATTTGGTGAGGAGCTCCCCCCATACCCTTATTTACAAAACAAAAGAAAACGAATCAAAGTTATTCCAAGGCCTGGATCTAACATGTATAAAAGTGTTTGTGATCCTGCCATGATCCTTGAAAAAGAAAATCAGAGACGCCAGCCTACGGACAGACACACACTTACACCGTCATGAAGCAGAACTAAAAGAATGAGAGCAAAACTCTTAACTCTCCTCCTCTACCAACCTTGAATGGAAAAAAACCAAACAAATCATCTAAGACGGCACCTGAAACAAGCAGCGATTTTTATCAACTTGGTAATTTACTGTCCCTAGTCCAGAGTAAATGTCTTTGCCCAGCCTTCCAGCTGTCTTGTCTATAAAGCAGATCCAGTCACTGCTACTGTCGCCTGCTTTTCAAGTCTTCTAAAATCTCGCAGGACATTTGATCATCCAGGTTCTAGTCTGTCATCCATGGCACTCACTGGCTGATTTCTTGCATTAAACACTCCTTTCAGGCCTCAGTTATTTATTACAGGAGCTGGGGGTGTTTTTGTTCAATTGAAAAATGTGGTTTCCCTTCTCTTCAGCTGTAATCGGCCTAGAGCGGTTTAAAAATCTTTTCTGTTGCCCCCGGTTTCACTAAATAATGAGGGACATAACTAAGGTGAATTATCCATTCTCTTTCCAGGTATACATTCAACTCCCCTCCCAGACATCCACTGTTTATCAGACAGGACAGAGAGACCTCTACGGCTGCTAAGAAACATTCCTTCAAAAAAATCCCACGAACAGGGGCATATATGAAGCACAGGGACAGGAAATGTACTGAATTCATAAACAAACCTCCTGCCACCCTGCAGGGACTGAGTTTATTTAGCCGCTACTGCTGGCTACTCCTGGGCCACACATAAAAGTCTGTAAATGTAAGAAACAATTTATTGTGCCTTAAAGATCCACAGGTCAAGTAATAGCCCACAAGCACCAAGGTGACTAAGGTTTCTCTGAACGTGTATAAGGCCCACATGGACATCAACGTCAAGGATAAGACAGACCAGGTCTCAAAAGTCTATTTCTACACTGCAGCTGCAACTTCCTGCTGCTCAACTGACTCTTTCCAAGAATATTGCTTTAACTTAATGGAGACTTTGATTCTTACACCATTCACCACTACAGGAAAAAAACCCTTAAACTCAGACTGGCAACAAAAACATTCATCTTATGCTTCAATCAGACCATTTAACAACTGTAGACAAAATAAAACTCAAAAAGCAGTACTGTATCTATGTTATACACATATCTATTTATATTATATACACACACTTATGTAGGCAGCTTCCCCTCAAGTCAGCAGGTACAAGTTACTGTTGATATCACTTTGATGTGTATTTTATTCTACCAATGTAAAAACATCACAATGGCAACTCCACATGCATCAATAAATAAAGATAAAAAAGCAGGAGGTTAAAATGATGAAATTAAATACAGATTCTCGCTGTGGATTTAAAATTAGATCTACAGAGCGTGGCAATCTGCAAGCTCAAACTGCAGTAAAAAAATATTACAAATAAACCAGTAGATTGTTACAGTTCACATTATAAACCCTGGTGTCCTTTTCCTGTGTGCATCTTGGGAAAGGGCATCCCATTCAGAGCAAAAAACTGAAAAATGTTTTCACAGTGGCCACTTTCCATAAGGCCCCATAACTCCGCCTGCCCCCTCCTCCTGTGGGATTCCATTCATCATCAGCTCTCTGCTGGAGATTACAGCTGACTGGCCATTCTCTTGCACTATATGGCTCTTTTAAAAACAAAAGTTCAAAGACTTGGTGGAGGAGCTCAGACCAGGCAAACAAGCTGCTTCAATAAAGCTAACTGGATGTGCTTGACATGCGTGTGTGTATATATTATAAATATATATATATATCCCACTTGATAGACTTTTTTCCATTTTGAAGCTGCAGGTTTCTCTATTGCAAGCGCTAATTTTTAAAATAAGTCTTCCACTAGCAGTTCCAAGTTTAGACATACAGTAAGCACCCCCCACCCCCTGGGCTACCTATTATCCTATCACCTCCCCACCTCCCAGCCCAAGCCAAAGGCAGTTCTTCAGATAGCCTAGATATGGATTCACTTACAAGAAACACTTAGCTCTGTTGAATGACCCTGGCTAAGCTCCCAACCAAATTCAAGCTGTGCACTATACCAAAGTCTGAAACTTCACTTAAAAAGAAAATAAAAAAAGAGGTTATAAAAAAAAAGTCAGCAGAGAATGAGGTTGTTTTCCTTCTTTCTGTTGTGGGAGGGGGCATGAGGCAAGAGTCCTGGTTCTGAAGTACACAACAGCAAACTTTCCATATGAAGAGATTGTCAAGGGAAGAGACATTGGTGTGTTTCTATTGCTCCACTTTTCCTTCTCCCCCCCACCTATTCCCTTGCCCTGGAGACCCCGCAGAGTGAGAATACAATGAAACTGGTTTGTATTTATAGATATTTTACAAGGTTAAATAAGAACAACAATAATAATAAAAAAATTGAACACTAAAATGAACAGGGTTTTGTTTTGTTTTGTTTTTTCCTCTTTTTAATTTTCTTTCCAAATGTGACCAGTGTTGCTGAGCAAGACTCAAATAACTGGTGATTTTTCCTGTGCAGCTGGGTTGCGTGGGACCACTTCAGGAGGAGTTGGAGGCTGATGCTGAAGCTGCGTTATTGGTCTGACCTCGCTCTCCTGCGTTAACATCTGCCAACGACAGAAAGGGGAGAGCAAAAAGCAGTGTTACTTCCAAGCAACAAGCACTTTAATCAATGGATTTGACCTTTATGGAGCGCACAGCCCTACGGCCCCCACCAACTTAGAACTGATGTACTCTGCATCACTGTGCCGTGCTGTGGGGTTAAGGTGTTCTCCTGAACGCAATCATGGGTGAGGAGGGAGTGATGGGGCATGATTTGCAAGCAGCATATTACTGACTCAAATGGAGCTGCAGAAAAGCCTTTTTCAAAGGTTGAAGTCACCAGGGTACTAGCACTACCTCACACTTTAAACTGCAAGTGTGCATAGGCCAGAGACAGCCCAGTGGGAAAACCTGCTGCAACGCTCACTGTCATGTTAGAATTCAGTAACTTTACTGGCATGGCAAGGCACACTCGCATTCCCAAAGCATGTATGGCTACCACAAGCTTTCCCATTGGTGCTCAGGCTTTATACTGTGTCCATCATGCAATGAAGCCATCTGCTAAATGTGTGAATGAGCCGAGATGATGCAAGCAACCGGCCACAGTCTCTGGTAGAAACAGCTTGTGTATTAATGTGTAATTCATACACTGGTTCCCTCAATAGATGTCTTTCAAGTCTATTGCTTTATTTCAGGGTGGATTTGATTTAAATCACTAGTCAGGAAGACTCGACTTGACAATCATGATTTTCTACATAAAAGTGCATTCTTGTTGGTTGTTATAACATTAATATGTATTCTTCCCAATTCATAGATGTAGGTTTCATTTTTAGAAGGTGCACACTATACATTTTTAAACTGTGATTTATTTTGAAAACTTTTCAGGTTAGTTTTACAGCTATATCAGAAAATGAATGATTGTTTGGTTATTTCATTTACCAAAGATAACTGAAGCAGATATTTATGAAGTCACAGGGAGGTGAACTATCTCCAGTTCAACAGGTTAATCATTAATATTTGGAGGATTTTCTTGCCATGCTGTATTAGGAGGAGAACATCACCAGACAGACATTTACATTGTTTTATTTAACTAAAACAACGTTAGGTATTCTGGATCTTTTTCTTCAACAGCAAACATATATTTTAACAAAACAAGCATATGTCCCTTCCTTCTGATGTTTATCTCCAGACTTCTTCTCCTTGTCCAGATCTATTCTGCCTCCAACAATCTTCTATTCATTGAACTTTTTGAAACTCTGCACTTTTAGAGAGAGGTAAGGGATTGACTCTGTATACACAAATTTGCAGAGGGACAACAGGGTTGAGGTCTGTTATTTTTCACCTCTCTATATTATTTATTTAAAAACATTTTTGCTGTTAACAAGCATGTTACCTCTGGAGAGACAAATCCACAGTTTGAGAACATCAAAACTAAGCATCTCTGATGTATCTTCTAGGCTGAGCACAGAGTCCCATTGCGTAGATAGAAAGATTAACCTAAATAATCTATACAGAAGCCTGTGGAACTCCATACGATTGTGTCCCTAATCCATGAACTATTGGAACTCATTTACCAAAATTTTCTTAAAAACATTACATGAATGTATTATCTCATGCTATAGAATTAGAGTTTATAATTCCTATTCTATCTTTGAGTTATGATGTATCTTAATTAAAACAATCTTTAGATAGGTTTCTTTCTCAAAAAGCATTTTATAAAAAAAATCTAATTTAAATAAAAAAATCCATTTTTAAAAAAATCATTGATTTTTATCCACCCTGCTTTATTTTGTGGTTGCTCAACACAAGATAGACTTGCCACCTTCCTAACTGCTGAAAGCAGATGAATGTCAAGGCTGAAGCCAGTAATGAGGCTTATAAAATCATATTGCACTGTTGGAGGATCAGTGCCTGAAACCTGAAACACGCTCTCTCTCTTCCCTAACTCAGACAACAGTGTTCACTGAAAAGAGACTCTATAGTGTAAGGTGGGCATGTGTCAAGATGTTTTCTAAGCAAGTGCAGTAAAGGACTGTTTCTTTTTCCTATTTCTTTGGAAACTCGGTCATTTCAATGGAATTCTTTCATTTGTTGTACAAGAAGCAGCACAGATTATTTCAGTTCATAACAAAATAGAAATCTGTTGGCAAGCAAGATCTTTGATTGTGACCGAAAGGTCCTTTCAGAGAGAATTTCAATGTTTTGCTGGTGCATTCGTGAATATTTGAGGAGAATAGGTGAGGTGTAAGAAGTCTGGAAAAAGCAAATATTTAAAAAAGGATAAAACAGAAGTCAGGATGCTGTTAACTGGGTAAAATATTAGAGATGACAACACAGAAACCTATATATAAAAACAACATGATGGCCAAGTAACCACGTTTTTGTAGAGGACAAACAAAGCTGATAAATCTTATGCAAAATTACAGCTCTGGTGGAAAAGGAAAATTTATCTGGTTTAGTCCCACGCAGAAAACTAAGCTGTTATCTGGTGAGTATGGATAACACAAAATTGGCTGACATAGACCATGAAGAAAGAAATTTATGATCATCAAAAATACCAAGCTGGAGAAAGGTAACTATTGAGGATTAGCACAGGGCACTCTTCCTTTTATTCCCTCCTCCCCACTAACAAACTAAAAAAATGCAAGTAATTGTAAACAAATCAGTGTTGTAGATGCTATCACACAAGAAGCTATCACAACACAGCTGAGGTTAGACTGGATGAACATAAACTGGAGATCTTGAGAGAAACAGGCTCATTAAAAGGGGGCAGAGATTGAATGTAGGTAAATATAACAATACAGTTGAAGGAAAGCATTGGCTAGCACAAGTACAAAATTGGAGGCTGTGTAGAGAAAAACTGGGGGCGACACCATCTCCACGCCAGTAAAGAGCTTATTATGCAATGCAGCTGCAATAAAAAATACAACAGTAATTCTAGGGATGTATGGTGCAGCTGAACACACGTTTGTTGATGAAGTTCTTCTATCTAGCCATAATTAATAATGACCAAAGTAGGGGGCACCGCATTGGAAAGAGGACACCGATAAATAAGGAAGAGACCCCAGAAAAGCACAGCACTGGATGACAGAAGAGTGAGACAATATGCCCAGGAGGGAGAAGGCTAAGAGGACATCATCACCTAGGAGACAAATGGAAAAAGAGGGTGACCACCTACCCACATCTGAGAAGTGATAACCCCATCTTCTGATCCTGGTTATCAAGCTGAGAAGGGAAATCGTACTACGGATAGCAGGTTATTTTCCAGTCCTGGCTTCCCTCCACCCCAGGATGGTTCCTCAAATGCAGTAAAAATCATCCCCATGTACTTAAGATAGCAATCCAATATTTTACCAGTATGTTGTTGGCATTATCGACAACCCTTGGATTTAAAATACAGTTCCTGGCATTCTGACAGCTCTTCGTTCACGCTAACTAGCTAACTCACCATCACACTGAACATAAGAATGGCCATACTGGGTAACACCAGTGGTCCATCTAGCCCAGTATCCTGTCTTCTGACAGTGCCAGAAACAATGCCAGGTGCTTCAGAGGGAATGAACAAAACAGGTAATCGAGTGATTCATCCCCTGTAGCCCTATCCCAGCTTCTGGCAAACAGAGGTGAGGGACACTTCAAAGCATGGTGTTGCATCTTTGCTCATCTGGGCTAATAGCCATTGATGGATTTATCTAGTTCTATTTTGAACCCTGTTACAGTCTTGACCTTCACAACATCCTCTGGCAAAGAGTTCTGCAGGTTGACTCTGTGTTGTGTGAAGAAATACTTGCTTTTGTTTGTTTTAAACATGCTGCCTATTAATTTCATTTGGTGAACCCTAGTTCTGTGTTGTGAGAAGGAGTAAACAACACTTCCTTATTCACTATCTCCACACCAGTCATGCTTTTATAGACCTCTATCATGTCCCCCCGTTTTTATAGACCTCTATCATGTCTCTGCTTTTTCTATCATATCCCCCCTTAGTCATTTCTTTTCTAAGCTGAAAAGTCCCAGTCTCATTGGGTATAAGAATGCATATAACAGACAGCGTCACTGTGTGTTCTGTATACCACTTGTTGGAATATGCTATGACTCTTGATTTATTGCCCCTGAAGACAGCGCAGCTAAAAGTGTTAAGATGTAATGGACAGAGAGAAATGGGGAAAAGTCTACCCCCAAGCGATGTACGTAAAACCTGCTTCTCTCATGGTCAGTTTGCTAGCTTGAGTTCCTGCAAAGCATTTGCCTCTGATCAGCTGTGTGTACGCATTAGAGGGAAGGGTAAGCAAGGAGACAGCCTAGGTTCCCATACTTGTGGCTCTTCTACAACAATATATGCCTTCCAATTTGGGATCAGACTGTGCATGTTGCTCAGGCAGCTGGTACATGCCTGCAAACACCCATGTACTGTACACTGTGAACTCTAGGAAAAACACCACCTTGGCTTTTCTGCAGATTCTGTGCTGCCACATCAACAGAGTGCAGGCTGGGGAGCAGCTATATGCTAGTTTCAGTCCCTCCATGCTAAGATGTTGCACTGAAAGCACACAGCACAGAAAGGGGCCCTGCACACTCAGATTCTCCCTCCTTCATTGAGGAGTCAGAAGTTAAGCAGAGTACAGGAGGAAATCTGTGCCTTTGACAGAACCAGCAAAAAAAGAAAAAGCCTTTTTTTTTGGTAGATTAGTGTTTGTGCCACTGTGATAAGCACTTGTGACTGTGGTGTTCGCTGGTTCCCGCTAAATCTCCCCAGCTCGGGGGTGAGACTGTTCTCAGCCAGAAGCCTCCTGATTATCAACCTGATAGCTCTGCACCCGATGGAAACATACCATGTATTGGGCTTAGGCCTTGTTATTGTCTTCACAGTCTTGTCAATAGTGGTGGTGAGCTACTGCTCCTTTAGGTAGCGTGTTGCTGATGCTTCTCCCAGTCCTACTTCCGGAATTGCCTGTGCTTTCTGGTCAGGGATGTGGTGTCCCTCAGAAGCCTACCAGAAGGGCTGCTGCATAGGATGGAGCTGCAGTCAGGGTATTACAACCCCCAGATGCTACTTGATTTAAGAACTTGCCAAAGGCTACGGGAATTTTCATTCCTGATGTACTGCAATGCTAACCTGAAAGGACACACTGAGGTAACCCTACCAATAGTCTGAGGGTCCTTAAAAGGACAATTTAGGACTCAAGGGAAAGGGTGGGGTGAGATAAAATTCGTCAGAGAGATGTTCTTTGATCTTAAAAATCCAGGCTCCATCTTGTACTTTATTGCTCTCTTTAGAGAACTGTGATCTAGTGGTCTATGCCCAAAGCTGGGAGCCAGAAATTTCAGCCACTGACACCCTGTATAATCTGTGCACCTTTATGAGTCTCATTTTCCTTGTCTAAAAACTGGGATAATACTTGCCTCTCTCTCATGGGTGATGAGAATTAAATGCTTTCCAAGTGCTTTCAAGGTGCAACTGCACATCTATGAGATGAATACTACTTTATTATGAGTGTCGTCATGGTCTTGTGCAACTGCCCTGCGCTGGCAGGCAACTCTAGTTCTGCTCTTTCCCACCTTGCTGTTGAGGATGCTGGAACATATCTCATTTAAGATCAAAGGGATTAGCACAGCATGATGCATCAGAAAATGATCCCTGCAGCTATGATGGCCAGAGTCCCATGCACGAAGGCACCCACCCCCCCTCTGGTAGAAATGTTGACTAGCAGAGCAATTATCTGGCAGCTTATTGATCCAGGAGGAAAAATACATGATGTTGTGGCATAAGGGCTTTATTGGCACTTTTAGGATGACCTGCATAAGGCACAAGTGGCAAAGCACTTTGTGAACAATACAATTATTCAAAACTTGATGCAAGTACAACTTTCGTCCTGCCTCAAACCATCATGTATTCAAACATGCCACTGGGTCAAAGAACTCCAGTTTAGGGGTGTTTGAGTAAGTTTACAAATGGTATTGGAGCAAAATTTCATACCCACCTTCCTGAAAAGCCAGCTCCCATCAGTGCCATGAGCCCCCCCGTACAGGAATCTGAAGGAGAGGGAATTTATAACCAATGTATTTGGAAATCTCTTCAAAATTACACACAATAATTCCCTTTCACATACTGTCAGCATTTCAAGGGCTGATATTTCACTGGGCTAGAAGCAAGTGACATTCACTCATCCAGGACTGAATATTGCCCAGCCTGAGACAGAGGCCAAAGACATTTTTGAGGAAATCAGGTAACAGTTGCCTAGGAGGCTTTTTTTCTGGGAACATTTTACACAGGAGCTGTTTGAAGCTCTGATGTTACAGTAAGTTCTGGGAGTTTAGCAGGTGAAGTTCAGATAAAGCTGTAGAAGTTGCATGATAAATGCGTTTCAGCAGATAGCTATTGACACCACATGTTTGACGGCTGCAAACACATTCAGAGACACATTATACACCAGATTCTCATCTGCAGTAAATTGGTGTTGATCCAGATACTCAGCTGGGTGTAAATCACTGTGAAAATCAAATGCTGGTTGTGACTACACATATAATGTCTCTCACACACAGCGTGTGCATTCAAGATGCTGGTTGGGATTCCACAGTTAAAGCTGAGTTGAGTTTTTCACGTAAAGCAGAAATTCAACCCATCAGTTCTTAAATCTTTTTTTATACACACTCCTCCCCCAGCATATGATTCTACAGATGTCAGGGCAATTTGCACAGTGCCTATGTCATCTTATGTGTCTGTACAGGACCTAGCACAATGGGTGTGACTGGATCTTCTAGGTGCTATTGTAACAAATGTTAAATAAAGGTGTGCTACCATTCCAAAGAGTGAAGTTTACATGCTAACAGAATTTGGGGAGAGAAAGTCCAACTCTCCTGACCAGCATCACCATGCTAGGCTTGGGAAAAACTACCAACCAGAGGATATTTTAGAGGTTACTATCCAACCATGACTCTGCTCTGGACTCGGGAAGATGCAGACAGTGTTCTGTCATGCTGATCATAACACAAAAAAATTGGCTCCTCCATCCCAGTTCTGATCAGCCGAGTAACCTGAATTTTTAGCTACTGCATTATAAAGACACAGATTTAATGTCGCTATGTAACAATAACACTTCAGCACCGTCAGAAGTGACAGCGATTACATAACAAGGCCCTAAGGTGGGTTGTTTGTAGGGACTAAACCTGGACTCTCTGGATTTTGAAGTCTGAGCGGCTACTACCTGAGCTAACTGATCAGGTCCACTGGCTTGAAGGCACTATGACTCAAAATCAAACAGACACTATAACTGGTCTAGCCACTAGAGGGGGACAAAATGCCACATCGTATTACCATGCAATTATAACCCGCACTAACTTGTGCAACTTTTTCAAATCTCATTCTACGTCTACAATCAGCTAACAGCTCACCACTGTAAGAGTGGCTTTGAATAATGTATTTACAAATACAAACTTTGCTGAAAAGTGTCATTGTCAGTGTGGGTACCGTGTCAGATGGCAAACTCCTTCCCATGCTGCTCTGATACTGGCTTAATGATTAGAAGAACTTTGCTTCTCAGGGTCCCAGTGCTTCTCAAAAGTGGCCAGGAGTTTTTCCTGCATCCACGACAGCTTCTTGTGCAGAGATTGGGGAGGGGGCAAAGCAGTGGCCTCTCCCTGCAGCGCTCAAGGTTGGGCTTCAGCCCCCCTCCCCTGGTTCAGCCAGAGGCTCTGGCAGCAGGCTTCACCCTCCCACACCCTAATTTCAGGGATTCGGGTTTCAGCCACCCCCACGGTAGCAGGGCTCTGGCTGTGGACTCCGGGCTTCAGCCCCCCACTCCCCACCCCCCCCCGGCTCCAGCTATGGGGCTCTGGGCTTCTGCAGGGCCAGCCTTACTGGGTGCTGTGGTCCAGAGGCAAGAAGTGGGGGAAGCCTGGGGAAATGGGGAGAAAGCAGTGGGAACCAAGGGAGGCGAGGGAACCAAACTATAACTACATTACTTTTATTATTGAGTCTGCAAAAACCCCCCTACATCAATCAATTACAATGATTTGGACATGTAAATATACATATTTGTTTTTCCTGAAGTATTTTAGGAAATATTGTCAGAGCGGTCCCTGGTCTAGACAGTGAATTCTATTGTCAGAGCTAAAGCAAATCAGGTTCGCACAATTTCCAACAGAGCCTAATCCTGAAATCTTAATTTGGGCTAAATTCCCCCAGCATAAGAATTTTGTCTGAGTAAGAACTACACAGGTTTGGGTCCAAGGTCATCCAAATAGCTGTGTATGCAAAAGACTATGAAGATGTAACTGAAGGTTATCGAATACTGAACTATATCTCAGAATTCCCCTGTAGCTGCAAAAGATTCTCATGAGGATCAGAGACACCGGCCCACCTCAGCAATATAGTGGATACTAACAGGAGGGTTAAAATGCTGACACTAATTAGCCATTTTTTAGTATAGTTCACACTTAGGACTTGACCTGAAATGTTTTCCCCAATGTGAGCTCTTCGAAAGCTGTGCTAAGCAAAGCAAGGACAGTGCTTTTTTGAACTCACACTAGTTAATTTCTCATCACCTCTAAGCAACACCTTTTTGTTCCCTGTGCACATCCTGTGGCTCATTTGAAAGACAACACCTTCAGCCACACAAAACCCCTGAGAGCATACTGAGGCACTGGCTCAGCACTGCCTCGGAGAGAAGAGTGCCCTCTCTTGAATCATCAACACTATTTCATACTTGCACTCCCAAGTTTTCCTTGGAGATCTCTTGGCCAAGCTCTAACACTGCTCAACTTGTAAGTTAATATAAGATCAACACCACACCGTGGTGGGTCTCCAGACCAGTAATGAGGTTTTATAAGTTTCTGACAGCAAGAGACAGAGACAAAGAAGAGAACCACTCATGGTTGGGCAAAAAGCCAGAGCACTGTTTGGTGCCCAAAGCTGGTATAAGGGCATCCACAATACAAGTGAACCCCTTGGTAATCCTTTCTGGAAGCGCTAATATATTTTGAATTAGTGAGAAAATCTTGTTTATCCACAATCAGTCAAACTTTGATTGGAAATAAACCTTTCGGATGAAGCTACATTTACCGCGCTGATTATTTATCTTTTTCCTCGGCATCTCTAAAGCTAGTTAAAGTTCAGAGCTCAACAAACTCAGCGCTGAGCGTCTGTGGGGTCCAGCAGTTAACTGACCAGGAGGATCTTTAGAAGGTGAGCTTCTTCATGGAAGGAGTGTAGTTTGAGAGAGAAGGGAGACAGGCAGGCAGGCGCATGTTCTCACCTGAGGCTGCTGTAGCATTTGTAGGGGTTGAAGCAGCTGCTTGATTCCGAGCATGAGCAGGGATGAGGATCGAAGCCAAAGATGGGTTACTTGACAGTTCTGGAGGGGAGGTGGAACAAACAGAGTTAGCTTATAGTCCACACACAACCTCTGCATGCAGATTAATTCCTTGGGTTTCTCAGCAAACGTAACCATCAATGAAATGCATGCCCTAATCAACAAGGTCACATTAGACTGTCATGTATGTCCATGAGCAAGAGGAAGCCACAGTGATATCCAGCATGGGTATTTCCAGAGCAAAGCATCTCTGTACAGTATCAGCTACAAGAAGTGATCATTTCCCAGTGAAAGGAGAGGACCGTGGAGTTAGCAAAGCACCGACCAATCCTGGTCCTTGGACACAGCCTTTTAATACGACTTCATTCTGAGAATCACCCTTTCCCTTCATGAACACACCCACTCACAGCAAGCTTAAAGGAGAAGGCTGATGACAACAGCGTGCTGCTTTGGGAATTGACTGTTACAGGTTCTCCAACAGCTCCAGGGTGTCAGTTCCTTGGCTCACAAACTCCATTAGAGACACAAGGTGGGTGAGGTAATAGCCTTTACTGGACCAACTTCTGTCGGTGAGAGAGGCAAGCATTTGAGAGAGGCCACTATACTGCTGAGATGGGACGGTGTCTTTGTCTCTCTCGCCAACAGATGGTCCAATAAAAGCTATTACCTCACCCACCTTGTCCCTCCAATACCTTGGGATCGACACAGCTACAACTACACTGCATTAAACTCCACTAGTCAGGGACCTACAAACCCAACACCAGTGACCTAGTTAAGTCTCCTTAAATGCTGCCAAGCAGCCTAAAAGGGCTGATACTTCCTTTGAAGGCACAGTGAAAAGCTGAAGGGTTTGATTTTCAGGTCAGTTAAATGGAACACAAAAGTTACTATTGTTCTTTCTAAGAAACGTAACTTAAGAAAAACAGACGAGCCAAGCTGCTGAGGCCCCAAATTTAAAATAGATGCAATATGTATCAGAGTAACAGGCATCCTGTAATAGCAACTGGTGGTAACACTATGAGCTAAGTGTGATGGGGTGGAGCTGACTAGGTCATCAAGTGATAATACTGCAGGCTGCCCTGAAGGGGATCAGTCTAGTACTACACCGAAACTGGCAGTGGAGCAAGGAGGAAGGAGAATCTCCTGCAGGCTGTTCCAGAAGGGGAAACAATTGCCTCTAAAGGAAGCCACATCCAGATAAAGCAACGGGGAAGTCACCTCAAGGAAGGAGGAGAAAGACAACCCTTGGCACTGCAAGAACTTGCCTGGGAGAGACACGCATGCAGACAGTAGTTATTAGAAAACCCTGTAAAGAAAGAAAAATCTGTCCTGAAACCAAGTCCAATCATCCCGCAGACACACTGGGTGGTTTTGTACATGGCTGTCACTAGCTACTGGGTTTCATCTACTAGGCAGATTAAGGAGCCTGTACTTTGCTGTAACATGTATATTGAATTTAGGGCCTATAAGGGCTGACGTGGCCATTTGATTTTTTTCCTCTTCTCAACAAATAATGTAAAAAGAAAAAGTAATTGACTGAGAAGCCAAGCTGGAGAAAGCCCATTTCGACTACTTACTAACCTCTCACCAGTGTACAGTGTTGGGCTGTGCTTCCACAAAATACACAGAAATTCTGACTGGGCATAAACAAACATGAGTCACGGAAATAACTGAAACCAGATCAACACAATCTAACTGTGAGCACACGGCTACTAGCCGCTCCACACCCAAAGAAGTTACTCCACTATTCCCTCCCCCCCGAGTAATTTCTTAAATCAGTTGGTAGAGGGAACCTACTGTGTATCTCGCTCTTTCTCCAGATCCTAGTGCAAACAAATATACTGTTCTGTTAGCCACTGGCATGTAATCCAACAGGGAAATGAAGTGGAAATATGGACACTTATTCTACCAAGAGCGCAGTAAAAAGTCATTCATCTTGCTTGACACAGTACCCCTTGACGGGAGTGTTTAGGACATAGCAAACCTAGTTAAAATTTATTGCGGCCAAGTGTCAATAGCCAGACTCCCAATGTCTAAAAGGTATGGCTGACCAAGTATAACTACAATGAGTCAACACAGCTTCCATTCCAGTGATTCTTCCTGCATCCAGACATTAAAGAATTCAGCTCACACTGGCAGAATAGCCACTTTCACTCACTAAGCATCTTCCCACCTGTGGTTCAGGCAAAAAATCTACTAGAAGTGCACACATGTTAGAAGCTACACTAGAGAGTAGAGTTAATAGGCAGAAGAGGCCCACACCCTCCCCATTGTATCCACGAATCTAAACTCAAGATGCTGTGAATATCACAGGATTTTCAACTAGAGAGGGATGGCTCAATTCAGAGAAAATAACTGACCCAAAACAAATTGCAATTTTTTGAAGTTTAATTCAAGATTTGGTTAAAAACTTGATTAAATATGTGTTCTCCCATTTGTGTGTAGCTGCAACACACCTCCTGGTTCTGCCCAGTACTGGACATGCCAAAATACTGCAGGAAATGGCTGGATTTGTGTGATCTGCAGCCTGCCTGCCTCCCCCTCCCTTCTCTCTCAGAAGATTTCCAGCCCAAGATATGAAAAAGAACCTTAACTTCCGGGTGCCTAACTGAATCAAATCCCCAGCTCAGGACTCTGAATCCTCTCTGCACTCTGTTATGGCTGTAGGAAGCCTTTGCCTGGAATGCCTTTAGCTTGCAAAGACTTCATCTGTCCACACACAATTGTCCAAGACATCTTACAACGACTGGCTGCCACAACTGGGACCATATCTTTAGTTCAGTTCTAGCAGAATCAGTGCAGTTTACAGACGTATACCCCTATCAAGGAAAAGGAAATCAAACGTTATAGATGTACCAATTCAGCTTGTCCTCCTAGCTCCATCCCAACGTAATGTCTTGTGTTTAGAAATAGTCCCGTAGCCCCTGTTCCCAGTATCAATGGGCTAGTTACTTCAGCAATCACAGAATGCATTGGTAAAACTACATTTTTAAGACCTGTTTGCTGCATTTGCAAGCATTGCTAAACAGTAACAAGGACAAGTGAGAGGACTAAACTTTTCACGCAATTATGTCCCTGCAATATTTTCTTCTCAACATAAACAAGCCCTTCAGAGTTTCAGCCCCCATACATTACAGGTTGCACCCACTTCCAAGCCAAGCTATTTCGTCTGAAAGTAAACTGGACCTGCATGGTACTCAGAAGGTTATAGTGCGAAGATTTCTAGTTATGTGGAGACACAGTTAGGTTTCAAATGGAACTTTCTGATTAAAAAAACTAAGTAAAACAATATACTGACTGCTTTTTACTGCCTAAAAAGACACTGGCAAAATGGCAGTTTTGTGTCAGAGGCAGAAAATCATTTTCTGATCTGCTGGTTCAACTGCAAAACTCCACGTTAGTAATGACTAACACAGCACAGTAATAACAGGAATATCAGATGCCTCGGTGGGACCGAGCTGGTAGGCTCTGTTACAACACTGGTAGTTCAGGGCGGCAAAAATGTGTAAATGATTGTGGATGGAAGTAATCATTGAATCATAGACTATCAGGGTTGGAAGAGACCTCAGGAGGTCATCTAGTCCAACCTCCTGCTCGAAGTGATGTGGGAGGCTGTGCAATTTCAACAATACTAGCAACACTTGCACAGTGTTGTGTGTGGACAATGCTTTTTACAGATCGAGCTGGACTAAACAGTACAACAATTTCCCCTTGTAATGTATATCGGCCCTGTGTGTGCTGTTAAAACTACATTACAAATTGGTTTAGCCTGTCCACTTTTTCTCTCTGGGAAGCGCTTTGGTACATCCAATGCAGTGAACTTCCCACATGGGTAGTGTTAATCATGTTAAGTCAAAAGACTACATTTGTGTTTACCCCCCCGGCAGGGCTTGAACTAGTGTAGTAGCACGGTTTAAAAGTTATGCTGTGCGGACACAAACCTCGCTTCAGTTAGCTGGGTTACAACTGGGCACCACGGTCCAAAGCTGGGAGCATGGACAGGACTCTGTTTCAGGCATAAGAAGGTGGATCTTGCACTTACTGCAGAGCAGGCCTCAATGCCTACACTACATGAGCTGAACTGGAATGGGAATGGATTCCTAGCAGGTAATAGTGCACAGGGATTCTTCCCTGCCCTAATGCTAAGAGCTTGCAGCTATTTATGTAGAAGACTACACTACATCACTAACAAGCGTGTACACCACATTTCTTGCACTCCATACTTAACCAAACCAACCCTGAAGACTCATCAAATGCGAATGGAGAGAATAAATGACGTAAGGGATGTAAGCTTTGCATGTACATTTTTTGGGGGGGAAAGGAGGGCAAGGATGGCTAATTGGCTACTGGTGTGGCTGCAGATAGTTCAACATGGTACATTTCAGGGTCATGCTGTGTAATTTAAAAAGTTACTTTCTCAAAAGTTCTTACTCTATTTACTGTTGAATGACAGATGTAGTATTTATAGCTCTGGAGAACCAAGGACTCCATATTTGCGGTCCCCCCCGAACCAGGCAGCCTGGGCAGCAGCAATGCAAGCTTTTCCACATTGCTTCCCAACAACCTGCTTCAAACATGATGAACAGGGTCATCTTTAGAAGGCAATTCAGTCTCCCGTGGTCCACTGGGTCCTCAGCCTTTGTGGTGAGACTCCAAACAAAGCTGTCACTTGGACTTTGGACACTAGGAATTGGACTGAAGCTGCAAACTTATTTTATGCAATCTGATAGTAACGACTTCCAGTCCCATGAACTGAGTTTGAATCAATAATGCAAGAGGATAACGATTTCATAACCCTTTCCTCCCCTCCCTCGAAGCTGATGCAGTCCACTTTTGAGAACGATCACTGGCTATACAACTGGTCCATGTTCTTCCCCCACCTCTTGATTTTACTACTGGGGGAATGGCATTTGTATGAAAGAACGTTTGGCACAGTGCTTCTTCCCAATGGAAGGCTCCTCAATGCTCACAGGCTACCTTGAGTGGTGAAGTTGAAGAGTGCAGGTTTCTCTCGCCCATTGGGTAGTTTGACATTTGGGTCCCGTAGTTCATCGAAGAAAGAGTGCGCACATGCTTCCAGGGGAGTCAGGCGGGCAGTGGGGGTGTACTCCAGCAGACGGCTACATAGTGCGATTGCTTCTGGTGGAGTGCGGGGTCGGAAGACCTACAGAAAAACAAGAGACAGATTGTTTGGACTTGTTTCTTTTTTATTACTGCAGCAAGTCTGAGCAGTTAAATCTCTCAGTGCCTAGTGAGTTGAAACTAAATGCTATTTGTGCTAATATAATGGGTCCTCATGTGTTGGGATGGGAGAATCCAGCTTCTGCGGTTGAAAAGGTTTAGTGCAAAGGGTTTCACTGTGTGGGTGAAGGGTGCAATGATAGTGAAAGGCTGCATGGGAGAGCTCAGAAAAAACAACTTTAAGAATTAAAGGAAAATTCATTGATCTTATGACAACACACACAGTGGGTGAAATCAGCCATGCATATGATGGAGTTCAAATGAGCAGGATTGACTAGAAGTTAAAATTAAAAAGGTCAACACCATTCATTTTGGCAGTAAACAAATGATTTTTCCCCCTAATGTGGATTTTTGCAGGCAAGTTGGTCAGATTATTGCTATGGATGACACTGTTCAACTTTGGAAATGAACAGGCGTGCTGCAGGAAAGCTCTCTAGTTCAAGTTTACAGGTGCTTCTTCTTCTTGACCTTACTGAGTTAAGTGATTCCTATTAACAGGGATAATTCCTGCACATTTGGAGTTTGTGAGAACACTAAAAGGTGGTGAGTGTGGAAAAGAACAGGCGTGCTGCAGGAAAGCTCTCTAGTTCAAGTTTACAGGTGCTTCTTCTTCTTGACCTTACTGAGTTAAGTGATTCCTATTAACAGGGATAATTCCTGCACATTTGGAGTTTGTGAGAACACTAAAAGGTGGTGAGTGAGAAAGCTATCTGACTCTCTCAGAAGTTTACCTTGAGAATATATACCAGAGTTCACAGCAGTTCTTCCTTGAAGTTGTAGTTCAGACGCCTTAAAAATGGTCCTACATAGCCAGAATGACACCCCAAATCTGCCTTCCCCATCTCATTACATTCAAGGCAAAATTGGACAGTCACATCCATGTCCTTAACACCCTGCTCGAGCAGTTTCCGTTCACTCTGTTGCACGTGGAATACAGGCCAGGGAGAAGTGCGGTGGGAAGTGGGGTGGGAGTGTTAAATTCTGATGTCAGCATTTTTGATGCAATTGAGCTAATCCAAAATGCTTTTGCACCAATGCAGGTGAATCCAAACCACCTAGCACCAAGGAATGACCCATACATCACATGCTAACTGACTGCAGCCCGAGGCACCTGGATAGGCTCTGCTTGGGTAGATTTTAAACTGAAGACATTTATGTTCATATTAATTAAAATTAATCAGGTCACTGACAACAATTGACTGATTTTTTTTTTAACCCCTTGGTGCCCAGCTGGGTCAGGAGCACCTGGGTTAGTTCTAATGCATTCTGTACTAACTCATCATGTTAGGGAATCCTGACTCCTGGAGCCAAAGAGTTAAGGTACACAGGGCTTGTCTACATCACAAAGTTGCAGCGCTGGTGAGGGGGTTACAGCGCTGCAACTCAGGAGGTGTACACATCTGCAGGGCATCACCAGCGCTGCAACTCCCTGTTTGCAGCGCTGGCCGTACTCCCGTTTTGTCTCGGGCGTAGAGGATCCAGCGCTGGTGATCCAGCGCTGGTAATCAAGTATAGACACTTACCAGCGCTTTTCTTGACCTCCGTGGAATAAGCAGGTATCCCAGCACACCTGAGGAAGCCTCTGGTAATCAAGCTGGTCTCCTTCCCCGGCTTGCTCTCGCGTTCCCCGAACCCCGAGCAAGCAGGTCTCCTTCCCTGAGGTTTGCAGGGGGGTTCCGGGAACGCGAGAGCAAACCGCTGGCGAAGCTGGTCTCCTTCCCCGGTTTGCTCTCGCGTTCCCCGAACCCGAGCAAGCAGGTCTCCTTCCCTGCGGTTTGCAGGGTGGTTCGGGGAACGCGAGAGCAAACCGCGGCGAAGCCGGTCTCCTTTCCCGGTTTGCTCTCTCGTTCCCCGAACCCCCGAGCAAGCAGGTCTCCTTCCCTGCGGTTTGCAGGGTGGTTCGGGGAACGCGAGAGCAAACCGCGGCGAAGCTGGTCTCCTTTCCCGGTTTGCTCTCGCGTTCCCCGAACCCGAGCAAGCAGGTCTCCTTCCCTGCGGTTTGCAGGGTGGTTCGGGGAACGCGAGAGCAAACCGCGGCGAAGCTGGTCTCCTTTCCCGGTTTGCTCTCGCGTTCCCCGAACCCCCCTTGAAGCCGCCCAACAGCGCTGCAGTGTGGCCACATCTAACACCACTTGCAGCGCTGGTTGCTGTAAGTGTGGCCACTCTGCAGCGCTGGCCCTATACAGCTGTACTAATACAGCTGTAACAACCAGCGCTGCAAAATTGTAGATGTAGACATACCCTAAGAGAGCAGAATTTGTTCAAGTTGCTGGGAAGATACTGAGGAGGCTACAGCAACGTAAGAAAAAGCTTCAGTTTGGCACTAAAGCCCAAATGATGTAGCCACTGCAGTCAAAGAACTTCTGCTGACTTCCACGCTTGAAGTAGCTGTGTGTAAATTTTTAGGGGGAGGGGTAGATGGAGGTTATTTACATTCCATGTCAAAACCCATTGCCTCCAGAGTTTGGATTACTGACCACAATACAAGGGTGGTGCAGTGGCATACGTTTCCCAGTTACAGCCTACAAGAGAACAGGACAGTCTCCTTTTATTAAAAGAAGATAGAAAACAGAGAGCCACTGAAATCTGCCCTTTAACAAAGGAATTCCTCTGACCCCCTACTCCCTTAAATTCTTTATCTTTCAGGTCAGTGAACCTCTGTCAACATTTATAGAATTTAAGAAACAACTGCTCAGCCTCTGTCTGGACTGGGAATGAGTCACTCAAGGTAAGCAATTACTATAATAATCTATACGTCAGAAACTGAAAAACCAAAAAAAACCCACACAAATACCCACCCTCCACAAATAAAGAGTAATTAAAAAGTGAAATGTGTGCAGATCTACACCTATCTAATCATTACCTTCTTGTATGACAAGGGGAAAATATTCACCTGGCTGCTAGCTGATGTGTGGCTGTTTGAACCCAACTTTTCCACTTCTAGCTTTTCTCTCTCCTCTTTTCAAGACTAGCCCTAATAATTTGAAAAAATGTTTAAGTACATACCCGCACTCCTGAGGTGAAATGTCCTGTTCCTGACGAGTCCTAAAGATGATAATGCAGTGAAATAATCCAAACAGGGGGAGTCAATCCAAAAGAGAATAGTCCAGCAAGGAAAAATATATCCAATATTATAAGAAATCCATGGCGTGGGGGACATAGAAAATGTTTATACAATTAGAAACTTTAAACATCAGTCTCCATAGCAGCAAGTCCAACTTGACCACAGTGTATGCCAAAAAAATTGATTGTGCAATGGTGAGGCATAGTATAGAAACATTTCTATGTTAATTTATGTTCCAATGCCAGTGCGTTTACTAAAAAAATAAATAACAAAAAAAGTTGAAATCATAATTCTAACTAGAAAGAAAAGGGTAACTGAGCTGCCATATTAAAGAATTTGCAGTCCTCTCTGTCCTGGATATAAATGTCCATAGACAACGGGGCTGAATTAGTTTGTCTTAGTGTGTGAACCCCTCACGCACAGACTACATACATATTTTTCCTCTGTAAATCTGTCCCAGAGACACAATGTGAAATTTTTTTAAAAAACCAATTTATGGTTTCTGCTGAAGAGAAAATAAGAAGTTTTAATTTGTATTTCTAATTTGGCTGTCTTAAATTTGTGTGAGCTATGAGTGTACCAGGCCGCCGCGGATTATTCTCCATTTTGGATTGACTTCCCCACCAATGGATTTGTTTTGATGATGTTATCCTCTTTAGGATTCTTCAGGAACTGGACATGTCTCCTCAGGAGTGAGGGTATGGACTTAGTTTTCTCACTTTATTGTGGGATCTTCCCCCTCATACCCTTGCACCCATTACTTAAAGCAAAAACCTGCATCTTTTAGGTATAGTAATTCAACACAGTTCCACCTGAAATTCTGACTAATTCACCCACCAAGAACTACACAAAAGGGTACAACATTAAACATTAAGAGCAAGGGACAGTCACAGTTAGAGGTGAAGTGCACAACAATATGTATGCCAACACTTAAGCACAATGGGGCGCATCCTGAAAGCTGGGATGGTGTCAGTGCTCTATTGTGCCTAAGTGCCTAGAGAACGGACGTGACTCACCATTAGCTGTGAACTCCCTCACTTTTATGTTCTGGTGAGACAGTTAAACATTCTTAATGTAGTTTTCAGTGAGGGAATTGATTTAGTAAATAATCCGCGGATTATTTTTTAGTCTGCGGACTAAAATTTAGTGCACGGACTAAAATCCGGCCCGTCAGAGTAAAATCTACTTCAATTTACAATACATCTGGGTGAAGGGAAAAAAAAGCTAAGTTCACAAAGTAAATATAGTTGGGGAGACTAACATTTAGTATGCAGACTAAATATGGCTGGGCAAAATGCACAGCAAGGCCACAAACAAAAACAAAAAGAAAAAAAAAAAGAAAAAAAACCAAAAAACAAACCACTGACAGGAACTTTTAAAGTGACCAAATACTACCCCACCTGCGCAGCAATTCATTTTTATAAAATGAAATGACTCCTTTTTTCAAGGGGAGATGTCCACAGTAGGGACAGACTAGTACATTTCATTTTCAAAAAATGAATGTGTTTTGGAGATAAACAAATGCAAAAAAAAGTCTTTACATATAACATATCTCAAGCAGAATTTGCACTTGCATAACTCAAAAACTAAATTTCCCAAAACAACCATTTTCAGGCTGAGACCTCGCTTGCCAGAGTTTCAGCCACGATCACATTTTTTATGGCTGAGTTACAAATCCCGTGAAAATTCTTGTGTAGAATGGACACGTAGATTCACCTGAATAGCCATACAGTTTTTTCCCTCCACTCCCCAATGACTCTATACTATATCAAAAAGCTTGAATACAATGCTAGTTCGTCCTTTCTTCAAGTCTGTTGTCGATATTCAAATGCTAATAAACTTCCATGGCTAAATAGGAAAACCAAGTCTGCTGCCTCTTCCAAATGGTCCCTTCTTCCTAATATACACTGTGATCAATGTGCATTTTACTAACCACTTTCCAGAGACTGGCAATCATTTTAGACCTTTCAAAAACCATTGCCAAGTTAAACGTCACTAATATGACACACTGTTCCATTCCTCAGAAGGTGAATTAAGAGAGAACTTATGTGAAGTCTTTGTTCACAAGCAGCATATTCACTTTTAATCTTAATTTAAACTAGCTGCAGTTGGTTAACAGTGCTCATGACCTGGCTGAATTTTAAAATCTTTCTACAGTGAGAGTGGGAAGAAAGAGAACAGATGGGGCTTAGGACGGACACACATCTTGCTTTACTCCATCAGCATTCAGCTCTCAAACTAGACCACATGGGGTACTGGCAATGTATTGTTTTAACCAAATGGCTAGTCTGACTTTCAGTCACTGACATAACAGACCTTTTTTCATGCACAACATGGAACTCTCTTTTCTCTGTATAATTAAGCACCGAATCTGAGACTTGACAATGTTACCCCAATGTGCTTGTCTATCCTCATATGTATTACAAGACATTATTTCATGCCATCAGCCACTATGTGTTTTGCATGCAGATTCTGGCAACTGTAAGCATGCTGTGACACTCAGGAGAGCAGAGGCTTATTAAAAATAACTATGTTGCTATTGCATAAGAACATAAGAATGGCCATATTGGGTCAGACCAATGGCCCATTTAGCCTAATACTCTGTCTTCTGACAGTGACCAATACCAGGTGTTTCAGAGAGAATGAACAAAACAGGCAATCCTCAAGTGATCCATCCCCTGTCGCCCATTCTCGGCTTCTGGCAAACAGCGTCTAGGGACATTTCAGAGCATGGTTTTGCATCCCTGCCCATCCTGGCTAACAGCCACTGATGGACTCATCAAGTTCTTTTTTGACTCATCTAGTCTTGGCCTTCATTGCATCCTCTGGCAAAGAGTTCCACAGGTTGTGCATTGTGCAAAGAAATACTTCCTTTTGTTTGTTTTAAACCTGTTGCCTCTTAAATTAATTTAGTGACCCTAGTTCTTGTGTTATGAAAAGGAGTAAATAACACTTCCTAATATACTTTCTCCACAATAGTCATGATTTTATAAACCTCTATCATATCCCCCTTAGTTGTCTCTTTTCCAAGCTGAAAAGTCCCAGTCTTATTCATCTCTCCTCATATGTAAGCTATTCCATACCCTTAATCATTTTTGTTGTCCTCTTCTGTACCTTTTCCCAACTCCAATATAACTTTTTTGAGATGGGTCGACCACATCTTCATGCAATATTCAAGATCTGGGCATACCACGGATCTATATAGAGGCAATATATGGAGGGAAGGGATAGCTCAGTGGTTTGAGAGCATTGGCCTGCTAAACCCAGGGTTGTGAGTTCAATCCTTGAGGGCGCCATTTAGGGATCAGGGCAAAAATCTGTCTGGGGATTGGTCCTGCTTCGAGCAGGGGGCTGGACTAGATAACCTCTTAAGGTCCCTTCCAACCCTGATATTCTATGTTTGTGTTAAGTTAAAACGGCAAACTCTGCTAAACTTCCTGTGGTTGGAGTCTCTCTTGTCTACACAGATGTAACGGAGACTGATGATTTCTCCCAAAACAATGTAGTTTTTCATAATTCTTCAAAAGTTCCCCTCTCCCATTTTTCACAATCTGTGTTATGGCTGTGCCATATTTCCAAAGTTATTTTGCCCGTGTTTTTTAGTCTAACAGTGAAAATAACTGCATTAAAAATAAGTAAAAAACCACTAAAGTTTTACTGGCAAGTTCAGGCCATCCTACTCTGTGTGTAAGGGGCAATGGTTTAGTGTCATCTGCAAACTTGCTGAGGGTGCAATCCACACCATCCTCCAGATCATTAAAGAAGATATTGAACAAAACCGGCCCCAGGACCGACCCTTGGGACATGCCGCTTGATACCAGCTGCCAACTAGACATGGAGCCATTGATCACTACCAGTTGAGCCCGATGATCTAGTCAGCTTTCTATCTACCTTATAGTCCATTCATCCAGCCCATACTATTTTAACTTCCTGATCACTTTCCTCTCTTCTAAGTGCTTCAGAATTGATTCTTTGAGGACTTGCTCCATGATTTTTCCAGGGACTGAGGGGAGGCTGACTGGCCTGTAATTCTCCAGATCCTCCTCCTCTTTTTTAAAGATGGGCACTACATTAGCCTTTTTCCAGTCATCCGGGACTTTGCCCAATCGCCATGAGTTTTCAAAGATAATGGCCAACGGTTCTGCAATCATATCCGCCAACTCCTTTAGCACTCTCGGATGCAGTGCATCCGGCCCCACGGACTCGTGCTTGTCTAGCTTTTCTAAATAGTCCTAAACCACTTCTTTCTCCACAAAGGGCTAGTCACCTCTTCCTCATATTGTGCTGCCCAGTGCAGTAGTCTGGGAGCTCACTTTGTTCGTGAAGACAGAGGCAAAAAAAGCACTGAGTATATTAGCTTTTTCCACATCCTCTGTCACTAGGTTGCCTCCCCCATTCAGTAAGGGGCCCATACTTTCCTTGGCCACCTTCCTGTAGGCCAATTCGTAAGATTAATGACAAAAGAATACAAAAAAATAGAACAAAATTATTTACGTCCCACAAACATTTTTATATCAATTAGAATGAGAAAGAACAGAATGAATAATCTGTTTGATAATCTCCCCTCAAAACTATAGTCTGATCATGAATTTTGGAAGCTGTAGAAGCAGAACAGAATCTGCATAAATCCTGGGGAAAAAAGTGAGGATAGCAACAGCGGGAAGGAAAGGTAGTAGCAATAGAGAGAGATAGTTAGTACCAGCAAGAGGAGAGAGAAAAGCTCTCACATGAGACTGTGCTATTTGACCTTAAGCTCAGACTGAGGGGAAAAGAACAAGGCTGGCCTGCAGCTAACACAAAAGGTCCCAAGTTCCGGCTCAGTCATTACCAAACTATTTAAATGTGCAAACATAGAGAGATAAAAGCTAGTAAGAAAATAGGTTTATAATAATACAGTACTTTGGCAAATCCTTCTTCCTGGTATTAGTTCTCCACTGTACTATGTGAAGAACACATTCCTAAAGACAGCATCCACCAACCTAGTCTATAATGCCTCCCGAATGTTTATACAGATGGCCAGATTACTGCCCTGCACAGCTCCAAAATGAAAACCAGGCTGCGTCAATAAGCTTGGAGAAATATCAGGAGGGCTCAATCCCAGCAATACAAGATTCCTGGATGCAGTTCATCTTAAGTGGTAACTATCTTCTCCAGTTATATAAACTAATTATAAACTTATAAATAGATACATTCATGGAGGATAGGTCCATCAATGATTATTAGCTGAGATGGTCATGGATACAATCCCATGCTCCGGGTGTCCCTAAACCTCCAACTGCCAGAAGCTGGAACTGGAAAACAGGGGATGATCACTAGAAATTGCCCTGTTCTGTTCATTCCCTCTGAAGCATCTGCGCAACTGGCCACTACTGGAAGACAGGATACTGAGGCAGATAGATCATTGGTCTGAGTCAGTGTGGCTGCACTTATGTTCTTTGAGGCTTGCTCACAGGGAAGGAAAAACACTGCTTCATAAATTATGTGAAAATCAGAGGGCATCTTAGAGGTATGAGAATAGACCATAACCTGTGCCTACTACTATTTTGCTGGGAAGGAAGACAATCCCCTTCAAAAACAGAACTTGTTCTCTTGTACTCTTTTCATTTTTCATTTCCACTACCAAAATAACTCTCATCCATCATCATCACACCATTGGCCTGAAGATTCTAGGGGCAGTTAATGAAATTACTCTTTGGAGCACACCCAAATTTAATAGACTACTGTTTTATGTGAGAAAATTGACTTCAGGTGTGAAAGTCTTGCAAGGGACAGTTATCCCAAGACACCAGAAAAACCAGGGTGACTATTGTCATAAACAGATAGCTAAGGGTTAATGTCTCTTTCACCTGAAGCACCTGACCAGAGGACCAATCAGGAAACCGGATTTTTTCAACTTTGGGTGGAGGGAATTGAGTGTCTAAGGTCTTTGTTTTCTGGCTGCCTGCTTTCTCTGAGCTTTGGAGAAGTAGTTCTACTTTCTTATTTTCTGTTTCTAAGTGTAAGGACAAAGAGATCAGATAGTAAGTTCTATGGTTTCTTTTCTTTGGTATTTGCATGAATATAAGTGCTGGAGTGCTTTGATTTGTATTCTTTTTGAATAAGGCTGTTTATTCAATATTCTTTTAAGCAATTGACCCTGTGTTGTATCATCTATACAGAGAGAACATTTGTACTTATTTTTCTTTCTTTTTATATAAAGCTTTCTTTTAAGACCTGTTGGAGTTTTTCTTTACTTCAGGGAAATTGAGTCTGTACTCACCAGGGAATTGGTGGGAGGAAGGAATCGGGGAGATCTGTGTGTTGGATTGCTAGCCTGATTTTTGCATTCCCTCTGGGGGAATAGGAAAGTACTTTTTGTTTCCAGGATTGGGAACAGAGAGGGAGATTCACTCTGTTTGGGTTCACAGAGCTTGTGTCTGTGTATCTCTCCAGGAGCACCTGGAGGGGGGAAGGGAAAAAGGATTATTTCCCTTTGTTGTGAGACTCAAGGGATTTGGGTCTTGGGGTCCCCAGGGAAGGTTTTTCAGGGGGACCAGAGTGCCCCAAAACACTCTAATTTTTTGGGTGGTGGCAGCAGGTACCAGGTCCAAGCTGGTAACTAAGCTTGGAGGTTTTCATGCTAACCCCCATATTTTGGACGCTAAGGTCCAAATCTGGGACTAAGGTTATCACAACTATAAATAACACCACATGCCAAAAGATAGTGTGCACATTCTGGTGAATTTTACCACCTATAACTAGGGCTTTGTGTCTGTCATGGAAGCCGCCGAAGTCATGGATTCCATGACTTCCCACGATCTCCGTGAGTTTTGCAAAGGCCAGTGTGGCTGACCTCAGGGCTGCTCAAGTAGCTGGCCCTCAGGACAGCCAAACCAGCCGCTGCTCCGGCAGCCCTAGGCAGTGGTCCCCAGCTGACTGGAGTAGCCGTGGTCTGCTGGTCCGGGTAGCGATCCCGCTGGCCGGCTGGAGCAGCCGTGGTCCCTGTCAGCTGGTGCTGCTGGCCCTGGGTGCTCCCTCAATTACGCGTCCCCCCCCGAAACCCCAGTGCCCCCCCAGATTTAATCACAGGTATTTTTAATAGAAGTCATGAACAGGTCACGGACCATGAATTTTTGTTTACTGCCCGTGCCCTGTCCATGATTTGTTCTAAAAATACCCACAATTAAATCATAGTCTTATCTATAACCCATATAAACATCAGCCATCCTCACAACAGTTCTGTGTGGTAGAAAGAATTATCTCCACTTTATAGAGACAGAAGTACAGCAGTCAGGTGAAATGATTTGACTAAAGGAACAAAGCCCATACCTCTCATGCTACTCTGCTACCCTCATGGCCAGAAGTCACACTGGTAGCTCAGTAGAGAAGCTAGCTCTGCTGTAGGCAGCTGGCTGGGAAGGTGCTTCCAGTGACAGCAGAGTCCCCACACCAATAAAATGATCAAGGGTCCATGCAGAAATCAAGAGAGCTGTGACTATGGTTTACATACACCCTAGTGATTAGCCTTCGACAGCTTAAGGGACTGTAAATAACCTGTCAAGTATAAGGGGTAGCCATGTAAGTCTGTATCCACAAAAACAACAAGGAGTCCGGTGGCACCTTAAAGACTAACAGATTTATTTGGGCGTAAGATTTCGTGGGTAAAAAACCATAAGATACAATTGAAGTTACTCCAATCCCTCAGACAGAGGCAAACACCTACAAGATCTTTATCAAGCATTCTTAAAACTACAATAACCACCTGGGGAAGTGAGGAAACAGAGCGAGACGGATACCCAGAAGTCACCTACTAAAAGGACAGGCCCAACAAGGAAAATATCAGAACACCACTGGCCATCACATACAGCCCCCAGCTAAAACCTCTCCAGCACATTATCAACGATCTACAACCTATTCTGGAAAATGATCCCTCACTCTCACAGACCTTGGAAGGCAGGCCAGTCCTTGCTTACGGACAGCCCCCCAACCTGAAGCAAATACTCACCAGCAACTACACATCACACCACAGAAACACTAACCCAGGAACCAATCCCTGTAGCAAACCTCGTTGCCTACTCTGTCCCCATATCTACTCCAGCGACACCGTCAGAGGACCCAACCGCATGAGCCACACCATCAGGGGCTCATTCATCTGCACATCTACTAATGTGATATATGTCATCATGTGCCAGCAATGCCCCTCTGTCATGTACATTAGCCAAACTGGACAGTACCTACATAAAAGAATAAATGGGCACTAATCGGACATCAGGAATGGTGAAATACAAAAGCCAGTAGGAGAACACTTCAATCTCCCTGGACAGTCTATAAACAGATTTAAAAGTAGCTATACTTAAACAAAAAAACCTTCAGAAACAGACTTCAAAGAGAAACAGCAGAACTAAAATTCATTTGCTAATTTAACACCATTAATTTGGGCTTGAATAGGGACTGGCAGTGGCTGGCTCATTACAACAGCTGCTTTGCCTCTCCTGGAACTGACACCTCCTCATCAATTATTGGGAGTGGACTATATCCACCCGGATCGAAATGGCCCTGTCAACACTGGTTCTCCATTTGTGAGGTAACTCCCTTCTCTTCATGTGTCATTATATAATGCCTGCATCTGTAATTTTCACTCCAAGTATCTGAAGAAGTGGTTTTTTACCCATGAAAGCTTATGCCAAAAAAATCTGTTAGTCTTTAAGGTGCCACCGGACTCCTCATTGTTTTTGTAAATAAGCTGTGATTCTCAGGAAATACTGAAGAGAAGCTTTCAACCCTAGCAACTGATTTACAATGGTGAAAAGAACAAGGCTTTTAAAAATAAAAGCTGAGACTGTCTCCGGCATTTGTGTGTTTCTCAGAGCAGGAATGGGCCAGTGACCAAAACCTTCATCAGTGCAAAGGCCAGCTTCATACGTAACCATGTGAGCCATCTTTCAGACTTCTCGGGGAATGGCTCAAAAAGAGGGCCCATGCTGCTTGCGGCTGCAGAGCTGGCGCTCGGGCAGAGACCCCTGGCCACACCACTGCCTAGGAGCCAAGGGACATGCTGGCTGCTTCTGGGGAGCTGTGTGGAACCAAGTAGGGAGCCTGCCAGCCCTACCACCTCTCCCCCACAGTACCACCAGGCCACCACTCGCCCAAGCACCTGGGATTCCAGCCTCCCCCCCAGAGTACACGAGATTTAGTCAGAGGTATATAGAACAATCCATAGACAGGTCACGGGTAGAAAACAAAACTTCATGGCCTGTGACCAGTCCATGATTTGTACTAAAAATACCTGTGACTAAAACATAGCCTTACTTATAACTACATACATGTCAATGGGGGTGGGGGATGGGTGGTTGGGGAGGACTGGCACCTGCAGGAAGGAAATGTTCAGTTAAACACTTTCAAGAATCTCCGACATATGGATGCAAACCTACAGTCCCTATCCATGTCCATACAGTACTTAGTGATATTATACTGAGTTTACATAGATGAGATGTCTTTAAATAAAACTAGGTTTACTGGGTTTATGTGCTCTCCTCAACGAAGGCAAGGTGGCATAATGGGATGGTGGTACCGTCTCTATCAGATCACAGGAAAAGATCAAGAATAAGGACTGTACAGTAAAAGTCTGTGGGTAATATAATTTTAAGTGGAGTTTATCCATGTACAGGGACCCGAGTGTAGTGTATGCAGCGCTAAGAAGTTTAAAATAGTTCCAATTCTGAGACCCACATGGCCATTGCTGTCTAGAGATTGCGTTAAATGCATTAGAAATACCCAAGACAACAGGTCCCAGCCCCAAAGACCTTGTAATCGACGTAGATGACACAAAGACCAAAACTGGAGAGCATGGCAGAGTGTGGTATGTAAAACAAGAATACTTAAGCCAAGTTTGCAATGTTTTAAAAATATCTTCCTTCATTCCCCTTGCCTATTTTACTTATTTATCTTTATAATAAATTATCTTTTTATATTTACTTTATGATTAAGGGTTTGTAACCTTTATTCAACATGGTACATACAATAGATAGATTTCTTTTCCACTCTACTCCGCTTTAAATGGTTTTTATTTCCAACATAGTTTTATTAAACTAATTCTTTCCTAAAATGATTTAGATCTTTCCTATGACTTAATCCTTTCCTATTTTGGTAACATTTGTTACCTTTCTTAACAAATTCCTATTTATGCTGTTACCTATAGTTATTAATGCTTATCCAATACCCCTACCCTGCTCCGAACAATTTCCCACCCTTTCAGAAATCACAGATACCATTATGATAATCAAGTCTGACCTCCTGTACACAGCATAGACCACAGGACCTCCCTGAATTCCTGTTTAAACTAGAAAAAACATCCCATCTTAATTTTTAAAAAGTCACCAGTGATGCAGAATTCACCATAATCTTTGGTAATGTTTTCCAATGATTATTTACTCTATTAAAAAATGTGTGTCTTATTTTTAGTCTGACTTTGTCTGGATTCAACTTCAGCCACTGGATCTTGTTATACTTTTGTCTGCAAGGTGGAAGAGTCCTTTATTATCAAATATTTATTCCCTATGTTGGCATTTACAGATTCTATGGCAATCACCTTTTAAACTTCTCTTTGTTATGCTAAACAGTGTGAGCTTCTTGAGTCTTCACTAGAAGACATTTAATCATTCTCATGGCTCTTCTTTGAACCCTGTCCAATTTATCAGCAACCTTTCTGAATTGTGGACAACAGAACTGGACACAGTATTCCAATAGTGGTTGCACCACTGCCAAATACAGAGGTAATACAAGTGCCCTATTCCTATTCAATATTCCCGTTTATACTTCCAGGAATTACATTAGCCCTTTAAATCACAGTGCTGCACTGGGGGCTTATGTTCATCTGATTATCCTCCATGAGCTTCAAATCTTTTTCAGAGTCCCTGCTTCACGGGATAGAGTCCCTCATCCTGTCAATATGGCCTGCATTTTTTGTTCCTCATTTTTTAGTGAGTAACTTCTCATTTGGACATATTACAATTATTATTTTTGCTTGCGACCAGCTTGACCAAATGATTGCTCTGTGTCAGTGGCCTGTGCTCTTTCGTATTTACCACTCCTGCAAACTTTATCAATGATGATTTCATGTTTTCTTCCAAGTCATTGATAAAACTGTTAAATAGCGTAAATGGCAAGAACTGATACTTGATGCCAAAATGCTAACTCATCTACAACTTTGCCTATCTCCAACCATCTGCAATCCAACCCAAGAACACAGATGACTCGGCCAAACCCATTTGGTCCCATGAACATTTCTGAATTTTTGATTAAATAAGGGGCAGTCCCAGTCCCACACGCAGTGGAATATGGGCCCAGGGCAGGGAAACGCTCTACATTTTTTCTGTTTCAGAGGATAAACAGTTTTAAACTTTGTTTTATTTAGTACGGCTTCTAGAACTACTATTCCTATATCTTCTGCAGGGATCCTGAGCTAAAATTTTGCAAAGTAACTAATGACTGAGTGCCCAACTGACAGGTCTTGCCACTTCTCACAAATCAACTGCAAGACCTGTTGTGGCTGCACTGTCTGATTTAGGTCTTTGCAAGCACAACGGTGCTTTCTAAATTACTTTTGTCTACTCTGTCATTAACATTTAATCTCCCGATAAAACTATATGTTTTTTTCTGCAGAGGTAGATGTCCATACTACCCATTCTTGTGATTCTAGGGAGATCTACTTTTAATCTGTTTTTGTCCTACCATTCACTGTCTAAAGAATATTTTGACTCTTGGCAGCAGTCTCAACCAGCAGCCAAAATCTTGGGATGTTGATGACAATCATTAGATAAGGAGTGCCCAAGGCCAGTGCAACTACTTAGGCAAACTAGGCAGCCACCTGCAGTAACGGAGGGGGGTGGGGTCGGCGGGGTGCACAGGGGAACCGCTCCTCACCCCAGATCACCTCCACTCTGCCTCCTCCGCTGAGCGCACAGCCCCAGCTCTAAGTTTCCTCCACTTGGTGTTGTAAGCCTGGGAGGAGAGGAGAATTAGAGCGACGCCGGCATGCTCAGTGGAGGACGCGGAGTGGAAGAGAGCTGGGGCAGGCTCCTCAGGCACTGTTAGCTTCTGTGGGGGTGGGGTGGTTGTCTCCCCAGGCGATGTTAGCTTCCACGGGGAGGTGGGGTGGGGGGGGTCGTCTCCCCAGGCAGGGTTAACTGCTGCTGGGGGGTAGCTGCTGAGGGGCGCGGGGAAGGGCGGCTCCCCGGGAAGGGGGGGCAGCAGGCTCCCCAAGGGGGGCTGGGTTAGCTGCCACGGGGGGGGCCTCCCCTGGTGGGGGGTGAGTGGGCGTGGTTAGCTGCTGCAGGGGGGTGGGGTTAGCCTGGGGTGGGTGTGGCGCAAGGTGGAAGTTTTGCCTAGTGCACGAAACTTCCTTGCACCAGCCCTGTGAGCACCTAATGTTCTCAGACCCAGACCAAGGTACTAAATGAAGGCCACCATAGATCCCAGAGCTTTGATTCAGAAAAGTTTTGAAGTTCTACTTCTGATTTCAGTTTACAGTGGCACATGCCATGAGAAATTTTGCTCCTGAAATTGATCAAGGAAGATTCTCAGCTATTGCAACAAATGAAGCAACATAAAAGGCATTCTGCTCTCCATTCACCATCCATCTATGATATCCAAGAATATCCAACATAGTTGACTGCAGTTTCCCATGGATGAGCCAACCATCTGGAGAAGAGGCTAGACAACATCTAGACAGATACATGACTAAAGAGGCCTTTGTGCAGGCTCACATTTGGAGATTACGAAATGTATTGGAAACAACTCCTAAACTGAATCAGAATGCTCAGAATCATAAGAATTTCAACTGACCCATTAGAAGGAGATATGGAGGTAGCACCTAGAACAGGGGTAGGCAACCTATGGCACGGGTGCCGATGGCGGCACGCAAGCTGATTTTCAGTGGCACTCACACTGCCCGGGTCCTGGCCACCGGTCCGGGGACTCTGCATTTTAATTTAATTTTAAATGAAGCTTCTTAAACATTTTTAAAACCTTATTTACTTTACATACAACAATAGTTTAGTTATATATTATAGACTAATAGAAAGAGACCTTCTAAAAACGTTAAAATGTATGACTGGCACCCAAAACCTTAAATCAGAGCAAATAAATGAAAACTCGGCACACCACTTCTGAAAGGTTGCCGAACTCTGATCTAGAAGGTATATAGTACAACTTAAAAATGGATAGCAGAAGGATCCAGTCAGAGACTCAACACCATCACCATTTATGCTGTTCAGAGACACCAGGGGATGTAAGTCTTGCATCCCTAGGTATTACTGAACAGAGGAAACCTGAAAAGTCACTTGCATCTGAAAATAGTCCAACATTTATAGTATAGCTGTTTTCAAGGGCAAGGTTCTTACATGCTGAAGTGTCCCGTCCCACCCCTCCCCCCAGCCAAACAGGTCTAAATTTTGTCAGAATATCCTCACACAACAGTTTTAAGACACTAATTCAAAGATGTCCAGATCTTCACCAACAGAAATTAATCTGTCAAACTTTTTGTGCTGATGTGTGGTCAGAGAGACCATTCAAAACTTTAGTTTCCTCATGAACCTGCTGAGATTGCACAGGTCCAAGATGGGTCTGAGGCTCCCTTTTACTTTCAATATTAGGAAATACCAGGAATAAAACCTCTTTCCCCTGAGCTCTGGCAGAACCTCCTCCACAACCCCTGCCAATAGGAGGGTTTGTACCTCCTGGATCAGAAGTTGCTTGTGAGAGGGGTCTCTGAAGAGAGAAGGGGAAGAGGGGAGGGAGAGGAAAATTGGAGAGAGACTATCCCATCTCTACCATGCAGAGGACCCAATGATTTGAGGTGATTTGAGACCATGCTCGGTAGAAATGGGATAGATGTTCTGAAAACAGGAAAGAAGGATCCAGTTGAGAGGCTGGTATAATTCCCTTGGGCGCATCCTCAAAACGTCTGCCTAGGGCTTGGTGGCTACCTGGATGACGCCAACCCCAGTCCCCAAACAACAGTGGTTCTGGTTTTTGGGATGCCTACAGTTCTGGTCCTGCCTAAACTGTCCCTGGTATAGTTGTGTCGTGGGTTGAGGCCTAGATTGTCTACACCGGGTGGCAGGTGTGTGCAGAGCCAGCAATCTTACAGTGAATTGGGAGTCTTTCAGACTGTGGAGTCTTCAGTCCGTTTTCTCCTAAAATAATGTGACTCTCTCGAACGGTAAGTACTGAATTGTCTGTTGGACCTCCCCAGGAAGGCCCAAGGCCTGCAGCCATGAGCAACGGTGCATTGCGATGCCCAAAGACATTGTCCATGTTGCAGAATCCGCTAAGTCTAATGCCCCTTGTAGTGATGTCTTGGCGGCCATCTTGCCCTCATCCATGAGAGTTGAGAATTCCGGCTTATCTGGTGGGACAAGGTCTGAGAATTTGGACATTGCGTCCCATGACTTGACGTTAGGTTGGCTAAGGATCGCCTGCTGGTTAGCCATCCGAAGCTGGAGCCCTCCGATGGAGTATATCTTCCTCCCAAAGAGATCCAGCTTCTTTCCTTCCTAAGCTCGAGGAGTAAGTCCTTGCTGCCCTTGCCTTTCCCTTGCATTAACAGTCACCACTACCAAGTCCGGCAGCTGGATAAACAAGCATCCATCGCCCTTGGAGGGCACAAAGTACTTTCTCTCGACTCTCTTAGCTGTAGGAGCCAGAGAGGATGGTATTTGTCACAGGTTTGTGTGTTCTCCTGAATGGTCTTTATCAGGGGAAGGGCCACCCTGGTGGGTCCTGCTGGGGATAAAATGTCTACCATTGGTTCTGACACCTCAGTGACCCCTCCATCTGAACCCTGAGGTTCTAGGTGACCAACCTTAGAAGTTCAAGGTGGGCTCTGCTGTTAGGAAGGGGAGACCCCGAGGATGTTCCTACCACTGTCTCATCTGGAGATGAGGAGGATGATCCTGGAATATGGGAGGGGCCCTCCTGCCCATCCGGCTCAAAAAGCTGCGGCTCCACACCCAAGTTGGATTCTATTTTGGTGCTGGCCCCGGTACCAGAGCAGCACCGTCCATGGTACTGAGTGTACCCATGGTGCTGGGTGTGTTTTCAGTGCCCGGCACATCACCAGTCATGGTGCTGGTGGTGGCAGCAGTGGCTGATGCCTGGTAGAAATCTCTGGCTCTGAACGCAGTCCTTCTCTCAGATGTGACCAAAAAGAAGCATACTAAGGCGGACCTCTGAGACTGTTGGCAAGCCCATGGGGTCCAGAAGGGCCACTGGGTCGGCAACTGAGCTGGTACCTACCATTGTGGTGGCCACAGTACTGGGGAAAAAGTTTAGATCATCCCCTTTGACTGGGAGTGCCGGCGGCTACGGTGTCAGCTTCTCCGTGACACGAGTCAGTGTCTGATGCGGACTCCGATGAGTCCGAGCGCAGGGACCATAGTGGCACCATGTTTGTTGGTGCCGGGGCAACGTAGATCATTGCTAAGTCATAGCCTGCTTGCCCCTGGACTTCACCAGTGGCCTCTGAGTCATTTGGGGACTCAGGATCGGTGCTGTGACACCATGGTCTGGAGAGTGGGGATGACTCAAAACGTTATCAGGTCCCACGCAGCCTCATAAGTCTCGGCAAGACCGGCGCTAGGGGTTTGAGCGCCCTAGGCGGACGGCAATTTTGCCACCCCGCGTGCTGGTCCCACTGCTCCGGTGGACCTGCCGCAGTGGTGCCTGCAGGAGGTCCACCGGAGCCGCGCGAGCAGCCGACCGTCCGCAGGCACCACTGCGGCAGCTCCACCGGAGTCATGGGACCAGCGAACCCTCCGCAGGCACCACTGCAGCAGCTCCACCGGAGCCGCGGGACCAGCAGACCCTCCCGCAGGCACCACTGCGGCAGCTCCACCGGAGCTGCCTGCCGCCCTCTCCGGCAAAAAGGCGCCCACCAATTATTCTGGCGCCCTAGGCGATTGCCTATGCTGTCTAAATGGTAGCACCGGCCCTGAGTCTCGGGTATGAAAGGGAGGTCCAAATCCTCCACCTGAGTCTCCTCTAGTGGCACCAGACTCAACAGTCCCTCCCAGGGGCCCAGAGTCGATGGTGCCGGCTGTTGAGTTGGAGGGAGGTGGGGTCTTGCACTGGTCCCCCTCCCTTGGGTTCACATTCCTGTGCACGGGAAGCGGAGGGCCTTCTATCAGTCTTTATGTGCTTCGTCTTTGAGACAGAAGACTGAGTGGTGCCAAAATTGATCCTGTGCGTGCTCTGTGCCGGGGAATGCCGGTGCCGAAGGTCTCTAACTCCAGACTCCTTCCTTGGAGCCTCCCGGACCGAAGCTGGAGTGCTGCACACCAACACAGAGGAGCCCAGTGCTGCATCCATGAGTCTTGACTCAGACTGAGGGCGGAGAGCTGCTTTCCATTAGCAGCAACTTTAGTCTGTGGTCCTTTTCCGTCATCCTGAGGGGGCAAAAGCTCCTATAGATATGGCACCTGCCTGGGACTCCCCCAAGCCAAGTGTGGGTCACTCTTTGGCATAGGCTTCTGGCAAACACCACATGGCTTAAACCCCTGGGTCTGAGGCATGTCCCTGGCCCAGGAGAGGGATGGTGAAGCGGGGGAGGGAAACATCCCCCAGTACCCCAAGTCCAGGTGTCTGTCTAACTACAACAATTTTTAAAAACTTTAACTATTTACAGAAAATATGCTAGAGGATCACTTGTTGAAGATGAGAGACGAAACACTCCACCGGCCAACACTGACGGTAAGAAGGAACTGGAAAGGTGGCAGGTCAGCAAGACTGTATATGCGGTGCCATGAAAGCTCAACTCCAGAGCCGATCCGACAGGTGCTGCTAGGGGAAAAACCTTCCGGCAAACTGTGTGCACACACCTAACTGGAATCTATATGAGCAAGCACTCAAAGTGCAAAAAGAATACATAGCATGTATCATTGCCTGGAGGGACACACATGAACTCTACAGGACTGTCACTTTTCTTTCTGCCATTGTTTCACTGGGGACTACACCTCATTCCAAAGTTGTCTTCATAGTTCTTTTCATGATACTCAAGGCAGCTATTACAGAAAGAAAGAATCAAGCACTGGCCTTCGGAAAAGCACATGAAGTAGTTTCTTCTGTAATTTGTTGCTGGATGTTCACAATCTAGGAAAATGAAACCCTCCTTAGTCCATCACAGCCCGGACTTGCTGATTTTCTGGGCAGGTTGTAACCTCCTCCCCTCCCCATCCCCTCGCTTTTGGAAAAGCTTGGGCTGAAGGCTGGAGGTCTGATGCAAGATTAGTTTTGTAGGTGAGAATTATTTTGGTTCTTCATAGGCAGCCAAGTGTGTATTTTGGTAACTTGACAATTAACTGCTGTAAAGATAGACAGAGCCAAAGATAAGTGCTTCAAATTAAATCAATATAAATAAAAGTAGATGACTCTGCCCATACTAATTTTGTTATAAAGGGCTGTATTGGGAAGTATGACTGGAGACATCCTGAAAATAGACAAGACAAGTCCTCCAGCTTCAGACAGAAAGTTCTTGTAGGAAGGAAGATTCTTTTCCCCCTGAACAGCCTAAGGGTTTGTCTACCTGGAGACATTTCCCAGCATTACTACACTGTTATAATTATACTACTCTGGCTATACCAGTATAACTTCCTGTGTGGACACTCCTATTTGGAGTAACAGTGGTTTTTCTTTGGTTTAGCTTATGTCATAACTACAGCAGTGTAATTATACTGGTATAGTAAAGCCAATAGTTTTTCCCATGCAGAAAAGCCCTAAATTACATTGTAGCCATAGAATTACAGTTAGACAGATCCCGTTCCTCTCACACAACTGAAGAGTGTGGGTTGAAGAAAGGCACTGAATCCTAGAAACAGCAGCAGGGTACCGAGAATGCTGTGGCCTCTTCAAAGGGGCAAAGGATTGAGTCCCCAAGAACTCAGAATGCAGTATTTGAGTAAGACCAGGGTCAAGGCCACCTGTAAAGAGGCTATGATAAGTAATGCCAATTGAATAGGGATGCTTTCATACCCCCCATAATTTATGGAAAACCTAACCCCAGAATTTAGGCTTGAGAAGCCCTGTTTTGGAAAGGCTTAGATTTGATCTCATCCTTTTTGGCTTCTGAGTCTCACAATTGTACAGATGAAGCTTAATGAATGCAAGAGAAACACGTTCAAATGTGGTCAGTCACACATGGGAGGAGGCTCAAGGAATTCAGAGTAATTGTGGTTGACACACAGTACTGAACTGACCTTGCAGAATTAGATAGATAAGTAGAAGGATGCATCTTCTTGAATACAGACTGTTGCACATTCTTCTGAAAATAAGCCAATGGTGTTAAAGTGGATGTCTAAGTCCCTGTGTTAAAAATTCCTGCATTATGAAACAGGCAAAGGGGGAAGGAATTGAAAATCTCTGGCTCCTCACAAAAAATGGTTACTCACTTCTTGTAACTGTTGTTCTTTGAGATGTGTTACACATGTCCACTGTGCTAGGTGTGTGCAGGTGTCTTCTGCTCTGGTGCCAGAGTGTCTTTCCTTGTGTCACCCGGGCCTGTGCAATGACGTCCCTTGTGCTACAAGCCAAGGACAAAGGGGTAGAGCTGACTGAGCCCTCCTTCTGTTCCTTCATATCAGGCTTTGAGATGATAGACTGATTCAGTCAGAAGGGAAGGTGAATCTTATAATGAACATATGCAACACATTTCAAAGAACAACAGTTACAAGAGATGAGCAACATTTTTTTATGGGAGTGCTTCAGTTTGTCCATTACACTAGGTGATTCACAAGCAGTTTCCAATGGAGGTGGGGCTAGAAGTCTCATCAGAAGAGAGACTGCAGAACTGCTTTCCCTGCTTCACTTCTTTCCTTGATGTAGCAGTAACTGCAGAACATCTTGCAGAAGTGTAGACTGAAGACCCATGTGTCTACTCTGCAGATGTCTATGATGGAGACGTTTCCTACAAATGCTGTAGAGACTGCAATCGACCAGAGCGCACACAAAGAGATTTTCAGGAGGTATGTCCTTGATCTTGTAGCACATAACAATACAGCTGGTGATGCACTTGGAAGTCATTGCACTGTTGTGATGCCTGCTCATTCATCCTCCAAAAGAGACCCAAAGGGCTAGGCTCTATCCAGATAAAAAGCCAGTGCTCAGAGTAAATATACTGATTAGTTGAAGTGGAAATCAGATACTATTTTGAAAAGAAATTTAGGATGTGGCCTAAGCTGTACCTTGTTCTTATAGAAGATAGCATATAGAGGATCTGTCACCAGGGCATGTAGCTCCTCTACTCTCCTCACAGAGGTGATGGCTATCAGAAAGGCCACCTTTGCTGAGAGGAGTAAAAATGAGCCACAGGCTAAAGGTTCACGCTGGGGAACCCATAAGAACTAATAGCACTACGTTCAAATCCCACCCTGGAGTAGGATCACTGATAGATAGGAACAATCTTCCTAGGCCTTTAAGGAACCTGATAGAAGATAAGGCTTGTCTACACTGGCAAGTTTCTGTGCAATAAAGCAACTTTCTGCATTTTAACTCCCGAGACGTACACACTGCCAAGCCACTTAGTGCGCAGAAACTGAGCAGTTGTAGCGCTGTAAAAAAACCCACCACCTTGCCTGGGCTCAGCCAGTTAGTGACAGATAGGTGAACAGTGGCTGTGTTTTAAATCAATGAATCAGTGTTCTGGGTGTTGCAAACAATACTGCTTCTGTAAAAATGTTGCATTTCACAGATATGACCTTCGGATCCCAGCCTCCCTCCTTGTTATCGCTGGCTGAACAGCTGCACAGAATTAGAAAGCGGCCACGAAGAACTAAGGAGGACTTTCTGCGTGAGGCCATGATGCACTCTGAGGCAGAAAAACAAGAAGTGAAGGAGTGGTGGGACAGTGAGAAGAGGGGCTGAAAGGAGAATGCGGCACACCAGAACAAAGCCACAGAGTGCTCTTAAACATTATGGAGTGCCAAGTGGACATGCTCCAGATGATACTAGCACTGCAAACCAAGCAGATCCGCATCTGCCCTCCCCTGCAGCTGCTGTCGCAAAATTCTTTCCCATACGCCCCCCCACACACACTGCCAACACACTCTTATCAACCTCCTGGCTCCAGTCTGTATCCACGGCATTCCACTCCTCCCGTCACAATTCAGCACTGCGGACTCCCAGTACCCACTGCACTCAACACCCGTCCCTCTGCAGTTTAGCCCGGCTGAAGTACAGTACCCGCTGTACTGTACTCCAAAGAAGGCAGCTGGACATGATACCTGGACATACACAAATCTTTAACCCTTCCGGGATCCCACCTACTGCTGGGACCCTTCCTTCTCCCATTTCCCTCAGTGCTGATGTGTTTTTTGTTTGTCTCTCTCTTCCTGTTGCCTTTTAATAAAATAATTGTGTTGGTTTGAAAGCAATATTTATTCTATTAATTGAAAGCAAACAGAGCCCTGAAAAGCAACGGGCAATTTTCTTAAACCTTCATAGTGCATCATCTCTACCAATCATAATCACCTCCTAGCACTGCAAGCACTGCACTCCCGAGCATAGCAATAAATTAGTGGCTTTCAGTTTCAAATTGCTGCCTCAAGGCATCCCTGATCCTTACGGCCTCACACTGCGCCTCTCTAATAGCCCTTGTCTCTGGCTCTTCAAAATCAGCCTCCAGGTACTGAGCCTCAGCAGTCTAGCCCCAAGTGATGCTTTCACTCTTCTCTTCAGAAATATTATGGAGTTTACAGCATGCGGCTATAAGCATAGGAATATTGTCATCGGCCAGATCCAGCCTCCCTTACAGGCAGTGCCAGTGGGCCTTTAAAAAGCCAAAAGCACACTCAACAGTCATTCTGCACTTGCTCTGCCTGTTGTTGAACTGGTCCTTGCTGCTGTCAAGGTGCCCTGTGTATGGCTTCATAAGCCACGGCATTAAGGGATAGGCAGGGTCTCCCAGGATCACAATTGGCATTTTGACTTCCCCTACTTGATCTTCTGTCTGAGAAGGAAGTCCCTGATTGCAGTTTCCTGAACAGGCCAGTGTTCCGAAAGACATGTGCCTCATGCGCCTTTCCGGACCAGCCTGCGTTCATGTCTGTGAAACACTCACGGTGATCCACAAGCGCCTGGAGAACCACTGAGAAATACCCCTTGCGATTAACATACTTGGTGGCTAGTAGTCTGGTGCCAGAATTGGAATGTGCGCGCCATCTGTGGCCCCTCCACAGTTAGGGAAGCCCATTTGTGCAAAGCCATCCACAATGTCACGCAGGTTGCCCAGAGTCATGGTCTTTTGGAGCAGGATGCGATGAACGGCCCTGCAGAGTTCCATCAACATGAGTCCAACGGTCAACTTTCCCACCGCAAACTGGTTAGCAAAGGATCGGTAGCAGTCTGGAGTAGCCAGCTTCCATACTGCAATAGCCACGGGCTTCTTAAGCAGCAGAGCAGCTCTCATTCTCGTGTCCTCGTACCTCAGAGCTAAGGCAACCTCATCACATAGTCCCATGAATGTGGCTTTCCTCATCTGAAAGTTCTCCAGTCACTGCTCGTCATCCCAAATGTACGTCACAATGCAATCCCATCAGTCAGTGCTTGTTTTCCGAGCCCAAATGCGGGGTTCCACTGTGGTCAGCACTTCCGTGAATGCCACAAGCAATCTTGTGTCACAGCTACTACGCGTGGTGAGATCAATGTCGCATTCCTCTTGCCCTTGTAGTTTAAGGAATAACTCCACTGCCACCCGTGATGTGTTAGAGCTAGCAGCATACTGGTCAACAGTGCGTGATTCATTCCTGCAGACTGAAGAGGCATAGTGCACAGTACACAAACTGTTGAAAGATGGAGCCAAATGTGGATGGAAGCACAGGGATTGCTGGGATGCGAAGCAACGCATCACGGGTCATTGGGACAGGACCCAGGATGCCCTGCGACCCCCTCCACCTTCCCACAACTCTTAGCGGCAGAAAAGAAAGACGCTCCGTGGGACAGCTGCCCAGAGTGCACTGCTCTGAATATCGCTGCAAGTGCCACAAGTGTGAACAAGCTATTGCGCAGGCAGCTGACAGTGGGAACACACAACAAGCGGCTTCCCTTCAGCACTCTCTGAGCAACGCTGTAACTGCCGGCGTCATAATTCTGCCAGTGTAGACATACCCTTACATAATACAGTCCTACCTGGGCACGAAACACTGATATTGCAGCAAGGTGCACTTTGACAGAGCTGACATCCAAACCTGACTCTTTTAGGTGTAACGGTCCTAAATCTCTTGAATCACTGATTGTGTACGAGACACATTGTCACTAGCCACCCAGGTAGAGAAATCCTTCCACTTACTAAGGTAAGCAGCTCTGGTGGATGGTTTTCTACTATTAAGTAAGACATTATGCTCTATTTCCAAACAGTGTGCCTCCTCTGGGTTTAGCTACCTGAAGAACCAGACCATGAGGTGTAGTGACTGAGAGTTCCAGGGCAACACCTGCTCATGATTCGGTGATATTATGTCCTTGACTAAAGGTAGGTTTGGGGGGGGGGGGTCAGGGGAGGATTAAGGCTCCTTAATGGACTACTTGTACAGGTCCAAGTACCATGCCTACCTTGCCCAGGCTGGCACAATGAGTAACATTTGGCCTCACTCTTGCTTCAACTAGAGAATTATTTTGGGAACCAATGGCACTGGAGGATAAGCACAGAGCAGGTCCTCCTCACAGGGGAAGAGAAAATGAGCTCGAGATGGACAAGTTGTACTTCTACAGGAATCCCTGATGACTGGAGTCATGAGGAATGGTACATAGTTACTGCCGTTGCCATGACTCTGGCAGCTGAGCTGAGTCTGCTGCATCCAGGGAGGCCTGCAGAGTAGACCTTGCAATCAGTCGACCTTCCATCAGGAAAGATTTAAACTTGCCCCTCGTGTCCCTGGGCAGCTAACTGAGGAATCTGGACATAGCATCCCAATTTAAATAATCATAATAGGCAAAAAGGGTTTAATGGTTTGCTATACATAGTTGTAACCTCATAGTTGACTAATCCACATTTCTAGCAAAAATTCCCAATTTCTTTGTATCCTTTTCTTTAGGACTTGCTTTTGTTTGGCAGCGTCTCACATTTACTCCTGCCACTATCAGGACTCTACTGAGGGGTGTGGGTAAAACTGTTTGTATCCCTGCAATGGAACTTGGTTCTTGTGTTCTGTGCGCTTTGCCACTAGCATGAGGGATGAGGGGGCTTGCCATAAAGTTTGTATAGGTTGCGTAACTGCCTCATTTATAAGGAGAGCAATTTCCCCTGCTACAGCCAGGTGTAAAATATCTAGTTTGTGGGATTTTTCTCTGAAAGCTCTATTTATATTCCCGGGGACACAGCCATCCTTTTCAAGAGTTCTTGGTAGAACTTAAAATCATCCAATACTAGAGAAGATTTCTCCAGTACCAGGGTCTCACCTGGTGAGGAGGATAAGGTGTTCAGAAGAGGCAGGTTCTTTTGGACCTTATTGAGGCTAGTCTTGAATTGCCAATGTAGAAGACCTACCTGAAGCAGGTAATGGGCGGTTCTGATCCTCAGTGTCCCGTGGGATCTTGGAACCAACATCGAGTGGCCTGTGTGGCGAAACTTCTCCTTTTTGGGGATATATTTCTGTAGTGTAGTGGTTGCCCAGTACAGACTTTGGATCGTCTGCCAGTACTAGGCAGTGAAACTTATCTTCTCACTGACTGACTTCTGTGATGCAGCAGAGAACAATCTAGACACTGGAAATATACCCCATGGTACCCATTAGGGTTATTGACGGGGGTGGGGGACTTGTGCCTAGACCTGGTACTCCCATTCTTTTGACCTACTCAGGATAACTCCAAGAATGTGAATAATCCCTGGGAGGATGCCCCAGGTTCCCAAAAGTCAGAGATGTAGGAATCCACATCAGATTCTTGAGGAGAAGCATGAGTACTTCAAAGGCCAATGTGAAGCAGTCCTGGGCAGAGTCATCATGATCTACAATGGGCCTGCAATACTAGCAACCACATCTGGGTCTCACTGGTTATCAGTACTGTGTGCTGAGCCAAAGTAGCTACAGCTGGTCTTGGAGCTGGCACTGGGACTAAGGGAGGCAGCACATGACCTGGTGTAGTTGGCACTGTAGCTGACTACTACATGGAAGCCAACAAATGCACCATGTGCAATGGCCCCAGCAAGGTACCATGGAGCTGAATGACCAGTGAGGGTCATACTGAGAAGCTCCGTAGATCCTTCACAGTTCCGTAGGCCTCTTGAGTGGCTGACACAGAAATAGGCCTTTGTTTTCCTGTCAACGTGGTTGATGGCTCTGCTGTCTGTGCCAAGGAAGCAGCTGGTCTCATTCCTGAAGCTCCAGCAAAATCAAACAGCTGTCCCTAATGTGACCCTCACCCATGCACTTCAAGCCATGAGAGCGAGGGTCTCTCATGGGCATCAGCTTGTGACATCCAGGGCAGGGTTTGAAGACAGGGACCTTGGTGTAGGCTCCTCTGGTATCAGGTGGAGCCCGGAGTACACTGACTACTGACAGCCACAACAACAGTATAATGCCATCTAACTAAGACAGCACATTTGCAGGAGGAATGACCTGACAGCATGCTCCAACCATTGAAGATAAGAAGGAACTGAAAGATCATAGAAGATTAGGATTAGAAGAGACCTCAGGAGGTCAGCTAGTCCAACCCCCTGCTCAAAGCAGGACCAACAAGATGTGAGGGGTGACTCCACCCATTTATGCCCTCAACTTGCAGCACAAGGAAAAGCAGGGTGCAGGTATGGCTGCCCCTGCTGGTACCGCTAGGGAAAACTCTACAGCACTGGTGCACAAGATGCATACATACCTCGTGTAATGGAGATATGCAAGAACTAAAAAGTATAAAGATTGTGGTATAAATATTAGAGAAGAACATTCCCTTTCTTGAGAGGCAAATTTAGGCTTATCTGTTCCCTTTGCAGCAGAAGGTTCAATTGTCTTCTGTCTCCATCCCTAGCAAGCGGGAACTTATCCATCTATCTGAGCCTATACAGAGTAATGTTGGAGAGTTAGACATACATACACTTTGAACTAGGTTTCAGGCTGTTAAACAATAAGAAGGCTAGAAGCGCCAAATCTGGTATCACCCAGAGATTTGTTTTCAAACTGAGTTTGTACTGGAATCACACACCACTACTGTAATATGAACACATGAACAATCCTTCATATTATATGTCATTAGCCATAGTTCCGTACATGGACATCATCGTTGTATTGGTATTGACCATTCTACACTGTGTCAGGTAATGTGAGCTCTAACTCGGTGTACAGAGCAATAAAACTTAAGCTCAGGATCCTGCTTTATGCCTAAAATTGGATGCCAATACGAGGATATATTCCTGCTGAGACCTGAACGCAGGACTCTCACACAATAAAGCAGTTGCTCTAAAACTTGAGAAAGTAGATCTCCTAATAGATACCTAAAGTAGCAGCAGCTGCTGCTCTCCTTTTGACCTACCAGCCACTAATGAACAGAAACAATACTATGGATATGGGGGATGAAATAGCATATCCATGTGTGTCAGGAGTGGCCAATGTATGGCTTAGGAACAAAATGCAGATAATGGAGTTCTACATTATAACTCCCTAGCTGCCTTCATTAGTATGCAGATGTGGTAAAGTAAAGTGTATTCCATGTCCCTGCCATGGCTAGCCCACACAGAAGAGAACAGAACTTATTAATCCTGCCAGCTAACAAGTTACTCCATTAGCTCAAGTAATAGATGTTTGTATTTGATGGTGAAGTTTCTGGAGATCAAACCCTGCTGATCATCCGTAATGGTTGTCAGTACACATGCATATGTCATTTAACCAAAATTTCAGCAAATGCTTCTAATTTTCATTCCTTCCTCCCCTCTGCTCAACAACAACAATTGCAGTTTAACAAATTAATGTTTCTGCAACTCTAGTTTAAAAGAAAATGAAGATAAATATTGGGTGGGAAATTTGAAGGGCAAGACAGGCAGCACCGTTTCCCTCCCATCCCATCAGAGATGGCACAAGAATAGCTGGGAAACATCCAGGTGTGGATATTTTCCTCCATGCACTTAGCAGAAAACTTTCATGGCTGAATGGCAAAACGTTGGAGGAAGAGAGTTTTTAAAAGAGTAGGGAAAGAGGATTGTTAGAAAGGTCATTCTAGACTGGTCTTCTTGCTACTTGAGACTTTAAATGGCAAGTAAAGAACAAACTCGTGATCAGGTGGTCACCCCCCCACCCATCCAATAAATTAATTTAGATGCTGTTCAGTACCCATCTGGTACTGGGAGGAATTTGTTGTTTTATAACAATCTGAGAATGAGGCACTATGTTGAAAGCACAGTTCTCAATACCAAAACAATCCCATGTGCTAATGCAAAAGGAAATTCAACCTTCTGGCAAGCTCCTCTCATTGCTCTATGCGTGCCTGATTTCACCTGTGGTCATTTAGAAGCCCAGAGAAGCACTCACTTGCATATAAAAAGGTAAAAATAGAAGGAACTCTCAGTTTCACTTTCTGCATGAAGATCACATTACATTCTTCTCTAGCTTTACAAAAAGGTCTCTACTGTGGTTCAGTGGGCAGTCAAATGCAAACAAATGACACCCACGGATCTACAGAGGGTAGGGGAGATGTATAACCAGGTTAGATATTCAATCCTGATTACTTATAATGTGTTCTGGCACCAGGACAGGCTATGGCTCCATTACATACTGCATTCAGTTAAAGCCCACCCTCAACACCAAGTCATCCAGATATAACACTGGAACCATTTTCCACTACAACTTCACTGTTTTAATGTCTTAGGCTAATTTTTGTAGCTTTTTCCATGATTTATTTTGAAATAATGAAAGTAAGGCTAATATTCATGGAGTTTCATAAATTTTACTTATCATGGAAATTTTTCTATTAACACATAATATAAACAGGCTTGCTGACTTAACAGCCTCTGAGTATTATAAATCACTCAGTCTTGGAACCAACATGCAATAAAGAACTAAGATCTGGAAATGCAACCCAGGGATTGTTGGGAAGAGGAAGCATGTATTTAGAACATCTGAGAAGAAATCACAAAATATTGATTTGACTTCCAGTAATGTGCATAGCCCACAATCTCGAAGAACCTAAAGTAGGTTACATCATCTGCTTGATGCCTCTAGCACTGTGAAAGGCTTGGTTCAAAATGATTTTGAACCAGTCACCGACAGGACTAAGGGAACATATGTACTCTTCCACAAGCCAATCTATGCACTTCATTCCTCAGAATTTGAAAGCCATCATATTTGTGTTGCTGGGTTTCCTAACTTGCTGTTGAGATATTTTGTAGCAGTCCTGGGCATATTCAGATATTTTGTAGCAGTCCGTCCTTTGAAAAACTGAACTAAACAAAAAAAAAATCTTTTAAAAGTAATATAAGAAAAAATAACTAGTTCATATTACTGGGGTTCCAAATCTAATGATCTTTACTATGTTTATGAGATAGGAAACGGGACTGATTTGCACTGTGGGTCTCACTCCTGTATTCAGAGATGATGTATTTGTACCATAAAAGTGCATCACCCACCTCCACAGAATGTATTTATTTATAGGAGATTCTTTGCACAGGTCAAGAATTGTGCTATGATGAAATATAAGTGCATTGTAATGGGTTATAAATACATACCCAGGTTGGAAAATATCTATGGGCAAATCACAAAAAAACAGAGCCATGGACAATTCAATGCAGAGCCTAGGTACATTCTTCCTCCTTCCCTACATAAACAGTTATTGGGTTCTGATTCAACTATAGGTTCCCAGGTTAGTTTGAAAGCAACCAAGCACAGAAATCAAGATCTGGACTTAAACTCTGCAATGTTACATTTATCCCACACATCATCATTATCCAACTCAGACAGCCTCACCTTAGTCCATGGATGTGCCTTAATCTGAGGGAATTTGAATTCAGTGTAGTTTGGATTCATTTCTCTAATTTGTTCCCTTGTAGGCGTTCCCAGGACCTAGAAAGAGAAAAAAGAAATTGTTTACATATACTTCAGATGTACAAAGTGATAAAGGTCCTAATAAAACTTGCTTGACCATATGATCAAACTTACAACAAGGAATGTTATTTTTTGTAATGTGCAGTATGGTAGAAAGACTAGGCATAGAGTGTCTGGCAAAACATAACTAGTCACTAGTACCAAGCAGTTTTTGCAATGCACTGAGATTTGAGGCACGACAGACTGGACAGTTCAAATTCTGCAAATTTACTTAACTGATGAAGGCCTTTCATAAAATTCAGGCATTTCTCAAATTCAATGATGCTTCTAAAAAGAACAGAGCAGAATTTCTCCAGATTAGGAATTTTATAAAAAGAATTATTTCATGAATATCTTTAATGTAATAGGCTGTAGCTTGCAGTCTTACACCCTGATTAAGATAATGAACAATAACACACCCCAATGCATTTTAATAGTCACGAGTGAGAGCTCTCTGATGAACTTAAAAGATCAGACAAGCATTGCTGAGAGGGGTAAAACAGATTTTATCAGATGGAGATTGATTTTTTCATATCTAAATGCAGACAGAGTGTTAACTTAACTACACCTAACGTACAGGCGTTCAATTCAAGTACCTGTAGTTTAGACATTTATTCTAGGAATTCAAATATAAAAGGATCTATGTTTATATAACAACAACAAAAACACAATCAGTGTGATGTTATCTGTATGTACATTTCCATAGAGAAATATGTGATTGTATTTATGAGATGATTTGGTGAGTTTTACATATTATGAGTACATTAGTAGTTTTTGTTCAATTAACATTAGTCTCAGAAAAACTTCAAATCATTTAAGAGGGACAAAAAACTCCTCAGCAAATTTTGCAGTCCACTGCTTTTTGTTGAAATTCAGTTCCTCTGGGTTTTGCTATTACAGAAAGCACTGTGGACAAGGAAGCCTGAAACTCAGGAGCCTCTTCTGACAGACTACCCTCACAGTCATGTTACAGCCTTGTGACAAATCTTTTGCCATGGAAAAAGATGTCATGTTGCCAATTCATCACTAGGATTTCAATTCAAGGATAAGCAGGAACATGTCTAGATGTTATGAAAAACATCCTGCTGAATATTGTCAGTTGTATTCATGAAGTTTTGTATTATTTTACATCAATAGATTTTTTTTAAATAAGTGGAAAGTGCAAAGAGAAAGAAAAAGGCATGGGTTAAACATATCTCAAGTAATTAAAGATGGTGGCCAACATTTATGAAAAGTGAATAATAGTTTTTTTTTAAATCTCATATTTTGATTTATTTTCTAATTTTGAGTGTGAATTTAATAGTTGTGTAAGGTGCAGGACTGACTGCTTTGGCAAGTGAAATCCTCTATTTAACCATATAAAAATCACAATCCAGGGTGCGGCAGTGCAAGCTTGCATTACACAACCACCTATCAATGGATGTCAACCAGAACCTGGCAAAAATCTCTAAAGGTGGGGTTGCAAACAGCCCGGCTTGATTTGAACAAGGAACCTATGTGTGAAAGACCACACTAAGAGCTGGTTGGAAATTTTCTGACAGAACGTCTTTCCATCATTGAAAGTGAAACATTTTGCAGGAACTTATCGATTTCAACTAATCTTTTGAATGAAACCAGGCAAGTTTCTTGTCAGCTTGCCTACTTGTCTCCCCTGCAGCCCACTTGCCAGGAGCATTGGAGCCAGGCTCCACAGCAGTCTGCCTAGCTGTTGAGAGCCTGAAAGCCCAAGAGCCCTGGCTCCCAAGCTCATCCACAGCTCGCCTGGCAGGTTGCCTTGCAGCCAAGGTTCCCAAAGTACAGTAGAATTTTTCTTCTTCAAAAACTGTCATGGTTTTGACATTATATCCTGATCAGGACAACATCTCTCCTGCTCCCCACTTTAAAAAAACAAAAACAAAATTACAAAAAAACCCTCAAAAATTTTCATAGAAGTGAAATTTACTTTCCTAGCTAGCTCCAGTTGCATTACACAATGCTAGCCCCCCATTCCCCAAGTCTAATGTTTAAAAGTTTCCCCAGTGTAAAACTACTTGCTTAAAGGATAGCTATTTATTTTTTCACAAAAGCACTTTTTACTGTAACGGGCTTTTCTCAAAAAAAAAAAAAATTTTTTTTTGCAAATCTGCTGAATCCAAGAAGTGAAGCCAAACACCAAAGCTTCTCAGAATAAATTACACTAAGCACAAACTCTTAAAGATCCGCATAAACATTACAATGGGTTTTAATTCTGCTAGATCTCAAAATATGATTAATCATAACAATTTCACTGGGAAACCACTACAGAACACCTGTTGGTAAGTGCTGGAAGCAATGGGGTGGACAAGTTAGACATGAGAGGCAGGTAGTTGCCTGGGCAAGTGTTGAGGGGGGGAAGACTGAAGTTAAGCACACTAGCCCTTGGCTATTTAGTTTGGAACCAAAAGTAGTCTACTCATCCTCAGAGTTTTAAAGATGGATTCAAGTGTTATAGATAGGCTGAATTACAGATTTGAATTTTCATTGTGCTTACTGGAATTCCCCTGAAGTAAGATAGAGCCATGTTACCTAAATTTTTAGAAGCTGAACTCCCATATGGGAAACGAACATCAACTGTATTCCTCCACCAAACCCTTGCAACCCTGCTATGTGTTGTTAGAAGCCTACCCATCTGAATTTATGTGTTGTCCATGTCCTGCCATCCCCCTCAGATCTTTCTCTTGTTTCTTACATGCTATGAACAGTGAAATAGTTAACAATGTCAACTTTTAAGTATCACTGGCATCCTGAGATAGCATCTATAGAAATGAATAGAGCAGTTCTCACCTCAGAGCTATTGTTTCAAGCTCTCTGCAAACGGAGGAGGATGTACCTGTATTGGTTATATTCTGAGTCACATTTTCAAGGCCTTCTTTGCAACCATAATAGTTAAGAGACTTTTTTTAAATAAGAGCTGACACTCTGGAGACCAACTAAGTGGTCTATCCATACTCTCTAGTTAGTCCTTCATGACGCAGACACACACAAAACTCAAGTCACCCACTGTACTTTGGGAAACACTGGGACACAGAATCCTTAACTTCCTGCCCTAACAGGGCTTTTAGGTGCTTTTAAGAGAGCTGCTGCATTTCCGTGATTAAATGATGCCTAAACGTTTGAGTAATAGTCTGTAAAGTATTTGGGGATGATAAGCACTATCTACTCACCAACCACCAGTCCACCTGAATCCCCAGAGTTCAGTATTTTCACTCAGAGAAGTTTTAGACACTCAGAGATTCTTGACACAAGACTTGTGAATCTGACCTATGCCTTTCCTGGCCTGTGAAAGAATCATGAGCAACTGGTACCACACCAGACCAAAATAATCAATATCTCATTCAAGGAAGGAATCTTCCCTTTCTCCTTGATACATGCGTAGTCTGAGCAATGCCAAAGAAAAGCTCCCTGGACACACTGGTTCTAGCCAATTACCTCTCAGTATCAAGCCTCCCATAGCTAAGCAAGCTCACAGAGACGCTAGTCAAAGGCCAATCACAAGCTCATCTTACTGAAGGAAACTTAACTTGGTACAATCTGAATTCAGGCCAGCACATAGAATTAAAACTGCTTTAGTGGCACTGATGAATGATCTCCTCCTGTCAGTAGAAAGAGAGCAGACATCCTTTCTTACCCTCTTTGACCTCTCTGCAGCATTAGATACAGTCAATTACGAGATATTGTCTTGCCTGAGACAGGTGGCAGGCATCCAGGGTTATGTGCTAAAATGGTTTGAGTTCTTTATGGAGGGACATACCTGTCATAAACAGATAGCTAAGGGTTAATGTCCCTTTCACCTGGAAAGAAGTAACCTGAAACACCTGACCAGAGGACCAATCAGGAAACAAGACTTTTTCAAATCTGGGTGGAGGGAAGTTTGTGTGTGAGTTCTTTGTCTTGGGTCTGACCCTCTTGGCTATGAGAGTGATTTTTCTATCTCCAGCTTTCTAATCTTCTGTTTCCAAGTTGCAAGTACAAAAATAGTAAGGCAATAAGGTTTATATTGGTTTTTTTTTGTATTTACATGTGTGTAGTTGCTGGAATGTTTAAATTGTATTCTTTTTGGATAAGGCTGGTTATTCATTTTTTTCTTTTAAGCAAATGACCCTGTATTTGTCACCTTAATACAGAGAGACCATTTTTATGTCCTTTTCTTTCTTTTTTATATAAAGCCTTCTTTTTAAGACTTGTTGGAGTTTTTTCTTTAGTGGGGACTCCAGGGAATTGAGTCTGCAGCTCACCAGGGAATTGGTGGGAGGAAGAAGTCAGGGGGAAAATCTCTTTGTGTTAGATTTACTAGCCTGACTTTGCATACCCTCTGGGTGAGGGAGGAGGAGGAGAGATTAGCTCTCTCTCGGTACTTGTGTTTTCCAGGACTGGAAATAGGGAGGGTGGAGTCCCTCTGTTTAGATTCACGGAGCTTGCTTCTGTGTATCTCTCCAGGAACCCAGGGAGGGAACACCTGGAAGGGAGAAGGGGGGGAAAATGGTTTATTCCCCTTTGTTGTAAGACTCAAGGAATTTGGGTCTTGGGGTCCCCAGGGAAGGTTGTTGGGGGGACCAGAGTGCCCCAAAACACACTAATTTTTTGGGTGGTGGCAGCTTTACTAGGTCCAAGCTGGTAACTAAGCTTAAAGGTTTTCATGCTAACACCCATATTTTGGACACTAAGGTCCAAATCTGGGAAAAATGTTATGACATGGTGGCAGCAGCGGGACAGATAGACGAATCCAGAAGCCAGTAGAAATATTATTTTCCTTTTCTCTGCTAGGGGCTTTTAAGCAGAGAGAAACAGTTTGGTTTTAAAAGGAACCAGAGAGAATTTTTTTTTCTGCTCTCTCTTGCAGTTTTTGGCTTGCATATTAAGCCAGGAACCATTAAGGAACTATTAAGGGTCTTTTGTGAGACAATAGCACTCCCATTGAGAGTCAAGTACCAGCACAATACACATGCAAATAAAGTGTTTTTTCTGGTTTACTTTACATTTAAAAGATTAGCTAGAGGAAGAAAGGGAAAAAGGCACTGTTGCTAGGCAGACCCCAGGAGGCAACAGAGAAGCTACAGTTCAGACAAACACCAGAGGGCGCCTCAGCACAAGAAAGCAGAAAACATGAGTTCCAAGGAAAGCCTAAGGCAGGAGTGAGCTCAGCAACAAGCCATAGACAAAGAAAATGAACATAAGAGACGGATAGAACTAATTAATGCAGAACTAGCCAAGGAAGAGGCAGCCCACAAAAGAAAGAAGAAGAGGCAGCTCACAGAAGGAAACAAGAAGAAGAAGAGGCAGCTCACAGAAGGAAACAAGAAGAAGATGATGCAGCCCACAGAAGACAAATAGAACTCCAGAGGGAGGCCCATCGCCAGACCCTGGAATTAGAAAAGGCTAAGCAACATGCTCCAGCCAATCCTAACAACCTTTCGCCAATTATGGTTCCACATCCCAAGAAATTTCCCACCTACAAGGCAGGTGATGACACTGAGGCCTTCTTGGAAAATTTTGAAAGAGCCTGTCTTGGGTACAGCATCCCTGAAGACCAGTACATGGTGGAATTGAGGCCATAGCTCAGTGGACCTTTAGCAGAGGAGGCAGCTGAAATGCCTAAGGAGAACATGAACGACTATAAACTTTTTCAAACCAAGGCCAGATACAGAATGGGGATAACCCCGGATCATGCCCGTCGGCGTTTCAGAACCCAAAAGTGGAAACCAGATGTGTCATTTCCCAAACACACCTACTACGTTGGGAAAAATTATGAGGCCTGGATATCAGGAAACAATGTTAAATTCTTGGACGAACTGCACCTCCTCATACAAATGGAGCAGTTCTTAGATGGTGTTCCTGAGGACATAACACGGTACATACAAGATGGAAAACCCAAAAATCTCACCGAGGCGGGGGAGATTGGAGCCAAATGGATGGAAGTGGCAGAAAGAAAGAAAGCTACTGTCAAGGGGAACGAATACCCCAGAGGGCACACCGACCATAAACCCTACAACCGAGGACAACCAAAGACCCCACCTACAACCCAGGGAAAGCCACAGACACACTATTCTTCCACCTCACCAGTCTCCAGTAACCCACCTCGACCCAGTTACCAGTCAGCTGGAAGATGCTTTAAGTGTAATGAACTGGGACATATCAAGGCCAACTGCCCAAAGACCGCCAACCGAGTGCAGTTCATTACACCACCATCACACCAAAGATCCCCAGGCCCAGATGCCTCTCAAATACTCTTGGAGCGAAGAGAAAATTTGAGAGTGGGCGGAAAGAAGGTTACTGCATGGAGAGACACGGGGGCACAAGTGTCAGCTATCCACCAATCCTTCGTAGACCCCAAATTCATCAACCCAAAGGCCCAAGTGACAATTTAACCCTTCATGTCTCAAGCTGTAGACTTGCCTACAGCTGAACTGCCTGTGCAGTACAAAAGCTGGTCAGGAATGTGGACTTTTGCAGTCTATGACAATTATTCCATCCCCATGCTACTGGGAGAAGACTTGGCCAACCAGGTGAAGCAGGCCAAGAGAGTGGGAACGGTTACACGTAGCCAAACCAGGCAAGCTTCCAGACCCATTCCTGTTCCTGAGCCGTCCACCGACGCCCCGTCTGTGTTACCACAGACCCAGACAGAGGTAGTGGACCCGGATTCCATGCCAACCACTGAAACAGCCACAGCACCTCCAGTCCCAGGCCCGGAACTGGAACAACAACTAGCACCAGCAATTGCAACCACATCTTCAAACTCAACGCCAGAGGGCGCCAGCGAGCCAGAACTGGCAGAAGCAGCAGACAACCATTCCCAAGGGGCTCAGCCAGAGCCTGAAATACCCTCAGGTGCACCAGCGGAGAGCGGTTCACCAGCAACGGAAACAACCCCATCACCTACATCGCTTCCAGAGGGACCAAGCCCAAGTCCACAGTCTAAGGAAGAACTGGTGACCTCAGCCTCAAGGGAACAGTTCCAGACTGAGCAGGAAGCAGATAACAGCCTTCAGAAAGCTTAGGCGGCGGCACGGAGCACCCCACCGCCTCTCAGCTCTTCTAATCAATCCCGGTTTGTTATAGACCAAGGACTTTTATACAAGGAGATTCTTTCTGGTAGACACCGGGAAAAATGGCAGCCGCAAAAACAGTTGGTGGTTCCAACTAAGTACCGGGGGAAGCTCTTAAGCTTAGCCCATGATCATCCCAGTGGCCATGCTGGGGTGAACAAAACCAAGAACCGGTGGGGGAAGTCCTTCCACTGGGAGGGGATGGACAAGGACGTTGCCAAGTATGTCCGGTCTTGTGAGGTATGCCAAAGAGTGGGAAAACCCCAAGACCAGGTCAAGGCCCCTCTCCAGCCACTCCCCATAATTGAGGTCCCATTTCAGCAAGTAGCTGTGAATATTCTGGGTCCTTTCCCAAAAAAGACACCTAGAGGAAAGCAGTACTGACTTTCGTGGACTTTGCTACCCGATGGCCGGAAGCAGTAGCTCTAGGCAACATCAGGGCTAACGCTGCGTGTCAGGCCCTAACGGACATTTTTGCCAGGGTAGGTTGGCCCTCCGACATCCTTACAGATTCAGGATCTAATTTCCTGGCAGGGACCATACAAAAACTGTGGGAAACTCATGGGGTGAACCACTTGGTTGCCACCCCGTACCACCATCAAACCAATGGCCTGGTGAAAAGGTTTAATGGATCTTTGGGGGCCATGATACGTAAATTCGTCAACGAACACTCCAATAATTGGGACCTAGTGTTGCAGCAGTTGCTGTTTGCCTACAGGGCTGTACCACATCCCAGTTTAGGGTTTTCACCATTTGAGCTTGTGTATGGTCACGAGGTTAAGGGGCCATTACAGTTGGTGAAGCAGCAATGGGAAGGGTTTACCCCTTCTCCAGGGACTAACATTCTGGACTTGTAAGCAACCTACAAAACACCCTCTGACACTCCTCAGCCCTTGCTAAATAGAATACAATTTAAACATTCCAGCAACTACACACATGTAAATACAAAAAAAAAAACAACAGTAAAAACCTTATTGCCTTACTATTTTTGTACTTACAACTTGGAAACAGAAGATTAGAAAGCTGGAGATAGAAAAATCACTCTCATAGCTGAGAGGGTCAGACCCAAGACAAAGAACAAAGAACTCACACACAAACTTCCCTCCACCCAGATTTGAAAAAGTCTTGTTTCCTGATTGGTCCTCTGGTCAGGTCTTTCAGGTTACTGGTGTTACCCCTTTACAGGTAAAAGAACATTAACCCTTAGCTACCTGTTTATGACAATACCTAATAAGTAATTATGGGAAAATGCAACTCTATCAGTAGACCCCTCGTTTACGAAGTCCTAAAAGGATCAATTTTCTCTGCAGTCCTTTTCAATGTCTACATACAACCACTAGGTGAACTGCTCAGAGGACATGAACTCAAGAGCCAGCAACATGCAGGTGACATACAGCTCTACTTATCCTTCACCACACTCTAGCTGTGTGGGACACAGAACTTTATCTCAGTGGCTTGTCCAAGACTGTGGAATGAACTCCCCCAGAGCTAAAGACCATCACAAACCTCATCATCTTCCACTCCAAGTGTAAGGTGCAGTTCTTTGATCTTGCCTTCTCTAATGCATGCATAGCAACATGTACATTAAAAACAAAACAAACAAAGACCCCAACAAGAACAGGACACTCCACTGCACATACTTTACCCCCTTTGGAGATGAGATAAACGTGATAGCTGTTAGTCATGACACTTAATGCACTATTGGAAGGTTCTCAGAAATTATGGTGAAGAACCTATATAGAATAGATCAACTCAGAGGACTTTGATTTAGCTTCCTCCTCCATTTCCAAAGAACCATTTGTAGTTTTAGATTATATTCCAAACTCTTTCAAATTCAGGTTAGCAAATCCTAGATGAAATTGGTGTCTGATTGGAATGCAGTAATATTTCTCTGAAAATATCAATATTCATTTGGAATACTAGAACTTCCATGCTATATACTAGGAACCTTTTGCCTCAAATAGCCCTGCAGTACTGAAGATAGTAAGCCCTGCAGTACTGAAGACAGTAAGTTTGCACACAAATACAGAGACAGACACTTCCTGATACTCTTTCACATAAAAAGCCTGGATAATATAAAGTGTGTATGTCTGACGGATTTCTGCAGTTACACATCCAAAAAGATCTGTGATCATGTTGATTTTCCAGATCTTTCCCTCTTTTCTGTGAAACATCTGTGGTTTGCTAACAAATCCATTGTGGCAAGGTACAGAGGGTCAGAGAAGTTTGGCTTACTTGCTTTCTAAGAAGCTGTATTCTCAGAAATAGGCCATGGCTCTTGAATGCTAAAACAGAGGAAGTGTGTGTGAAGGAATCTGTTTACCACAAGGAGGTAAAAGCTTGATCCTTCAATTACACATGCTTCTAGAGTGATTTATTTAGCACTCAATGTATTTACTCTGCTCTCTCATGTGTATCTAATGAAAGTATGAAAACAACTTTGTGCTGTTAACAGAATCCAGTTGCTTTCAGCTCATAGGGGTGATAGAGATTAAAAGAAAAGAAAAGAAAGAAAGGAAAATAGATTAGTGAATGTTTTAACCTTTTACTTCTACCAAATCACATAATTCAATCCCAAAAATCAGCAGAACAGTTACCTCAAATGGTAACTATGTTGGTGTTCTACATATTCAGGACATGTCCTCTAATAAAATAATACTAGACATAGATCTGCTGAATATATCTAATACTGTACTTTGTTCTTTTACATTTTGAGTTCTAGGTATACTGGAATGCAATATTCACAAGTTAGTATGTCTGTTTACAGTAGCAATCACAAAAAGAGACGTGAACTTTCTGGTGTGTCTAAGAGACTACCTAAACTGTTTGAAAAATGACAGTTGACAGAAGGAAGCAACTGCAGCTGGAGCTGAACTGGAGACAGCGGTGGCTCCAGGCCCCAGCACGCCAAGAGCATGCTTGGGGTGGCATGCCTGCAGAGGGTCCGCTGGTCCCGCGGCTCCGAAGCCACAGGACCGGCGACTGGCAGAGCGCCCCCTGCGGCACGAATCCGTGCTTGGGGCAGCAAAATGTCTAGAGCCGCCCCTGATTGGAGAGTGAATCTGAGAATGAAACAGGGCTGGATGTAGCTTGCAAACAAGAGAGCGTCTTGGGGTGGAAGACAATGAGCAAGACACCACTGTTCTTTGGTATATCCTGACCATTCCCATCTGAATAATCAGGAGGATCATCCATAAAAGAATTACAGGAGAAAATACTCACTGACAAAGTAGATGCTTTCATAGTTCTCGAGAGAGGGAGTGGTGGACAGACCAGATTTCAGAGTCTTTACAGGAGACCTCTCTCTTGACAACTGATCCACAGAAGGTGGAGTCCACCCAGGCCATTATTTCAGGGCTCCCGAAGAAAAAGTGACTGACTCATGGACATACCTCAGCGGGCCTCTGGGGAACCTTTGTTCCTGGATACCCCACCTCCAGAAATGTGTGGGGTCTCTCTCCCCCAAGGCCTTGTCAGAAGGGACAGGCTTCTGATCTGAGAGTCCCGAGGATATACCTTGGACTCGGTTACAAGTGGCATTAGGTCCAATCCTGGGAATTTTTGGATCCATGCTTTCAGTTGGAAAAAATGCAGGAAAGTGACCTACAACTGCACTGTAGGAAGGTGGATAAGATACCTCTCAGGAAGCAGCCACCATATAAGTATGATTGGCATTGCACAAAGAAACCAATGGTGCTTGGTGGCAACAGTGTACTCTGCATGAAGAGAGAAGGCTGCACTTATCTTGAAATAGGTGTATTCAGCCTCAAGCCCCACACCAACCTCTTCTGGAATTGAATCCTCTTTGCTAATAAATAATACTACAGCTAAAAAAAAGCTAAGGAGGAAAAATCAGCTGCACAGAAGTAAAGGAGACTAAACGTGCTGAGAACTCAGGAATTGGTGGCTGAAGGGAACGGGGGCCACCACCTCCTTACATAAAGCTTGCAGAAGCTAAATGTAAGGTTGTGTGACAGGACATAAAGAAGAGCCCAAAAGCTGAACCTAACACTAGGGGCTAGTCTACACTAGAAGTGCTATATCAGTGCAGCTGTGCTGCTGTAGCACAGGGAAGTTGTGGAATCTCCATCTCTGGAGATATTTAAGAGTAGGTTAGATAAATGTCTATTAGGGATGGTCTAGACAATATTTGGTCCTGCCATGAGGGCAGGGGACTGGACTCGATGACCTCTCGAGGTCCCTTCCAGTCCTAGAGTCTATGAATCTATGAATCTGGGTGAAGACACTCTATGCCAGCAGGAGAGAGGGTTCTCTTGTTGGCATAATTACTCCAACTCCATGAAAAGCGGAAACTATTTTGGTGGGAGAGTGTCTCCTGCAAACATAGTGTTAGTGCTGACAGCGCTTAGGTCGCTGTAACTTGTGCTGCTCAGTGAAGTGGCTTTTTCACATTGCTGACTGATGTAAGTTATATTGACATAAGTGATAGTGTAGATTTGCCCTAGGAGTGCACATGCTTCTAAAGGTGGGGATTTATACTGACAAGATAAAACTACTATTCTCATACTGGTTTGTTGAAAGGTATAATTAATTAGCTGTTTACAAACTGAACCACAGAAGAAAGGTGCTAGAGATGCGCCAAGTACTTATTAAAAGATTTTAGGATGGAGGAATCTCAACCTACAATACAATCAACTTTGAAGTAAATAATCTGAATGGGTGACAGAGAAAGCTACAGCTCTGACAGAATAGCATAACATTAAATGAAAAAATAAAAGCCAACCAGAAACATGAATTTCTTTTGTTAACAGAAACAAGCACAACCATACACTAGCCTAGTAAGACACTCCATTGGCATGGTTGACATGCACACAATTGTTCATCTTCTTATGTTGCCAGCAATTGCTGAAAGTGGGGAAATTACCTTATGCAGAGAAAGAACTGAGCTTTTTGAGGGAAGGGGTTGCACAATGGCAAGAAAGAAATGCCAGAACACTTCCTCCATGCATGGAGAGAGAGGATTAATTTAAAACCATGTCAATACTAGCAGGTGTTCTGTAGCACAGACAGCCCACCCCACAATTTCTTCTTTGGTAGAAGCAGCTTTTCTTTGCCATTTAGCTACTATAAATGAATGTATGTATTTATTTTTTCAAAAACTGAGCCCAAAATAGTACCATGATATTTGAGAGTGAGCCATGTATTATATTTGCAATCCATTTTTAACACTCAGCTCAGTAAAAGTGTTACAGACCATAAAATTACTCACTGGTTAGATTCCTGACACTTAACAGGTCTCATGTTTTAACATTTTCCTTCATGAATACCAGACAAAAATTATTCTTCCTATTCCAGCCTGAAAGGCACTGGAAGAGAGGGGACAGTTACTGTTAGTTTTTCCTATAATAGGTGTAATCCTGCTGTTAGCTCAAGGAGTCATTGTCCAGGTTGGGAACAAAAGAAAACTTGCTGGCTTTGCTTCATTGTACATGGAGATAACTTTAGAGAAGCTTTATTAATACCTTTTTCAGTCTGGACTGCACCATTTGGAATGGATTTTTAGTAATTCTGGAATGGGAAAACCACTTCACCCTTCATTCTCTTTTTATTGTAAGTGGTTCCTGTTTAGTTACAAACTGACAAATGAAGGCCTGTCAGTATCCAGAGTGAATGCATTAGGTCACTATCACTGCCATTCTTTTGGAGAAGATGAGAATCTCCTTTTCTTTAGATGATTTCTTAACGGTGATGTGGGAACTGCAGCAACAGACTTATCCTTCAGATGATGAATTGCTCCTTTAAAAACACAAACTTGTTTTTATGTTTCACAGGCTGATTCTCACAGGAAGAAGAACGAACTCTTATTTACCCTACAGTAACCATGGAACTCTGTGATGCTGCAATCAATGTGGATCCCAGAGCAGGTGAACATGTGCCTCAGTCATTCAAGATTGAATTGTTTTGAATAGCAGTGCCCATCAGGAGTGCCCCTGAGCCTCCGAATACTCCCATGTAAGAGCATGAAGAGCAGAGCGGCTGCAAACCTCATTCTGTTCTCTTGCCATGGTAGCTGAGGATTCCAAAAGCAGGCATGGAAGGTAGGTAGTGGGATCCACACTGAGTACAACTCCTCCAACAACTAGTTACTATAAGGTAAGTTCATTCTTCAGTGTGTGTCAGCGTGGACTCCACTGTAGGGGAGTGGCAAGCAGTACCTCCTCTGGCTGTTGGGATGAAGGGTTTTAGCTGTATCCAATGGACTACAGCATTGCTCTCCCAAACTTGGCATCTGCCCTGACATCCAAGTCCAATGCACAATGCTTGACAAAAGTCAGTGGGTTTCTCCTCATCTCCACCTGGCATACTTTGGAAACTGACATGGTTCTGAAGCAGGCAGAGAATGTCACTTGTAGTCTGCGAAGAGTGCACCTTGATGTTCATTGGGAGAGGTACACCATTCAACTAGTAACAGCAAGATATGCCATCATATACACTTTGTTATTCTTTGTGATGAGATGGCCCGGAGACTTAACTGCTGGCTACAACCAAAAACAACTGGGGAGATAGAATCAAATTGTGCAGACTGTCAATGTAAAGTAACGCTCTGGAAACAGCCAATAAAATGTAACTTCTCTCCTGATACAGTGTGGGGCTTCAGGAAGAAGACAGGCAGGTTAACTGGTTAACTCAAGCTGAATTTAGACTACCTTGGGAGGGAACTTGGGGTGAGGTACCTATGAAATGTCATGTAGGGAGGGTCAGCTGTACGTGCTTGGAGTCCACTCACTCCTTTTGGCTCTTGAGTTCTGAGACATTTATGTGAAGTCCCAGGTCATCTTCCGTGGACCAGGCCTCTTGTGCTTATAGGTGGTCCAGGCATTTCTCCCTCTCCTGTCCTTAACGCATCCACAATTAAAGTCCTTGTCAGAGAGGGGGCTGAGAATTGTATGCCTCCTTGTACAGTCTCTAATCACCATTTCAGTTCTGCAAGGATGTGAGGTGACACCAGACTTTCCTGTCCATCTGGTGATAGAACGGAAAGTAGACTGATCTAGGCCAGAGTTTTTGGGACCACAGATGAAGTCTGGCAAGCAGTGTCATGTACATGCACATCAATGTGTCATCGAATACTCCAAGCCAACTTTGCACTATTATAGACAAGTTTGATTTTATCCTGAGTAGTAGTGACTGCAGTGACAGGAACTTGCCCCCAGACAAGTTCGTGCTCTCTGACCTGAAATTGATCATAGCTCCTATCTTCTAAGATGGTGTAAGACGTGATATTTTCATAGTTGAAGAAAGCCCAGTCAGGCAAACAGAGATTCTGCATATTTTAGACTCACTGCTGCCTTCTGCTGTGACCTGACCTGATCAGTCTAACTTCCATGCAAGGATAGATGTGGATGCACTGTCTTCAAAGGCATGCCATTATCACTGCTAGGCATTTTGTGAAGACTCTTGGTTAAGGTGTGTCATAAACAGAGTAATAAGGGTTAATGTCTCTTATACCTGTAAAGGGTTACAAGCAGGAAGCTGGACACCTGACCAGAAGACCAATCAGAAGATACTTTTAAATTCGGGTGGAGGGAAGTTTGGGTGTGAGTTCTTTGTTCTTCTCTCAGAGGGTCTGAGAGAGACCAGACATTACTACAGGCTCTCTAAGTCTCTTTTCAAGTAGTGAGTAAAAAACAGGCGGTTTAGGTTTTTTTTTAATTGTTTTACTCTATTTGCAATTGTGGATCTGGCTGGTTAACTTTTATATGTGTAGTTGCTGGGAATATTTTGATTTGTACTGGTACTGGGGTACTTTCTGGTATCTGTAAGCTATAGGACCCTGTATATCAACATCCTGAAGTTACAGAGATAATTCTTTACTTTTTCCTTTCTTTTATTAGAAGATTTCTTTTTAGAGAACCTGATTGTTTTTTTTTTCTCTGTTTCCCTTGTTTTATCCCAGGAGATTGGGATAACTCACCAGGATGGGTGGGGAGATGGCAGGGGGAGAGATAAAATCTCTCTCTGTTTTCCTTGAATCTGTTTGCCTCTTTGTGGAAGGGAAGGGAGATGCTTCTCTGTATGGTGATTTAAGAGGTTAGATCAGTATCTCAGGATAGCCCAGGGAGGGAAGTTCTGAGAGGGGGAAGGTGGGGGAATGGTTTTTTTCTCCTTGTTTTAAGAACCCAAGGGGTCTGGGTTCTTGGGGTCCACAGGGAAGGTTGGGGAGGTCAGAGTGCCCCAAAACACTATATTTTTGGGTGGTGGCAGCCTATCAGATCTAAGCTAGTAATTGAGCTTAGGAAAATTCATGCTAGTATCTCATTTTTTGAACTCTAAGGTTCAGATCTGAGAAAGAATGCTATGACAGGATGGAGTGATTTTTTTTTCAGTGACTACTTCTGGCAAAAAAACCAAAACAAAACCAAAAAAACCCAACCAAACAAAAAACCACACCAAAACCACCCTGCCTGCCCAATAAAAAACAATAAAACCCACAAAACAAATTTTGGGAACAATTCATAAAAAAAAATAAAATTAAAACCAACCGTTCTGAAATTCAACATTTCGTTTAGAAAATGTGTCTATTTGATGTCCAAAACATTTCATTTTTGATATGAACACAGTTTTAAAAAATGTTTTGCTTTGACAAAAACAGACCTTCAGTTTTGGTTCTAAATGAAAAAATAAAATTATTTGCTCATCTCAACTTCTGGTGCTGTTGAGAGTATGAATGGCAGCCCCTAATACTGGTAGTGATTAGCTTTACTGCAAATATGAAGTACTTCCAGTGAGCTGGGAGGATGGCTATGTGGAAGTATGGATCCTGTAAAACAAGAGCCATGAACCAGTGTTGAACCTGCAGAGATAGAATAATGGAGGCAAGCATTACCATTCTGAATACAGGGCTGCATTTGCATTTGTTCAGCCTCCTCAGGCCGGGAACAGGACAAAGATCTCTCTTCTTTTTTGAGATGAGGAAATATCAGGAATAAAAGCCTCTTAAGATCCCTGTACTTCTGAGCTCTCCTATGGCTCACAGACAAAGCAATGAGGCCACTTCTCTTTGTGACAGGCTCTCATCACAAGGATCCCTGAAGGGGACAAGGAAGGGGTTTGTGCAGGAGTATGAAGAGTAGACATGAACAAGGTAGCCATGAGTGAAAGATGTCCAAAAATCCACTTGTCTGATAGCAAACCAAGCCCAGTGAAAAAGGGAAGGGGGCTCCTGATATATCCATCAAACCTGTTGCCTCTGTGATGGTGCAGGGTGAATGACTGAGTATGACGATGAAAGGCATATCTCCTAGAATTGAGGGGTTTTCCCCTTGGCAGGTACTCAGGCTACCTATTCCGGGAATAGGATAGCATCCTACTGAGACTGGTATTCCATATCTTTTGATAAAGAGATAGTGTATAGATCCCAAGGGATCTTAACGTGACCTTCAAATCTTTCAGTGCATGGTGCAGTTCATCTGTTCTCCTGCTGAAGAACTCCATCCACCCAAAGAGTAGATTCATGATGGTGCTTTGTACCTCTTTCTGGATGCCTGATGTAAAGCAGCCATGAAGACCTGCTCATGGTGACAGCCATGGGCATTGGCAACTGATCTCGCAGTTGGGTTGGACGTGTCCATGGCCCTATGATCTCATTTAGTTCTTTTCTGTTTTCCTGTAGAATTTTTTGGACATTAAAGGGATGACTCTCCCATCCAAAGTTATATTTTGCAAACAGGGCCTAGTAATTCATAATGCAGAGCTGCATTGAGGTAAAGGAACATGCCCTGTGCCTAAAGAGGTCCAGTTTCTTGGGTCTTTTTCCTTCAAGGTGCCTTTTGTGGACCTGGGCTTCTTTTGAAGGCACTCAGTACTCTCTTCCACAAATTTAGTTGTGGAGCAGAGAGTGGCCAGAGTCTGCCTCTGCTGGATCAAGTAAACCCTCGTTGATCAGGAGAGCAATCCTGGCTTGGCTTGTAGAGCTCAGTTTAATCAAATAGCTTGAGAGCCCTTTCCTGGATTACTGTTGTTTTGATCTCCAGGTCTCCATGACTTGGGACAGAAGGCTCTGGAATCCTTACAGTCAACCAGTTCCAGTGCCATGTCTGCATCTAGCAACGACAATTCTTTAGGCAGGGACTGAGGTTGCTGCTGTCTCTCTGTTGTTGCCTACTCCTGGATGTCAGCATCCAGCACTGAACTGGGTGCGTTTGTTTGTACATTTTATGTTTTTCACTGAGATCATCATACGACATGTGCCTTCTGAGCGAAGTTAGAAAAAAAGCTGTTTTTGAAATAAAGTTATGAATGTCTGAAAAAACAGAGGGAGCGTTGGCTTATGATTAGAGGAGGGAAGCTGGAGTCAGGATTACTGGAATCTACTCTTGGTTCTGCCACTGATTCAGTGTGACTGTGTCCTTCAGTTTCCAAGTCTGCCTATGGTAACAGTAATACTTATCTCACTCAAATGCATACAACAGAGGTATGGGTACTAGTCTCAGAACCCGCCATCCCTGGCTTTTCTGGGTTGGGCAACCAGCACAAACTCTCCTTAAAGTGTGCATTTGCTTCTTCAGGTGATTGTGTAAAGATGGTCTGGTTCACGAATAATGTGCATGCTACCCCTTAAACTTTACATTAGTCTCACCTTCATACCTTCAAGCATCTAATCTGCCAACTAATCTACTACTAATCTGCCAACTCAGCAACCTGTTAGATTGTTTTATGTTTTCTAATGCTAGTTAAATTCTTATGAGAAACCCTCAAATTGTTCAAGGTGAAACAGGTCTCACTTATGCTTCTATCCACTTGTCAAAGTTGTTTGCTGTTGATACAGGTATATTTGTATAACCTTCATCAGCCCCATTTTTAGGCCGATGGATGTGCCATGCTATCACATTTTTAGGCCAATGGATGGATAGCCATGCTATCACATTTATCTTGAATCTTATCAGGGAATTAGCATACTGGATCAGACTAATACTACATGCTGACCATTAACAAGTGCTTCAGAAAAGGGTACAAAGAAATCCCATAATAGACAATTATGGAAAAACTAACCCACAGAAGAAACTTCTTCCCAATCCATCATTTAGTGGCTGATTTATACCTGATGCATGAGTGTTCATAGTCCTTCAGTTTAAGTTCAATCTAACGTATGTATATTTTTAATATGAATGTGGATTTTCTAGTATGAGCATTAGTTACAATACTGACGAGAGGTGAAGCACACACTTACTTTTTAACACGTACCACTCATATTTTCCTCAAAGGCACAAAAACATGGATGCCTCCTTCTGAAAGTAGTTAGGGAACCTTCATATCCAGCTGAAACTGTGGGTATTTCCCTCACTTGTTTCCCCGCTACTATTGTGAATTCTACACTTGATTTCATCGTTTCTTTCTCACTCCAACTGAAACTACATCTACGTCCCCATCCCATTTCTCGCCCTGAACTACAATACTTTCAATAGCACTGTTTTATTTGTAACTTCTCCAGTTCTCTTTGTTATGCTATATTATCCTTTCAGCAACAACGCTTTCTGCGTTATCAGCTCACCATGAATACTTGTCTCAGTCTTCTGGACTCAAAATCTGCTATCTGATTCAGACTCAGCTTGTTTTAACGCCTTGTTTACAAGGTATTTGTCCGATATGTCTTTATTGATACAGTTCCTATAGTGGCAAAAGAACTTAGGATACCTTGATTTCTATGCACCAATTCACCTACAACCAAACTTCAAGATAAAGTAACAAAAGTAACACAGAATTTCCTGAACAACTTAAGAAGAGACAGCCTTTGAAAGAAGCGGCTCAGAAAATTCTAGTGGAAGCTTAGGAGACTGGATACATGCCTATTTGGTACCAACTCTCATTTCCTATCCAATCATCTTTAACAACTTTCTGATATAAACCCTTTGTTTACTGTAGCTGAAGTTTTTCCACTGGGCATTCAATACCTTTCCCCTCTCCAAGGCCTATGCCAAAAGCCTTAACAAATTCTTGGGTACCAAAATCCCAAACCACCTTCCAAATTCTCTCAGATGCCAAAAGCCTCAAATGCACTCTACCCAACAAACTACAATCTCTATCCTCCCATCCCATCCCCTTGTCAACTTTAACAATGTACCTATGCATTGTCAATCTACCAAATTTTGTGTTGCAGAGTTTTGTATGTTCATACTGCAGGAAATTCCATTACTGTGATTTGTATTTCATTTTCCCCCAGGAGAGCTTCTAGAATCTGCACCTACATTTTCTTGGTAACAAATAGCATGTGGCCAGAATAATGTTCCATGGCACCTGCCCACTAAACTTCACAATCCCTGTCACATTTGCTTTAGACATCCCTGGGAAATTCCACTCCCTTTTGCTACTAACCCAGACCATTCTCTCCTCTTCTAAGCTTCACAGAGCTTGTTCCCTTAGCTGGTCAGAGAACATGACATCTAGCACTTCATCATAGTCATTGCTCTCTGGATACTCTCTTACCACTGTGTCTTCTCAAGTGAAGATCTCAGGGTTTACCACACAGTGGAGTACATCTCACATGTATAATTGTTAATGTGTATCTAGGGGAGCATGTACCATTTTTTGATTTTCATCTAATAATGGGACAATACAATCATTCAGGATTTCCATGTCCACAGTTAGAGCAATGCTCCAAGAACCTACATCTGCCGAGTGGAAAACCATCTCAAATACAGCTCACTGAAAGTCCAAGCTTCCAGAATGCACATCTTCCAACTATGATAGATAAAACTGTTAACACCAGTACTCTTTATATTGAGCTATGGATCTGTCAATTAGAAATGAGGATAAAATTTATGAAGGTGGTGTTCAAAATGTATACAAGGTCTACATGCAGTGACAATTCTATTAAATTGTTTCTCTTCTTCCTTTGCGTTTATACTAAATTGAGCTAAAACAGAATCATCTCATCCAAACTGAATAAATGGATCCTGAAGAAGAGCTCTGTGTTGCTCGAAAGCTTGTCTCTTCACCAACAGAAGCTGGTCCAATAAAAGCTATTTCCTCAACCACCTTGTCTCTACATAGATTCTGTATCGTTATGAGTCATGGATGAACACTTCCTGTACTGACTGGCTGATACTGTACAATTAATTAAAAACAACTACACAAGTATTATGTCAATCCATGAACTCCGGTTGGCAGACAGCCTGTCAACCAGAATACATCTGTCTTCTAAATACTATACTTCCACTTACTCAGAACCAAGTCAATGGAAAGGCAAAGCACACTCATTAACTCTAGATAGATCTGTTTTATTGAAATCATAGAATCATAGAATACCAGGGTTGGAAGGGACCTCAAGAGGTCATCTAGTCCAACCCCCTGCTCAAAGCAGGACCAAACCCCAGACAGATTTTTGCCCCAGATCCCTAAATAACCAGATTTCTAAGGGAGCGAGATGTGACTTTTTGGATTATGTCTCCCTGATGCACAATTAAATGATCTTATATTTACATAATATCTTTACTCCTGAAGAAACTATATATTGATATACAGACAATAATCACTTACTCATTTCATTGATGAATAAAGTGGATTAGGGAGTAGACCATACTAGCTGTTCATAACAGTTTAGGGCAAACTGTAAATACCACCATATTTATGAAACTACAGGGGGAAACTTAGGTACCTAGCCAAACAGAGATTCCAGAGCAAATACACCTCTACCTCGATATAACGTTGTCCTTGGGAGCCAAAAAATCTTACTGCGTTATAGGTGAAACCATGTTATATTGAACTTGCTTTGATCCACTGGAGTGCACACCCCCAGAGCACTGCTTTACTGCGTTATATCCAAATTCGTGTTATATTGGGTGGCATCATATTGAGGCAGCGGTGTACCACAACTTTTTGTAAGCAATGCTTTGTACCTTTAATGACCACAAATGTTTGCAACTGTAGATTTTACATCTCATACAAAAGAATGGCATTGTGAGAAGCACCACACCACACTAGGACACTGTTTCAGTACAACTTAAAAGGAACCTACCACTTAAGGAATAAGCAACACTACTTCTTAGAGCCTCTCAAGTTATCCTTTGAGGTTTCTCTGCAAGTACGGACCCAGCTTAAACCTGTTTAACTTGTGAGTTACGACATGTTCACAGGCTAAGGTGCTACAGGGCAGCAGGCAAATCTGTTCCTATCTAGATTTTTACTTTTTTCTAATTGTGTTATATGCTCGTCTTTTAGCATCTCCTATTAAAATTGCTCGACGCTTCCCACCAAAGATCCTGTTTTAAGTTGCTTATAATGTGATAAAACTAATGGTCTCGGCTGAAATTTTCCATGCCAGGGGTCAGCTGTAGGCCAATCTTTTTTGGAAAATTTTAGCCAAAATGGTTCAACAATTTCCAAGAATGAGGCTAGGGAAAAATAGGTTGTGCTCATGATAAAAAATTCAGATTATTTTCCTTGAAATGCCCTAAAACCCCCATGCTTTGAAATATTTTTTTTGTCACCATAAAAATCCACCTACACCTCACCAACTTACAAGCCACTGAAAACTTGCAGTTTGCACATGCTCAGAACAGACTTTGATTTTAGCAGCTAAAATCTGTGAAGACTGAATTCTCTGAGCACACTAGACCCCCTCACAGCTTGAAGTGCTGACTAAATAAACTGCCAGTGCACCACCTCTGCAGGCTGAATGACCATGCTCCATCACTTACCAGCTCCCACCTATGGCCAGACTGTGCAACTGACATCCCCACAAGAGTGACTGAGCATGCTCCAGTGCAGGGCTAATTGGAGGTGGGGGACAGAAGCACTTCCTCTGTAATTGCTGCTCCCAGCTGCTCTGGGCTGGGCCAGCCAGAATGAACAGACTGGGATAAGGAGCCAGGGATGACATAAGAGGGGAGAGAGATTGGATGAGGAGCCTGGAAGCCAGTGGAGGAGAGAGATCACATGAGGAACCAGAACCTTAATTCTAACTTTCAAGTGATTTACTTTGCAATCTTAATAACATTCTTTTAACCTAGTTTTTATGTGCAATACATCTATGTTCAAGGAGCGAGGTGGCGACCCAAGAGTAACTTGAATTCCATACCTTGATTATTTCCACCAACTGATCCACACCACTGTCGCCTGGAAAGATTGGTTGTCCAAGTAACAGTTCAGCCAATACACAGCCTGCTGACCACACATCTGAAGAGAAAAGGGGGAAAAAGTGTTTCAGTGAAAGATATATATCACATCAAATGTAACCCATTTAATACATTACTCTGTGTTTGGTTCTGTACAAGGTACAATTAATCAAGAGCATTCAGCCTTTATATCTAAAAGACAAACAATGAAAACATGGAGATTCTCTAGTAGAATCAGAGATATAAGATGTTTAAAAAAAGTCCATCAATCAGTACATATTAACACCCACCCACACACAGACAGAATATATTAACTGAAAGATTAGTGATTACTCATATCACATCTTTAGTCATGTTATACATACCGAGTGTGTAAAGACATTTTCTATCAAAGGACAGGTGATACTTTTTGGGTTTTTTTTTAATCTTAGGAGTACAGACTCACTGTTGTGTCAGTTTATATCTATAATTTACATATACGAAAAGATGAATCAGAGCTGCGAATACTGCTAGCATTAACTCAAAAAGAATGTGGGTTGTGCAAGGACAGCAGACTCAGACAGACAGCAGATATTGGCACAAAATGTAAGCTCCAAATTTTACCCACTTTGACATGGTCACATTGGAATTATGAAACTTATGAGAACTTTCAAACTTCAGAGAAATTTATAAACATTATCTGAAGAAATCTGTTGGGGAATTTAAATTCTAAAAATCCCCTCTTAAAATATCCACCTTTCCCTCTAAAGTACTGAATGTAATCATAACTGAGAGACAGCAAGACGATACGCTTTCTGCTTGCGTCCCCTCTCGAGCTGGAATTCAGTATTCACACTCAGTTTCCAAAACTGTATTGACATTGAAGCTCTTGCACAAAGAAGAACATATACAAAAAGCCACAGCCATTTTAAGTTCAAGTAGAAAAACAGTAGGGAAAATAATGGAAAAAACAGAGGAAGAGAACATACTCAAGAAAAGATCTATAAGGGAAGAAATTCTATTTTAAGCTTCTAAGACAGTATGTGCAATGGAGATTGAACACAAAGTGTAAAGCTTAAAAATATATTTGGCATCCCAATATCTTATACTGCTTTTTATCCCACAAGAAATATTTTCAAAAGTGCCTAAGTGACAGGCTCTTTTGTAAATTTTACCCATACTGCATAGGTATGACACACTCACGCCAGAAATGCAGTTTCCTCTGAGATAGAAGGTGACAACAGTTTAGAAGCACACAGCAATGTCTCACAACAGTCTCAGTCAAAGTGAGTAAAAATTTCACATGCAGCATTTGGGGGACATAGGTAGATGTAATGAAGTTAGAGATGGAACACAGTCATAACATCAGGATTAACCTCTGAACCTTTGTGAAAAAAATGCCATGTGGGCTTCAATGGCCAATGACAAGTGATCAGGAACATCTTACAGCTCAGCTGAAAGACAGCTGTGCTATATACATTTACAGTTTCTTCTCTCCTCCTAATCCCAACTCCCAAGCAGTGGGACCAGAAAAAGAGGCACTCAAGTTTTGACCCCTCCACAAACTACAGAGTGGAGCCCTGCAAACTGGTTAGCTGGACTGTGGAACTATGGGGTATGTGGTAGAAGATGGCTTAATGAATTCAACATCAACTGTCAATGACTACTCACCAATTTATATTCAATCATATACCACGTGCTGCAACTAGACCTTAGCTACATTCTAGATATACAGAATTATGGTAACTTGTAGCAGATGTTTTCCTTTGGGCTAAACATCACTGTACCTAATTTTTATTTACTTACAAATAACTTTAGGGGTGCTGCAGTCAATATGTGCCCACGCACTCTTGCTTGGAGATTTTTGTCAGAAGTGTGGGTCTGCGCTTGTGTCCTACGCACCCTCGTGCTCTGGTACAAGGTATATAGGGCAGGCTTGCTGCTGTTTCTCCAGTTCCTTCTCAACCACAACGTCCAGAGTATGAGTTTGAAGCTGAAGGGAAGAAGGGCCCAGAGGGGAATGGAGAACCCATAGGAACAAAACATCTAGAACTCCAATTACTTTGCAAGGTAATTGCTGTGCAAGGTAACCTCTCCTTCTCCCTATGAGTGCCCAACATCAGAAGATTCACAAGCAGTACCCCAATTATGGAGGAGGGTGCTGAGGAGGTAGAACAGCATCACCGAAGGCCATGTCAACTCAAGAAGCACGCACAACAGTAAAATGCTGGGGAAAATGCCCTTACAAATGTCTGAGATGGATATGTACTTCAGTAAGACCACAGAGATATACCAAACCTTAGAGGAATGGACAATCGCCCTCGGTGAAAAAGGCACCTCCAAGGCTTCAAAACAGGTCAAGATGTCACCAATTTCAACAATCTGTGGGTGGATACTGAGTACCCTTTCATTTTTTCTGTGAAGGAAACAGACTGTGAGAAGCCCTGAAGGACTTAGTCATATTGAGGTAAAAGATGAGATTGATTCTTACACCCTGTGTGTGTGAAGATTCTCAAGTAACAGAGCTTGGAGTAAGACATCATTAGATCAGTGTCCTGATTAATGTGAAATTCTGATGAACCTTTAGGTAGAAAGCAAGGATGAGGATGCAATATCACTGTTTTGTGATAGAACACTATGTTCAGTGGATCAGCCATAAAAGAGATTCTAGTTCTCCTATCCTTCTGTATGAGGTACAAAGTCTTAAAGGACAAATGAATCCCATAGGTTCAAATGGGAGTTTTCTCAGGGCATTGAGAGCTAAGTTAAGGTCCCATGGTAAAGTAGGTTCTTTAATAGGAGGTAAAAGGGCAAATAGATCCTTAATCTTGCAATGCTCAGATAAGCAAAGATTAAAACCCCTGAACCGAGGGGTGAAAGGTTGTAATGGAAGCAAAGATGAACCTTGACTGAGCTAAGTGATAAACCTGTAGTTTGTAGCAGGTAATCGAGAATGTGTGTGAGGAGAGATTCGAGAGGAGATATAGATTGTTGTGTATGCCAGGCTTACAAATGTTTCCACTTCTGCAGGTTAGTTTTCCTTGTGGCAGGTTTTCTACTCTTGAGCAGTACTGTTTGGGTCTCTGGAGGACAGTCTTGTTCTACATCAGAAAGCCATCTAGGGGCCAGGCCTTGATGTGGAACGAAGAGAGGTGAGGGTTGGTCATGGTGCCCAATTCCTGGGTGAGGCAGTTCGCAGTCAGATGAAGGCGAAGGGGTGATTGCAGGGACAGGCAAATCAAAATTGGGAACTCTGTCTTGGCCACGACGGTGCTATGAAGACGGCTACCAATCTCTCATTTCAAGTATTCAAGACTTTAAGGAACAACAGCTTTGGGGGACAAGCGAAGAGCAAGACCAAGAACAGAGGTCAAGGGTAAGGATGGCATCTCCCAACAAGCTGAGACTATGCCCTCCCAAGCAGAAGCATCTGCATCGGACAATGTCACAAAAAGATCGACACCCGGGGAACCTCAAATGAGAGAAATAACCTCTGAGATATTGACACCCATAGTTTGTACTTGTTGAGGGATGTAGACAAACCAGAGCCAAGCTAGAATATATCAGGAGTGTAGTCTTGTCAGGGATGTTATACATTTACTGACTACCACATGGCTCAAGAGTTGAACAGAACTCTTTGCTGTGGTTTGTAGCTCTGTTGTAGCATGGTACTAAGGCTGGACATCATAGCAAACCTATTCGTGGGCAGGTATGGTTTGATTATAATGGAGTCTAAAGTGACTCTGATGAAGTCTATTTGTTGCACAGCTCTAAATGTAGACTACTCCAAGTAGAGGTGGAAGCTGGAGAAGTGAAAGAGGGATAGGACCCTTTGGTTGCTGATGGCACCCTGAGAAAGGAGCAACCCTTGAGAAGTTAATCATCCAGGCAGGGAAAGACTATTATTCCCATCTAATGAAGATGGGCTGGCGATACCTGAGAGGACCTTTGTAAAGATCCTTTGCACAGTTAAAAGTCAAAGGACAGGATCCAGTACTGGCAGTGGTCCTTGCCCATGACAAATTGTGTGAAATATTTGTGGGAAGAGTGTATAGCTATATGGACATGTGTGTCCCGGAGATCAAGGAAGACAAACCAATTTCCCAGCTCCAAAGAGGAAATCACCATGGGTACCACCGTGAATGGATGAAGTCAGGAGGTCCAGATTTGGTTGTCTTCTTCCTCTTTTCTTGGGAACCAGGAAACACCTCAAGAAGAACGTTTTCTCAAGACTTTCTCCAGGAAGTCCAGTGGAATGGGTTAGATCGCCCCTAGGAATAGGAGAGATTGCACCTCCTGTCTTAAAAGACCCTCGTGAGAAGGATCCCTAGGACAGGAATGGATGGAGCTGAACTGGATGGAATAGCATGCTGAAACCATCTCCAGGATCCACCCGTTCAAGGTGATCAACTCTCAGGCAGACAGGAAATGGGAGCGATGATCCCCATCAGGCTGGTGACAGGCTTGGTGTAGAGTATGATGTGAGGATTGCTTGTGACCCTTGAACAGTGGATCACAAAAGCTGTTCAGAAGAAGTTGCTAATTCTGATGGCATTAGAGAAGACAGCGCTTCCTTAGAAAAACTAGGTTTCTCTCTCGGTGGTTCAGCTGATCTTGTTATTTTAAAGTAAATTGGGCAAGACCACGGTCTGTGATATGCTGTATTTTTTTTTTTTAACTTTTATTTTTTGGTCATGTGTGTACATACTGAGGGATTGCAAGGTCACCCTGGCACTCTATACCATGGCCTGAGGAAGATGGTACAGAGGATGATGACTTTGGGACTGTGGTCTTGGAGGAGTCCTTGTGTTTAGAAGGCTCTGATTCTGGCACTGACACTGGTGATGCTCGAGATTGCTTGCTGGGAAGCTTCTCAGTACAGTCTGCTGGAGTTTGGTTTTCTTTTTTTTTTTCTTTCTTTTTTTTTTTTTTAAGGTGACTGGGACCTCTATAGAGGGGAAGAAAAAGCCTCAGTGGTACCCCTACCAAGATGTGAGATCTCCTTATTCTCAGAGCAAGAAGGTGACTTTATCCTTTTTAGAGTCTCTCTTTCTGGAGAGTGGGGTCTCTTCATTTTAGATAATCTTGAAGACTCTAAAGGGCTGCAGGGTTTTGGTTACCAGAGCCAGGGCTAGTGTACTCACTAGAGTTGAGCAGTTGAGGCTGGTGTGTGTGTGCGCGCGTGTGGAGGGACTTGGATCTTGCAGCTCTCACAGAGTGGTCCATAAGCAGCAGTTTCAATCTGTCCTCCCTCTGCTTTCTGAATCTACTTTTGCATCTGAAGCAAACCTTGCCCTTGGAGGGAATGTGAGCTCTCCAAGGCAGCTGGAATTCCCATTGCTGAGAGTAAAGGACCCATGGTAGGCATGGCAGGGTTTGTAGACTGGGGTCTTGCGCATAACCCAGTAAGAAAGGACAGGCAGATGTAGAGGGCCAAGAGGAACACAGGCTCTGACTGGGTGAAAGGATGGGGCGGGGGGATGGGGACACCCCCAATAGCATACAATAGTGTCAAATTAAAAAGTAAAAATGATAAAAATGAAATAATTGTATTAAAGAAATAGAAACAAAGTCAGAAAGATAAGTCAGCAGGCCGCATAGCTAGCATGGGGACACTGCGACACGCAGTCTCATGCTACAGTTTGTTGAGAAGGAACTGGAGCAGCAGAGAGTCTTCTCGTCCCTATATACTCTCACACCATAACACAAGGGTGCGTTAGGCACAGACACTGCTTACAAAAATCTCCAGTGTATGGGTACAAGCACATCCTGATGGGAAATACCTGTCGAAATAACTTGAAGAATCTTGGTACATGCTGTAGTGCTTTATTGTTCTATAAAACAGTCTGTTCTCAAACAAATTTAATCCAAAACAGAAACCATACTAAATAGCATGCGGTAACTATTACACAACTGAAGCCTCTGCAAGGGAACTTATGATGTAACGCCTCATCAAATACTGAAATACTGTTAAAGTTTTGCAGCCACTTGTAAAGACAGATGCTCTCTTGGAAATCAATTATTTATTCAATGCAAATCTGCCCTGCTACACTAAAAGTCACTCATAATCAACCAATGCTAATAGGAGACTCAGAAAGGCTACAGTTGTGTTAATGGCAAGAAAAAAAAAAAAAAAAAAAAAGAGATTCTCTTCAGACTTCTGCCTGGCTTGAAAACAACAAGGGAACTAATATTCCATATCTCTCTTGTGTGTTTAAATGAGATCACTGGGAAACAATGTTCACACTATATTTAGTTGTTTTAAATGCTCTTGTAAGGAAGTGCCTCTTATCTGATAATTCTCTGATCAATTTATTACCATTCCTGATTGCTGCAATCACTGAAGACTGATTCAGGGAAATGAGAAACCTTAAAGAATTCAGCTTCTGTTATCCCTATAATACCTGGTTTTACTCCCTACACCAACAATTCTCATTCCTCCATTTTGTTACCCAGGCTCCTTGCATTGCTATATAGACATCTTAGTTTCTTCTGCTTGGCTTCGCCCAGATTCCTTGCCTGTTTAGGTGCAGTCATTCTACTTTCAGTATTGCCTACCTGACTGTTAGTGCCATTGGTATTGACACTATCTTTCGTCTTGATGTCCAATCTCCTACCCTCTGTTCTACCTTTCTCCATTGCTGTATCCTGTCTTATTTTCCTGGGGCTTAATATCAGAATCAGGCATGGAGATTACATGAGTAGGGCCCAACCCAATTCATGGCCATGAAAAATGTGTCACAGACCATGAAATCTGGTCTGATGCATGCTTTTACCCTTTATTTCACGGGGAAGACCAATGTTTCTCAAATTAGGGGTCTTGACCCAAGAGAGAGTTCCGGGGGGAGGGGGGTGAGAGTGTCACAAGGTTATTTTAGGAAGTTGCAGTATTGCCACCCATACTGCTGCGCTGATTTCAGAGCTGGATGGCCAGAGAGCAGTGTCTACAGGCCGGGACCCCAGCTCTGAAGGCAGAAGGATGGCATGGTAAGGTATTGCTACCCTTACTTTTGCACTGCTGCCTTCAGAGATGGGCAGCCAGACAGTGGTGGCTGCTGACTGAGGGCCCAGCTCTGTGGGCAGCAGCTCTGCATCCAGAGCTGGATTCATGGTCTGCAGCTGCTGCTCTCCAGCTGCCTATCTCTGAAGGCAGTGCCGCTGCCAGCAGCGGTGCAGAAGTAAGGGTTGGAGTACCGCAACCCCCCTACAATAACCTTGTGACCTCCCCCAACTCCTTTTTGGGTCAGGACCCTTAAAATTACAACACCGTGCCATTTCAAATTTAAATAGCTGAAATCATGAAATTTATTATTTTAAAAATCCTATGACCATGAAACTGACCAAAACAGACCATGAATTTGGTAGGGCCCTATACATGAGCATCTCCAGACTGCCCCTGAATTCCTAGTTTAAAAGCTCTTTAAAGCCAACCTCCAACCCAGAAGTCTGTTTCCATCCCTATTCAGGTGGAGTCCATTCCATGCAAACACGCCTCTCTTCACGAAGGTCTCCCAGTGGTCAAACATCCCAAAATCTTCCTTACAGCATCAGTGCCTCAGCCATCTGCTGATCATCACAATCTTGTCTTGTCTTCACTCTCTAGGGACAGGTAGAATCCCACTGAAGATTATTTGAGCCTCCATTTCTTTAAGGTTCTTCCCATCCTGGCATAGTTTCCCTTAATACATTCCAGTGAGAGTCTAGTAGTATCATTTTTTCCCATGTGAAGGACAATCAGTGGATTCTTTCCTATTCCCATTAGGAGCCTCTTCATCCTCAGGTCCACATCTCATATCATAGCTTCTGACAGACTGCATGCTCTTCTGTTCTCTGGATCGGCTCTAGTGACAGGCCTGTCCATTCTTGTTAGGGAGTCCCCCATCGTGTAGACCTGCCTCTTCCTGGTGTTGGTGCAATTCTCCAGCCTCTCCCCTTCTACTCCTTCTGACTACAAGTCCTCTTGTCTTTTGTTCTCACTTGTGATCCTCTATGAGTCATCCTCTATCACTCCGGGGGCTGAACTTGGCCTCTCTCCATTGACTCTTTCCCTCTTCTTGTTGGGCTAGCCAGTTTTCTCCTCCTTCCTTGCCATCCCACCTTCTGTTACTGCTTGCTGCACCTCTTCATTTTCCAACTCAGCAAACCTGTTTCTCAGCTGTATTTCTTCTTCACTAGCCTCAGCTTCACTTCTTCACTTTCCTCTGCCTTGTTCACGTAGTCACATGCTTCCACTGGCCACTTTTCTCATCCAGTACTCTACTCTCACAGTTCTCCAGTCCAGCTTGCATCTACAAGTCTTGAGTTTTCCCTTCAGTCTCCTCTTTCTTTCCTACATCATCTGTTCAAAATTCAAACAGTTTCAATCTGCATCTCCAAACCTTGGATCTTCTCTTCCATCTGATCTATCTGGCAGCACTTGATACAAATGAAGCATCTTTCAGGCACATACTCCAGGATAAAATACATCTTGCAGCTTCCACATCAAATCATCATCTTCATTCTCTTCCATTCATTGAGTGACTACCACTGCTGCCTCTGTACCTGTCAAACTTCCCTCTCAAGCTTCTGTCAAGAAAAACAAACACCACTACAACCCCACACATTCTCGCTCCCAAACTCTCCTTACAAAACTCCCTTGTTTTCAGCTTTGTTTGCTGGCTCCTGTACTGCTCACTGGCCAGCCCCTTGGCTGCCTTTACTGGCCTCCTAATCAGGCCTCAGCCGTGTCTCTCTAAATTAGTTAATAGGAGTGCTCTGTGCATTACTCTCTGGACCTTCTATTTATATTTAACTAGGACCATTTAATAACTATAAAATTATACTCCAATAGTTGTTCCCAATTGATTTACAACTTTATCTATCCAACAGCTAACCCTCTCCCCTTCTACATCCTTATATTTCTAGAAGAGGGAGTTTTTCTATCATAGTGGAACCCCTATTTTAGTAATTAATTGGAGAGTTAAGAGTTCAGAAAAAAGTTTATAAAACATCTCAGAATTACAGTAGGTACAGTGTATAATTTATTAATCATTCAATAACAGTATGTATAACAAACTCATACAGTGTGCCTGGTTTTTCTTTGTTTGAGAGAACTGCATCTCCTCCTTGCCACCAGATCTGTCTTTTCAAACATGCACACCTGATTGAACGTTGGCTGGAGGACTGAAGTCACATGCAGTGGCAGAAAACTTGTTCATATACTCCGTCATTCATAAGATACATGTTCATAAAAATCAAGGTTCTACAGCACTATATATTTTGTTTACTGTTTGCAATAGTAAATAGAATTAACCGTGGCCAAAAGTGGATGTCAAACTGCTGAAATTGGTTAACCAATAAAGTAAAATATGCCTTTGAGAAAGAATAGAAAAAACAAGTTAGCAATCTTAGTCACATATAAGGAACAACAGTTGGTACTAACAGGATCCTAAGAGGAAGATATAACATCAGGTATTTTTTTCTATAGATAAGAATATCAGAAGGTATTTTCTATAGGCCCTCTTAATGACTACATAGCCCATAGACCAGTGGCTCTCAAACTTTCTTACAGGTGACTCCTTTCACACAGCAAGTCTCTGAGTGCGACCCCTTTTATAAATTAAAAACACTTTTTAATATATTTAATACCATTATAAATGCTGGAGGCAAAGCGGGGGTTGGGCTGGAGGTTGACAGCTCGTAGCACCCTGAGGGGTCCCAACGCCCAGCTTGAGAATCCCTGCCATAGACCAGTGCTTCTCAACCTATTCATCATTGTGGGCCACAATGTGTTATCTGGGACGCAAGTTGAGAACCATAGTGGCCCCCTCCAACCACCCCACAGACCCGTATGCACAGAGACTCCTCCACGGAGTGGGGACAGGAGCGGAGCCCCAGGCACAGGGCCTGCTGGCAGGGCAGCCCCGATTCTGGACCCCACCGAGCTGGGCTGCAAGGCAGCTGGGACCCTGGACACCAGCGGGCCGGGCCAAATGGCTGGGACCCCAGACTCCGCCATGCTGGGAAGCTGTGACTCTGCTGCGCAGGGCCAGGCAGCCTTTAGTATACAGCTGTGGCCCAGCTGTGTGCTAATTGGGCTACATGCAGCCCACAGGTTGAGAACCACTGCTGTAGCCTGTACAGAAAGCATAGACCCCTATTAGTCTAAACCATCAAAAACTAGGCTATCACAGAAATATTACAGTAAATGTAACTTATTAAATGACTATCATTGTAGCTAACCAAATATGTTATAACTAATGAGAAAAGTTAAATTTTTTTTTTGACAAACAGTATTACCCACATGCACAGTTTAACCCACAAAGAGTTCCTGTAATCTATTTTTAAGACTGTTAAGATTTTCTGTTCTTGAGTCTTTACAAATTTCAGGGCTTCATTTTTTATTACATATTTTTAAGATAAAGGTTTTTGTTCCTTTAAATGTTCTTCATGGTTGCTGGATATACAGTAACTTCTCTAATACCTTGATCTGAGTAATTTTCTTGCCTTTGAAGGTAGTTCTGTCATTGTAAATATGTGGAGAAAAAAACCATACTTTTCCTCATTTGAGTAAGAAAGATCTTTTTCATGACAGACTTTAAAATAAAGACTGCCTATCTTCAAAATTAAGTAGGTGGCTAATTAGAGGTTGGGATGAAGGTTGTCTTTTGCCACCGTATTTGGCACCCAATGGATTCTATCTATTCACTAGATCCTTTATAACATTAGCTCTAGCAGATAGCTATTTTTTAAAAATGAATCTAATTGGATCAGGATTCCCACTTCTTCAGGTATCAGAGGGGTAGCCGTGTTTGCTGCTTTTACAGATCCAGACTAAGAGTCCTGTGGCACCTTATAGACTAACAGCGTATTGGAGCATAAGTTTTTGTGGGTGAATACCCATTTCGTCGGACGCATGCATCCGACAAAGTAGGTATTCACCCACGAAAGCTCATGCTCCAATAAGGTGCCACAGGACTCTTTGTCACTTCTTCAGGGAGACTGAGAAATTATATACTGAGTTCTATTTTCAATATCTTCAGCTTTATTCTTTAAGTAGATAACTGAGCTGTGGACACTAGCTAAATCACAGGGTTTTGCTGATTGCATAGTTCTACCATCTTGTCTGTCTTAGAATCACAGAATACCAGGGTTGGAAGGGACCTCAGGGTGACATCTAGTCCAACCTACTGCTCAAAGCAGGACCAATCCCCAGACAATTTTTTGCCCCAGATCCCTAAATGGTCCCCTCAAGGACTGAACTCACAACCCTGGGTTTAGCAGGCCAATGCTCAAATCACTGAGCTATCTCTCCCCCCTTCTTGATACGCTCCATTCTTTTAGACCTTTGAGTTTTGATTTCAAATGCAGAAGAAATTGTCTTAGTGCCCAACAAATTCCATGGAGGCTCAGACAGCTATTTATGTGTTTTACTCAGGTGAGGAAACAAAAATTAGCACATGATTGTTGATCTTAAAGGGATTCAGCCAGGAGCTCACAGAAAGACTGCTTAATTGCTCAATTCCTACTTTTGGGTAATTGCTACCAACTGAATAAATTTTCTAATTTCTGGCTGCAGCTGACTATGTGCATGCTCTTTGGAATTTTGGTTCTTGTTTAACTATAAATATCTTGTCATGGCAACAAAAATTATAATTTTCAGGCTCTTAAAAAGTGTGCTCTCCTACCAGATTAAAAAACTATTTACAACCTTAATTTCCTGCCTCATATATAATATTACAGCAATTGTAATATTTTCTCACAATTCTGCAACCCTGCTATCAATATAGCAGACAAATCATGATGGGAAACCCCTCTAAAAAGGTTCAGTGCTCAGATCCCAAAATTTGGATGATTATCAGAACCTAAAGAGGCTTCAGCCAGGCCCTATAACTGTACAGACAAGAACAAACATTTGCAGGCCCTGATTCCCCCCACCTATAATGATGCTACAAGCCTACTCATTTTTATCTAGTGCTATTTGGGATAACGAATAGAAGTGCTTCCTTCTCTGACATCTTCATGGGCTGTAATAACCTTACCCCTCTTTCCCTTCACCCAATAATTTCCTTCATCCACTATGTATTTTCCCCTTTCCTCATCCTAATAGGGTCGACACCCACCCACTCCCTTTCCTCTGTCATCTAGTGCTCTCTCTTTCCCTCATTCTCTTCAGAGGCCTGAACTAGCATGCAGTGTTTTGTGAACATGGGAACGGAACTCCAAGTAGCTGCTCCATATATATTCAGTATCTTCTCTTCCTGCAGGGATGCCGCAGAGGCAGCTTGTGCTCTCATGGAGAATGTCCTTACCTCATCAGGCATAGAGATATGCGCTAATTAGCAGCACACAATGAAGCACCCAGAAATCCACTTAGGATATGTCTAAACAGCAATAATACATCCACATCAGGCCAGCATCAGCTGACTCTGGCTGGCGGGTCTATAAAATTACATTGTAGACCATCGGACTCAGACTGGAGCCCCAGTTCTGGGACTGTGTGAGGGGAGAGGTCCCAGACTCTGGTCTCCAGCTTGAGCCTGAAAGTCTATACAACAATTTTACAGCCCCACAATCTGAGTCAGAGTCAGCGGACGCAGGACAGTCATGGGTGTTTTATTGCAGCATAGACATACCCTTGTCTTCATGACCTTTCTCCTGTGGCAAGAAATAGCTGTGGTGATTTTTGATAGGTTTGGTCCTTTGCACGTAGAACACAGAGGCACCACTGCCATCAAGGGAATGAAGTCTCCCTCCTCTCTTCAGCAGAGGTGTGGATTTTGGGAAGAAAACAGGTAACTGGACAGTTTGACTGATATGGAATTTCAGAAATAACCTTGGGGAGGATTTTTAGGATAAGGCAAAGGGAGACCTTTTCTTAAGAAAAACATTTATATGGTGGGTATGTCATGAGGGCTTCCATCCCGCTCACCCTTCTGGCTGAGGTAATAAGAACTAAAAATGCAACTTCCATAGACAGGTGGGACATGGAGCATATTGCCAAATGTTCAGATGGTTGTCTGGTGAGTGTTGAAAGCACTGGATTGAGGTCCATTGAGATGTAACTTTGACCACTGGTGGAAAGTCCTGACTAAACCTGGCATGAATCTCACTGTTGTTGGGTGAGTGAAAATGGAACATCCATCTAGTAGAGGAAGGAAAGCACTGATCACTCTGAGCTAATGGAAAGACTTGAGTTTTTGTTTTTTTAAATCAGGAGATAATCTAAAATGACTGGGATATTTGAAGAGCTTGGAAAAGGCTGATTATGCCAAGCAAAGTAGAGAAACATCTCTACTTAGCTAGTTAGCAGGTCCTAGTTGAACCTTTCCTACCTTGAGTAAGAATAGTTTGGATAGGTGCTGAGCAAGAATGTTCTAGTTCTGAAGCCCATCCAAATATCAGGTAGTGAGGTGGAGTGGGTCTGGACTGGGGAGTCTGATTCTTTCCCCTTCCTGGCAAGGGGCAGATCCTGAAAAGAGGACAGACTGACATTTTCAGAAGCTCCAGGAACCAAAATGTTTTGGGCTGGTTGGGTGCTAAGAAAATGCTTGTGACTCTGTCGTGATGGATCTCTCTCAATACTTGTGGTAGCAGAGGAATAGGAGGAAAAGCGTATCTGAGTTCATCAGTCCATGCCAACAGGAGAGCATTGTCCTGGGAGCCATGACCCATAGCTCCTCTGGGACAATACAGGGGAAGTTTCCTGTTCATTTGGAATGCTAAGAGATCCCATTGAGGCATGCCCCACTGAGTGAGTATCTCGCTCAGGACAGAGCTGTGCATCTCTCACTTGCGATCACCAGAGAAATGTCTGCTCAGGTTGTTTGCTAAAGAGTTTTGAGCACCTGGAAGGTATGTGGTTTGGATGGTGATGTGGTTTCTGAAGTACCTGTTCCAAAGCCTGACCACTTCTAGGCAGAAGGGAAGAGATATTACTCCAGCCTATTTATGTAAAAGACTGTGGTGATGTTGTCTGACATTATTTGGATATGGAGTGAACGCGTAAGGGGGAGAAAAGCCCTCCATGCCAGGTGGATTTTCCTTAGTCCCAGCAGACTGATGTGCAGTCTGGCCTTCTGTGGGGCAGAGGTACCTTGTACCACATGGGGTGTTCAGGTGAGCACCCCAACCCAGAAAGAATGTATCTGTTATGATGGTGGCACTAGGGGCAGGAGTGTTGAAGGGGAAGCCTACTCTCACTCGTTCTGGATTCAACCACCAGGTATGAGAGTTGATGACTCTAGGGGGAATCAGTCACTCTGGTGCTGAGGTGATCCTTGCCCGGTGAGTAGACCAACCAAAGCCAGACCTGTAGACATTGTAGATGAAGTCTGGTGAACAGTGTCATAAGGCCATGAGGTACGCTCTGACTGTAACCCTTGGTCGGCAAGTAATCTGTGTTATCAGATTGCTCATTAATTGAAATATTTCCATGGGGCGGAAAGCTCTTGCAAAATGGAGTCCAGTGTCACTGGATAAATTTAATGTCCATGTAGGGGTTAAAATAGACTTTTCTTTCTTCACGCAAGTGCCCAGTGCCGCTAGAAGATGGAGCAGGAACAAAGTCATCAACCTAACCTACCTAGGAGCCAATCGTCAAGACCTGGGAAAACTGTGTAACCCTGATGTCTCATTTGGGCTTCCACCGCAAAGAAGACCTTTGTGAATACTCTGGATGCTACCGCTAGTCCAAAGGGAAGGATATTGTGCTGTAAATATTCCTGATCCACTAGAAACCAAAGGAACTCTCTGTAGGACAAATGAATATCTACATACCCTTCATTGAAAGCTGTGAACTACGAACTTCAACTTTTGAATAAAGCTGGTTGAGTTGCAGAAGTCTTAGACTGAGTCTTCACCCTCTGACTTTTGTGGGGACTAAGAAATAAAGGGAATAAACCCTCTCCCTCAAGACTGAGGTGACACTTGCTCTATTGCCCCTCATTGGAGGAGGGAGTCTGCTTCTAGTTAAGAATCACCTCATGAGAATGGTCCTTGAAGGGGGGCTGGGAAGGGAGTTTGCAAGAAGGGAGGGAAAGAAACTCTATGGCGTATCCTTGATGTTTGTGATTAACCACACTGAGGCCGGCACGCTACACACCGAAGTGCCCGGTCTGACTCCACCTGGGGGCAAAAGGCTGACTCCATTAGAAGGAGTGTCAGCTGAAAGTCCCGCTCTTTTTTTGTTCTGGGCTTAAAGCCCCTGCAAATGTTACACCTGTTGGACTGGTGGCCTTCTCCAAGGCACTTGAGACAGGAGTCATGTGGGTCTTCCTTGGGCATAGGCTTGAGGCAGGACCCACAGAACTTGAAGCCCTGAGACCGAGGCATGCTCTGGTCCCAGGGATGGGATGGGATTTGGGGCAGGGGGGAAAGGGAACTGCCAACATAAACTTAACTGTACTAACTAACTAACTACAACTATACAAACTATTTACAGATAGATAGAGAAGAAAAGAGTCCACTAGGGAATCACGTACAAACGCAAGAGAGGAGCTGCTCCAATGACTATCACTGGCATTAAGGAGGAGCTGAAGAGGCGGCGGGTCGGCAGGGAAATATATACACGGCCGTGAAGGCACCACTCTAGGGGGCTCCACAGCCAACCCCACGGGTAGCGCTAGAGAAAAGCCTTCTGACGATTGTGCATGCAACGCACACACCCCTACTTGGAATGGACATGAGCAATCACCAGAAGAACACCACAAAGAATTATTACGCACATGTGGGCCAATGGACACTGTTTCCAGACAGACACATGGCACACATGCCCACTCACACGTGGAATACACACAAGGACCAGCACTTGAAGAAGAATCTGAAGAGTCTGAGAAGTCATCAGAACCACAACAGCTGTTTATACTCATCTATCACTGTTTCCCTGTCCTTTTCAATTAACAAATAGATTAATCTAATATTACGAGTTATTTCAATTTTAACAGGTTAGCACATACTTATTTTCAGCACTGAAAATTATTGCTTGATGAGGTGCGGAAGGAAACCACATCTTATTAGTGTGGCAGCTGGGGCTCACTGCTTTACCTTGAAAGTGACTGCTCACAAAAGTCTCATTGCCAGCTGTCTGGTCTAGCACACCCATAGGAAATATTCTTCAGAGTCTCTTTAAAAGATGAATCTATCACTCTCTCTCACAACTTCAATCTAAACTACTCTGTGACCCCTTGGTTTTGGATAGCCACAACAGAAGTCTGTGATATGACCACACAGATCAATCTTCCCCTGCCAGTGGCTGTAAATGTTCTCTCTGGAATGCTCCCAATCCCCTGCTAGCACAGTGAGTGAGGAACTGCACTAGAGACTCAAAGGTTCTGGCTACACTACACGTACAACTGTGTTTTTGTAACTAGTACATGACAAATTCATCTGACCTGGCTACAATACACAAAGTTGTGCCCACACAGCAGCTTTTTTCACAACAACAATCATATGTTTGTACATTCACCCCACACTTCCTGACCGTATCAGAATGTTCTTGGAAAATCTGGGCAGCTCTCCCATAGTACCTCTGCAAGGGTCAGAGTACTCAGAGGACAAGCACACAGAACACAACTAGGATCATGGGATGCAATATACTCTGGGTGCCCTCTGACACAGAGAGCTGTAAGGAAGGTGCAGCCACTAAACCACATATACAGTTAAGGGATTGAGCCTACACTGCAAAGGGGAGCGGGGGGGCGGGGGGGAAAGAAGAGAGGAAGAGAATCTCTTGCAAAATGGTTACAAGAAGACAACCATCTGCCAGCTAAACTACTCGTCAGAGCAAAACCCTGCTAAGTTGCCACAGTTATTAAGTACTGGCCATGTCCACAGCTGACTCAGCTGCTATACCGTTAAAAATTCTGTTAAAAGTCTTAGTGTAGGAACACTTATTCACATACACACGGCTTCATTACTAACCTGTTTCTTATGTACCTTTATCCATGTTCGCAACAAATTATTTTAAAGACTAGAAAGAATAATTGTCTAATTCTTTATTTAAATAATATAATCAGGGCTGTTGGATGATCTACTGAGGCATCTAACTGTAATAAGAATCAGTACCAAAACAGTAATTATTTATACATAAGGCTATGTTTTAATCATGGGTATTTTCATAAAAAGTCATGTATAGGTCACGAGCAGTAAACAAAAATTCACGGCCTGTGACCTGTCCATGACTTGTACTATATACCCTTAACTAAAACTTGGGCCAAGGGTGCTCTGGAGGGACAGCCTGGGGTGTGTCACAGGTGGTGGGGGGCAGGGCGTCCCAGGACTCCCACTGATGCTGGGGGGGCATGGGAGGCAGGGCTGGCATCTCCTAGGGCAGGGACCAGAAGCTCCTAGGTCAGGGGTTCTCAAACTGGGCGCAGGGACCCCTCAGGGGGTCGCAAGGTTATTACATGGGGGGTCATGAGCTGTCAGCCTCCACCCCAAACCCTGCTTGCTTCCAGCATTTATAATGGTGTTAAATATATAAAGAAGTGTTTAATTTATTGGGGGGTTGCACTCAAGAGGCTTGCTGTGTAAAAGGGGTCGCCAGTAAAAAAAAAAAAAAAAAAAAAAGTTTGAGACCCACTGTCCTAGGGGGAGGGAAGGCCAGGGGGGCTCCATGTGCCGCCCCCACCACGAGCACTGGCTCCGCAGCTCTCATTGGCTGGGAACCCCAGCCAATGGGAGCTGCGAGGGGCGGTGCCTGCAGGCAGGGCTGTCACACAGAGGTCCATGGCCTCCCTACCTAGGAGCTCCAGTGACATGCTGGCCGCTTCAGGGGAGTGCCCCTGAGGTAAGTGCTGCCCCGTACCCCAACCCCAAGCCCTCCCACACCCAAACTACTGCTGTTTGAGAGGAGGGCGTGGTGGCTAGAGACTGCTCAGCCACACCGGCCACTGCAGAAGTCACAGAAAGTCACGAAATCCATGACCTCCATGAAAGACATGTAACCTTATTTATACAGTATCATAAATTTGCACGGTGCTTTACAAAACTTAAATGGAGTGTCAGTGCAAAGAAACTTACAACATAAGATAAGGACAAGAGGTGACAAACAGAGGTTGAGGGATAAGGTGATGAAGAAAGTGATGACAATGTAATCATGTGGTCATTTACAGGATTCATGCATCCGTACAGCTTTTTTTAAAATATGTTATTTTTACACTGTATTTCATCAACTTCCTTGATGTCATGCACTTTGAAGAAATTGTTTTTTTAAGAGATTGTTTATATTTCTATTCCTGATCACTACAGTCAAAAAAGATCTGTCTTATACCCAAACTTAGATTCTCGTATGTCCAAGTCAGTCATGATGACACTAAATAGCGAACAGGTAGGGCCAGTGCTACCATTAAAGCGAACTACGCAGTTGCCTACGGCGCCAAGATTTGGGGGCATCAGAAAGAGGTGCCCCCGATTTTTTTTTTTTTTTTTACAGCGGTTCCTCCCCGAGCGAGAGGTCTCTGCTCCACTTCTCTCACCTCCCAGGCTTATCAATCAGTTGTTTGGCACAGCAAGCCTGAGAGGGGAGGAGAATTAGAGCGAGGGCAGCGTGCTCAGGAAGGACACGGAGTAGAGGTGAGTTGGGGTGAGGAGGTGCTGCATGGATCCCCGAGGGGGGGGAATGAAGCTGCCATGGGGGGGAGCGCCTCAGGGCAGGTGGAGGAGCTGCCGCGGGGTGGGGGGGAGCTGCCGCAGGGCTCGGGGTGGGGGAGGGAGCAAGGTGGAAGTTTCGCCTAGGGCACGAAACTTCCTTACACCAGCCCTGCTAACAAGTAGACTACAACCTAGATACCGAAAATAGGCAGACTAGAACATGTTAGTTACAATGCAGAATATCATAACCAACCACTGACGTGGGTGTGATGCACTGAGACTGGACTGTTGCTCTTGTGCCACCATAATCTCATTGTACATTTGTGTCTGCTCTTTATGCACACATTTACATGCAGAGCTACAGAATGGGTTTGAGAAGCACATCTGGAACAGGAGCAGTTCCAATGGTTGCTGCATTATATCGTGTTACTATAGCTGCACTAAGGAGTACCACTATCATTCAAGAGTAGCTGATGCCTCGTGGAAAACTTTGAAGAAAACATTCTACTCCTGAAACATACTTCTGGTTATATATTATTAAAAGCAATAAAACAGGTTAACATAACATTAAGCAGGAACAATTAAAAGTCAGAAAGTGCAAAAATTAAGATTCTGATGGCAGTATTTACTTGGTTTTGTTGCCCAGTTCGTATGCTTACAGGATCCAGTCTATCCTAGCAAGAAAACAGGGTTATGCTACACATTCAGTTAGAAAAACAGGAAAAGAAAACATATACATATGTATAATGTGGCTAAGTTAATGCTGTTTTTGGAAGTACTAGAGCATTTCCTGACTTTTCTGTTACTTAAAGTACGCAATATTAATGACTTTTTTGAAAGATACGATTTAATTTTTTCCCTCTTCCTTTTAACAAAAACGATCTGTGCTTTTATGTTGGTATGTAAATAGTTGCACTTTGGCTTTGAAGTTCACTCCTCACTGAAGCCAGTGAAGGAGGGGAGGGCGAGTTCCCACTTTTGCTGTTGCTGTTTTGCCTTTCAAGAGTTTTTGAGCTTGGCAGCTGTGTATCTGTTTACTTCGTGAAGACTCTTAGCATTGGGTTTAAAAAAAAGGCAAGCCCCAAATGTGTAGTATTTTGCAAAATGCAGCCAAACTGGAGAAACTAAATTTTCAGGATATGCCTGTAATTTTAAACCTTTTCCTCTTCATGAAGGTAAGGATTCTTTTTTATTTTTATTTTTTATTATTTTTTGGGGGGGGGGTAGGGGAGTTGAGGTGGAAGAAAGCAAGGATTTGCTGTGTATTATGTTTCAAGTTAAATGCTAACAGTCAATTTCATGCAGATTGTTTTCATATTTATCAACCTCTACAACAGCACTTACAAATGAATATTTTTTTTACAGTGTTTAACCTGCCCAGAACTCCAAAAATTTTGCATCGATTTGGCTCAAACTTGCAAACAAAAATTCATCTCCAAAGAAAAATCAAGCATGGAAAACATTACCAAGCAAGGACTTCAGAAAAGGTGAGAGTTCTGAAAAGCACTATCATGTAGAAAGACTTAATGTTGAAAAACACTTATTTAAACTATAACAGTCTCTCTTAGTGGCGCCTACAATATTTGTTTCATTACAGCAGAATATTTGCCTGAAAACAGAATATTAGTTTCCCCAGAGCGCGTCTGCACCTAATGCTTGTTCATGAATCCCCTGTGATCTCATGTGCGGTTATGTCATATACAACTGGATCACTTCATTTGGGAGAAAAGTAGTGATGGCATGTGCAGTCTTTAGAAACTAAGTGCTTGTATTTCTACTGGATACATCACAGATCTAAGCAAAAGCTGGGGGTGCTGCCTGTGGCTGTCTAGACTAGGAAAAAAGATTTAAAAAAATTACATTAGTTAACTTGTTTAAATTAGTTTTTAAACACCACTAAGCACTTGGTGTATGACAGGGCTTAACACCTTTAAAATACGTTAACTGGTTACAGTCAGTCCTAGACTCTTCCCAGGGTTGACCATGACCTCCTAACATTTTTAAAGGTGTTACATCTTGCCTACACTAGGTACTAAGAAATATTTTAAAATGTGATTACTAGTATGTTTTTAAAAGCACCTCCTTCTCCTGGTGCAGACAAGATCCATATGAAAACACTAATAATCACTTGGAATAGACAAGACCCATATGAAAACACTAATAATCACTTGGAAGCTTGAGATCTGAATTACGACCTCTTTAATGCCAGCCCACAGACAGGGTCCCCGTGTATTCTGTGATTTAGAAACCAAAACTACCAACATTGTTAGCTATTTTATTGCTGTTCATTATAGCAGAAATCTACTGCCTCCTATGCCTCCATAGGTACCAAAAGCCCCAAGTCTTCTCACACTGGCTGACAAAGGTGCCAGCTTTCTTGACAGCTTCTATGATGCAGTTATTAGTTATCTAAACAAAAAAATAATCTTTGACATTTTAAAACTTGAGGTGTGGGGTCAGCATAAAGTAGGTAAGTTATTACACAGATAATATTATTCTTTTTCATATTTGATTTAAATTGTTGAGATTTTTTCATGTCCTATAAACTACACAGATCCTTGCCCAGAGTTTTTCCAAGACACTGTAAAGCCAATACCCAACTCATTTTCTTTATTATTAAAAATAATTAATAAAATTCAACCAAACGCTTGAGCAAGAAAACTGGTCCACTGAAATTGTCTGGACAGCTGGAAAAAAACCCAGCTATTTGAAGTCTGACTTTTAGCCAAACACAAATAACTTCCCAACCCACACTGAAGTCTAGAAGCTAGAAAATCATATTGTGATAACTTCAGAAACGTGAACGGACATGCATTTACTTCAAGAACCATCTTTCACCACCTATAACCAGGTCCTCCTTTCAACGGTCACACTTGAGCACTTTGGGACAGTTATAAACTTATTTATAAATCTATTTTGTTCACAATAAAAGCAATCAAAAACAGTGCAGTCAGTACAGAGTGCAATACACAAAAAGATATACATACCTATACTGGAGGTATAATCGGTGGCTCCAAAGATCAACTCTGGTGCCCTGTAGTACCGAGAGCAGATGTAAGAGACATTAGGCTCTCCACGAACCAGCTGCTTTGCACTAGAGAGAAGCAAAACAGAGATCTCCTTCAGTGACAGAAGATTTTACCACACTTCAGCACAGGCAAACTTAGTTTTATTTCTCTTTCCCCCACCCCCCATTTCCAAACTATTCTGAATTGATGCTGTGATGTTACAATCCATATTCTTCATAGAAATATTGTTATGATATGAATATGGAATAACTAAGATATGCTTCATGCAAGATGCCTCGTACGATATCACTGGAAAGGTTATGATTTACTGAATGAGATTATCCAATTTATATGCTTGTGTCATTTCTGTATCTAAAGTTAGGAATATGGACTAATAACAATTACAACTGGGTGTGTATTGGGAAGACACCCACTGGTCAACAGGCCACTGGATTTGATGGGCCATTAGGAAGAAGCAACAAGACTGTGAAGATCCTAATCTCTTTCCTTCCTGGGAGGCATCCTGGGACATAGCTGTGACACCACTAGGTCAGGTGGTCTTGTCACCAGATACTAAACATTATCTTGGACTTCTTGTAACTTTCCACTAAAAGAATGGGGGCGGGGGGTCAAGTTTGGGAAACAAAAGATTTTGTCTTATGTAAATCTTATTTCAGGGTGGAGAGGAAGGCAAATGGGACTCTCTTCCATTGCCTGCTCAAGAAGGAGGAGTGTTGAAAGATCCTGAAGGGACAAAGGAACTAACATGAATAGAAAGACAGAGGTGGGTCCAGTCTGTAAGGAGAAATAACGAACTCTGAGCTACAGAAACTCTGCATCCCGCCTAATTCAACATTTAGAGTGAGAAATTACATTTTGTAACCTGTTTCTTTAGTGAATCAAGCTTAGTTTGCATGTTTTGTTTTATTTGCTTAGTAAACTGCTTTGTTCTGTTTGTTATCACTTATCTGCCTTTTATAGTTAATAAAATTTGTTTTGTTTATTATTAAACCCAGTTTATATAATCTAACTGGAGGGGACAAGAAGTGATGCCTATCCTCTTTTCACACTGAGGAAGAGGAGTGTGACATTTTATGAGCTTGTGCTGTGCAGATTTTGCTATACAGTGCAAGACAGTACAGTGAAACCCCGCTATAACACGATGTTTGGGGTCCAAAAACTTCCATCACGTTAAATGCAGGGTCGCGGTATAGTGGGGTTTGTCAGTGGTCCCCAACGTGGTGCATCGATGTGCGCCGCCTAGTGCCCCTAGTGCCCAGCAGGAGAGAGGAGCCGTGGCTCCCAGCCTGCCAGGGACAGAGAACTCCAGTGGGCACCGGTGCTCTCTGTGCCCGGCAGATGCGGGGCCACGGCTTCTCTCCAGCTTCAAGAGGAGCCGTGGCCCCACGGCTGACGGGGACAGAGAGCACCAGTGCCCACAGCTCCGGAGTTCTCTGTCCCAGGCAGGCGGGGAGCCATGGCTCCTCTTGAAGCCAGAGAGAAGCCGTGGCCCTGCACCGGTTGGGGACAGAGAGCACCAGCGCCCGCAGCCCCAGAGGTCTCTGTCCCCGGAAGGTGGGGAGAAGCGGCTTCTCTTGAAGTGGGAGAGAAGCCGCGGCCCCGCGCCTGCCGGGGACAGAGAGCACCGGTGCCAGCAGCCTCTGAGTTCTCTGTTCCTTGCAGGCGGGGCGCCATGGCTCCTCTTGAAGCTGGAGAGAAGCTGCGGCCCCGCGCCTGCCAGGGACAGAGAGCACCGGCGCCAGCAGCCCCAGAGTTCTCTGTCCCCGGCAGGCGGGGAGCCGCGGCTCCTCTTGAAGCTGGAGAGAAGCCGGGGACAGAGAGCACCAGCGCCCGCAGCCTAGGAGTTCTCTGTCCCCGGCAGGTGCGGGGCTGCAGCTTCTCTCCCCTGCCATAGTGTTGGGGACCATTGGTACAGTACCTACCTGTATTATGCCTTAAAGGGAGCCAATCTGTGATCAGATTACATGCGATTTTGCGTTATGGCAGGGCGCATTATTGTGAGGTTTGACTGTATTATTTTGGGTTTACCTCCCGAAAGGGGTGTGCACGTGAGTGCTGCGGGAGTCCTCTCACACAAAGCTGACTTCAGTCTGTCTCTGCAGCAGGGTGTGGCCCTACCTGTCTGTGTGTGCTGCCAGGGGCCAGAGAGCCTGATTCAGCAAAGCAGGGAGAGGGAATCCAGGCTGGTGGAGCAGGAGAAGCTCAGTGAAACCCCAGTACATCAGGTAGCATCCTGGACATGGGGGTCTTACCCATTACAGATGCATGCGACAAAGTCACTTTTTTTACTGTCAAACCCACTCAAACCAGCAGCCAGTTATCTTATGATAACACATTGGCCACACAATCCAGCAGACAAATAGGTTCATATTCCTGGATAACACTATACTACTATGCTGGGTGCAAAGATTTATTTACAGAGGATAAAGGCTTGACAGAGTATGGTTCAGTCCAATTTAGTCAACTGTTGAGGTTCAAACCCCTCTACCACTCACTCACTCAAACCTAAATATCACCTTTCTTTATGATCACATCAGCACTCCTTTGGTTCTATACTGCTCAGGGAAGCATGGTAGGTTATTTTCATATTTTGCAGTGGGACGAACAGGAGAAAGAGCAGGCAGCAGGCATCTGACAATGGGCTCTGCCCTGACTTAACATTAAGGCTTTGTCTACACTGCACAATGTCGGCCTGGGCCCTAAACTGCTGCAGAAGTGCCTCTGCCAAAGCAGCAGTCACCTCAAGTTATCCCCCCACCGAAGAAAATGAAGCAACTCAAGAAGTTTTATTTGCAACATCAGACAGTGAACATATCTATTGCCTGCTGACTCCCACAGCTTTAGTTGATATAGATGGAAAACATTATATGGGGTACGCAGTAGAAGCAAAGTGTGAACCACAGTAGCTTTTAGAAGATATAAGAACATAAGAACGGCCATACTGGGTCTGACCAAAGGTCCATCTAGCCCAATATCCTGTTTTCCGACAGTGGCCAATGCCGAGTGCCTCAGAGGGAATGAATAGAACAGGTTATCATCAAGTGATCCATCCCCTGTTGCCTATTTCCAGCTTCTGGCAAACAGAGGCTAGTGCTATCTACACTTCAGTATAATCATAGTTTTGTAACCAGTTTGTGCCACACAGCTGAAATGATTAAACAAACACAGCCAAGTTATGCCCACAGCATCTTTTTGTACAATGCAACCATATATAAAATCAAGGGACAATTGGACAAGCTCAGATCCAAATGAAGATCCCCTCACATGGCAGGGCACTGAGTTGTTACTACTGCTGCTCCAGTTAGTATAAATTACATTGATGTGCCTTTAGAGCAATCATTTATATTCTAAATAAAAGGGTTTTTCAAAATTAAATAAGTAGAAATGTAAACTTCACAGCCATGTTTTCAATGTATACTTAAACATTATACATTTTGTGTTTTACTGGATATTTGACCACTCTCATGCTAGATGCAAATCTAGGGATTTATCTCCTTCCATATATTTTCTTCTCCCTTCTCAACTCATCCTTTAGTTTTCTCTATCTTTAATTCTCCTTCTGCAGTCTCCTGGACCATATGAAACCCCAATGTATATTCTTGAGAGAAGATTCACTCCAGGTTTCAGAATTTAGCCCCAATCTAACCAACAGCTTCTACTGAATGCTCCTGATTACTTTGTTTTTAAAATGATAGCAATATGGGTTAACTGGCATGGGGCTCTTTCTGGAGAGTGGCAGACAAAACATTTAGTATCTGTCAAATTCTAAAAGTAGCATTCTCCCTGTTTTGCCTTAAGGTCATTGATTCCTTCTCATTTGGTGTTAGCTTCATGTATTGTAATCATTTAAAAAAAGATTTTTGTGTCTTAAACATGTGAGTTATACTTTAACACGCATTTTGGGTTGGATCATCATCATTCAAAAAAGCAATGCAGCTGAAAGAGTTGGTAATCTGATCCTGTCCATATGCTGTGGAAGCAATTCAAATCAAACGCTCAGTTACATTAACAAACAGCCCAACCACCCATCCCCCGAATATTTAGTCTCTCTCATTTAACCTGATCTGAAACTCCTATTTTTTCCATGGAGCATCCTATGTAGCTAAATAGTGTTAGTTTAATTTTGCCTATAAAAAAAGTTTTAGTCTGTCACTCTTATTTTAACAGTCTTCTGTTAATCTCAGGAAAAGATTCATGAACCACCGTGCATGAATCTATAGCGCTTCAACCACCACTCAAAGTTCCAATTTCCAATAGTCAGGCTAGTTTAGCAGCAACTGCTCTGGTGACATCTCATACACACATACTCTCCAAGTTACTTAAGTCTACTACAGTTAAAGGGCATTTTGGGTAAGGGACTCAGAGAGAAAGAAAGTGGATTCCTGATTTCTACCAGTGATCTTGCCCATGTAAAGGCATTTACAGCTTTAAGCATCTAGTGACAATCCTGCTCTATGGATACCAGAAAAAGAATGTGCCTTTTGACAAAAGACCTGTAAATCTCAGTATCTAAGACCCTTAGTTAAAAGTCTATTACCTCCAGCTGATTAAATCCTTTGGTATTTGAAATACTATACTAATTGGTATAACCATGGATTCAGAACATACATATTCAAGAAGTATTGGATTAGCATTATATTTTTCTATTGGGGTTACTATATCACACCCATCACCCAACAGTTAAACTCAGATAGCTGTTCTTTCCTAGCCACTATATTTTCTCTACACATCTGTATACGTTTTTAAAGCATACCTATACAATGTTTTGATTTTTTAAATTCCCCTTCTTTGTGAATCCTCTTGCATTCACCCAATCTCTTTCTCTCTCAGAGTTAATTACACACACACACACACACACACACACACACACACACAAATGGCAGAAAAAGGGGAGGATTGAGATAAAAAGCCTCTGTTGCTCACCCTTTCCCCAACTAGAAGGGAACCCTATTAAGACACTGTTCCATGTGATATAAAAAAAGTCTCTGTGTCGAATTAGGTCATGGTTCTTTTCAGATAAATTAGTTTTAACCAGGCTTTGGAATACAAGGAGCTTGTCTGCACTAGGAAAACTTTGCTGGCATAGCTACACTGGCAAGCCCTTCTAGTGAAGACACAGTTTATACTAGCATAAAAGTGCTTCTGTAGTACCCAAAGAGACATAAGGTATACTGGCACTTTTATACTGACATAAGTGTGTCTACATCAGGACTTATATTGGCATAATTATGTCAGTAATGAAAAATCACATCCTTAAGTAATTCAGCTATGCCAGTATAAATGTTATGTGTACTGCATATCAGGCCAAAGAGACAGACTTACCTTCCAAAGTCACAGAGTTTTAGGACAGCTGTATCAGGGTCCAGCAAGAGGTTCTGTGGTTTAATATCCCGATGGCAGATTCCAAAGGAATGGATATAGGCTAAACTTCGGAACAGCTGATACATGTACAACTGGAACACAAACAGACAAGGTATAACGTACAACTTCTTGTAACAAAGAGAATGTGTGTGGGCGGGGGGGGAGAGGAGGAGGAGGAGTGGGAGAGACATTAGCATACTAAAAAACTTACATAGTAAGCCAGAGTGAATTCTACAGCTCACCAATAAAAAAACTAGACAGACAAATTTTAAAGCAATGATGGCAAGACAAGTAAGGCCTAAAAGTTGGACTTCACTTTTCTTCCCTTCCACATAACCTCAACACTTCTTTGTTTAAGTCAGTGTAATCTGTTATACAAATATTCCTTGACCTCTCAAATACAAAATGTTTTATTTGTAAAGAATATTCATGACAGCAATCCAGCATTCACAAGCAACCATACAAGGAGTGATGGCTGACAGAGAGAAAAACACACACAGCAAATAAAAGTACTTCCATGTCAGATTTCTAAAGTCCTGTCTATATTAGGTGAAGAGGCAGTGTGACAAATTCTTGAATGGAACCCTTGAGCTTGCCACACTGGTACAACTTTGTGCATCCACACACAACACCCACACCAAACAACTTGCTAGTATTGGTTGTCCTAGCAGTTTGCATTGCTTGGGATAGCCTTTAGATCAAATCTAGAGGAACGAGTAAAATCTAGATATTTTGAAACTGTCCCGAAGTCCTTGCTCCCAGGAATGGCGCCAAGCACTATGAAAATGAATGTTGGTTACTTGTAACTGAAGTTCAAGACACGTCCTACACAGTCATGAGATGCACTAGCCACGTGCAGCTCAGATGGTGGAACCTGGCTAGCAACGCCTTCTGGAGCGTGGAGCCTTTTGGAGCTCTGGCCACCTCAGTTCCTTCCCACCACCTCCTCTGGTGGAGGTTATAATTAAGACTCCCAATGAAAAGGGGAAGGTGAGTAGGGGGTGTGAATATGCAGAGTCCCACCTCAAAGAATTTTGGTTACAAGTAACTTTCATTTTTTCTTTGAGTGGCCTCTGCATACTCCTTTATGAAAAGGATTCTCTGAGAAGGCTGTATGTATCAGTGGGTGTTTTTCTGGTTTATCATGAAACTTAGACTTCTGAAGAGAGTACACATGCAAAGGATGGCAATGACTAGATAATCGTTTGATGGGCCTTATTAGCAATCAGAGATACAGGAACAAAAATTCCTCTTTTCTTAGGTGAGCTGCCCTGTCAAGAGACATTTAATAAATGCCATGAGACAGGAGAAAGTTCATATGGAGGGCCCTTGTATTGAAAATAGTCTTCTCTCCACTGTACATCAAATGTACTTCTGATATACATGACTTGCAGCAATATGAAGGTAGGCTTCTTTCAAATCAATTGCTGAAAACCCATCTTTTGGAGAAAGCGAGGGTATGACAGAGCTAGGGTTAGCATATGGAAATGGAACTTCCTGAGAGATGTACTGAGTTTCCTGAGGTCTAAAATCATTCAAAGGCCTCCATCTTTCTTGGAGATTATGAAATACCTTGCATAAAATCCTGTGCACCTTGAATCTCCCTGGTACCTCTCCTACAGCTCCCATTTTGAGTAGAGCCAGAACCTCATTTTTTAAACAGGTTCTTGTGAGAGAGGTTCCTGAACAGAAACAGAGAGGTGAGTTGGAAGAGGCGAGGTATTCAAATTGAATCAAATACCCAGTTCGGATGAATTCTAAAATCCACCTGTCCATAGTTATAGAAGTTCAATAGCAGAAATATTGATAAAGTAGCTCTCTGAAGAGGGAAAAGCAAGCATCGGTCAAGACTGGACTGCAGTCATGAAATGCCTCAAACCTGTGGGCTAAGGTTTGACACCATAGCTGCCAAAGATGTTTGCTTACCTCTTGCCCTTGTTTTGAAGTTTCTTCTCCTCTGCTGGAAAGACTGTTGAGGAAGATATTGCTGTTGGTAATAATATATCCTCTGTATTGAAAAAAAAGGGAAGATGGCAATGAAGGAAGCTATCTTTGGTATCTAAATACTGGTAGTACTGTCTTCTCTGGGCTTGCTGATCAATGACAAAAGGTCTTCCTGCATAAAGTGTTTTCCTCATCTTCTCCAGAAAGTCATTAGTTTTGGTACTAAATAGACCTTTTTCAAAGGGAAAGTCTTCTATATCAGCTTTAGTTTCCTGGGGTAGTCTAGAAAATTTGAGCAAGACATATCAAAGAGGAATTGCAGATACTATAATTTTAGCTGTCTACTCTGAAGAATCAAAAGATGCTTGCAGTACATGCTTTACTACTACTTGCTGGCTCTCTGTAGCAAAAGCATAAGCAAGTTTCTTTTGTTCATCTGGCACAGCCTTTTAGTAAAGGCTGACATTTTCTTCCAAAGATAGTATTGGTAATGTGCCATAACAACTTGGTAGTTCACAACCCTTAAGCTTTACATGGAAGAGAACTGTTCTTCCCAGTTCATCCATCATAATTTTGTATTTATCCAAGGAAGTAAAGTAAATGGAACCACTCTTAGATCTTTAAACAGCTGCTTCCACTACTAAGGAATCTGGCACGGGGAGAGTATGAAAGAAATTCCCTGCCGGGTAAATGATATAAACTAAGCTAATACCTGAAAGGCTGTGTTCACCCTTGATGGAGATGTGGCAGTGCAGACACCTAGGTTCTCTTCAGAAGATATCCACTGTCAGTTTCAGGATATAATTCTTCAAACTCCTGAAGGGTGATCTGTTCCTCTACATCAGACAAAGAGTCATGCATTAGAGCAGGAGACTGGTCTCCTTTCTATGTGATATCAATAGATCCTGTATCTTTAGTTCTGTAGGGCCTGCTTCCAATGGTGCTGGGGACTGAAGATATCCACTATACCCTTAGTGCTGCAGATCTGGTTAGTAAGATGGAGCTGACCAATAAGACCATCTCTGTGCCATGGGGGCATTTCTCCCATCAGGCCAGTAGTCCATATTTGGGTCCAATTCATAATATGATCCCACCACGGGGGTTCTCTGAGAAAGGTTGAGAGCCCAATCATTTTCTCTTTAATGGTGGATAGAACAAAGATGGCACCTGCCATTCTTAGACACAATCAGGAGCCAAGAGGCGATAGTACTGGATCCAATATAGGAAAGAAACCTACTGGGGAACCAATGCTGTTTTAGGGGGATAGAAGAGGAGAAGACATTTGTTGTTCTTTTACCCTTCTGTTCCCTACGACAGTCAAATCTAGAGACGAGTTCCTTCTCTTCTGTAGTAGTTCTCTCTCTAAATTTGATTGAGGTGGCGGCACTGGAGCAGAATGATGGATTCGTGCCAGTCCCATCAAAGAGGGTTGGGTAAGGGAATCGGAACAGATACTTGGATCTGACACTATCTTCTGCTGCCTCTTTTTGTCCTGATAAGTGAATTTTTGGATCCTTCGATTTTCCTACTGGATCAAAGTCTCTGGCAACCAGAGTGACAGCTGGATCTGGTGTCATAGCTGCATGTTTCTTAGCTCTATTTCCAGAGTCTTTACACCATGGTCCTCTACTTGACTCCAGTGTAATAGGATCTGAGGAGCTTCTTGTTTGTGGACTGGCTCTCCTCACAGAAGCTGTGACTGATTGCAATCTCACCGATGGCTCTCTCCGTAGATTTCTGATACGTAGGTTTACGTAAATGACTCATTCTTCGATACGTCCAGTGCCAAGACTGGTGTATATCACTCCTTGGAACCGACCATATTACCCATCTGGTAGGTAGAGCGGTAATTGCTTCCTTGAAGTTGATTACTTGTAGTCCATTCTGTCTCTTCTTCTCTACTCTCAGGGTAAAGATGTTGCAGATGGAGCACCTGGAGGGTGAATGTCTTTCACTAAGGCAGGCAAGACACAGTGTATGAGCATCCAATGCTAGAAAGACTGAAGCGCAGAATCCACATGATTTAAAGCTTTATTTGTTTTTATTTTTGGATCTGGCAGCAAATCTTAGTACAGACCCAAAGCTTCTGAATGCTACGCTATCTAACACAAAAAAAGCTAATTAAACTAAAACCAGTAACTGTATTTAAAACTAGCATTTCGTAACTAACTTGGCTTTATCTAAGAGAAAGATCCAAACATAAGGTCTGGGTAGATTCCTGATTCATTCCAGTTGCACAGAGTTGGACGGAACACAGAGCCAATGCACCACACCCCTTTTAAAGCCTCATCCATACAATGTGGAATGTAGGGCAAGAGGAGTATATGAGCACTCATACTGACACCACTATCAAGGTCCCACCATTTGAGATGCACATGGCTGGTGCATCACGAGTGGGCATATGCAAGAGCCACTTGAAAGAGAATAGGTGCTTCAGGAATTCCAGAATGCATTGGTGCAATTGTGACTGTAGGATGTACTGTGTGAGGAAGTGCCAAAATGGTTTTGCTTAAAACCTTACTCCTGCAAAAGAGCACTGGGCCATTGCAAAAACCAAGGATGGGAAAACCCATCATTTCATGCAGAGAATGTTCCTCAGTGCCCTCCATGCATTGTGTAAACACACCCTAGAGGGGATGTTATAAATACTGAGGACTGTACACACAAAGTCTGCAGAAACATTTAACCATAACCCTGTTAAACAGTCCTGTATGTGTCCTTCATTTTACTACTCAGAGCTGATCATCAAGGTACCATGGTGTTTACAAACCAAAATTTGCTCTTCTTTAACCAGCCTCCTCTTACTCTCCACAGTTTCATTCAATGGCGGTGAATCACATCCACTAGACTGAGACCATGCAAATATGAATGCAATCCTGGTGATCAGCAGCAATGGAAAAATAAAGTAGACCAGGAGAGCTTAACAGAGTGTTCGCAAAATATTCTTGTTGGTTAAAATTTGTGTTAGTGGAACTGTGGTATTTTGAAGGTGAACTAAAATCTCATCATTATGGCCAGTGAGGAGCGGGAAGCAGAATGGAGCAGATAAAGGCATTGTCAAGGTTCAGTTTGAATTGCACAGCCTCTACAAAGCCTCTAAATATTACATCGGTTTTTACTCTTACTGGTAACATACAATTAATATGTGCCAGAAGTAGTTGAGCATCCATTTCTCCTTATTCCATGGGACAGCAGGTTCATTTTTAACTGTAGTGGGTATCTCCCTACAGATCTCAAATGGTTAGGAAGAAAGGAGGAGAGAAAGGGAGACAGTTTTTCAATTTAACTATGATAATTTGTTGGACACTCAGCCCCAAGTAAAATACAATTACCACCCTAAATTAGTCTCTTTTGCTTCTACTTCCTAGCTGCCTATCCCAATCAAAGTCCTGAGGTTTGGTCCAATACATCAAGAGGGAAATTTTAAAGACCATCCCTCTCTGGTTTTACTTTTAACCTCTACAACAATTCCCTGTTGTACCCCACTTCCAGTGTTTCTTGTATGCTGTCCTTCCACCAGTCAGTCAGTTGAGCTGTGTCCTGACATCCCCACCTCCCTCCACCCAGTTTTACTTTTAGAATCATAGAATATTAGGGATGGAAGGGACCTCAGGAGATCATCTAGTCCAACCCCCTGCTCAAAGCAGAGCCAATCCCTAACTTTTTTTTTTGCCCCAGATCCCTAAATGGCCCCCTCAAGGACTGAACTCACAACCCTGGGTTTAGTGGGCCAATGCTCTAAACACTGACCTATCCCTCCCCGCAAGAGTATAACTTTATTTGTAAACAAAATGTATTCAAGCCAAAGGCATAATTCTGTGGGGAAATCCAGAGCTCTATTAAAGTATAAACAGTGAGATGTGTGACAAAAGTTTTAAAAAAACCCTTAGTTCATGAATACCATCTTTCTTCAAACAGATTTTAGTATATCTGGAAAGTCTGGTTAAACACAAACCTCATCAGTGAGAACAAACAGAAGAAATGTCAGATTAAAGTTGTAGGCACCTGAAAAATAGGATCTTATAATGGAAGTTCCTTCCTAGCTGTATTCTATTAGCACAGCATACTTTCCTCTATGCTGGCAGTTCTCAAACTGTGGGTCAGGAACCCATTTTAATGGGGTTGCCAGGGCTGGTTTAGACTTGCTTAAAGCTCTGGGTGGAAGAAGGTGAGAACACTCACTACTGCTTGGAGTGACTTGACTTGGAGTGGGAACAACTAACCACACTAAATATAAGTATCCACTCTCCCCCTACCCAAAACTCTAGTCAAACACATGATAGCTACAAACATGGGAATGGGGAATTGATCTGAAGCTGTTCACCTACCTGAGAGCTCTATCTGGCAGATTACTGGCCAAAGCAAGCATGTCCAGCTGCAAAGCAGGATCCTTCTGCCTATCTTTCGCTGCCTTCAGAATCACGTTCAGGGTCTTTTAATTGGTAGGTATAGCAATAAGGTCATATCTGTCTCAATTGTATCACTAACTATTCTTTGTGGATTTTTTCTTTCCCTCCCCCTCGCCCATTTCTGTCAACAGCCTGAAACCTGTCTGGCCTCCAGTTTCAAGTTAGTTTTTGTTATTTTATAGCACCCCAGATGCACCATAAGGAGATGTTAACTTTAACATGTAATAATTACAAACAAATCAAATTTGTTGTCTGAATTTACCTATATAAATATACAAGTATTTTGAAAGTTTACTCCAAAAAGTCTAAGAGTGTTCTTTATTATTCAAGGAGTCAAAAACAGGTATATACAAAATTTAGTATGATGCTCCATCTCAGAGTACAACTGGATGCAAATTGGTATTTGGGGTTTTTTTTGTTTGTTTGTTTGTTTTTGGTCATTTTACATTGCTACTTTCTTATCTTCCATATTATATAATGTTAGAAGCTATATCATAGAATCATAAGACTGGAAGGGACCTCAAGAGGTCATCTAGTCCAGTCCCCTGCACTCATGACAGGACTAAATTTATCTAGACCATCCCTGACAGGTGTTTGTCTAGCCTCCTCTTAAAAATCTCCATCATTATCCCTAGGCAATTTATTCCAGTGCTTAACTACCCTGACAGTTAGTAAGTTTTTCCTAATGTTCAACCTAAACCACCCTTGCTGCAATTTAAGCCCTTTACTTCTTGTCTTATCCTCAGAGGCTACGGAGAACAATTTTTATGCCTCCTCCTTGTATCAACTTTTTATTAACTTGAAAACTGTTATGTCCACTCTGTCATCTCTACTCCAGACTAAACAAACCCAATTTTTTCAATCTTCCCTCATAGATCATGTTTTCTAGACCTTTAACCATTTTTATTGCTCTTCTTAACTTTCTCCAATTTGTCCACATCTTTCCTGAAATGTGGCACCCAGAACTGGACACACTACTCCCGTTGAGGCCTAATCAGCACACGGTAGAATAGAAGGATTACTTCTCATGTCTTGCTTACAACACTCCTGCTAATACATCCCAGAATGAACTTTGCTTTTTTGGTAACAGTGTCACACTGTTGACTCATATTTAACTTGTGATCCACTCTCTCTGCTGTACTCCTTCTTAGGCACTCATTTCCCATTTTGTATGTGTGCAACTGATTATTCATTCCTAAGTGGAGTAAAGTATGTTATACTTTATATGTATAATTTTAGTATATACCTCCACTGCCAGAATTCATATTGTGGACAACTCCAAAGAGGCTTAACAGTTTTTTGACTTATTTAGTAATAAAACTCTGACACTATCCTACCTTGCTAAGTTACTCTTTAAAATACATACATACATACGTACATACATACAAAAAATTCTACAGATAGATGTAGTCTTTCTTCTTGCCTTTGAGATGTCTCTGAGGTAAATTAGTGTTCCGGACATCAAGACCATATTCTTTATCAATAGTAGGATGAAAAGAAAAGACTATTGTGTCAGAAAAAGAGTATAAAAACAGTTCCGAGGTCCAGAAGGAATGACAGTGCCCACAGCTCCCAAAATTGTCATTTCCCCACCAGGAGAATTTGCAAAGGCCTTGATGCCACATCGCATCTCACAGGAAAGGAGGTGCTCAGGTAAAACCAGTTTCCCCAGAGTGTGTATGTAGGAAAGCCATGAGCATTTAAACTTAAGAACCTTTATGCAGGACATGATCTTATTGTAATTGCAAACACCTGAAAATGTTTAACAACCTAAGATCCAAACAACTGCGCAAATTCTGGAGGGCATACAGTTAAATTGTAAACATTCTACTTCAACAACAGCCCAGATATATTGTTTTGTCTCTGGGACAAAACATCGCTGCTGGGTTATCATTTCTCTTAAAATGTAGGAGTCTAAACAACAGCACAGAGTGTTGCTGAAACTTGCTATCTTAAATTTTTTTATATACACACTTAGGCTCCAACAAATTCCTCTTATAATCATTTCTTTTTATAGATTTTGCTGCCTTGAAATAAACCCTTTACTGTTTAATCTATCCTGCAGTTTAGTGTGAGAATTTAAAGTTCAGGTTGAGGAAAACTAACAACAATTAGAAATGTTGTGTTACAGCAAACTTCCTATTTCAATTTATAATTATAATTACCTACCTTGACATAGATCATAGGGAGTGTCTGTTTGGCCCGACTATAATGTCTGGCGACTCTGTATACTGTTTCAGGAACGTAGTCCAGCACCAAGTTGAGGTACACCTCGTCTTTCTGGAAGAGAGAACAGAAGAAATAATAAGGAAAAGATTCAAAACAGGGAAATACAAGAACAGTATTCAAGGGAGCTGTCAGCTTAAGAAATATGTCAGCTTGCAAGGTTCTAAGGTTTTAACAAAGGGAATGTCAATGCTCCAAAAGTGCCTTATGTTAGAAAACATGCTGACATTTTTTAAGCTAATGCAATGTTAAACACGAGTTGCCCATTACTGCTAAGTTACATTCAACACCATGCTAATTAAAACTGATTAGTTAACAGGTTTTCTAACATGAGGCATTTTCCCAGTGCAAGTGAGGCCAAACAGGTCAATGACCACTCTGCCCATTCAAGTCTCCATAAAAGATGTTCGAGGGAATGATATCTTCCATCTCACAATCTCACACTTTTTACAAGAATTGCTAACTTCAAATTCCCTGACACACCCTACCTACTTAATTACTTATCGATAAAGGTTTGTTTTTTTTTTTTAATTACAGCACATTTTAGAAAGGTTAATCTGATCCTGCTGAAATGGTAACATTGCTATAAGTATTTTGAGGACTAAAGAGATTTTTCTTTTAACCCAACAAAAACCCTAAACATAATACAACAGAGTAAGAACAAAGCTTCAAGCAGGATGTTTAACATTTCCAGCTTGTCAGTTTCAGAGAGATCTGTAACCTAATTTCAAACTTCACACTGAGGTGGGAGAGGGATGAAAATCTGTGACCTCACATAAGGGGTCTTGATTTTAAACTCTTGCCCACCTTAAGTTATTCGTGTTAAAAGAAGAATTACATGAAATGAGACATCACATTCACACAGTGCTTAATTTAACTAGAAATTAGCCAGGAACAGTCAACATTGATTCACCAAGGGCAAATCATGCCTAACCAACCTGACTGCCTTCTATAACGAGATAACTGGCTCTGCGGATACGAGGAAAGCAGTGGAAATGATATATCTTGACTTTAGCAAAGCTTTTGATACTGTCTCCCACAGTATTCTTGCCAGCAAGTTAAAAAAAGTATGGATTGAATTAAAGGACTATAAAGTGGATAGAAAGCTGTCTACATCGTCGAGCTCAACGGGGAGTGATCAACGGCTCAATGTCTAGTTGGCAGCTGGTATCAAGCGGAGTGCCTCAGGGGTCGGTCCTGGGGCTAGTTTTGTTCAACATCTTCATTAATGATCTAGATGATGGGATGGATTGCACCCTCAGCAAGTTCGCGGATTACACTAAACTGGGGGGAGAGGTAGATATGCGGAGGGTAGGAATAGGGTCCAGAGTGACCTAGACAAATAGGAGGATTGGGCTAAAAGAAATCTGAGGAGGTTCAACAAGGACAAGTGCAGAGTCCTGCACTTAGGACAGAAGAATCCCATGCACTGCTACAGGCTAGGGACAGACTAGCTAAGCAGCAGTTCTGCAGAAAAGGACCTGGGGATTACTGTGAACGAGAAGCTGGATATGAGTCTACAGTGTGCCCTTGTTGCCAAGAAGGCTACCGGCATATTGGGCTGCATTAGTAGGAGCATGGCCAGCAGATCAAGGGAAGTGATTATTCCCCTCTATCTGGTACTGGTGAGGCCACATCTGGAGTATTACAACCAGTTTTGGGGTCCCCACTACAGAAAGGATGTGGACAAATAGGAGAGTGTCCAGCAGAAGTGAACAAAAATGATTAGGGGACTGGTGCACGTTACTTATGAGGAGAGGCTGAGGGAACCGGGCTTATTTAGTCTGCAGAAGAGAAGAGTGAGGGGGGATTTGATAGCAGCCTTCAACTACCTGAAGAGAGGTTCCAAAGAGGATGGAGCTCAGCTTTTCTCAGTGGTGGTAGATGACTGAACAAAGAGCCATGGTCTCAAGTTGCATTGGGGGAGGTCTAGGTTGGATATTAGGAAAAACTATTTCACCAGGAGGGTTGTGAATCACTGGAATGGTTACCTAGGGAAGTAGTGGAATCTCCATCCTTGGACGTTTTTAAGGCCCGGTTTGCTAAATCCCTGTCTGGGATGAATTAGTTGGGGTTGGTCCCACTTTGATCAGGGGGTTGGATTAGATGACCTCCTGAGGTCTCCTCCAACTCTAATCTTCTATGATTCTACAATTCAGCTGCTCAGAGGCAAAATAGGCCCTAGAAATCTCAAGTATTTTGATATAGTCTTCCCACCCTATTCTGAAACTCAGAATTGTATAATCATTTCCAACTATACAAACTGAGAATTAATATCATTAATTAAAATATAAAAATAAAAACAGACAGCAGGGAAAGCAGTCAAGATTTTTCTGTTTGGTTCCCATAACTATAGAGATATTTATAGAAAAAGATGACAGATTTCCATGACACTTAGAGAGGCCTCATGTGGATGGAAGTGGAGCACAGTACTCCCAGACTTCAGCTGAGACTCTTGTCAGTAGTGGGTCCTCTGGCTACACTTTTTAATTAATACCTCCCAATTTGAAAGAAAACCTCTAGATGCATTTGCGGTAGTCATTTAATCACAATTGTCCTAGTCTTAAATGCTGTGACTTAATTAGCCAATTAGAGTGCACAACCTGTTGTGCTTCTCTCATAGCTCACTCAATTATTTAAACTGCCTCTACTCTGCCCAAGCAAACAGCAGTGACCTCCAGTAAATAAAGAAGACGGAGAATTTTTGATGACATATAACATATGCACATCATGTGCACATGAAACCCATGGAGAATTTCTGGATTTTAGCATCTCACAAACTCAGAGGTGGGTCAGTATCATTATCTGAGGGTAAACATAAGTACTTGAAGGAACATTTTGAGAGCATTTACTGGTACCGCTTAACCTAAAGAGGAGCCACCCAGCAAATCACTAAGGACTTGTTTACATTAGTCTTCTCTCCCAGAAATAAGTCATACTTTTGTTACTACCAGTTGAGTTCCACTGATGGCAGTGCCAGCATAGAAAAGGTTCCAAGTTTATTTAAAAAACAAAAACAAAACAAAACACAGTACTATCTTTTATATCTGCTATGTCCAGAATGATTCAATATGAAGGTAAGTACCAGTCATAGACTCAGAAAGCCTACCTACATGAGCACTCTCACTATTGCTACCACAAGTGAAGCTAAGCCATACGTAGCAACAACAGGACTTTTTGTACTCAGGACATACATTTTCTATATAAATATAAAATTCACTGACATTCAAATTTATATCATGTACCCTCATTCATAAGCCGAATTTTTTAGTAAAAAAGGGAAGCATCAGAGAAGGCGATCAGCTTATGAAAGGGGATAGAGAGAGGGAGAGGTGGGACACAGCCTCCCCGTCTTCCCCAACAGAGGGGGCAAGGAGAGGCAGCACAGCCAGCAGAGCCAGAAGGGAAGAGGTGGGGCCAATCTCTCTCTGCTTCTGGCCACGCTGTTCTCCCCCCAGCCTCCGAAGCTGGTAGGCTGCGGCTGCGCCGCCTGGCTCACCGGAGCACACTGTGGCTGTGCTGCCCAGCCCAGCCCGCCGAAGCAGGCTGTGGCCATGCCACCCAGCCTGGCGCAACGGGGCAACTCCAGCCAGGCCAGAGACAGTCTCCCCTGGCCCACCCCAGCTAAGGTGGGATGGGGAGAGCGAGGAGGTCCCAGGCTAGGGGTGGGGTCATGTGGGGGGTGGTCACAGGGGTTACTCCCCCAACCCCAAGCTTCTCCTCTCCCCTAAATTTCTCCACCGGTTGCTGTCCAGCCTGTCAAGATAAGCAGCTGGCGGGTCGGGACACTTTTTTTATTTAGGTTTACCTCCGTGCCTGTGGACGCTCGAGGTAAACAAACCATCTCGGCCCAGCAGAGGCTTATCCTGATGGCTCAGGAGCCAAAGTTGGCCGACTCCTGAATTATAGGGTCAGCTTATGAATGGGTCATAAAAAATTCCCAATTTTACTTATCCATCTTGGAGGGTGAGGGGGCATCGGCTTATAAACGAACTGGCTTATGATTGAGTATATACGGTACATACTTGATAAGAAGGCCTTGTACCTCAAGGAAGAAATTTCATTCTCATAAGTAAATAATTCTAATTGCCTCAGTATAGATACAGCCTTCTGAATATGTAATATGATTTATTTTTAATGAGTGAGTGTGTGCAATTATATAGGATACTTGTACCTTGGAGAAAAAAAAAATCATACTGGCAAGAAGGTACAGCACAAAGTACACTATCATCATCAGAGTTGATTACAATTATTTTTTACTCTAAAGACTCAAGAGCTCAGTTTCAAAACTTAAAAGGGAAAGATTGAAGAGGTACACAAAATAATGAAAAGTATAGAAAAAGGAAACTTGACACTCCCATTTATGCTCTCTCCCTATACAAGAATAAATGAGAATAAAATGAAAAATGTAGAGAGAGAAAGTTTAAAATTAATGAACACTTTTCATGGAGTACATAATTAACCCATGGAATTCACTGCCACAAGACAAAGTCCAACAACTTTGTGATACAGGTCTAGTTTACAATCTTTCATTTGTGATTTATTTTATTTTCATTCTGATTTTTATTTTCTGCTCTGCCAGATATAGGACTAATTCCATAGCAAGGGTTCCATTCCCATGAGTACAAACCTCAAATCACCAGAACCCAGAGACAGTTTTAGATCCTTGAGTAACTATTTGCGTGTTTTTATTTTATTTACTACTTAGATTCATTTCACAAATCCACACCTGCAGACCTGCTTCTACTGTTGCTCTCTCTCCTTTTCTCTGATGGTAATAGCCTGTCCTCTCTTTTTCCACCTCTTCTTCTTCCTTCATCATCCCAGAAACTTTCCCACCTGTTTTTGTGGCCTTTTTTTTGCTGCCAAAATGACTTGTATCTATCCTTCGGCTCTTATCTCTTCTGGTAGTGTTGGTTTTGAGAATAAGGAAGGATGCCCTAGCCAATCAGTCAAACCTCAATTCTCGAATGTATGTATAGGTGTAGTGTCATGCCTATATATACATTCGCTCCATTTTTGTGAATTCCTCCCCCCCCAGCAGTGTGATCAGCTTTATTCAAAAATCTATACATTATATGTTACATACTTCTGCTCCTATGTAAACAATCACACACATACACATGTATCATATACACACGTAGACTAACTGGCAAACACCACTTCATATCTGTACATTCAGAGCTTTGGACCCTGATGTGAAAGCAGCCTTGAAGTATATGACACTTTTTAATCTTATACAGCCTACTATTCTCTCCTACCACAACCAAGTGGTATTTTAAAAGTGCACATGCAAATGATGTTTTTTATCAGCAAAAGATGAGTCAACTATTCTGAGCTAGCTCTTCTTGCAAATACTGTGGCGTGACTCTCATACATCACTCACTATACTGTTGTGATACTTTTCATTATCCCTTCTTTGCAAACATAAAAATAGGGCCAAAGAAATCCATGAGTTTTCTGAATTTTCCTTTAGGAGATTTGCTGTGAGCGAGAAAGTGACATGACTGTAAAGCTCTCTGCCTGGATGATGTAACCTGGTTTTCTTGCCTCTTGCATTCTCTAAACAAAACAATTTACTGTGAGATAAGTGTGTCGCATAAGGGAACTAACTATTTCAAAGGGTTTGCCAGTTGGTAGCAATTACTCAAGGATCATGAATGGTTCCTGTCTTTCCATTATCAGAAACCCTCTTCATTCCTCATCATGCATTCCCCATGTGACCCACTTCCACACTACCATTCAACATCACTGGGCTGGGGAAGTAGAAAAGAGAAAGCAGATCAGTTAGAACAACATGTTTGCGGGGGTTTGTCAGAGATCCAGCAGGGTCCAGAACAGCTGGCATCACAGAACTGGAGGGAATAAGGAGGAGGAGATGGGGTTAGCATGGGTGAATGCACTTTTCCTTACAGCTATTAGGACTGAATAAACCAAGATACTAGAGCTAAAGCTCCCTTAAATTAAGGCAAGTATGTGAGCATTTATATCTTTCTGTATTTGTCACTAGTGTTCTGACCATTTTCTCATTAATCATCAATCTCACCAGGGTTTTATTTTTTGTTGTTTTGATTTCTTTAAGATGTCATCTTTGGAAATCTAGCTTTTTTGCATTTGGGCACTAGGCTATGAACCTCAGGCATTAAAGACCTTGCTTTCTGCCACCTGGCAAATAATCCCACCCCAGAGCGGTTCAAAACATTCAGAGCAAAATAACTATGGCCTTGTTGCTGAACTAGTCTGCAATGCTCAAGAACTGTCAATGCAGACAAAATCATGTCAGTCAATTACAATATACATACACATATACATATATATTACACATATACACACACCCCACTCACTACAAGCCTCCCCATTATGGAAGTGTGGGAAAGAGAAAGATCCAAAAGTCAAAATATTTTAACTGCTTACTTTTTCATTTTCTTTGTCTCAGAAATTAGAGCTGAAATAGGCCTATAAGAAGACTGAGCACTCTGGCATCTGTGTAGCTGCTGCATTATTTAAATGTGTGCATATGGAACCAGGGAAATGAAATGCTGCAGCTTTTGACATTCCCTAAAGATGCTGAGAGGTCACAAGCTAAACCCTACATTCAAGCCTATCTGTCTTTTACCATACAGAAAAAAAACCCTAGTGTTGGAAATACCACCGAGCTAGCCATCACTACTGCCAATATGAGTCAACAAGTTGTGGGATGTAGGGATTCAATCCTCCTTGATCACTCTTGTACAGAATGAAGGTCAAACATCTCCTCCCTGTCCCTCACCCATCAAAACACCAAGCAACACGTGGATTTTTGTATAAGCCTCTTTTTTTTGGAGGGGGGGAGCAATTTCTATTAAATACTACAGCAATCAGAGTAATGTGGTTAATTAGGCTGTAGGGACACCACCATTTCCCATATGTGTTTACTACAGATAAAAAGATAATGGAAGTGCTAGAGTTCACCTATCAAAGTGACTCAGAACAAACTAGAAATGAACTACAGGGTCTGTTCTCCCTGAGGAATACATCATCGTTCAGACCGGAAAGCTCCAGTGCTCTTTCAATTCTGTCAATAATTTATCCAGTTATCTGCAAGAATTTCTTCTAGTCACCAGTAGCATGATAGAGACAGCTTCAGAAACTATATTGGACATCTTCTCTTTCTTTATTTGGGTGATAGCGTGCATGCTGGTGACAGATATGGCACACTGGAGAGAGAAAACTAAACCTACCCATTTGTAATTCCCCTTTCCAGAAAATTCATGAAGTGAACATACCTTCCACTAAGTCATCTGCTGGGAGAAGAGGACAGCTTAAAACAACAGTTAAGAGAATGAAAGGCTAATGACACCAACTCTAGCACTAGATGTAAAACCAAGAAGAGAATCTGTTTTTCCTATTGAAGTTATTACCAGAGTTTGTAAAATATAAAACACTATGGAACAAGGAAGTATGGCTGTGCAGGAAAATGGAGCCGCTAGGGTATTCAAGTGGTACATTTTCTGTATTGTATTAAAGATATTTGATTTTTTCCCACATATTATTGATAGAGGTGAGTTGGAACACTATAGTATAAATCAGGTTCTGTTCAGAAATTCCCAAAGGATGTTTAACTTAATCTGAGCAGCCGGACACAGGCAGGGGATGCAGTTTAACATTTCAGCTGGATTAGGCTTTAAGAGTGCATCACCTTCCCGTAGCAACACAGTATTAGAAAAAAAGTACCAATTATCCTCGTGTGACATTCGAACTCCAGGAAATTCAAACCCAACAATAAAAGTTCACAGATCTTGGGAGACAGGCCAGTCCTCACTTACAGACAGTCCCCAACCTGAAGCAAATACTCACCAGCAACCACACACCACACAACAAAAACACTAACCCAGGAATATATCCTTGCAACAAAGCCAGTTGCCAACTCTGTCCACATATCTATTCAAGGGACACCATCACATCAGCAACCTAATCACATCAGCAACACCATCAGGGGCTCGTTCACCTGCACATCTACCAATGTGATATGTCAACATGTGCCAGCAATGCTCCTCTGCCACGTACATTGGCCAAACCAGCCAGTCTCTGCGCAAAAGAATAAATGGACACAAATCAGACATCAAGAATTATAAACATTCAAAAACCAGTCAGAGAACACTTCAACCTCCCTGGAGACCCAATGAGAAACTGCAGAACTGGAATTAATTTGCAAACTGGACACCATTAAATTAGGCTTGCATAAAGACTGGGAGTGGATGGGTCATTACACACACTAAAAACTATTTCCCCACGCTATTTTCCCCCTACAGTTACTCACAGCTTCTTGCCAACTGGTTGAAATGGGCCAGTCTGATCATTACTACAAAAGTTTTTCTTTTCCTCCTGCTGATAGTCCACCTTAATCGATTAGTCTCGTTAGAGTTGGTAGGGCAACACTCATTTTTTCATGTTCTCTGTATATATACAATCTTCCTACTGTATTCTCCATTGCATGCATCTGATGAAGTGGGTTTTAGCCCACGAAAGCTTACGCCCAAATAAATTTTTTAGTCTCTAAGGTACAACAATAAAAAAGTGTTACTAGTTGGACCGATCTGACTTACCTAAAAACATACAGTTCAAAATCATAAGTTCATTGCCCTAGAAACAAGCAAAAAATAACATGTCCTTTCTGCAGCTTTGTTCCACTTTTGTATTTTCCACACCACGTCCTAGAAAGTTATAAGAAGCCATGGCTTCCTCCATTGTACCAAGGTGAGGTACTGCCCAAGAAACATGGCCATAAAAAATGCTACCAGGCATAAAAACTTCTGCACCGCTTTTAAGAAAAAGCAAAAATTTGAGAAGTGTAGCTTCTTCACTCAAAGCATCAAGAAGCCATAATCTTCTAGAGGAGTTTGGGAGTTGAAAAACTGTAATTGGTTTTATCTCTATGAATGAATGGTGACACCCAGTGGCCACATGAGTATGCTTTTACTTGCAATTCACAGCTTACAGGTATCTCAACGCAGAGATGGAACTGAGTTCTAGAACGGTGGTTTTCAAACTTTTTTTTCTGGCGACCCAGATGAAGAAAAAAGTGTTGATGCCCACGACGCCACAGAGCTGGGGATGAGGGGTTTGGGGTGTGGGAGGGGTTCAGGGCTGGGGAAGAGGGTTGGGGTGCAGGGCTGAAGGCTGCGGGGTTTGGGGTACAGGAGGGGCTCTGGGTTTGGGAGGGCTCAGGGCTGGGAGTGTAGGAGGGTGTCAGGGTTGGGGGTGCAGGCCCTGGGGTGGGGCCAGGGACGAGGGGTTTGGGGTGCTGGAAGGGGCTCCAGGTTTGGGGGGGCTCAGGCAGGGAACTGGGGTGCAGGGTTGTGGTGCAGTCTTACCTTGGGCTGCTCCCGGTCAGCTGCGCAGGGGTGAGGTGCTAAGGCAGGCTTCCTGCCTGTCCTGGCACCGTGGACCACGCTGCACCCCAAAGTGGCCAGCAGCAGGTCTGGCTCTTAGGCAGAGGCGTGCAAGTGGCTCAATATGGCTCTCACCCGCAAGCACCACCCTACCCCTAGGCCAATGGGAGTGTGGAGCTAGTGCTCAGGGCAGTGCCCAGAGCTCCGTGCCCGCCCTCCTCCAGCCTAGGAGCCGGACCCTCTGCTGGCTCCTTCTGGAGACTAGCCTGCCTTAGCTGGGCAGCGCCACTGACAGGACTTTTACTGGTCCAGTGGGCGGTGCTGACCAGAGCCACCGTGACCCAGTACTGAGTCTCACCTGCAGTTTGAAAACCACTGTTCTAGAACAAAGATATATGGTGAGTGTGTGCAAAAGCGCACACACTACCCTAGTTCTACAGTGTACTTAGTACAAATTCTCTTCCATCTCTGAAATTATTTTTGGATCAACTAGGTCACTTTTAATGTTCACGGAAATATTCACCCATAATAGTAGCATGGAAGATACAAATTCCTCCTCCCAGTGCTCAGTGCTGAACTGCAGAACTCCCAGTTATCATAGTCTTCCACTGCCACCTTGCTCTATCAATCCTCCTCAATTTGACCTGTAATCCCCTTTATTTTAGCCTTGGACAACACCTGGTGTAGAAACTGCCTACTAACAAATCTGAGATGACTTTGTAGCAGGCTTATGTCCAGTGAGAGCAAAGTCAAGCCCTCTAAATTGGCTTATGATCTAAGCCAAGTTTGATGAAGGACTGGTCACTGTGTCAAAAGTTTCTGTAGTTCGTAACTTTGAATGAATCTGGATTACTGGGTGGTGTATTCAGGCAGGTATAGCAACGCTGCCTTTCTCCATTCATAGACACAGCCTAGGATTTCATATATGGTTATTTTCCTCATACAATCTGTTTTCTACAAAAATATATAGTGATAAAAAAAGAACAAAAAATTCATTCATGAAGACTGTCCATGAATTCCTGCCTGTTCAAAGAGTTTACTTTAGACTTGCAAAATTCTTTAATCCCTCAACTATTTGGGAGTGATTAAAGAATCCCTGGAACAATAAATCTTACCCACCAAGCTGAAAGGACTTTGATTTTCCTAACCAAAACCCGAGCAGACATGACACAAATTCATACAATTTAGCATGATGGGAAATCTATGGTCAGGAGACACAGGACAACACTAAAGTGCATTGAGTCATGTAAGGAAGCTTGCTCCACCAACTATCTAAACTGTGCCTGGCTCTCGCCAGTGTTATTTGTCCTCCACTTCCACAAAAATCATTCACCCCCGGAAAAAAACAAACTAGAAGATTAAAATGACCAACCTAACAGAATAGATAGCTCAAAGAACTAGCTACAAATAATAGCTAAAAGCTAGAGAGCTTGTCCTTCGTACAAGTGTCTACAACACATTGCTTGGGAAAGTCACACAGCTGCTGCCCAAGCTATACCTGTTCAGTGAATACAGACACCGCAAGTCTCCAGGACTGACAATCTGCCACAATGCACCAGTCCTGCTGATTTTTTAAAAAAGTGTATGAATAACTGACATGCAAGCTGGAGCCCCTCTGAATACTTCCTTTTTCTCCAGGACCTGTTGGAATCCAGCAAGTTCCTTCATTCCTCTCCCTCCCCCCGCCCCAAATCTTTCAAACACTGTCATGACCACTATCCTTCTGGCCAAGGCTGCCTGGATAAACCCCCACCTGGAGCCAGTTAATGTTCTTTCTTAATCAGATGGCTCAGCAGTAATTATTCCCATCACTGCCTTTCCCCATCCTCTTCCACCAGACTCAACACTTGGCCCCTGAAATATGCAAGTCTCTGCTGACCTGGAGTATGAGCAAGATAGCAAGAGACTATACATTTAATCCAATCTGCTAACTGCAGTTCACAGTACTATCCTGACATTTACTTAACACTTAGACCGAGGGTGTTGTATGGGAGTAAATTTCTATTCCTGAGCTGGATGGATTTTTGGCTGTCTGCCCTTACAGGCAAGGCCAACATGACTAAAATCGATTACACCTTGCAGAAAAACAGTCAGCATTTTGCCTGCTGTTCATGTACTATCCACGTTTCCATTTTGATGCTTTTTGATTACTGTAAACACCAAACACCTATTTGAAACAGATTAAATGTTACATAAACTTAAAAGCAAATATTGTTTTTGTTTGGTAATTATGCTTCTGGTTGTGCACACATCTCTCCACTGTTTTGTCTCCCTGTTTTGAGCATGGAAATTAAATAAATGGATTGATCAGATTATTAAATGCTCTAACACACCCACATAAAAACAGTTATGAAATACTTCAGTGAAACTAAATGAGAATGTAGATAATAAAATTTGGCATTACGACCTCCATTATACCTGGTTTCACTCAGCTGAATAGTTTTACTGAGTCGTCCCTGATCGAGCGGATTGCCTTGCACAGAAAAATGCTTTAAAACATGAGAATATTCTGAAAGAAACAGTCGGCTTGCCCAGCTTTATTCTCACTTGGAATACAGTTCAAAAAGCTTCTTTCAGCAAAGTCCTGTCAAAAAGATAGCCAATGCTTCAGTCAATCACAATTTTACATTTGTGTGACAGGCTAAATGCAAGACATCAATCTTCAGAAGTGGAATGATAGCAAAACAGAAAATCAGTAAATTAGAAAAGCACACTTTCCTATTATGCTTAGATCTTCCAGAACCAGGCTGACAGGCACACAGGTTTCCTGTGCAGAACCTGCTCAACACAAGCCAAAAGGGCAACATGATCGCTAAGCCCAACAGGTTGGCATACCCAAGAGCTCCTGGACCTGCCCACAATGCCTAGAATCCTGTCTGTCCCTCTGAAGACTGTTTAGAACCCTACAGATGACAGACAAGATTGCCAAAGGTTGGTATGGAAAACACTTGCTTTCATTAAGAGAATATTGCGCTTTCCAATTAATCAATCTTCCCTTTAGGGAAGTATTCCCTACTATTCAGCCTCTCTTTTCCTTTGCACTACTGCTTGGTACTGGCTCTGCACCACCCTAAAAAAATAACTCCCCCCTCCTCGGAATTTATATCTTTGAAATAAATAATGGTAGACTGTTCTGTCCCTCTTAGTAGTCATCTGGCCCACTACTGTATACATATACTAAAATCTATCTATCTATCTATCTATATCTTTTTCATAACTCAAACTAATAATTGTGATGAAAGTTTATATGGGATGCAGCCAATAGCTTAAATTCCTAGTGACAGAAGAGGACATCTACAGATGAATCCACTGAAAGCCTTCATCTTCTTGTTGAAGCATGAGATATACCTATTGGAAAAATAAAGCACAGATATTTTTTTTCACGTTCTCACTCACTGAAATCAAAGACTCTCTAGGATCAAAGTAATGGAATTCTATTCATGGTCCACTTGCCAAAACCCATCTTCCTCTTGGTGGCTGCTATACCCTCCTCCTTCCCTCTCCCTTTGTACCTGATACTCCCTTCCACTGGCAACCGCTGCCCTCTTTCTCATTAGTTCACTTAGTTATTCTACAAGTCTCTACAAGTAACAGAAATTAAAGAAAGGAAAAATTTAGTCTAGAAAATTCAGGGGGTTGGGGAGGGAAGGAAGGCAGGAAGTGTCCTAGTTGTGAAATTTATTAAGGGGCGCAGGGTCTCCAGTACATCTCCTCTCACAGGAATATGGTCTCTCTGAGGAGATCTAGCACTCCTCTTGCATACGGCTTTCCTTGTTTTGCTCAATCTGTCTTTCAAAGACGAACAAGGCAACTGAGCTGTTGGAACTGATGAGGAGCTGGGGTCCAGGGGAGTTTTTGGACCTGAATCTGAAGCCGGATGAAGGGAACACTCCATCACAAGTTTTAGCTCTCTATCCATCTGAAGCAACTCTTGAAGCTTGTGCAGATCTTGAAATTGAAAGACACAGGCATATCCCTGAGGCGGTGATGTCAGAGTCAGCAGGTGGTTAACTGAAGCAGGACTAGATGCAGACTGGAGCTGGGGCTGCTAGTGTGGAAACAGGCAGGAGCAGGAGCAAGGGCTGGCTGGAACAATCTGTTGAAACTACTTGCAATAGGAATGCTCCTGACCAGGTTTGAGGTTGAAAAGACTGGACAGACTGCTTCCCTTTGGAGTCTATATACCTACCTCAGTATCACCTGGGTGGGTCCTCAATTCTGAACTGGCTGAATGGTGTGGGGCCTATCACAAGACCTTCAGGTAATTACCTTTGATAACTCTCACACTCTGGCTCAGGGATGACTCATCAGGCTTAGGCTGGGTCAGGGATGACTCAGACTTTAGCAGGCTCAAAGATATCACATCACCCCGACTTCAAAAGGTGTTTACCAGGTATCTTCAAACCCAGTCTGTCGGGATATGACCAGCGGAAGGTACATCTAGCCTGTCAGCTGCTTCCCATGAGTGATCAGCTGGACCACAGCCCACCCAATCAATGAGGTACATGAGCTTCTCCTGGAGAACGTTAAATCCAAGATCTGCCACACCTAGTATACTTGCTGTCTCTGGACCATGACTTTTTTGGGGAGTGGGGTGAGTAGGTGGCTTTTTCTGTCCAAGAAAGGTGTTGTCAATATACTTTTTCAGCACGGCTATATGGAATACCTCATCCTATTGGCTAACTGGAGTTTAAAGACTACCAGGTTAACCTATTGGATGACCTGGAATGGACTGAGATAGCTGTAATCCAGCTTTCTTAAGGGCTAGGGAGCATCCAGGTCCTGCATCGAGTATTATACTTTACCCACAACCATAATGTGAGGAGTGTCCTGACAACGGAGGCTGCTTTATCATTTATAATCCCTCTGGGCTGATTTTAGGTGGGTTTCCAATTCTTTGTGGAAGTAGTGTAGGAGCTTAACCAGGTTGGAGGCTGCAGGAAAGTGGGAAACTGGGAGCACAGACTGGTGAAGCCAAGGGTGGAAATCATAGCTGGCCTGCAAAGGACTTTGATGGACTGACATGTGGTCGTAATTATAGTACATGAGTTGGCAAAAGGAAGAAGCAGCACCCAATTATTCTGATAGTAATGGATAAAGCAGCGGAGACAGTGATCCAGAATTTCGTTAGCTTATTTTCTCTCTCCATCAGTTGGAGGGTGGTGAGCCAAGGAGGCTTGCAGATAAAGATCCCAGAGCCAGAAATGAGAAACAAACTGAGATCCTTGGTCACAGGTAACATGCAGTGGTAAAACATGGAGCTTGAGGACATAATTAAAAAATTACAGTTGGGCTGTCACCTCCATGGTAGGGATTTTCCAGCCATCTTTGTGATGAGAACAAATATGGCCATGTAGCCTGGAAACTGGAGAGGTCAATGATAAAGACCATAGAGAAAGGAGCAGGGTTCAGATGGAGTTGGCAGAGGAACCAAAGCACCCAGGGACTTGATACAGGATTTTTTTTTTTTTTTAGTCTGAGCACAGGTCCAGATGAAATATGACTGGCACTAATGTAAATGCTTCTTTCAGTTTATCAAAAACAGGCTAGGCTTCCTGATTCCAAACAAAGGCAGTGTCCTTCAGGAGCAGCTGGGTAACTGAACCACCTTCAAACATCCCTTGACGAACCATAGGTAGAAGGTGGCAAACCTCAGGAACCTCATGCTTTACCCATTGGGGGAAATGATACAGCCTAAACTCAGAGGTGCATTGAACTCTCAGTTCTTGGGTTTCCCATACAGGCCATTTGCTCCAAAACACTTAAGTACCAACCAGATGCACTGCTCAGACTTTAAGGTCAGAAGGGATTATTATGATCATCTTGTCTGATCTCCTGCACAATGCAGGCCACAGAATCTCACCCATTCACTTCTATAACAAACCCCTAACCTATGTCTGAGTTACTGAAGTCCTCAAAGTGTGGTTTGAAGACCTCAAGCTGCAGAGAATACTCCAGCAAGTGACACGTGCCCCATGCTGCAGGGGAAGGCGAAAAACCTCCAGGGCCTCTGCCAGTCTGCCCTGGAGGAAAATTCCTTCCCGACACCAAATATGGGGATCAGTTAGACCCTGAGCATGTGGGAAAGACTCACCATCCAGCACCCAGCAAAGAATTCTCTGCAGTAACTCAGATCCCATCTAACATCCCATCACAGACCACTGGGCATATTTACCTGCTGACAATCAAAGATCAATTGCCAAATTAATTGCCAAAATTAGGCTATCTCATCATACCATCCCCTCCATAAACTTAGCAAGCTTAGTCTTGAAGCCAGATATGTCTTTTGCCCCCACTGCTCCCCTTGGAAGGCTGTTCCAGAACTTCACTCCTCTAATGGTTAGAAACCTTCGTCTAATTTCAAGTCTAAACTTCCTAGTGTCCAGTTTATATCCATTTGTTCTTGTGTCCACATTGGTACTAAGCTTAAATAATTCCTCTCCCTCCCCAATATTTATCCCTCTGATATATTTATAAAGAGCAATCATATCCCCCCTCAATCTTCTTTTGGTTAGGCTAAACAAGCCAAGCTCTTTCAGTCTCCTTTCATAAGACAGGTTTTCCATTCCTCGGATCATCCTAGTAGCCTGTCTCCGAACCTGTTCCAGTCTGAATTCATCCTTCTTAAACATGGGAGACCAGAACTGCACACAGTATTCCAGATGAGGTCTTACTAGTGCCTTGTATCACGGTACTAACACCTCCTCATCTTTGCTAGAAATACCTTGCCTGATGCATCCTAAAACTGCATTAACTTTTTTAACGGCCATATCACATTGGCGGCTCTTAGTCATCTTGTGATCAACCATACTCCAAGGTCCTTCTCCTCCTCTGTTACTTCCAACTGATGTGTCCCCAATTTATAACTGAAATTCTTATTATTAATCCCTAAATGCATGTCCTTGCACTTTTCACTATTAAATTTCATCCTATTACTATTACTCCAGTTTACAAAGTCATCCAGATCTTCCTGTAGGATATCCCGGTCCTTCTCTGTGTTAGCAATACCTCCCAGCTTTGTGTCATCCGCAAACTTCATTAGCACATTCCCACTGTGTGTGTCAAGGTCAGTAATAAAAAGATCAAATAAGATTGGCCTCAAAACTGATCCCTGAGGAACTCCACTAGTAACCTCTTTCCAGTCTGACGGTTCACCTTTCAGTACGACCCGTTGTAGTCTCCCCTTTAACCAGCTCCTTATCCACCTTTCAATTTTCATATTGATCCCCATCTTTTCCATTTTAACTAATAATTCCCACTGTGGAACCGTATCAAATGCCTTACTGAAATCGAGGTAAATTAGATCCACTGAGTTTCCTTTGTCTAAAAAATCTGTTACCTTCTCAAAGAAGGAGAGCAGGTTGGTTTGGCACGATCTACGTTTTGTAAAACCATGTTGTATTTTGTCCCAATTACCATTGACCTCAATGTCCTTAAGTACTTTCTCCTTCAAAATTTTTTTCCAAGACCTTACATACTACAGATGTCAAACTAACAGGCCTATAGTTACTCGGATCACTTTTTTTTCCCCTTTCTTAAAGATAGGAACTATGTCAGCAATTCTCCAGTTGTACGGTACAACTCCTGAGTTTACCGATTCATTAAAAATTCCTGCTAATGGGCTTGCAATTTCATGTGCCAGTTCCTTTAATATTCTTGGATGAAGATTATCTGGGCCCTTCGATTTTGTCCCATTAAGCTGTTCGAGTTTGGCTTCTACCTCGGATGTGGTAATATCTACCTCCATATCCTCATTCCCATTTGTCATCCTACCATTATCTCTAAACTCCTCATTAGCCTTATTAAAGACTGAGGCAAAGTATTTATTTAGGTATAGGGCTTGATTTTCCAAGATGAGAATGTTGTCTAAGTAAATCACTACAAACTGGTCCAGAACCTCCCTAAATGTGTCATTGAGAAAATGCAGGAATGTGGTTGGGTTGTTGGAAAGACTGAAGGGCATGATGAGGTATTTAAAATGGCCATAGCAGGTGTGAAACTACCTTCCAATCATGCCACTTGTACTCACTTAAAAATCTCTCTTTGTAGTTAAATAAACTTGTTTTATTCCTTAATCAAAACTAATTGAGTGTTGTCTTTAAACTGAACTGTGTTGGTAACTCCATTTAAAGTGGCAAATGGTTGTATGTTGACCCATTACAGGAGCAACAAACCTTCAATATCTGACTGTCCAGGAGAGGGCTGGACAATGCAGAACACACATTTTGGGAGGAAAATCCAGGACTGGGACTGCGTTGGTATCACCCTGCAAGCGGCAGCTGAGGCTGGTGAAGCCAAAGTATGACTAATGTGTGGCTGCCAGGCTGCAGCTATATACAGACACTCAATGGTGTTACCTGCAGCCTGGAAGGTTATTTGTGAGCAGCCCAGGTGGGAGCCCCAGCACAAAGCATTGTGAGGCCCCCACGATGGCAGGGCAGGTGGTGACACAACCTCTTACTGGTCTGGACTTCACCCTGGAATGTCATATCAATGTCCAAAGTAATGGGACTACTGATACCCCCAAACAATCCTACCCCACCTCCTTTTCCACCATCAACTTCATGGCCAGAGGTTTAGGAAAAAATAGGCTTTTTAAAGAAAAATATGTTAAACTACCTGCTGTAAACTGACTTAATCAAAAGCTACAGGGAAATAGTAATGAAAAAGAAGAAACCAAACTCTCCTCATTAATTAATGCATAATGGCACAATAACAATAATACTGGCACTCCACTTACATAGCTCTTTCCATACACAAATCTCAAAGTGATTTAAAATAGAAGTATCAACTTCATTTTTTCAGATGGGGAAACTGATGCAAAGCATAATTTTATATATAGCACATTTCAGACGAACTGTAGCCCAGAACATTTTGCAGAGTTAAATGCAGTTAAGCTAAATAGAACATGATAGCTTAAAAGGAGAGAAATTGAAAGGTATGGACAAGGAAAAAAAGATTTTCAGCTGAGATTTGAAATGATTTGGTACCACTGAGGTGAAGAGATACACAAAGGTTGTGGCAGATGGCACAACTTCAGAGGAAAAGATTTTCAAACCAACTATAGACAGATTTTGTGAAAGTGTGAAAAGACACTGACGTCTCATAAAGTGAAGGGGGAGACCATGGAGTGTGTGAAACATGTGAGTAATGTGGCCACACCGTGTGAGAGAAATTTAAGCACGTATTTGGGGACAGAAAAATGGACATGGATAATACACTACTCACAAACACAGCAACTTTATCCTCAATTCATTGGTGAGATGCTAAACCCCTGCCTCTCCCTGGGATTCTTATGTCACTTGGCCCTGCTTTAAGAGTCTCTCTTTGTATCAGGTTCTAGAGCGCTCTTCCCAGACCTGAAGAAGAGTTCTATGGAGCTTGAAAGCTTGTCTTTCTCACCAACAGAAGTTGGTTCAATAAAAGATTACCTCACCCATCTTGTGTGTCTCATATCCTACAACCAATATGGGTACAACACAGCAAACATGTAATTATTTTCATTCATTCTCACTACTGCCCACAGAGTTCTGATGGAAGCTGTTACACTGACTAAAATTGTACTCTGATTCAATAAGTTCTGAGCAGCAGTGGTGTCCCAAGAAATGCCTGTCTGCAGACTCAAGAGAACACTATATTAGATCACATTAAGAAAATAAATTTCTGTAAACATACAAGTTAAAAACTTAATTAAATTAAGTTTAAATTCTGCAGATATTGATGGGTTAGGACCTCAATTGTCAGGACATGCTTTCTACTCACCAGTGACTGATGGTGATGGGGAGAGGGGGTTTGGCCCTGTTCTCTAAAAGCTTACCAATGGCCTATCTTAGAAAATCGTTATTTGTGCAGTTTGGAGGCTCAATAGAGCCTCAGAAGTCGTTACAATGAAGGTGACTGAGATGGCAAACAACCTTTTACTTTTCAGTTTGGAAGCCTCTGGCTCTAGGGGTTTGATGCTAGAATTGAACTGTCAACCATTATTTATAAGATTATAATAAGATTTTCAAACCTGTATTGCTCTGGTAGGTCAATGCTGTAGTTTAATGCTGGGAAACCTTATTTTTTTTGTTTTGTTTAGTTTCATTTTTTAAAGAGAAGGAATTCTACTTAGGCATAGCATTGATGCATGTAATCATTATGGGCTAAAAGCACTGAACAACTTTTTTAAACTTACTAAGAATAAATTAATGAAAAAAATAAATTCGAATTTTGCTGTGCTAGAGAAGTTCCCACACATTTTCATAGTGTGGGGCACATTTTAGAACTGTGTGTTGTAGATTATCTACCTACTCACTGATGATTGCACAGACCTCCCCCATACCTTCACAATTCCTTAACATCCCTGTTGCAACTACAGCAACTGCTCGCCTGGATGAAGTAATATTAGGAAAGCACTCATGTATTTTTAGCTTCCCTTAATATAATTTAGCAGCTGGAAATGAGAAGCCAGAACCATGTGACCATCTAGCGGTCTGTGAATCACTATCAAGAAATATCAAAACAAAAAAATTTGTTTCAAAATGTTTTCATTTTGACAAATGTAATATATTCAAATGAATATCCATTCAAAACAATTTTCATTTTGGTCAAAAAGTTTTGTTTTGAAATTTCTGATTCAAAACTTCTTATTTTTCATTCCTTAAGAATTTTCTGATATTTTGTCTCTGTTCTGATTTGAAAGGGAAACTAGTTTAAAAGTACTGAAGTTTCCAGCAGGCCATTTTCTCTGTCCACCTATAAACACAAGTCAGAGATATAGGGAGTTGTGGGAGTTAAATCTGCATGCAAGTGTAATTTTCAGATTTCAAGGTTTAATTTGTTAAAAAAGTTAGATTCACATCAAAGAATTTCTAAAGGTCTGGCCACTACCATTAGGTAGATTACCGTGGACATCACATGAGAGGTGGGTTTTGCATACAGCAGAAGATTCCCTGTGTCATCCTACTAAACACAAACCCGAAGATTTTTAGGCCTCTCAGATTTGCTTCTCAGAGGGCAATACATCAAACTGCAAGGTAGCCAACTACTTTAATAACTTACACTGGGGGAAGATTCCTGTACACTATCAGCTCCAGTGATCAGGCATCTCAAGGCCATATTTTCAGAAGTGTTCTGCACTCACATCTGGTGCTGCCCCCCCCCCCCCCCCCCAAAACAGCTCAGCACCAAGCAGCAACCACTGAGAACAATGATGTGCCAGGAGCTGAGCACTTATGAAATGTGGCCCCTCAACTTCAAAATTGGTGCACGTCTGAAATAAACGTCAGTAACCAGATATGGAAATATTTATTATCCTTTATGCCAGCTTTTCAAGTGCCATTTTGCATAGCACCAGCGAAGATGGCTGCAACCAGCCCGACACCAAACGAGAAAAACTACATTATTTAAGCTGTCCTGTACAACCCCTCCCACATTGACAGGCTGGAATTTGTCCCATTTCTCAACAGAACAGTTAAAGTCTCAAGCAAAGACAAAATTAGCTGTTCTCAGCTGCATATGCAAATATATTAAGAATACTATTTTATATATCACCGACATGATTTTCACTGCCCATCAACTTCAGGAAAAGTGCTGTGAGCAACAGTGACCGCCATACCTGGCCTTCAATAACCTCACAAAAGCATTTGACTCCACCAATCATGAGGCTGAGAAGAATTCTCCTTAAATTTGGATGCCTGCCAAAAAAATTGCCATTCTCTCTGACTCCAAGACAACATATTTGTGACTGTTGGTGGTAATGGTTCTGGAACAGACCCCTTCCTAGTCAAGACAGGAGGTAAGCAAGGTTGTGTCAGCTCTAACCCTTTTCTCCATACTCCTTGCCATCATCTTTCTTCTCATCAGTGACAAGCTCCTCTCTGGACCTGACACCCAACACAGAATGGACAGCAAGCTCTTCAACCTCAGATGCCTCCGATCCAAGACCAAAACTATCACTAAGGCTGCGAGTTTGTCACAGAGATCACGGAAATCGTGGCTTCCGTGACTTTCCAGGACCTCCGTGACTTCTGCAAGGGTCGATGCAGCTCAAGCAGCCCCTGAGTCAGCCACAACAGCCATTGCTGGGGCAGTCTCGTAACAACACACTCTCCTCCCCCAGCAGCAGCAGAAGTTTGGGTGTGGGCTCAGGTCTGGGGTGCAGGACATGGTGAGGGTTCTGGATAGTGCTTACCTCGGAGGTTGGGAGGGGACGGACTCCTCCCTGGAAGCGGCAACATCCCTCGGTTCCTAGGTCTCCACCTGCAGGCACCGCCCCCACAGCTCCAACTGGCTGCAGTTCCCAGTCAATGGGAGCTGTGGAGCCAGAGCTCAGGGCAGAGGCAGCATGCAGAGCTGCCTGGCCATGTCTCCGCCTAGGAACAGAGGGAGGGGGATGTTGCTGGTTCCAGGGAGGCGTGAAGCCAGGCAGGGAGCCTGCCAGCCCCACCCGTTCCCCCAGCACCTGCTGCACCCCCGGGCTGACCCCCTCCTCCGCAAGATTTAGTCAGGGGTACACAGAACTAGTTAAGGATGGGTCATGAATTTTTGTTTACTGCCCGGGACCTGTCCATGACTTTTACTAAAAATAGCCATGACTAAAATATAGCCTTAACTATCACTAAATCAGCCACTGAACTCCAATATGCAGATGGTTGTGCCCTGTGAGCTCACTTGGAAGAAGATCTTCAAAAAAAAAATAGCCAACACGTTCTCTGAGGCCTATAACCAACTTGGTCGCATACTCAACACCAAGAAAACTAAGGTACTCCACCAACAAGCTCTGAATCACCAGGATCCTGCTCCCGTAATTCTGATCAAAGAAATCCTGGAGAATGAGTACTTTTTTTTTTTTTTTTACTTCGGCAGCTAACTGTCACACAAAGCTGACACTGATGAGGAAATTCAACAGTGCTTTCAAATGCGCCAATGCAGCTTTTGGAAACTTGAGAAAACATCTTCAAAAATTGTGACATCAAGAATCAAACCAAGCTTTTCATGTACCAGGCTGTTGTTGTCCCTGCTCTCTTATATGGGGCTGAAACCTGGGTCAGGTACAGTAGACACCTTAAGGTTCTTGAATGATACCAGCCATGATGCCTCTGCAAGATCTTCCGAACCAGGCGGGAAGATCGAGGCACCAACATCAGTGTTCTGTCCCAAGCCCACCTCCAGCACTGAAGCTATGATCATCCACCAACAACTCCACAGGGCTGGTCAAGTTCTCCGAATGCCAGAAAATCAAATCCGGAAGCAGGTCATGTTCTCACGATTGTGCCATGGCCAATGGACAAGAGGGTGGGAGGGGGGTGCTTCAAAGACATCCTCAAAGCCAACATGAAGAAGTGCAATATTGACAAACTCATGGGAAACCCAAGTCCTCAATGACCAAAATGGAAAAGGACTTTGTGGCAAGGATCCCAGTATTTCAAGATCCAACAGGAAATAGAGAAATGGGTAGACGGAAAGAGCACACCACAGCCCCACTCAACAATCTTGATCCACCCCTTGCATTGGGAAACGTGATTGTGACAAGATCTGTGGATCCGGGATTGGTCTCATTAACCACCTGCAGATCTACTAGCAATAACTGACTATCATTATATGGAAGAGAACCATCCTTGAACTCTGAGGGATCGTGGACAACTACACTATTTTATGCTTTTTTTTCTTGAAAATTACAGCAGAAGTATCACCATTTAAAAGGAAGCTGCTCATCTCAACATTTTGAGTCACTTGCCATATACAAACATTGTACTCAAGTGAAAAACAGTTTCCACTAAAACTAACATTGCCAGTGATCTAGTTGTTTATACACGCCACTGCTATGTGGTAAAACCTGGCAGAACCCCTGTATTTATGCTGCCTAATGGTTCCTGCTATAAAAGTCCTGGATGTTTTTCTGAGACATTTTAACCCCAACATTGTTTGCAGCAGGCCTTTGAAATTTTGCATGGAGGAAGCCCTCAGACTAAATATGTGCCTTTTGCTTATGCCATGAAATTCTATTCAACATGGCTAAGATATAAACTGTTAAACCACAACTTCCCTTCTCTTACTTGCATCCTAAGGAAAATTCTGACAACATGCCAAAATTGAAACCAACATGGTAACAAACAGAGCCTAAACTGCCATTCAAACAGCAGTGGCACAAATTTGTACTCAAAATGCCAGGGAACTACCAGAGCAGCCTAGGATGAGGGGAGGAAGAAGAGAGCCAGATCAAACTTCCCCCTGACCACAACGTCTATCACATGGCTTGAAGAGTCCATTTTGCCCTCTGGGGTCATCACATGAGGAAAGTGCTTCTCCAACCCATGGACAAGGTGGAAAGACCCAGACTAGACTCCCCACAAGCCCTTGCCCCCATCATTCTGGAAGAGTAGAGAGACCCAAAAAAATAAAAGGGGAGGGGGGGAAATCCCAAGGCCTGCTTCTTGCGCACACTTCCAGTGTCACTTTCTGACACCAATACTGAACAGAAAGTTCTTGTTTGGTTTGTTTATTTTAAGTCATTTTTCTACATTTTCCATTTAATACATCATTAACTACAGTTTTTGGTATATGAGGGACAGTTGTGAGATACTGATGGATTTCAGAACTGAAGATATTTCAGTAGTCTTGCTTGACCCCTGTATGACACAAGGGGTGACCAAGTTTAACACATGAGTTCTAAAAAGTGCTGGTGGCAGTTCATACCTCTAATAAAGAACTGACACCTATAGAAATCGCAGCTATGTAATTCTTCATCTTGACCCAAACAGAAGGTTGCTGGAATCAAGACTGATCATTGTATACTAAGAGCCACAGTACCCATGGCCTACACCTTCATAGTGAGAAATTAAGATCAGCTCTAACATGCTCTGCCTTACAAATTTGATGTCCCTCAACTCAGGAAAATCTGAGCTCCTGGTATGCAGATTTACCATTGTTCTCTTATTCCAGACTCCACTATTTTTATACTGTTTTTAACAGTCCTAAAAATTCAAAAAGAGTACAGTATTATTATAATACCACTAAGTAGCCTGAATGAAGCTTATTGTCTGTGAGCCTCTCAATGCTAACTTACCTTCTCTCCGCTAGAGTAAAAGAAGTATCGCAATCGGACAATGTTACAGTGATCCAACTTTCTCATGATCTGGAGCTCTCGGTTCTGAAAGAGTAAAAGCACCATAAGGTTAGGGAAATTGTTTTTTGTTTGTTTGTTTGTTTAAAGAAAAACAGCAGTGTTACAGTGTACTGTGCACCTTAAATGTACTGGCTAAGAGCACATGAAAGCCATTGAATCAGGAATGCATTAGGAATGGGGTGTTAAAAAGAAAAAAGTCTGGAAGCTTAAATAGGAATGTAAGTAGCTCCCTTGCCATAAGTACCAAATGTGGTTTAGTTGGTCACATGTTGCTCCTCATTCCTCTTCCTCCAATTGTTTTAACTATAGTATTCAAGGGTGCTGATTTTCTTAAACTAAAGAGCACTGTAATTAAATAACCAACCCAAGGTGTTGAGCACCAGAGCTCGTTGCTGACAAGCAGATGCAATAAATGTTGTACTCAAACTCAGAGTTAGTTTTCAGCTTGTACTTTCTAAGCTTTGAAAGCTACATATTCTAGTCTGAATGGTCAGCAAGCCGGAACTGTTCAGAGTGGAATGGTAGTGATTTCACAGTTAAGGCTGCAGCAGGGTTTTAAATCTTCATTTTGAAGATGCTGTAAAAGATGTAAAAAAACCAGAACAGACGTTAACTGACAATATTTTATTTTTTCATGCTGGTTTGGTGCAGGCTGGGTAGATACAACTAAGTAAACAAAAATAACAATTCAAAAATTTTAAGAGGTGATTCCACCTTTTCTTGGAACCCTTTTGTCAGAAATGTCTAGAGCTCATGGATCTGATTTTTGTTTGGACAATACTATAGAAAAGCAGGTACTCTCTTTTTCTTCACAATGTTTCTAAGCTGCTGTCGCAGAGAGAGAGAGATATGAACACATTTCCACACAAAATACTCCTGTTGCCTAAGACAGTTCTCTGAGCTGGGAATTTGACAACAATGCATTCAAATCTCACTTCTACTAACTGAAGTCTAACAAGATTTATACAGAACTATCAGAAGAACACTCTGTTTTGCTTGGCAGAATAAGGACAATTACTGTTAGTGACTAAACATCTTCACTTTGTAGCAATCCAAAAAAGCCATTAATTTTAAATACATTTATACAGCATGATAAATGTGCATTAGCTCATGACAGATGACAATGGGCCTGCCTCAAAAAGTTTAAGACATAAAGTGAGATGGTGACAAACATAGGTGTGTAGGGAAATAGACTGGGGCCCCACAGTGATGAGCCTACAGTACAAACAAAGGAACAATCCTTTTCCCGGAGAGCTTACACTCTAAAAACAAAAATAAATGAAAGGTTGAAGTGTGGATGGGGACAGAACACAAAAGGAGATGTAACTCTCAAAGCTATGCCAATTCATATATTGCTATTGGTACATTCCCCCCAACACCATCCCCTAATCACTTCTTCCATGTTCTCTTTTGCATCTCTCTTTTACCTCTACCTAAACTGTAGGAGACAGCGTATTGTATCAGCAGCAAAAGATGATCATGCTTATAGAGACTAGTCTTTATAAAATCAGATCTGAAGCTAGCTTTTTAAACACCTCCCATTTTGAATATACCGTACAGCTTAACTTTGCCAGATTTCAACTGATGCATCTGAAATTTGGCATGCAGCATCTTAGAGGAAAAATCTTTCTGCAAGACTTGGGGCAAATGGGAAAACAGATTTGAGAGCTAGAGGGTAGGGAGGGTTAAAAAATTCAGGTTAGTTACATTTCTGGGTCATTTTCTTAATTTTTTTTTTCTTTGTCACATGCCTGGCCAAAACAGCTTGATTTAGAAATATTAAATTTGTCTTGTTAGCACTGTTACCTCTGACTAACTTTGGGAAGATTTGGGAGGGAGAGAATGTTTCCATATACTTAAGCGCACATAGCTAATGTTTACTTTGTAAAGCATCGCTGTCATAATATGCACTTCATAAGCCATGCATCAGACCCCCCTCCCGCCCCCCAATCATTACTATGCCAACTTCAGAAACTCTATGTATCATACGGAGGTCTTAAAGTGTGCATGGTTCTGACCCTCAGTTCAAGACGCTTCCTGCCTCCTGCTTCAAAATCCATTACCATATAGCCTTAAGTACAGGTGCTAGCTAGGAGGCCTTGAGTTTTAAACCTATCACTGTCACTGACTGAATTTAAATAACGCTTTGTATTATATAGCACTTTACAATCGTTGACATTTCACTACACCATTATGAAACCGGCAATCATCTTTGTTTATAGGAAACTGAGGCTCAGAGAAATGATTGATCAAAAGTCCCACTGGTTGTGGCAAATCCATGGAAATAGTGCAGGTTCTGTGTACGACAGGCACATAAGCTTCCTCAAATTACCTCTCTAATGTGCTTAATTTTTAACCTAGAGAAGTCAGCTCGAGGAGGGGGGTGGAGGTGGGGATGGGGACAAGGGACAGAGGGGAGTTCAAATCTTCAATCATTCTGTCCCTGATCTCTATTAAGATTGCTAAAAAGGAACAAATATTACCAGCTATGCTGGTGTTTTCTGTAAGGCACATTTATTCACTGGGAAAAAGAATGAGTTCAATACTTCACACTAACCACTGGACATTCATCATATAGTATCAGCTTTTAGTCATTAAACAGATCAAATCTGAACCACTGATCCTAAATACGAAAGGCTCCATATGCCATCAGTCACTAGGCTTTCTATTATGATAGCAATCTTAATACTTTCTGGAGGGTTCACATTTCCATTGGAGTACTGAACACAAAATCGAAAGTCTGGAAGTTCTGAGATCGAAACCCAGCTCCACCAGCAATTTTTTCATTACATGACTTGGGACAAGTAATGTCTTTTTGCATTTGTTTCAACAGCTTGAAGATGGGGATAGTAATAATTTCATACTTCCAACGGGTATTGGAAGATAAATCAATGTTTGTACAGTGCTTTGAATGTGTAAAGCACCAGACAAGTATTATTTCAACAGTATCTTTATAAACTCTTGAATAAGTGTGTGTACTCCAGCTCATACTGTTGCTCCATGATCTTAGGATCTGTATGTCTGATAGCACATAATAATATATTCTGGAAACCAGCAGATGTTATTCTAACACTGTTACAAGTTCTATTGTGTGTCAGTATCCCATTCCAGGGCAAGTGTGATCTCTGCTGCTTTGACGCCTCACACTCCATCTCCTTAGGCGCTCTCTCTGACCATCTGTCGCAGCTCCATGAACAGCTCATTACTGAGTGGTGACAGGAGAGTTAATTCAACCAAATACACAGTAAAACTAACATTTCACATACTAGAATCCGACAGGATAAAATGAAAGATTTTTATTTCTTCAAAGTAAAACCAAGCCAATCTCTGAATCACAGTTCACCTGAACAAATTAGATCAAAAATACATAAACAGCTGTGAAATTACAAGTTATTGTGACAAGGAACACATACTAAAGTTAATTAGGATTAAAATAAAATAGTCTAATGCTAAAATATGAAATGCTGTAAGCTTCTAAAGACCCGTTTTTCTCATATTAGTACTCCAAGCATATAAATTTCCTTGAACACAGCCTAAATACACAATAGCCATTCACTTTACAATGTAACATATTATCAAGTAGTTCACAACTACAAAGACTCTTCTTGCCTTGAAGATCACTCAAATAATAGCTTTTGAAACAAACAGAAAAGCTCCAAATAAAATGTCACAAGCAAATGAGAAAGTGCGAAGGGAATACAGCGTATGAAATCAACTTATATTATTAGCGAGAACCTTATTACATAAATAAGTGATGGCTCCCTTAGATACAATTAGAACAGATAAAATGCTTGTCTAAATACAGTTTAACAAAAATCATTTCAGAGAGACAGTCAAGAAAGGCTGACAGAGCACATCCAAAGTAGAGGGTGGATAAAAGCACAAGACCTGTGCTCATACCTGGCAATGCCTCTTTGTGTTCCAGAAGCAATGATCCAGCCAATGACTTGTGTGATATATCCAATGTGCAAAGACAAGCTTCTCCTAGCACAGTGGTTCTCAAACTTTCGGTCAGGACCCCATTTTAATGAGGTCACCAGGGCGAGCGTTAGACTTGCAGGGGCCTGGGCCCGAAGCTGAAGACTGAGCCTCACTAGCTGGGGCAGCTTCAGCCCTGGGCAGCGGGCTCAGGTTAAAGCCCTCCCCCTACCTCCGGATGAAGCCCTTGGGGCTTGTCCTTGGCCCCCCAACCCGGGATGGCAGGGCTCAGGTTTCAGGTTTGGCCCTCCAGCCCAGGGTAGCAGAGCTCAGCCATGCTAAGGCTTTGGTCCCCCTCCTGGGTTCACATAGTAATTCTTATTGTCAGAAGTGGGTCACGGTGCAATGAAGTTTGAGAACCCTTGTCCTAGACTATCTTCTATCAACAATCCCACCATATGTTACCATCCCAGTTTTCTTAAAAGCAAGGAAAAGGCCTGGTATAAAAAGGCTTTTAAACATTTTCTTTGGGGGTAGAGAATGGATTTTTCCAGGTTGTACATTTCCAAATTTCTACAACCCTTTGCTTACCATAGCTACAAACCACAGAGCAGTTAGTCTAAATCTGAATTATGATCTCACTAAGCATTAGTGAATGTGCAACCCTCATCCCCAATTGCCACAATGTAGAACAAAATAAAGCTTCATTTATACTGAAATAAAGAATTCTTGCAGCACACATTCCTTTGAGAAACACTGAGCATTAAGGGGCCACAAACGTATCTCTTTGCAACTTATCTGCAGTTTGTGTTACTCAGCTAAATCCAGAATGAAGGAAGGGTGTTTACATGTGAATCTAGAAAGTTCAACTCTACATTTTTCTTGGTGACAAAATTATAAAATCTGATGTACCAAAAGTACCCCTTCAGTAATGATTATTCTATCACTCCTAAAACACTCTTCCTAGCCCTGACTGCCAAAGAGAGACTATCTATATAGCTTATTATTTTAAATTAACCTGATTTCCCATCCCACATTTGAGTTACAAAAGGTTGACAGGACATGCTCAGATTATAATAATCCTGTAATATAACAAATAAAGGTTGCTTCATGTCTTCTTTCTAGCCTTCCGGATGAAGGACTAGTCTCCCCCACAGGTCCCAACCCAGCAGTGAAAATTAATCAGAACACAAGTAAACTGCAACTAATTTAGAACTGCAGAAGCAGGAAATGGCTTTGAATTGCTATACTCTGATATTATAGACCAGGAAAACAGCTTTTCTTTATAACAGAAGTTCACAATGTTATTCATATTATGAACTTTTTCTTAATCAAGAAATTGATCACGAATGGAAGGCACTGTGCCTGTGCCACCCCTCCTCCCCCCGCAGCTAACCTAGACATGCAGCCAAGCTGCCTTTTTTCTTTACTAGATGCTTCCTAGGACAAACCTTTCCTGCTGGTGGCCGAAAGTTTTAGGCCTTGGCTACACTGGTGCTTTACAGCGTGGCAACTTTCTCGCTCAGGGGTGTGAAAAAACACACCCCTGAGCGTAGCCAGTTACAGCGCTGCAAAGCGCCAATGTAAACAGTGCTCCCAGTGCTGCAAGCTAATGCCCACAGGGAAGTGGAGTACCTGCCGCGCTGGGAGAGCTCTCTCCTAGCGCTCGCGCTGTGACCACGCTCGCACTTCAAAGCGCTGCCGCAGGAGCACTTCCGTGGCAGCGCTGTACAGCTGCAAGTGTAGCCAAATCCTCAGTCTCACTGGTATCCCTACTTGCTGAAGACAGGCCTTGCTTGCTTTCCTCTTATTTATAGCAGCAACATATAGGAGATGAAGTTACACTTCCTTTACCTCATTTCCACCTGATTTCTGACTTCTGTGATGGGGACATTAACCTATATTCTCAGATGGTTTAGTGTTTCTGAACTGCATCTTCCTTGAGTTGGAGCAAGTACAGTGAATGAAGAAGTTGCTGAAAGGTTTTGTATAGATATCAACTGTATATCCATATCAACATATCATCTGGGTCCACACAAGAGCAGCCGTACTGGGTCAGACCAAAGGTCCATCTAGCCCAGTATCTGTCTACCGACAGTGGCCAATGCCAGGTGCCCCAGAGGGAGTGAACCTAACAGGCAAAACCTCTCTCCTGCCATCCGTCTCCACCCTCTGACAAACAGAGGCTAGGGACACCATTCCTTACCCATCCTGGCTAATAGTCATTTATGGACTTAACCACCATGAATTTATCCAGTTCTCTTTTAAACACTGTTATAGTCCTAGCCTTCACAACCTCCTCAGGTAAGGAGTTCCACAAGTTGACTGTGCGCTGCGTGAAGAACTTCCTTTTATTTGTTCTAAACCTGCTGCCTATTAACATATGCAGTTCCTTCAGTTTTTCCCAGATAAAGGCTTTGGGTTTGGGTCCCTGTGCTTCACAATGACTGTTTTAAAACCTCAGAGGAGTTTGCTGAGGCTGGTTTCCTCTGCCATGAGCATCAAGACTTGTCTACACAAGTTTAGCTTAGTGGACTAGACAAACGGAACACAGTACTCAATCTGGAATAAGAGTGCTCCACTCACAGACTTTTTCAGGAATAGCTACATATGTAGACAAGCCCTTGGAGACTTTGAACCCACTCTGCCCCACGTGTCTTAGCTGGTGACAGGCCCTGGTTCTTCGGATCAGACAAGGCATACTGAATCTTATCTAATTCACTCAGACTGCAATGTAGAAATGAACCACTGCCCACTATTTCAGCAACAGAATTCCTTTCTTTCAGGCCACGGCTTTAAGTAATGGTCCCTTTTGGCCTCGGAATCTATGAATTTGTATCATGTTACACGGTTACACTGCAGACAAATGAAAGCTGACCCAAGGACAGTAAAAACTTTAATAATTTCAGCCTTCTTGTCCTTGTCCTCCAGGAACCTTCTAAGCAAAAATTTTGTAACCATTTTACCACTGATGGCAAAGCACAAATGCATAACAGTCGCTTGCAGAGACAGGCCCAAAGATTATCATTTTTGACCTTCCTACAGGGCTGTTCACCCTTAGAATAGCATTGTTCTTTTTGTTAGTCTGGAGATTGTCACATCTATCCTGGATTTTCCATGAACACAGCTGTCTCTTGTACAGTCAGAGACCAGAGAGTTCTAATGGTTCTGCTAGAAGCTGCACTTCTGCAAAAGTAACGTGGAGTGCCTCATTCCAAATAGGCGGAACCTGGGTGCCCTGTAAGATGAAGGCTTTATGGGATCTGCCCAGGCTTCAATTCCTGAAGACTCTCTTGTTTGAGCTTCAGTGACTGATCTGGGGAGAAGTGCAAGTAGGTCCAATTGTCTAAATGCACCCCGCCCCTTGCACTCTCACACAAAATGTCTGCATCTTCCTCCTCTTTCCCATCCTCATCATCATCTCCATCCCTCCCACAGATCATCTTCTTCAGCCAAGGTCAACTATTATGACCCTATTAGGTTCAATTTCCTCTGTATACTCCTCAAATGGTCAGAGGAACTAATGCAGTCTTCACCCATGAGTTAGGAGGGCAGTGATGGAGCATCAGAGATATTCCCTTTCTGCATTTGCTTGGATGCCTAAATGGTAAAGTGCAAGAACTCCATTGAATCTAGAACTACTGTGGAGTCTTCTGTATTACAGAATTTTGTTCTTAGTGAACAGGTGAAGAGATCCATGCGATGTGATGATGAGATCTCACAGGGTAGGGAACATTGGACTTCTGGCCTCCATACTCCCCTCTTGCAATGGGGGCCGTGAAGAGCAGGACAATGAGGGAAAGAGAAGCAAGGTTGGCTTTGTACCCTTGTTTGAGCAATCCTGCCTTTGTTTAGCTGGGGATGTTCACCTGATCAGACAAACTGCTAAACAAATTGCATCCCCGTCCCCACCTTGGCCATCATCAACAGAGGACTGATTCATCTGATCATGGCTGAGTTGCTAATCAAGTGGTTCCTCCTGGTATTCAAGTAGTTCTTCTGCCCTCTGCCAGATCTGTTCTTCCTCTCTCCCAGAAGGAACGCCAAGTAGAGCAGCTTCTCTGTTTCCCCATCTGGGTTGCTACCCAGGAGTTGGTGAGGGAGTGCCTGCTTAAGCTGCTGCTGTTAAAGGGAGGCTACCACTCTCAAACCAGCTGTTTTGAACTTTCTACACCACCAACACACAGAGCAAAGAAGCAGATTATTTTGTGTCCCTTGAGTGCTCCCAGTGGCCAAGCCCACAGGTGTGCTTCTGGAAGTTTATGGGGCTGAGCTAGAAGACTTTGCTCTGTTATGCCTGTAGGACAGGAGATTGAGCCTGTTCTGTCTTAGTCCTGAATGATGATAAAGTCAAGTAAAGTAGGGGAAAAGCATCGCTTGTATCTGCTCTCCTCCCTCTCCATCCTGCTATGCCAGAGAGTGGAAATTACCTTTGCTGCAGTGGCTGAAAATAGCTGAATGGAACTTCTGGACCTGTTCGCTAGATAAGTCCATCTCTGGGTTCTCCAGAATGCTTCCAAAAAGACAGCCTTGATAAGGGAAGGAGCCCCTCCTCCCATCTAGCCCCCCTCCTTGTCTGAAGAAGAAAGGTGCAATGCAAAACTGGCAACTAAGACCCATACTGGCAACATCACCTTCGCAGTGGCCAGCCACTTTGGATGCCAGTTGCAGGAGTTTGACGCACATAGGATGTGATGTGACAGGGCATTTCTTAGACCTCTTTCTAACCACCTTCCTACTAGAGAGTGAGATCCCTCCCCCACATGCTGAAAAACAAACAAGTGGAAGTTTGAGATGGTTAAACTTTATTATATGGGGGACTATGGCCATCAAGACCTGCTCGCAGAGAGGAATTATAACCCAAGCATCTGGATTGCTCTACGAAATCGAAGCACACCACAGCTGCAGGAAAGGGAAAGGGAATCTAACAGTGTTTGGCTGCAGCACCGTCAGAGTAGCTACTGAGCCACAGTGCTCCATAGGCCATAACAGAGGACACCATGCTGCCAAGACACAAGCAGAATTGATCAAGATGAGCTTGTTCTCCCTGAACCCCACTAGCAGAGCCCAACTTCTGCAATCTCTCTCACTAAAACGAACCTAACAGATTATATAGAGATAGCCAGCAACCAGACCCACCCTCATTTTCAAATGTCCTCCTTGAAATGTGTCCCAAAGACTCCCGTTCATTAGGTCTTTGAATGCTGTCCCTACTCCCTATAACAGGGTATGTTAATTTATTTAATTCTGTCTCTAGGAATCAAAGATACTAATCTAGGAATCAAGAACCTAGTTCCATTTCAAAAGGCAGGTGCCAGTCCACCATCTTGCAGAATCCTGCATTTCTTCCTGTTTGTCCAAAACTGCTATTGAAATAGAATGTGTGCGCGTGGGGGGGGACAGGAATGTAGAACTGGGTCCTAGTGTTCAACTAGTATCCCTGAAGTTTTCTCTAGACTGGGAATTTGCCCCAAGGCCCACACTCAATGGTTAGTCACCAATGCACGTTTCAACTGCAGACAAGAAGTTTCAGGCAGGGATAAACTCCCATGTGAATCATGGCCTTCCTTGTCTATGCTTAGGATTTGAAATGGTGCAGGCCACTGATGGCTGGAATTGCTGCAAACTTCCAATGCAGACATGACCAAAGTCTGCAATGTCTCACTTTTTAGCATGGGGCGTGCAAGTCCCAGGGAATAATAGCATGACTAATAATAGTAAGCCCCTGAACAGAGAGTTTGGAAAGCCAATCAATGCTCATATCATCATCATCTACTGTCTGGGTTAATACAGGACAACACCAGGGAAAATAATAATGATATATATCAAGATGACAGGTAATCCATATCCATGATATTTTATTTAAAAACACACACACACACACACACACACACACACACACACACACACCAGCCATCATCCAGTTAGTGCAGGCCAACTGGTGATTATTAATTACTTTCAGTCTAGTTTGGTTACAGCACAGGTCAGGAAGTCAGGATTCTGTCTGAAACCTGCCAATGAACAGCACAAATATCATAGGAGGGGGGTTGAGGATTAATTACTGTTCATAAAATACTTTGACATTCATCCTCAAAGGTGCTGGAGACATATGAATTATATCAATTAGTATAACATTAATGTTCAAGATTTCCCTAGGAAAAAACGCACGCCACTGTTGGAGACCACTGAGATGTGGCATAATAATTTTAAAGCAACGACTACAAACATGTTTTCTGAGACACTACTCCCCCCATATCCCTCAAACAAGGTAAATCCCATGTTTAAAATACCACATGTAAAATAATAAAAATATCAATTTGTGCACACAGTACAGCAAATACTCAGATGTTCCCCTCGCCATCAAGTCATTCCAACAGAAAATCAGATGTTTTTGTACATGTGCTCGCTGGTCATAGTCCCTTTAAACATAAATAGTCGCAAAAGCACATTCTATTTTATGTCACTAAAAGCAATGTGAAGGCACAAGCTTCCTCCATCATCCACAAATCCCACAGTACCCAGAAACTTCCCTTGACCCATATCCCATAATCCTACGGGTACAAAAAGATTATGGGATATGGTGGGCCATGTGACACTTGTTTTTAGGCCAACATCCAAAAAACTACTAATGCAGAACATCCACAAATGTCAGAGACAAAGCAATGTATGTTAGCTACATTTTAGCCAAATATTACCAGTGTGCACAGCAACCTTCAGCCCTGGCACATGTTCAGATTACAGAGGTGAGCATTAGTTCAGAATGATGCAACAGCCGCAGTCGGCCTCATGAGATCAGCATGCACAGCACACTTGGCAGCATCTGAGTCCAAACCAACAGCCTCAGATGGTACAAGCAAGCATAGGTGGAGCTACGGGTGAACGGCCAGCCAGCATGCCAGTGTTTTATTAAAGCTTGACTGATATGAAATGTGAAACCGAACAAGGCTGAAATTAAATGTGCAGCAAGAGAGTCTTTAAAATTACTTGCATCTGTTCTGACAATATTAACTCCCTAAACACTGGATGGATTTAAAATCCTAATCACAAGAAGGATAGTGCGAGTTGTCCGGTTCCAGCTTTCTAAAAAACACACAACTGCACAGTGATTCCTGTACAAATCCTTTTGAATGAAGGGATGAGAGGAGAATGTGTGCCTTGTTTCATACCGTAAGTCTGCATGTCAATTGCTTTTTGTTTTATTAATTTTTACAGCCCCATTACAAATCCTGACATGAAAAGATTAGCCTGTCTGAACCTCAGCCAGACCAAAAAGTACAACCTATTCTTGAATAGTAAAAGGATTTGCTTCAGAGTAGCATGACCTCTTTATGGAGACTGAGAATACCACTTTTAAACTCCTGATGACTCGGGGAGCAGGGAGATCAAATTTAGGACACAAACTCCAATTTACTGCATTGTTCTGCCATTAGACAACTAAACTGAAACACAAAATCATTTTCAAATAGTTGTTTCACATTTGGTGGCTAGATGAACAGCTCTTTTCTAACCTCAGATCTGCTGCTTCTATCATCTCCTGCCAATATGCATGTGCATTCATAACTATTGCTGTACTCTGCTGTAGAAAAATCAGCAACTCTATTCACAGAGTTGCTGATTTTTCTACAGCAGAGTACAGCAATAGTTACTGTGTATCCAAGATAGAAATTAAGTCCTAATTTGGAGGAATAAAACTAGAACAGAAACCCAAGGTTCTGATTTAAGCGCAGTATAACAACTATAATGAGCTCAGATGGTTATTTCTTTGTTTCATAGATTGCTATTAACAGGAAGAGTATTTTCTAAAGAGAAATCCTTTGCGTTCTGAGAGAATGGCTGCCTCTGGGCAAGGACATAGCATGGAGACGCTGCCATTGCAGATCTCTGGCATTATATTCACTTTCCACTTCAGGGAAAACATATGAGGTGGTCCTAGTTATTAGATGCTTAGCCTGCCAGACCAAAAAAAAAAAAAAAAAAGCAAGCCTAAAAATTCATCCATTATACAGAGTATCCACAACATTCATTGCAACCTCTCATCACAACAGGAACAGACTGTAATAATCCATTAATAAAATAAGACCCAATCTCTTCTGGATACAAGATATTTTCTGAGTTGCTCATCACTGTATTTTATTAAACATTAATTATATGTAAAAAGAGATACGCAGTGTACTAATATAAAGCATGATACAGTAGCTACCACACACAAGCTGATTCCAACAGAGTTGTGAAAAAAATGCAACAAAACCATACGCTTTTCTTTGGGGAGAACGTTAATTCTCCTCCCCCCCACTCCCCCATTTATTCATTCTTTGAATGTCTGCAACATGCTGAAGTATTTATATGAACATATTTGAAAGATCTTTTATACTAGAAATTAGGGGCTCCAATTTCAATCTCAGTGAAAACTTCAACAATTCTAAAAAGTTTAAAAGGAAAGCGAGGAGATCATCAATGTTTTTATTATGTCTATAAGGCCACAATAAAATGTTATAGCAAGGAAGCAGTATGGATGGAGTCACTGATGACCAGAGAAGAAATTTGGCTAGTGGTTGGAATCATTAGGAAGTTATTTACCCAGTAGAGCTAAAACTTTCAAGGGTGGGTTCTTATAATTATGCTCCTGAATGTGTAACCTAATTTTCAGAAGGGCTGAACACTCCTACTGAATTCACAGGGAGAGAGTGGGTGCTCTGCCCTTTTGAAAATCAGGTCATTTATTCAGCAGTTTAAATACAGACTTGCACAGAATGGAACCTATCAACTTTTTATAAAGTCATGGCCTATCTATTTAGTTGCCTTACGTATAACATATTACTGGCGTTTTTCTTTGAAGTTCAATCCGCAAGCAAGTAGTCAGCAATGTCAGTACTTACAGATGTAAACAAAATAAATAATGAGACACCAAGAAAATCTCAGCAGATCTGTCTTCTAAAATATTAAGTACTTTGCAAACTTCAGATCATAGGCAAATATGCCTTTATAGGCATTACAAACTTGGGTCTTTATGCATTTTATATAGAATAAATGCAGTTCAACTTTCCCCAAGTATACATTTTCATATTAAGAGCTAGCGCTCGCTACTTCCGGTTGTAGTAAAAGTAATTCATAGGCTGACCACTTGCTAGATACCAGAGATTTTTCATCATGCGACTTTTACATAACAGGCTTCTCCCCTAAAGTACAAACGCAGCATAAGCTACTAGAAAAAGTTACAGTTCACTTTTCGTAACAGACGGGTTATCAGATGAGCTGCTTTTGAGTTTTCTCCTTAGTCAGCACCGACCAGTTTCATACAATCACCACCCCCTCAAAAACCCCATCTATGCTAAACAGCACTGCAGCACTGAAACATAAAAGATCAGGAACTCTTCAAAATAACGGTTACTGCAGAATCCCAGAAACACTGTGACAAAGGCCAGCAACTCAGTACATATGGTTAATTGAATAAATCACAAAACAGTTTTTCCACCAGTTTAAAAAAAAAAAGGAGCTGCTTACAAATAGTCTAAAAAGTACAAAATAGACAGCATCCCTATTACTCTACCCACTGATAGCTCCATTTACTTAAAACAACCAAACAAAAAAAAACAGCAAGCACCTTTAAAGATGAAAGACGTAGAGAGAGGAATTCGATTCACCATCCCAGCATTCTGGATTACCAGAAGTGCAATCTATCATATTTTTAAAATACACTAGTCTGTTAAATGATGCCAAATTAAAAAAACAAAAAAAAAACCCAAAACTTATGTTCACAAGAAACAGATACGAATAACAGCATTGGGAACAGTACAGGCAGGTTACCATGCAAGTCCTCCTCATGAAGCTAAATCCTATATGCTATTCCATTCCTTGGCCTCTGCAGATATTGGGTCAAGTTATCTGGCATAGTTGCTAACTTTCCCCGGCTGGGATAGTCCTGAGGGTTTTTTTTAAATCTGCCTGAGGCAGCTGATGTCACAGCCAATATCCTGGGAATGTGTTGCAAGAGGAAGCAGCTGGGGACAGAGAGACAAAGGATATGTCTACACTGCCTACATTACAGTGCGGCCGCGGCAGCGCTGTGACGTAGGCAGCATAGACATGCTTTATCACTGGGGAAGAGCTCTCCTGGTGATTTAAAAAACCCACCCCAAATGAGGGGGGTAGCTTTTTCTGTGAGCGCGGCTCCTGTCTGTCTACACCGATGCTTTTCAGTGATAAAATGTTCGTCACTCAGGGCGGGTGGTTTTTTACACCCCTGAAGTACTAATATTTTAGTGCTCAAAGTGGCAGTGTAGACACAGCCTAAGTTGTTTCTCCTGCTCTTCCAGCTCAGTGGCCCCACCCTCCCTCCCTATGGCTGACCCCCCACTTAGCACCCAGCTCCAGCTGCTCCCGCCTGCTGTCACCTTAACCATTAACAGTGGGGGGAATAGCTGGAGCAGACTGCTGAGAGGGGGTCCACCAAGTTGCTATTAGAACAGCAATTTTTATGGGACCTGGTTCAATCCCTAGGGGCAGGCACCCGTGAGGGTAAAGAGACAGCCATGGTATAAGGAAGAGATAACTGTGGGTGGCAGAGAAAAGGATGGAGCCACCAGGAGGAAATGGGGCTGTCACAGGAGCATACACAAGACATACCGGGGAGAACAAGAAGTGGGAGAACTAAGGAATCCACGGGACTGAATGAGCATAGGAATTGACAAACTGGATCAGCCCAGTGGTCCACCTAGTCCAGTACCCCAGCTTCAACACTGACAAACACCAGCTCAGTAGAGACTTAAGAGTTCAGCAGCTAAATGAGCTGAAGATTTTGTCTGCAGTGGGCATGTTCCTCCACCCCTACAGCTCTGATCTGCAACCAGGCAACATATGTGCAATCTTCACAGAACTGAGCATCCCAAGGCTGCAAGGGTTGAGCAGGACTTCCCCTGGAATTGCTGTTCCCAGCTGCTGTGGTGCCAGGCATAGGAGCTGCAAGCAGGGCTATACTTTAAGTGCTTTCAGTGACCCCATTGCTGGTGCCCAGGTAATGCTGAAAAGGAGGAAGCTGCCTGACTCAAATGCAGAGGGGTAAAGAATAAAGGGGAAGGGAGGAAAAAGGCGGGGATTAAGGGCAGGAGCTCTGGAGGAGAAAAATGCATGATGGAGACAAGGGAAGAATTGGACAGAAGGAGGCAAACAAGGGCAAAAGGTCAGTAACACAGATCCCAACCCTTCTGATTTTCATGACATACAAGGGTTTTCTTAAAACCCCATCTCCTGAATACATGTGCTTAGGAGAGAATCTCTGCTTTCATTTTAAACAGAAAGTATGTCTCTAGGATTCACTGCTGCAGAGAAGAAAAAAAAAAAAAACAACCCCAGAGCACTCCAAAGGCTCAGAAACTAGAAGGCAGATACAAAGAACCACAACATTATTATTTTTAAAAAATCATGATTTTGGGGGGCTCAATTACTCCTTTTTGAACACTTGGGGTTGGTAATACTGCTGTGAACACTAGAGCACACTCCCCTGCAGAACATGGAACTGAATCCATTCTGACTCAACATTCCTCTGAAGTCTAGCAAATCTCTGAAACCCACCGGCAAAATGTGTGTCATCTCCCTCTAGGAACAGCCTACTATCACCACCACTTACTTTGTTTGTTCAAGTGGTAGAAGTCTGTGTTGTGGATCTAAGAATTTCAACCCTGCTAACAGCCCATATGGAGGTCATTGTTCTATGTGGCAATTTTTAAAAAAATGTGATTTCCTAAGCTCTTAAAAAAAATTAAATTGAAAACAAACTTTAAGAATCAGACAACTTAAATCAATCTTTCCCTAACTTTTGAATGCTAGACTATGCAACCTTAATGTTCTTTTAAACATAGGCTTTTTTTAAAATGTCATTTTCTATACTTCGATCATGTCCCAACATTGGCTACCCTCCACCAAACCTGATACAGCAGCTATTTTAATGACACTGCATATTTTTGCTAGCAGTTCAGCTGCTTCATCCTTGAGCTCCTTCAGAATGCTTGGATACATACCATCTGACCCCGTGACTTCTTGTTTTTTTAGAGACTTTCAATTTGTTACAAAGACACCTTGGTCTCCAATAGTACCTCATCTTTCTTACCAGAAAGAGCAGGTATCTCCCCAACAGCCTCTGTGTTGAAGACTGATGCAAAGAAATCATGTATGGTCTCAGTAAGGTCAGGAGGCAAGTTTCTATGGCTCATGATTCTTTGTTTCCCTGCGAGAGAGTCTGTCAATTATTATGAAGTGTGGTCCACCATGAGTTTGTGACCTATGAGAGAACCAAGACCTGAACCATCAGCTTTCCTTTACATGAGAACAACTTTTAAACTCTACTGAGCCAGGCTGAATCCAGATTGGTAGTCTACAGATGAAATGTGCTGAAATGACAATGCCCTGAGTCGGCACAAATTGGGGCACAGGGTAACTTATAAGCAGAAAAAAGTTACGTTAAAAAAATGTTATGGTTGCGAAGTCAAGCACCAAAATGTTACGAAGTGCAAAAATTAAGAGTACCTGTCCAACCTCAATTCTGCTCTCTTGTATGTATGGTTTATCAGAATGATCACATACTATTTTTACCCATATGGATCATCTCTCATGTACAAATGTACATATGTAATATTTTACCTGAGGTATGAGCAAGTGCAACCTATCTGCCAAATGCATGACATCAAACAGAAACATTTCTCAAAGTGGGAGAAAGTGTTAATGTGTAGATAAGACTTTTGTAAAAGAATTTTGAGTAAACAAAAAACAAACATTCTTCAAACTAAAGTTGTGGGTTCATTATGAGCAAAGAAATCAAATTTAAGAGATCTGTTTAAATTCATTTACATAGTCTGTTAAAAACAAACTAAGTTTGGAGGTTTATTTATAAAGAATTTATAACAAAATATTCCTTTTTCAATAGTTCTTTTGGCTACAATCCTGAACAAATATATGCTGGTATAGAGATTTTGATTTTGAACACAGAACTCTAAAAACTGACTACAAAAAACAATTCCTGCTCCTAAGAGTCATCAAGGAGTATCAGGAAGTTTTAACACTTTAAATCAGAATTTGAACCAACTCATTTATGCTATTTTGGGAATCTGGGGGCACTGAACCTATTCTTTTTAATATAATTTTGCTACTTTAATTAAATTGTTGAACTTCTATAATGAAAACTGTTGCTTTCATACGCTTAATGTATTATCGCACATAATTGTTCCTTAGCTATCTCATTTATATGAGGCAAATTACAATTAGCTATGCAAAATTAGAAATGAAAAACAGCAGTCAGGAAAAATGATGTAACAGCCATAAACATGGTAAAACTTTGTATACTTGTAAAACTTCCAAAAAGATACACAAAGCTTTTAGTTTTATAATGCATTTTTAAAAGACAAAAGAATGCCTGTTTTTTACTTCCAAAACTACGGGTTCTGCTATCATCTTTGCATATAAATGCCCACCATTAACAGTGCTACACCCACATGCCCAGAGGAGAAAAGTCATTTAAAACACCATTAATTACACTAAACTACAACTTTCCAAGTTCATACTTCACAAATTAAAACACAGACTTCAAAAACACATGCAGACAGCACAAAACAAATTGAATAATAAAACAGTGCTAATCTAGTTCAGCCCACTGGAAAGTCAAATCTACATCACAATTATTGTATCTTAATTTCCACACCTTGTTAGCAAACACAATCATTTACATTTTAATTTATACAAAAAGCTTTTACATTTTTCATTTTTAAAATACGAATATGGCTTGCAATTCAATAGCACAGAAAAAGGAGAAAGCTGGGTCCTTGTCACTGTACGGATTCTCTCACATACATTTCAAACAAATTACATGTCTGCTCTTACTTATGTCACTCCGGTAGTAAAGCAGCTAAAATTACTACCACAGGTCCCTCTTTCAGCTGTGTTGGATGACTGAAATGGATTTACCTAGAAATTCATGCCACAAGTTTTAAATCAGTTTTATAAGATGATTAGGACAATTCCCACAATTATTTAAAATAGAACAAGATGCTTATTTAGTCCAAAAAAATCCAAACTGACCTTTTAGGTCATGTATCCATTATCTGGACAGGTGCAAACAACCAGCGTTTGCAATTCAGAAATTGCACTAGTGAACAGATCACTAAGTAACTGATTTAGACAGGACACCTGTCCTGACACAAGGCATTCTGCAAACAAAGCAGGCAAGCCGATAAGACAGTTGTCTAGATAAACCAATAAAAACCTATATCCTGAGGGAGTTCCTTCAGGATTAGCTTGCCCATTTCCCTTACGTCTGAAGTTTTGTTTGTACCAAATTCAAAATCTACGCAGTCATTATAAAAATATATACCTTTGACTAGCTAGGTGAAATAGCAAGTATTTCTGCTCTGTAGTCAACTAAAAAGATTACATATATTTATTTATGTCACCACAGCAGAGTGCAGTAGAACATGGGGAAGGATTGTCTTGTGACTTGCTTCTGCCAGTCTAGACTGATGACTATCCTGCCAAACATTTCTGCAGCCGGGCCTTGACCAACTGATACACCCAACACTCCAGCAAAAAGACATTAGCCATCTCCTGAACACATTAGGGCAGACAGTCTCAAACTTCTTTCACTGGCAACCCCTTTCACATCGCAAGCCTCTGAGTGCAACCCCCCTAATAAATTAAACACTCTTTTAAATATATTTAACACCATTATAAATGCTGGAGGCAAGTGGGGTTTGGGGTGGAGGTTGACAGCTCGCGACCCCCCTCGTAATGATGTCGCGACCCCTTGAGGGGTCTCAACCCCCAGTTTGAGAACCCCTGCGTTAGGGCCTCCAGCCAATCTCAACTCTTCACGGACTGGTAGACCAACCACAAGGTTGTGGTTGAAATTTTTGGAGCTGTCCAAGGGGCAGGACCAACTTTCATTCCACAGCCAAGTCCTTCCTGTCTCTGCAGCTTTGACAAATATGTGCCTTAAATAAAACTACCCACAGGAACAGGCCAACTTGTGAAATTAGTTTTTACAGCATCCAGCTCATGATGATATAATCCCACTTCTAAAGCTATCAGGATGATTACTAATCTCACAACTTTCAAATCCAAATGCAAGATCCATTTCTGCATCATAGATTTCTCTTTTAGGTTATTTTCTTTAAGATTCATTCCTGCTATCGCATATTACCCAACTACAATAGGCCATGAGAGGAAAAGGACAACATGACAAAAAGCCACTGATTTTCTTGTAACGCTTTTCAGATTTCATCGCTGTGAGCATGGTACAGACACTTAAGTCTAAGCTACACTTAAAAATTAGCTACATGAAAAATTCTGTACCCTAACCTCCACTATGAGGTTGACCTAATCCCTACTGTGGCCGTGCCATTGTAGCAGCTGTGGTGTAAATATACACATAGATTAGATAAGAATGTCAGAGCAGAGGGCTTACTCCCCTTTGAAAATGCAATGCAGATTTAAAGGTGCACTCTCTATCTGTACCAACTACATAACTTAGATATAATTTTCTGTATGTTAATCAGGAAGTTATTAGCTACTCTGTTCTACAGAGCCCCTTAAAAGCAACACACAGAGATGAATGGATGAAACTCTCATCCCCACTAGCGCTACGAACATCTGACTGGCTGCAAACTGAGTGAGAAAAGAAGAGCATGGATAAAATGGTTAACATGACTAGAATCTTCCCGGTGAGGGCGAAGGAATGTAAAGCTTCATCTCAGAAACAGTGCACGTAGACCCCATCTCCAACTCTGAGGAAGACCCGAAACAGTCCGACAGTCACGGCAGTGCAGTATCACTCAGTGCTGGAGAATGGAGTCTCAGATTTGATGTAGTTGGTACTGAGGACACCATATGTGGCTTAACTCCTGACAGCACTGGCTGGGCAAGGGCTGTCTGCGCCAAAACCTTGCCCACCGTTGGCATCACAGGCTGAGACTCTGCAGCCATAATGGAATGGAATACCCCAGCAGACACAGACCATGCTGGAGCCTCTGATGCAATCAGTAGCAGCAAGTCTAGATCAGGGATCTCAAACTCAAATCACCACAAGGGCCACATGAGGATTAGTACATTGGCCAGAGGGCCACATCACTGACACCTTTTCATATAAAGGTATAAACTCCGCCCACCACTGCTCCCAGCCCCGTCGCCTCTTCCTACCCTTCCCAACCACTATTCCAACCCCTTCCCCAAAGTCCTCATCCCAACTCCATCCCCTCCTTGGCCCTATTCCAACCCCTTCCCCAAATCCCTGCCCCTGCCCCACTTCTTCTCTACCTCCTCCCTTGAGCGCACGGCTCACCCCTCCCTCTTGGAAAGCACTAAGTGCTGCCGAACAGCTGATGGGTGGCAGGAAGTGCCTGGAGGAAGGCAGAGGAGCGGGGTGGGGGCGGGAGGGCGGCGCCGGGGAGAAGGGCGGTGGAGGCAGCAAGAAATAACTCCAGGGAGGCGGGTACAGGTGCAGGGAGCTTAGCAAGCTGCAGCAAATAACTCCATGAGCCGCGTGTTTGAGATCCCTGGTCTACATCCTGGACAAGCAGAGAACCTGGTACCAAGAGGCAGAGTAAATCTCTACCTGCAGCATACAACTCTGGAATTCTCAGCACCAGTAGGCAGCCTTGGTCTGATGTCTGCTGCACCAAGGAAGCAGGAGCACTCAAAGGAGCCGGTCTAAAGGGCACAGAGGCTGGTGTTGGAGCTCACAACTCTGTTTGATAGGAGGAGGAAGCAAGTGGTGCCCAGGGAGTGCTGAGGCAAGGCTGGCACTCTACCTCCATATCTCGAGGAGTACTCCTAGATAGTATGCATGTCTCTGCACTACAGATACTTGCCAAAAGTTGCTTCTTTGCATTAGTTTCTAATGTCTTGTTGCTACTTCTCAGAGCAAGGCTGACGAGGTGATTTAACTTTTAGCGACCAAGAAACATGCAACCATTATATATAGCCTTTAATACTTTGAAAACCATAGTTCTCAGGGGCATGGAAGATGGCTTTAAAACTTCATGTCCACCTGAGATGGGAGAAAGAAAGGAAGCAATTCTAGAAATATAGAGCTGGACGGGACTCTAGTTCATCTAGGTCATCCCCTGCATTGAGACAGGATTAAGTATACCTAGACCATCCCTGACAGGCATTTGTCTAACCTGTTCATTAAAATCTCCAGTAACTGGGATTCCATAACCTTTTTAAGTAACCTGTTCTGATTCTTAACTATCCTTACAATTTGAAAGATTCTTCCTAAAATCCAACCTGAATCTCCCTTGTGACAAACTAAGCCAATTACTTCTTATCTAACCCTCAGCAGACATGGAGATCAATTGATCACAGAAAGGTTATAAAAAGGACATATTTAAAGACTTATGCCTCCCCCTCTCCCCCGCAGCCTTTTCTAGACTAAAAAGATGCCCAATTCTTTCAACCTCTCTCACAGATCATGTTTTCTAAGCCTCTTTGTTTCTCTCCTCTGGACTCTCTAATTTGTTCACATCTTTCTTAAAGTATGGCACCCAGAACCGGACAATGTACTCCAGTTGAGGCCTTACCAATGCAGAGTAGCGCAGAATGGTTACTTTATGTGCCTTACATACAACACTACTATTAATATACTCAGAAAGATATTTGCCTTTTTCACTGCAGCATCACATTACTGACTCTCATTCAATCTGTGATCCAATATAACCTTCAGATCCTCTCCTGCAGTACTGCTTTTACATTTGATTTGTCTTTCTTAAGTGTAGTACTTTGCACTTCTCTTTACTAAATTTCATCTTATTGATTTTAAGCTAATTCTCCAATCTATCAAGATAATTTTTAATTCTGTCCTCCAAAGTGCTTTTAATCCCTCCCATATTGGTGCCATCCACAAATTTTAGGCACACTCTCCACTCCATTATCTAAGTCATTATCTAAGTCATTGACTAGTACTAGACCCAGGACTGACCCATGCAAGACCCACTAGATCAGTACTCCTAGTCTCACAGCAAATCTTACCTACTCCAAGTATGGTCTTTCAGTCAGTTGTGCACCCGCCTTATAGTAATTTCATCCAGACCAGATTTCCATAGTTTGCTTATGAGAATGTCATGTGGGGCAGTGTGAAAAACCTTATTAAAGACTCAAGTCTATTGCTTCCCCCCATACATTAGGCTAGTTATCATGTAAAAGAAGGAAATTAGGTTGGTTTGGCTTGATTTATTCTGGACAATTCCATGTTGGCTATTACTTATTACTTTATCCTCCAGGTTTGAATAAACTGATTGTTTAATAATTAGTTCCAGAATATTTCTGGATATCAAAGTTAGGTTGATCTAGTCTATAATTTTCCAGGTATTCCTTTCTCCTCTTTTTGAAAATATATACTATGCTTTCCCATATCCAGTCTAACTGTCCTCCATGAGTTTTTAAAGACAACAGCTGATAGGCCAGAGATTTACTTTGGTTCCATCAGGCCTTCATGACTTGAATTCATCTAACTTATCTAAGTATTATTTAACTTGTTCTTTCCATAAGAAGAGATCCTTCTCCCCTGTTAAACTGTGTTAAACACCTGGTCACAATTAACTTTTTTTTAAGTGAAGACTTAAGTAAAAAAAGACATTAAATGCTTCTGCCTTCTCTATGTCATCCCTTATTTGCTCGCCTTTCCCATATCAAAGAATTCCCCAACTGTATACACGTCTATGCTGAATTTGAATGTCCTCTACCCAAGGCAAAACCCATGTACAAGTATGTTACCACATATTATTGAAGTTTCAAAACAAGCCAAGAGATCTTGAAATTAATTGAGTGGTGGTCAAGCAGGAAGTCACCCTGCAGCCTGGCTGAGATGTAATGAAAAGATCTTTTTTCAATTTCCCTCTTTATGTGGCCTCCCATAACTAAAGTGCTGAGCACTTCCCAAAATTATAGAGATACATCCCTCCCTGCACACACCTCCAGTCTGAAGGGACCAGACAGTTTATTCTGTATATTTTGTTTTAAATGAGATTATTGTGAGAAGGCTCAGTCAATGTGGGTTTTGCATTGTGCCCTAAGACCATAGAAAATGTGTGCTCCCCCTGATCTTTCCTAGGAGTGGATTCCAGATTTGTGGGCTAGTTTCCAAGGAAGCTCTGTCTCCCACACACATATATCTCACTCTTGAAGTTCCATTGCTCCAGTGTAAGATAATTGCTGGATGTCATGATCACACAGGGCAGATAGTCCCCTCCAGTAACTCAAGCCAACCCCATTAAAGGCTCTGAAGGGGAAAACTGAAACCTTGAATATGAACCAGTACTCAACAGGAAGCCAGTGAAGAATGTGGTGCACTGGAGTGACTGCAACCTTTTAAAAAAAACAAACTACAATTGGTTCAGAACTTAACAGCCCGTCTGATCAACAACATAATGGAGCAGCCTGAAAGAACAGGAGCAAGATGTTACTGAACACTAGGGCTCATTGACACTGGGATGGGATGTGCTTGTCTTGCCTCTCTCACGTTTATAGCCAACAAATCAACAAACCAACAAAACCAAAAAATTTTGATGAGCTATTTTAGTAAAACATTTTAATAAGGTAAGAAACGAAGAGTGAATTCAAAGAGGACCACAAAATTGGTAATGGTCTGAGTTAGGAGCCAAGCATTTTAAAAATAAAAAGCCCTGCTTTGGGGCACAAATTGAATAGGTAAATCTCTTCCCAGCAGTATAATATGCCTGAATATTTGGCCATCTATTCCAGTTATATTCCTCCTAAAAACAACAGGTTGTGCTGAGGTTATACCAGCCAAATAATAATGCATTCACACATATCGTAAGTGTGGCTAAAAAACAACATAGCCCAAATGTGAAAGGTGTTGAAAACCCTTTGCAGCTGGGCAACCTTATTCTGTGGGACTTTTTAAAGGCAGTATGCAACGCTGCTAACTGACTTGTAAAATGACTTGTACGAGGCAGGCCTTCCCAATGACCTAAAATGCAGCATTTTAATTCAAACAGGGCTCACTGATCTCCTTATATCAGAGGTGGGCAAACTATGGCCCGCGGGCCATATCCAGCCCACAGGACTGTCCTGCCTGGTCTGGGAGGCTAGCTCCTGGCCCCTCCCCCACTGTCCCACCTCCCCCACAGCCACGCCACGGCGCAGGCAGCGCTCTGGGAGGCGGGGTTGCGCACGCCTGTCGAGTAGTGTGGAGGCATGTCTGGCGCCAGCTGGGTGGCACGGCTGCCAGACATGCTGCTCTGAGCAGCATGGTAAGGGGGCCAGGGGTCCGGGGGAGGCAGTCAGGGGACAGGGAGCAGGGGGTGGTTGGATGGGGCGGAGGTTCTAGGGGGTGGTCAGGGGACGGGGGGGTTGGATAAGCATGGGAGTCCTGGGGCAAGGGGGGGCCTGTCAGAGGGCAGGGGTGTGAATAGGGGTCTGGAAACAGGGTCCCATATTGTAGCAACATTCCCTATGACTGAAGAGGGTCAGCAGTAGCTATGGCTGAATCAGTCAATGCCGCTTTTTGTGAGGGCCGGAACTGAAGTGTGATCTCATATGGCAACAGATCACTGGATTGCTGGGCTTCAGAAGCCAGTTTACACGTGCTGCTTTTCTGCAAGTAGGTTAAGCACAATATTTCACTGCATTATGGTGATCTGTTATTTAGCATTAACCTCACAAATGCACTCAGAACACCGAACTTTTAGCCTTGGGCTCACCACTGGCACTGAGTTTTCAGATCTTTTTATCCAGAAAACCAAATTTTCGACGCTGTTTTTAAAATAAATCCTGAAAGATCAAGACAACCATTCAAACTAAAGTATCAGAGGGTAGCCGTGTTAGTCTGGATCTGTAAAAGCAGCAAAGAATCCTGTGGCACCTTATAGACTAACAGACGTTTTGGAGCATGAGCTTTCGTGGGTGAATACCCACTTCCTCAGATGCATGTAATGGAAATATCCAGAGGCAGGTATATATAAGTGTGCTAGCAAGCAAGCTAGAGATAACGAGGTCAGTTCAATCAGGGAGGATGAGGCCCTGTTCTAGCAGTTGAGGTGTGAAAACCAAGAGAGGAGAAACTGGTTCTGTAATTGGCAAGCCATTCACAGTCTTTGTTCAATCCTGAGCTGATGGTGTCAAATTTGCAGATGAACTGAAGCTCAGCAGTTTCTCTTTGAAGTCTGGTCCTGAAGTTTTTTTGCTGCAGGATGGCCACCTTAAGGTCTGCTATAGTGTGGCCAGGGAGGTTGAAGTGCTCTCCTACAGGTTTTTGTATATTGCCATTCCTAATGTCTGATTTGTGTCCATTTATCCTTTTCCGTAGAGACTGTCCAGTTTGGCCGATGTACATAGCAGATGGGCATTGCTGGCATATGATGGCGTATATTACATTGGTGGATGTGCAGGTGAATGAACCAGTGATGGTGTGGCTGATCTGGTTAGGTCCTGTGATGGTGTCGCTGGTGTAGATATGTGGGCAGAGTTGGCATCGAGGTTTGTTGCATGGATTGGTTCCTGAGCTAGAGTTATTATGGTGTGGTGTGCAGTTACTGGTGAGAATATGTTTCAGGTTGGCAGGTTGTCTGTGGGCAAGGATTGGCCTGCCACCCAAGGCCTGTGAAAGTGTGGGATCATTATCCAGGATGGGTTGTAGATCCTTGATGATGCGTTGGAGGGGTTTTAGCTGGGGGCTGTATGTGATGGCCAGTGGAGTCCTGTTGGTTTCTCTCTTGGGTTTGTCTTGCAGTAGGAGGCTTCTGGGTACACGTCTGGCTCTGTTGATCTGTTTCCTTATTTCCTCGTGCGGGTATTGTAGTTTTGAGAATGCTTGGTGGAGATTTTGTAGGTGTTGGTCTCTGTCTGAGGGGTTAGAGCAGATGCGGTTGTACCTCAGTGCTTGGCTGTAGACAATGGATCGTGTGATGTGCCCGGGATGGAAGCTGGAGGCATGAAGGTAGGCATAGCGGTCGCTGGGTTTTCGATATAGGGTGGTGTTAATGTGACCATCACTTATTTGCACCGTGGTGTCAAGAAAGTGGACCTCCCGTGTAGATTGGTCCAGGCTGAGGTTGATGGTGGGGTGGAAGCTGTTGAAATCATGGTGGAATTTTTCCAGAGTCTCCTTCCCATGGGTCCAGATGATGAAGATGTCAAACTAAAGTTTAAACTGTGTTGACAACTCTGGTAACACGTTACTGAGGAACACATGCCATCTATCAGTCTCTCAAAGTGGCGATTCTGACCAGAATTGGAAACTCATCTCACTTTATATGCAAACTTCAAAAATAAGAAAATGTAAATTGCTGCTTAGGATTTCCTTGCAGATTCCCAATATCCCAGCTCCAACTACAGTCTCTTAGCCCAGTGGTCCCCAACCTTTCTCGTCTAACAAGCCACGGAGGACCATGGCGGCAGACAAGCATCCACTGAAATGCTGCTGACAAGCGGTGTCATCCAGAGGTGTCACCGCCAAAATGCAGCCGAATTTCGGCAGCATTTCGGCAGATGCTTGTCTGCCGGCCAGTACGCGGGTGCACTTAGACGTCCCAGCGGACACCATGGCAGGGACCCCTGTTTTAGCCATAATCATCTGGCTATTGCATGGTGTCACTACAAGGCACAGTTATGGCAGTTTGGATACCTTAAGTGTGCATTTCCGTGTCTTAATCCATGTCTGGATTTCTTTTGATGTGTATGTAACCTTAACTCTGAACTTCCTGATTTTGGAATAATTACAACATCCCCATAATGTTTCTTATCTTTACATTACCAATATGTACTCCCAACCTTAATGTAGGAATTCTATCTGGAAATGTACATTAGTATTCAATATTTCATTACCTGTATATACATATGTATAATGTCTCTAGCACACATGAAGATGGGGCCTGAGCTCAGTTGCTTTAATAAAAGTAGGTGTGAGGGGAAAACACCTTCCTATGCCAGATATTTCCCAATCAGTGAACAGATTTCCACACTGTAGAGCCACTACCAAACCTGCAGATTACAAACCTTTCCTTCTCATCCTCTAGGCTAACTATAACTGATGAATTTTGCATTCCCAAACTAATTAGTTTCCGGTCCAACCTCACCAGCCATAAAGGAAATTTAAATCACAGTCTCCTTGGTACAAGCTCCATTCTCCCCACATGACAAACCCCTGAACTAGAGACCTCCTCCTCAGCCCTCGTGTTTTAATAACTGAGTCAGACCTGCATCTTCTATTATATATCTAGCCCTCTGGACACATGGACTAAGAGAATAAGGCTCTGTCCACACTGGCAAGTTTGTGCGCAGTAAAGCAGCTTTCTGCGCTATAACTCCTGAGATGTACACACTGTCAAGCCACCTAGTGCACAGAACTGGGCAGTTGCAGCACTTTAAAAAAAAACCACCCCGAGAGGCGAAGATCTTTCTGCACCAGGGCTACAGTACCACTACAGATATCGTGGCGATTACAGCGCTGTGATTGGCCTCTGGGAGGTGTCTCACAACGCCTGGTCTCACCTCTCTGGTCATCGGTTTGAATTCTACTGCCCTACCCTAAGGTGACTGTCATCTCCACCCTGTAAATCTTTTAGAAATTTGAACGTCCCCTTCCTGTTTGCTCGGTGATGTGTGCAGTGGTCTCAGAGCATCTTTCCAGATAGTCAGTCCTGCACCTGCACTAGGCAATCCCCTGCTTGCAGCAATGCCGAGCCGCTGGACCTCATCACAATTTGGGGAGAGGAGACTGTCCAGTCCCAGCTCCGCTCCAGACATAGGAATTATGATACCTATGGACAGATTTCATGATTCATGACAGAAAGGGGCCATGACTGCGACATGCTGCAGTGCAGGGTCAAAGCGAAGGCGCTGCGGAACGCCTACCACAAGGTGCAGGAGGCAAACTGGTGCTACAGTGCTGTGCCCAGGAGCCGCTGGTTCTACAAAGCGCTGGATGCGATACTCAGCGGCGACCTCACCTCCACTGCGAAGATCATTGTGGATACTTTGGTAGCTCACATGCCACTTGAGAGTAGACCAAGCCAGGAGGAGGAAAATCTTGGCTGATGATGTGGAGGGGGACTAAGAGGCAGAGGATGACTCGGGGGCCAGAGATGCATGCAGCCAGGAGCTCTTTTCTACCCCGGAGGAGGCTAGCCAGTCACAGCAGTCAGATCTTGGTGAAATGCAAACAGGAGAGGAGGCTCCTGGTAAGCGGAACTAATTTTGGGAATTGCTGAATCGAGTTGTTGGGGGCAGGAGGGTTTCAGAAAGCAGGCTAGTCTGAGCTGAGGAACAGGCTGCTGATTGACTCTCTGACATCATAGGAATCTCCCTCAGAGATCTCCAGGAAACTCTCGTGGAGATACTGGGCAATCTGCTGCCACGGGTTCTTCAGCAGAGCTGTTTTGTTTCTTGCCCCATTAAGGGTAACTTTCCCGCACCACTGTGCCATCACAGGGTTGGGGCGGGGACCATTGCCGCACACAGGCAAGCCACAAAGGTGCCAGGGCAGAAGCTGCAGGCTTCGAGAAGACTCTCCCTTGATTCCCTGCTCACCGTCAACAGCAAGATATCTTCCATGATAATCACATCCTGTGGAAAGTGAGGGGACAGGAATGATTATCAGGCCCTCCCTACAGTGCTGGCTCTCCCCAAAAGCCACATGCCCAGTGTACAGCAGGGTCCGGGAAAAGTGATTTACCCTGCCCCTGCAGCTACTCACCATTTTGGGGGCTCACGTGTGCTTGCCTGGGGTCAGCCAGTTAGTGACATGTGTGTGAATACTGGCTGTGTTTTAAATCACTGAATCAGTGTTCTGTGTGTTGCAAACAATACTGCTTCTGCACAATGTTGCGTTTAAACTTCACAGAGATGAGCTTGGGAGCCCAGCCTCCCTCTTTGTTATCACCGGCTGAACAGCTGGTCAGAATTAGAAAGCAGCCAAGAAGAACTAAGGAGGACTTTCTGCGTTAAGTTACGATGCACTCCACCGCCGAGAAACAGGAATTGAAGAAGAGGCAGGACAGAGAGAAGAGGGACCAAAAGAAGAACACGGCATGCCCGACTGAAGCCATGGAGCGGCACCCGCCCTCCCCTGCAGCTGCTGTCACAAAACTCTTTCCCATGAGCCCTCCAGACACTGCCAATACACTCTTATCAACCTCCTGGCTGCAGTCTATACCCGCAGCATTCCACTCCTCCCACTTCGCAGTCCAGCACTGTGGACTCCTGCTACCCACTGCACTCAACACCCATCCTTCTGCAGTTTGGCCCTGCTGAAGCACAGAACCCGTTGCATCGTACTCCAAAGGAGAAGGCTGGATATGATTCCTGGACATACACAAATCTTTAGCCATCCTGGGATGGTGACGACAACGCCTGGGACCTTCCCTTCCCCATCCCCATCCCTGCTGTTTTATTTTTGTTTGACTCTCTCCTCTGGTGGTTGTCTTTAAATAAAAGAATTGTGTTGGTTTGAAAGCAATCTTTATTCTATTAACTGAAAACAAAAAGAGCCCTGCAAAGCAACATACAATTATGTTAAACCCGCTTATTGCATCATGTGCACCAATCACCTCCTAGCATTACAAGCACTGCACTCCCAAGCATAGCAACAAATATTAGTGGCTTTCAGTTTCAAATTGCTGCCTCAAAGCATCCTTATGGCCCCATGCTGTGCCCCTCTAAAAGCCCTGGTCTCTGGCTGTTCAAACTCAGCCTCCAGACACTGAGCCTCTGCGGTCCAGCCCTCAGAGAAGCTTTCATCCTTCCCTTCACAAATATTATGAAGCATACAGCACACGGTTATACGCATAGGAATATTGTCATTCGCCAGGTCCAGCATCCCACAGAGGCAGCGCCAGCGGGCTTTTAAACAGCCAAACAGTCATTCTGCACTTGCTCAGCCTGTTGTTGAACTGCTCCTTGCTGCTGTCAAGTTGTCTTGTGTATGGCTTTATAGGCCACGGTATTAAGGGGAAGGCAGGGTCTCCCAGAACCACAATAGGCATTTCAACTTCCCCTACTGTGACCTTCCAGTCCGGGAAGAAAGTCCCTGCTTGCAGTTTCCTGAACAAACCAGTGTTCAGAAAGATGCACGCGTCATGCACTTTTCCAGACCAGCCCGCGTTAATGTTTGAAAAACTCCCACGATGATCCACAAGCATCTGGAGAACCATTGAGAAATATCCCTTGCGATTAAATGTACTTGGTGGCTAGGTGGTCGGTGCCAGAATTGGAATGTGCGTGTCATCTATCACCCTTCCACAGTTAGGGAAGCCCATTTGTGCAAAGCCAGCCACAATGTCATGCAAGTTGTCAAAAGTCACGGTCTTTCGGAGCAGGAAGCGAAAAATGGCCCTGCACACTTCCATCAATACAAGTTCAATGGTCAACTTTCCCACTCCGAACTGGTTAGCGACCGATTGATAGCAATCTGAAGTAGCCAGCTTTCAAAGTGCAATCGCCACATGCTTCTCCAATGACAGGGCAGCTCTCATTCTCGTATCCTTGTGCTGCAGGGTTGGGGTGAGCTCATCACACAGTCCCATGAATGTGTCTTTCCTCACCCAAAAGTTCTGCAACCACAGATGTCATCCCTGACATACATGACTATGTGATCCCACCAGTCAGTGCTTGTTTCCTGAGCCCAAAAGTGGCGTTCCAATGTGGTCAGCACTTCTGTGAATGCCACAAGCAATGTCATAGCTACTACACGTGGCGAGATCAATGTCACACTCTTCTTACCTTTGTAGTTTAAGGAATAACTCCACTGACACTCGTGTTGTGTTGGTCACAGCAAGCAGCATACTGGTCAACAGTGTGGGATCCATTCCTGCAGACTGAAGAGGCATAGCGCATAGCTGCCCAAAGTGCACCGCTCCGAATACCACTGCAAGTTCCGTAAGTGTGAACACGCTACCGTGCAGGCAGCTGACAGGGTGAACACACAATAGTGGTTTCCCTTCAGTGCTCTGAGCAGCACTGTAACTTTGCCAGTGTAGACGTGCCTTAAGAACACAGGTATTTACGCACAGAGTTCTAAGCTAACTGTTGTTGAGAAGCAAAACCTCAACGAACTACCACCATGGACTGATGTTTTAAGAAACACAAATTGGAATAAGAGACCCCTGAGGGTCACATCTAGCTCTTTCCCTGTCAAGCCAGTAGCAAGAATGTTCCATTTTGTACATTTACTAGTCCACTGTCCAGTTTAAAACCTGCAAAAAGTGGAAGTACAAATGGATCTGTTAGAATACTTCTATCTTCGTGTCAAGCTTCTAACCCAAGCACAGGCCATCATATCAAACTAATTTTTACAGGCAGTGATGGAGTTTGGAAACTGTTTACTGCTCTTTGGCAATAAAAGGAATGCACTCTTGAAAAGTTGTTCCAGCCACCATGGTCTTTTCTCCACACAGGCAACATCTGCTACCAATATGCTACCAAACTTTTGAGGGTTCATATATGTATTTGTTCTGCAACTTTTTGTTCCACTGCAGCCTCCAACTCAGCCAGGAGTGGCTAAAGCAATTGTCTGAGGCAAGACTGTCTAATCTGCCCTTCAGAAGAGTATTCTTTTTCCAAGAAAGCATTGATGAATGTCCAACAATCAGCCCTCCAAGATTCCACAGATCCCATCTCTCTCTCACACATACACACACACACAAAGCTATCAAATACAGCAGTTCTCAGTTCAGTAGGCACAGATTTGGAGACTAGCACATATTACCCAGAAAAAAGATGACAGATTCAATTTAGTAGGAGTGCCCTCAGTGTTACGCTTGTTAAACTATGCCGGGGTGGCCAAACCGTGGCTCGAGAGATTTTACATAGAGTTCTTTAACTGTTTAAGTGCAGCCCACGGATTCCCCTCCCCCTGCCCCCAATCTCTGCCTACCAGACAGCAGGGGAGGGAGGGGCGCTCAGGACTTCTGCCCTGTAGTGAGGTGGTGGTGCTAGAGTAGGATGACCAGATGTCCCAATAAAATCGGGACTGTCCCGATATTTAACCCTTTTTCCTGATCAATGTACAATAAGGACGCCATTTGTCCTGATATTCAGTAAAGGAGGCAAGTGGGAAGGAGGCGCTGACCCTGTGGGTGCTCCGGAGCACCCACAGGGAAAAACTGCAGCCAAGCTCCCCCCTCTTCGCCTCCTTCTCCCACCTCCCCACAGCGCGCCAAATCCTGCCCCTCCCCCCTCAGCGCTTTCCGCTGCCAAACTGCTTTCCAAGAGGGAGGGGGGAAGAGCGGGTATGTGGCGTGCTCAGGGGAGGAGGTGGAGAAGAGGCAGGGCAGGGGTGGAGACTTGGGGGAAGGGGGTGGGATGGGGGAGGGGCAAGAACAGCACAGGGAAGGAAAGAGGCAGGGGGGGTAGGCAAGCACTCACCCAGGAGAGGGGAAGTCAGTGCCATATGGGTGAGTGGCAGCCGGGGATGCAAGCGGTGGGTGGGGGACTGAGGAGGGACGCAGCAAGCCAGCAGATGAGAAAGAGGGGGGGCCCCAGAGTGGGGAAGGAGCGGGACCTGAGGCAGAGTGGGGGTGGAGATAAGGAGGAGCAGGGGTGGACTGTGGGCAGGGCCAACACATCCCAATACTTTAGTGTGGTGATCTGGTCAACCTAGGCTAAAGGCTTCTGCCAAAGACTACTGGTGCTTGCTGAGAGTGGAGCGATACAGTGTAAAAGGTTCCCCTCACCCCAGCAGTTTGAGTCATGCCCCCCCCTTTTCTCTCAGCAGCCCCTCCTCGCCACTCCCAGGTGTTAGCTCAGTGGGGAGAGACAGCAGCAAACAGCTGGGAACTGCAGGGAGGGGCTGCTGCTTTAGCTCCGCTGGGAGAGGCAGCAGCAAAAGCAGCAGCTCTCCCTGTGGCTCCCAAGTGTTTGCTGCTGCCTTGCCCAGCTGGCGTGCCCCACAGGGCTGAAGCCTCAAGACCCCAGTCCACACAGGGCTGAAGCCAGAAGGTGCCTCCCACAGGACTGAAGTCCAAAACTCCAGCAAGCACGCCCGGATCTCCAACTTCTGAAGGTTGTTGTATGAGAAAGATGGAAGCAATAAAGGATTTATCAAATTACAGGTATCTACTAAGATATTTTAAAAGGTTGAACCTGACAGGCTAGGCCTGCTACCCACAGAAGGCAAACAGCCGAAGACTGTGTCTACGACAGACATTTTAGAAAAATCTTCCACATGTTGCATTATCAACAGTGCACCTCCACCCCTGGGAGCCCCAGTACAGACACAGCACTTACTTTTAATCATTGTCTTCTCTAGTTCTGCTCAGAGCAGATCTAGATCATACTGTGATAACTCCCATAGGCACCTGAGTCCTGTCTACACTAGTACTTCCTGAGCTACCACCACCAGCAGAGCCATACCAGTAATAGTGAAATGGTGACAGATTTCCAAGGAAATCTAGCATACACAAGGCTAAGGACTTGAGCTTGAGCCCTTCTTCCTAAGTCAGCAATGCTGGGGATGCAACAGCTCAATCAGCAGAAGGAAGGAGAGCCCCTAGTGCTCCTTTTATGCCTTCCAGCTGATTCAGAAGCAAGGCTGACAGGTTTTAAAGGACACTGAACCTAACCACAGCCCTTAACCACATTCTTTGGTCAGAAGGATGATCAAGTTCAATTCTGGAATCAGATATGGAACTTACAGACCGTGATATACATGTGCATGTGTACACACACACACACACTTCCTCCAAAATAAAAGCCATAGCACCTCAAGAGCAGCAGTGCAGCTTGATGCCCTGGCTTCTTGGGTGGCCAGTGTGATTTTGCCTTCAGTTTCATATACTGAACTGGTGTGCATATCCAATAGGTCTCGCAAAATTGCACACCTTACTCAGCTGACAGTGTGCTTGGTGTTGTACAAGAAAAAGGAAAGACTTGGGTCCCATCCTAGGGAACCTACAATCTATATGATTGCTGCTCATTCTTCAAATCTCTTTGTATAAACCTACTATTACTTCTACCTAGCCAGGAAATATTAGGTCTTTGCAAACTGGACATATGTACTGCTGATACACATCTTACCTAACCAATTAGCTAGGAGCCAGTTAAGAGGAGGATGATAATATTGTGCTCACTTCAAGTGAGCGATCCTACTGAAATCAGGAGCCTTTCCTGAATGAATAAAGAAGACACATGTAATACAGATGTTAATTTCAGAGCTGCAATTTATTTTCTCTTAATTGCTTAAAGGAAGTTGAAAAGTTAGACGCTATAACTTAGGAACATTACTGCACTGCATCACTGTTATTGAAGAAGGAACAACTGCCTATGTTTAAGTGCATCACACAACCACCTATGCTGATTTATAAAGAAAAGATGAGATGACTTAACTTACCACTGCTAATGTCTTAAGAGTTTGACCCACAGAAACTAGCATTCTGGCCCAAATTCTGACTTTTAAGCCCAGTGAAATTCCAGTAAAGTCCATGAGAATGCACAAGCTGTAAGGCAGCAAAGAATTTGGTCCGATGTACTACCTTGCATTTTACAATTATAACATTAGCAGTGGTAATAGTTAACTGGCCTCCCTTGAAAACGCACAAAAAGAGGATTGTAATACCTCTCTCTCAAAACAGACTAGCTCCACCATTTACCTAATCCCCATCCATAGAATTCTCTCTTCATTGCCCTCACAATACGCTGCATGCCTTCCCAGGCCAGCCATTACCAGATGTGTAAAAGGCTCAGGAATGGCACTCTGGTAGACAGAAGAACAATGCAAGTAGTTACATTTCTCGTTTCTCACTCAGAAGAGTTAAAACAAAATGCTTTAAATGAGTGCAAGATTCCTTACATAGATATATCCTTCTGTCCCCCTTTCTGTGTGCTTGCCTGTCTCTGCCTACTCAGTGCCATTCAGGTTTGCTGATGCCATTACTGGTAACAACCGTGGTGCAAAGCCTGAGAAAGAGCATGTACGTGAGCTCTGGTAAAGCAGTCCATGAGAGTGATGTCATCATGCTATGACAGGAAACCAGACGTACAACCACCAACAATGAAAATGACTACACGCAAAGTGCTGCCAAATGCACAAACTAAGCAAACTGGAAAAAAAAAAGACAGATAGACTGGGTTGGGGGAATCAATCTGAGGTGTTACTACTTGTTACAAATAGGCGTCCAACTTTAAGATGAAAATTTGATTTTCAAATTGACCATTTCTCTTTAACTTGCACCTTTTGCTTACATTTGTCTTGGAAATCTTTGTATCTGGACCATGCCAATCCTATCCCTATATACCATCTCTAGATGCTCCTAATGTCCAGCAACACTGGCATCAAGATACTGTACCTGAGCTCTGAGAGCCACGAGCTGCTTGCATTAGGTGCAGACATACACCACTTGACCACAAAGCAAGCACTCTCTGCAATATAAGACCACCTGAAAAGAGCTCTGCAGCTTGAAAGCTTGTCTCTTTCACCAATAGAAATTGGTTAAATAAAAGATATTACCTCACCCACCTTATCCCTCTGATATCGTGGGACCTACACAGCTGCAATACTTGGAACAATACACTGAGTGGCACCTATCCTGATTAATCCACTCCTTGCCTTCTCCCTCCATAGTTAGTGTGCATTTAAACTGAGTAGAGATAGATTCACTTTGCATGTTTTCTTATTATTAATACGGAGGTTTAGATAGACTAAGTGATTAAATTTAGAGGTCTAATTTCCCTTAGCGCCTAACTCCCACTGACTCTCAACTCCCCTGTGCTCATTCTGTCTACTGCCTTCTCACTTGGTGTGGGGCCTCTCTCAATGCTTGAGAAGGGCCCTCCACATAGCTATATCTACAAAGCTAGGCTATCTAGAACAAAGTTCAACGTCCCCATCCTCTCCCACTTGCTTATTTACTAATGATCAGGACAGTTTCCTCATGTCAAAAAATACTTTTAATGAAGCACTTTTCCCTATTTCCCTAGGTTAATTGTTTGCTACTGGAACCCAATCTGGGACCACAAATACTTTGATACAAGAAATATCACTAACACCTTCAAATTAGGATTTCAAACTTCTTCCTATGCACAAAGCAAAATAAATTATAATGACAGTGATTCACATTACAACATTATGTCTACGTACACCAATGAAAAGGAAGCCACCAAAGAACCTGCCATCGGAAAGAGTAGAAATACAGGAATATTTTTAAAGAACAATCTAGGTTTCATATAAATCTCACCTTAAATCTTTTGTCCTGAAGAACTTTCTTAATGGCCACAAGCTCTCCCGAATCGCAGAGTTTGGCTTGATACACAACACCAAAAGATCCATTTCCAATCACCTTGGTGTCTGTATAGCTAACTTCTTGTGGTCGATCTGGACCCTGTCCTGGAGTTGCCACCACCGTAGTCACTTTGCTGCCATCTTTATCTCCTGGAAAAGCAGAGAACATTGAGTTAAGATACGGGCGTGAGTGAGACTATCAGACAGACTATCACTGAAGACAGAGTAACTTTACTCAGTTTTGAACCATCTTAACATGAAGGGAAGAGAAAGGAAACCATGCAAAGAAAAATGTAATATACTGTTTGGCACATATTTAGTGAGATAGAAATTGGTACTCTGGTACAGTTAACTTCTTCCATGCAATACAGTTTGTTATTTATACTGCTGAAACAAACAACAATCCACTTCCCAATATTTTACTGTAACTACCGCAACCAAATTGCCAATTTAACCAGTAGAGCAAGAACTCTTTCCTTCAAACATATATATCTAGCTACAAACAACAACAACTTTGGAAGTGCTTGTCAACAATTCCACAGTTAAGGCTGCGATCGGCAATCCATTAAGAACCTGAAACCTTGTCTATACTGGGGAGTTCAGCCCTCAGCATCCAGACACCAGTTTAGCTGCACCAGTACAACCCCACTACCATAGACAGACGGCATCATTGCTGCTTAACGCACTTTAAAACCAGATTAAGCTATATCTATACAAACTAAAGTTTATCACAACTTGACCTACCTAAACTAGGCATTTGCACTGCTTCACTTACACTGGTGGCTAGCTACTAACGAGCATAACCAAGATAAAATTCCCAATGCAAACAAAGCCTTATTTGACAAAATGATCCCTCTCACCCCCAAACTTTTAATAGAAACAAGCTAGTCCTATACATTTTGTAGTCACTTTAGCTTAAGAAAAATAATTTTTATGAAGTTTCAGAAGTTCAGGATAAATGTTTAAAGTGATTCGTTTTTCAAATCCGCAAGATGTGTTATGATTCTTTGATTCCCTTCCCTCAGAAACTGTACCATTTCTAAAATCCACAAATGTACATACTCATGCATAACATATGTATTAGAAACATGTTTTTTAAATAGTAAAGTTATTCATAGTGTTCATAGTTATTGGATTACTGTCAGCAAAGCTGTGTGTAAAAGTTAACACATTGTTTTACACTCTTAAAACATTCAGCTCTAAAATCAAATGCATAAACACATAACTGTCTCAGTTATGAGTCAGTTTGTTTAAAGTCCCAGAAGACCCTGAAGTGGTGAATAAGCCTCTATCCCTACCTTTAGCTCCCTGTGTTCTGGAAAGCTGCTAATTCTCCAGGGTCCCTGAGCTACCCGGTTATCCTCTTCAGTTCTTGCTACCTTACAAAAGCTCCTAACTCTGCAGGATACCCAAACTCTCCTTCTTTATAAGGTAGAGAGGTAAGATGGAGGGACAATCTAGTAGCTCAAGGACTCAAGCAGTAAACATGACTCTTAAAATGTGAGTTTGTTACTTCCACAGGTGAATGGACTTTTCAATCTCTTCCAGGAAAGTACCACCAATTTCTGCAGAATCTAGCTTTCCTTTTTCACTGTTACTACTGATAATCCTGTGACCAGCAGTAGCCCACATACAGAATCAGATCAACGTCACTGTCTTGGAAATGAATATTATTTCTCCCTGTCAGCAGTCAAAAGGTGCAGGAACAAACATGAGGTTTCAAAATGATCAGCTCACCTACTAGCCAAAGACTAGACGAGATGGAACCACTAAGCAAAGTCTTCAGACAGCACCTGTATTCCCTCTAAGCTGCATCATTGCACAGCTGCTCAGAAGTTAATCAAGTGGCACGCACTTCATTAGCAGAGCCACGCACATCTGGCAATGTGTGTTCAGGTGCCCCTCCTGCCGCTGCTTTGCGGCCACCTTGCTCCTGCCCTCTGCCTTGGAGCCCTGGCCAACAGCTTCCAGACACTCCTGGCTGCTGTGCAGAGTTGGGGGGGCGGGCGCAGATTGGGGGGGGGCACTACTGATGTCAGGGTGTCCTCCTCCCTGCCCACGTTCCCCATCTCTGCAGCGCCGAGAAAGGGGGACATGGCTCAGGAGCAGGAGAGCAGATGTGGTCTAAACAAGCCTTCCGGCGGTGAGTGAGTGCCTTAATGAGACAGCACATGGTGTCTCAGACTTCCCCAGCAGCCAGCACGCGCACACATGCACACACATGCACGTGCATGCACACTTACTTTCACACTCGTCTCCCAACACATACTTGTGTTGTTGCTGTTGTTACTTCTTGGTACTTCCTGCAAAGCACATACAGTCTCTCTAATTTTATTGTTTCAAAGTGTGTTTTTTAGTTTTTTGACTGGTCTGTGCATTTCATAATTTTTATTTCTCTTATGCTTAAATTTAATTATTTGAGTAGTGATTTCCAAAATGCCTAACCTGTCCTGGCTGGAATAATAATCCCTATGGTAACTTTTTAAAAAGACTTGAGGTTTCTGGCACACATCCAACAAAAATATATCTGTGGCCACGGGGCACCAGGAACTGAAGCTAGCATTGCAGTATAGCACAATATGTTTTAAATATAGATGTTTACATGCGAGATTGAATCCTATACTGGCTAAAGTTTTTGGCAGGGAATCAGGCTCACTGCCTACTCAGCCATCAGGGTCCTGAGCCCCAAAGAGATCCTGGCTTTCCAGGGACAGTTCATCACTGTTCATAGTCTGAGGACTCTTGGTGCTCATCCTTGAGGTATCAAGGAAGGCAGCAGAGTGGGCAGCAGAGTCCATAACCTGGTAGGGTTCAGTAGTGGTGTAACTGATCAAAATCCTGTGTAGTTCCTCAAAAATACAGATCATATTTCCACTGCTGTACCTTTTCCTAGCAACCTTGGTTTTAATGTATAGTACATTCTCCTCAGCTATTTGTTTTATTATCCTGCACTAGTTGGTGTCCCAGTTGAGAGCCCTCATGGGCCTCTACTTAGCAGTGTCCACAAAAAGAGCTTTATTCCATTAGCTGGCTGCAAGAGCTTCCTGCACTGATGCTTCTCTCCCAGTGGTAATGAGATCCAGGATTCCAGCATGGCTCCAGGTGGCTGCTGGAGGCATGTTGTAAGGCTTCTGGAGGAGTACTATTGCAGCAACACTGATATACTCAAATCCAGGAGCAAATAGGCCAATTTTGGCACCATGCCAGTTTTTAAATTGGGGAGGAGGCATCCAGTCAGTGTGACATCAGAACAGTGGAGGGTACACAGGTAAACAGACATGTCAGTAAAGGATGCCTGCATAGCTGTGTGGGATAGCAATTGGAGGACTGCTAAAGTAAAGCACAGCAGTAGTGTACAAATACAAACAATACACCAAACTAACTCAATTTTTATCAAAATGTAGTTTATTTTGAAAGAGGACTCCAGAATTCATAATAAATGCAGAGTCAGTGAGCTATAACTAACTGTGTCATAGTGCACTTAATCTGGTTTAAAAAACCCCACATCCCCAAGCCCTAGGAGATATCCCATAATCTATTACATGACAAGGAAAAAGAAAAAAAGTGGAATGAAGCCAGGAAGGGAAAAAATATAATAAAAGTGAGAATTAAGTCACTTTTCAAAAAATGAATGAACAGAACGCTGACTGACAATATTCCATCAAATACAGGACAATCACCACACAGTTTTTCTTTTAAAGCGGTGGGGGGGAGGGGGAAGGGCACAAGTACCTTTCATCCTGGCTAGCAGGCTGAAGTCCTCAGGTTATCTGGTGAATTTTTCAAAAACTTTGCTATTAAAATTTTGGAGTAGAAGGAAACTGTTTTATAGACAAGCCAGTTAAACTCTGAAGCACTTAAATGTTAGACAGGCTGAAAGCAAAGGGAGCAGGATTTAAAGAAAGCTGTCAGGAAACCTGTCCAAAAGCCTCTTCTCAGAGCTGGAGCTCGCTCTGCCAGCAAAAACTCTCCTGGGGCACTCCTTCACCAGGTACCTGGGCAACAAAAGCTGGATTTAAAAACAGCATTACCCACGGGTCCTTGACTACCTGCCCCCCGCCCCCCCAAGCTGACAGGGTCAGGTACTAGAACCTATTCAGATCCTTGAAATTCTCCTTGGACTGCAAGAAAACTGACTCATAATTGTACCCACTGAGGGCTTAAAAATGTATGCACTAAAGTAGTTAGTTAGCTCAACTAAGAGCTATTGTGCCTCTACCAGCTTATACTTTAAGGAGATCCAAGGCAGCCTAGACTCCTTTTTCCTTGTATTTCTTTTAATAAAAACCTAGGAATTTCCTCCACAAAAACGTAGTAAATCCCCAGTTAAAGTAGTTCCACTGGTTAATCTACAAATGCATAGTAAGAACTTCACAGTCACAAGCACTAAGGATTAGTAAGTATGGACATGACCAGTACAAGTAATTATAAACATTCCACTACCCTTCCAGTTCATCAGTGTTGCCTACCTTTAAAAATTCACCTTACACATTTCACAACCTTGACTCTGACCATAATACATATTTACAAACTCAGTATATACACATTATTTATTTATAATGAGATAGCACCAGGAGTCCACAATGCATTAGCCACTGTATTCATCATATACTTTCCACAGCTAAATATTTAGTTGAACAGTAAATGAAGGACCATACAATATTTGTACATGTGTCCTAGTCTTAGTTAGGGCCTGAGCAGCAAGATTTGACTGTTTGCACTTGACAGCTAATCAGCCTTTAAACGGAATTTACCTTGAGGAAAAAAAAAAAAGGAGATATACCTATCTGCTACAACTGGAAGGGACCCTGAAGGGTCATCAAGTCCAGCCCCCTGCCTTCACTAGCAGGACCAAGTACTGATTTTGCCCCAGATCCCTAAGTGGCCCCCTCAAGGATTGAACTCATAACCCTGGGTTTAGCAGGCCAATGCTCAAATCACTGAGCTATCCTTCCCCCCTGGCAAACACTGGTTTTAAACATCTGGCAAACACTGGTTTTAAACCCAGCATAGATGGGAAGCTACTAACTAGAGAATGGCTTTTACAAATACTAATTCTTCTCAGAAGGCTTCACCACTATGTGCGAGTTGTGACTTGTAGTAATAAAAACAGCAAGCATTATACCAAACTTGGACTTAATGAGAAACTAAGTACTTGATTCTGTACTTCTCTTAGGCACCTATGTCAGCAAAGCTTTTGCCAGTCAGGAGTGTGAAAAAAACACAACTCTGATAAATTTTGCCAGCATAAGCGCTCGAATGCACAGCGCTATGCTGGCAAGAGAGATTCTCCCGCCAACATAGCTATCGCCACTTTTTGAGCTGGTTTTATTATGTCAGCAGTAGAGCTCTCTCCCGTCAGCATAACATGGCTACGTGAGTACTCTTACAGCAGCACAGCTGGGTTGCTGTAAGCTCGCAAGTGTAGACGTGGCCTCAGCGTTATACTCATTGGTCCTTGGAAAGCATTTGTCCTAGAAGCACACAATACATCTTGAGGCCTTTGAATGCAAAATGCCTATAAGAGAACTAAAATACTTAAATTATTTCTTCTGAAAATCTAAAGAAAAGACCAAACCTCCAAATACCAAGCAATCTTCAAAGCATCTCGCACTCCCAGGGAAAGAGTCCACAACAATGTGAAAGAGGCTGGTTTCTAGTAGACTGAAGTGCTAATGGCAGAATGGCCCATCTTTATTGTAGCTATGTGAGACTGCACAACTCCCTCCATCATAAAATCGAACTACAGCTAAGCAAATAGCCTTTTTAATATCCAGAACATGTGCATGGATGGGGAACTGGTACCACTCTATGTTTATACTACTTTGCACTTCTGCTGCACTTTTCACCTTAAGCCCTCAAGGACTTTTCAGTGATGTTGTAAGGTTTAGTACCTGTGAAGTATATCACAAAGTCTACTGATGCAAAGGTTATTCCAAAAGTCAAATGCAGAACTGGAAATAGAATCTAGAAGTCCTAACTGCCAACTGCTCTGATCTTTACTCCCTGCTTCCTACATTTCAGTCACTAACACTAATGTATCCTGTTCTCAAGGTACTAACTGCAGGTATCTTCTTTAGGTATCTCCTCTAGGGAAAAGAAGACACACTATACTAACAAGCTATAGCTCTATTAAATGCTATTTTAATCCATAAATCCATTTTGCAATGTGTCCTGATGACAACTTGAGACTTATTTTACTATTTAATCTCCACCAAAGTTCTCTATCAAGACCCTTTCAAGCTGAATATTAACCCAACTTCACACATACATAAAAGCTAATGTATTTGAGTGCCTGCTCTGTTACACAACTCATGTAAATTGAGATAGCCAAACATCGACAGTTACTCCCAGTGAAACATTTCTGAGTTTTAGGAACAAAAGATAAGCTTCTAGGAATCTTATTGTAACAGTCTTGATCACAGAAACCCCCTTGGGAACTGACAAACAATGTGCCAAAACTACTTCTACCCCTGCTTTCCCTGGCAGCTTGGGATCCCAGAATTCTGTCTTGCTGAGCCAGACATGCCTGTTTGCTCCAACACAGACCCAGGGTCTGAATTACTTGCCCCAAAACTGCAGACTTAACTGAAAGCAGCTAACAGAAGTGTTCTTGTCTTTAACACTCAGATTCCCAACTCCCAACGGGTTCTATACCCAAATAAATCCGTTTTACCCTTTATAAAGCTTTGTCCGTGCCCCTAGATATTAATACATACTCTGGGTTAATTAATAAAAAGTGGTTTTATTACATACAGAAAGTAGGATTTAAGTGGTTCCAAGTAGTAACAGTCAGAACAAAGTGAATTAACCAGTAGAATAAAATAAAACATGCAAATCTAAACCTAATACAGTAATACAACTGAATACAGGTAAAATCTCACCCTTAGAGATGTTTCAATAAATTTATTTCCTCAGACTGGACACCTTCCTAGCCTGGACACAATTTTTTCCCCTGGTACAGCTCTTGTTCCAGCTCAGGTGGTAGCTAGGGGATTCCTCATGATGGCCCTCTCTTTGTTCTGTTCCACTCATTCATATATCTTTTGCATAAGGCGGGAATCCTTTGTCCCTCTGGGTCCCGTCCCCCCTGCCCCCCTGACCTCAATGGAAAAGCACTAGGTTAAAAATGGATTCCAGTTCAGGTGACATGATATGTAAGACTTCATTATCCACTTGCCAGCACACACATATACAGGAAGACTTACAGGTAAAACAGAGCCATCTACAGACAATTGTCCTGGTTAGTAGGAGTCATCAAGATTTCAAACCACCATTAATGGCCCACACTTTGCATAATTACAATAGGCCCTCAGAGTTATATTTCATATTTCTACTTTCAGATGCAAGAATGATACATTTATACAAACAGGATGATCACACTCAGTAGATTATAAGCTTTGCCAGATGATATCTTACAAGAGACCTTTTGCATGAAGCATATTCCAGTTACATTAGCATACTTTCGTAAAATAATATAGAGTGCAAATGTTTCTCCAGATGAGAAACTATGAAAGATTTATTTGGTTGTTTTTCAGACTGCTCTCCCATAAACTCTACTGAATGACTGGAAGAAATCCAGAACTATTTGCCCTATGGTCAGGATCTGAACAGCTGAAGGAACAACCAATTTCACTACTCTTTATGTATTCATAGTACAATGGTTTCCAAACTTGTTCCGCCGCTTGTGCAGGGAAAGCCCCTGGCAGGCCGGGCCGGTTTGTTTACCCGTTGCATCTGCAGGTTCGGCCAATCGCGACTCTCAGCGGCTGCAGTTCGCTGCTCCAGGCCAATGGGAGCTGCTGGAAGCTCTTCATCACTGTCAGCTGTGTGTAAACATGCCACCTCTTTTCTCTTCTTTCTACACTAGAAGGCAAAAGTGAGAAACCAGCAGGTTCTCGCCACCTGTTTTCTTCCTATTTTGTGTCCTCTGAACTCTATGCGCTACTTTGAAGCATGACAAGCAGAGGAGTTTGTGAACAGAAGCTTGAGGGCCTCACTTACTTCCTCTTTCATTCCACCCATATTTCAATTCCCTTACACAGAGACATATTGGCTCCTTCCTCCCTGTTCTCAGACAGGCTGTTTAACTGTTCTAAAACAAAACCTCAATCAACCCCACATTGCACCATCTCTATACTCCTTGAGAGGTCCATCCAAATGCCTGGCACTTTCCCTCTCTTTAACCCAATTCCCCCTTTAATCCCCTCCAATCTGGCTTTCATCCTCTCCATTAAAAAATGTCCTCACTAGAATCACTAATTCCCATTTCTTTTTTAAGTCTAAGAGGTCTTTTCTCTATAGTCATGCACCTCAATCTCCTGGATGCCTGACAGTCAACAAGCCACTTCTCCTGAAGACCTTGGGCTTGTGACTCCATCCTTCCCTTTGATATTCTCCTGTAATTGCTCCATCAACTTCTTTTTCTCCTCTACAACTGCTCTGTGTTCCCAAATCATTCATATGGTGGTTTGAAGCGAAGAGACAAATTGGCATGCACCCTCTTAGTTCTTGTCTGGATTAGAAATCCCATGCCTGGATAGGGCCCTTTCCAATACTCTTGAATCCTGGGCAAGTCTCTCCCGATGAGCAACAGGGGTGGGAAAACAACCTTTTCATGTCACAAGCACTTCTATACAATTCAGCTCAATTGCTTACACTTGCAGCTGTTTTGAATTTTGGTTCATTTGATCAAGCATTAGTCAATGTTTCAGAAGAAGAATATACAGATGTAACATTTAACTCAAATACCTTGAGGTATATTTTTGTTTGGAGGGACAGCTTCTCAAAGCACATTGGGTGAGATTTTCAAAAGCACCTGAGTGATTGATTGCCACTTATTTTCAAGAGGACTTTTGCTCTTACGTCACCTACACAATCTGGAAGACTGCTCTTGCTCCGTCTATCCATCCCCCAGAGCAAGAATGGAGGTGAGGAGGCAGATCTCTCTGGTGATCTGCTACATTTCAACAAAAAAAACTGTTGAATCTAATAGATTTGACAGAACAATTTGCTCGGCCAAATTGGCATTTTCCAATGAAACAGTTTTGGAGGAAAATTTCTGAGCAGCTCTAGTGCTTATGCACTTCTCTTGAATGTAGTGACAAATATAGGGGAGGGATGCACTAGGGCTCAAAGTTACTGTCAAGAATTGCTGATATAGAAAACGTATCAGAAAACACCTTCCTCCCAAAATGTGGGCAGAAAAGGCAATACTCCTTCCTCCAGCACTAAAATCCTAATGATGTCTCCTAGATGCCAAAAGTCAAACACAGAATTCCAATGCCTTCATAGGCTGCCAAAGCTGCATCTAAGCCAGGGGTGGGCAAACTTTTTGGCCTGAAGGCCACATCAGGCTTCTGAAAGTGTATGGAGGACCAGGTGTAGTGTATTAAATGGCTTCCTGTAGAATGTGCTACTTACAGTGTATTACTTAGGGCTGCCTGTCCTGGTGCCCTGTAAGTAGCAAATTCCTAGGGGGAGCAATTTAATACACTACACCCGGTGGCTCTCGCAGTCGTGCTCCTGGCAGGAGCTCACAGCCCCACCACCCAGAGCGCTGACAGCACAGCAAACTGAGGCTGCAGGGGAGGGGCCGGGGACTAGCTTCCCCAGCTGGGAGCTCGAGGGGCAGGCAGGACAGTCCCATGGGCCGGATGTGGCCCACAGGCCATAGTTTGCCCACTCCTGATCTAAGCCCTCAACATCTCTAGCAACTTGACAACTTCTAAAGCATAGTGTTGTGCATTTTCAATACATAAATCTATAATACATAGAAAACTGAAAACCTAGGGGCTGCCTAAAATAAATTTAATGTAAAAATAAACACCACAATTATATTCTTAAAATCAGCTATAGTATCACAGTGAATAAGGGGAAATGGATCAAGGAGTTAGAAACTCATTATGACTTTAATAAGAAAGCAGCTCAACAGATTTTTATGGTGTTTGCCCTTTCTCAATCACTACATGCCACAGGAAGTAACAGTAAGTACATGGGTTGCCACCTAATAATGAGCGAAACTGCGGGTAAGTAGATACTTGCCTCTTATCTGCCATACTCATTAAAATCAACATGTGGCACTTTTCTTCTGTCCTATAAATTGAGCAGCTGAAAATACCCATCAAAAGACCATCCAGAAGTAGGTCCAGGGATTCAATTATAGTTTCTGTTCTAGTCATTCCATTCAGTGCTGGAGGTCAGTCAGCCTCGTCAGTTACATAATTTACTCTTTGCAAGTTTAGTACTATATTGATAATGCAATATTGTTCGGGAAAGACAGGGAGGGAGGAAGGTTTGTGTGTGTAGGTATATCAACACTCATAATAAATTATTTACATATCCACCCCATAGTCACAATAAAACTTAACCTCAGAATACTGTCTTTCTTTTTACCATACAGATTGCCTCATTTTACACCGTTAAGAAGCAATGATCAAGAGAAAAAACACAACAGGACACCCACGATACAGTTCAGTCAGTTTTCTCCATCCTTCCCAGCATCAAAGAGTTTACTCTGAACCATCTCTCAGAAAATGAATACCATAGAATGGAAAGTGTGGGCAGTAGTTTTGCCTACCTAGTTTATCCATCTGTCACTCAGCAGGAAAGACTTACTTCATCAGCAGGCTGTATTATTGAGCAACAAGAAATGCTTGTCTTTTTCTGAAACTTCTGCTTAGGACTTGCACCAATCTCCTCACAACCATAAACAGCACATTTGGAGGACTCTCTTGGAGAAGGTGTCTCATAACAGAAGTTAATGCATATCCTAGATATTTATAGTATCACTGCAAACATAGACCAGCATACCTAATTCCCAGGCAAAAAGCTTTGCTGATCTGCAGCTAAGATTTAAAAAAAAGAAAAAGAAAAAGAAAAAAGAAAAACAACCTTACTTCAAGAAGCAACCATAAAAAGAGAAAGTACTTTACTGACAAAATAAACGTTCACCTGAGAATTTAAAGTTGCAGTTCTACTTCAGAAAAGACAGTTACCTGTTCCGTAACTGCCGTTCTTTGAGATGTGTTGCTCACGTCTATTCCACAGTAGGTGTCTGTGTTTGCCACGTGCACCAGTGCCGGAAGTTTTTCCCTTAGCAGAAGCTGTAGCGGGGGGCACTGCTGCAACCCCTGGAGTGGCATCTCTATAGCGCAGTATAAGGGGAGCCACACACTTCCCCTCACCCTCAGTTCCTTCTTGCCAGATCAACTCCAACAGAGGGGAAGGAGGGCGGGATGCGGAATAGACATGAGCAACACATCTCGAAGAACGCCAGTTACGGAACCAGTAACTGTCCTTTCTTCTTCGAGTGCTTGCTCACGTGTATTCCACAGTAGGTGATTGCAAGCTATGTCTGATGGAGGTGGGTAGGAGTTTACAGATTCCCTGGCTGAAGCATAGCTCTACCGAAAACAGCCTCATCCCTGGTGTGGAAGACAATCGCATAATGGGACGTGAACGTGTGTACTGAGGACCAGGTAGCGGCTCTACAAATGTCCTGGATAGAGACATGAGCCACAAAGGCAGCCAACAAGGCTTGAGCCCTTGACGAGTGAGCCCTCACAACAGGTGGTGCGGGGACCCCTGCTAGGTCATAGCATGTGTGGATGCACAATGTAATTCACCGGGAAAGCCTCTGGGTGGAGATCGGTTGACCCTTCATGTGCTTGGCTGAAGCAACAAAGAGTTGCGAGGACCTGCAGAACGGCTTAGTCCGATCCAGATAAAAAGCGAGTGCCTTGTGCACACTGAGCGTATGGAGACGGCACTCCTCGTTAGAGGCATGAAGTTTGGGGCAGAGGACAGGCAGGAAGATGCCCTGGCCCATGCAAAAGGCAGAGACCACTTTAGGGAGGAATGCAGGGCGTGGGAGGAGCTGCACCTTGTCCTTGTAAAAGACTGGGGGATGGGGGGGGCCCAGTCAGGGCCCTGAGCTCCGAGACTCGCTGGGCTGATGCGATAGCCACGAGGAAGGCTATCTTCCATGAAACATGAGCCCATGAGCATGTGACCAGGGGTTTGAACAGGGGCTCCATGAGGCGGAATAACACCAAGTTTAGATCCCACTGAGGAACAGGTGTTCTAGCATACAGAAAGCCCGGTCTAGCCCCATGAGAAAACGCCCAGCCATGGTATGGGAGAAAACAGAGCAGCCCTGGAGCGGGAGATGGAATGTCAAAATAGCGGCCAGGTGCACCCTGATGGAGGAAGGCGCCAGGCCCTGAGTTCTAAGGTGGAAGAGGTACTCAAGGATAAGTTGGAGCAGGGCAGACATTGAGGAAGTACCCTGCTCACCCGCTCACCTGGAGAACCTGGACCACTTTGCTAGGAAGGCTTGGCGCATGGATAGCTTCCTACTTTCCAGGAGGAAAGGCCTGACCCCTTCAGAACACCTTGCCTTCTCCGCATCTAGCCACTGAGCAGTCACGCTGTCAAATGGAGGGTGGCCAGGTTGGGGTGGAGGTGGCGGCCCTGGTCCTGGGAGTGTAGGTCCGGGTGGAGCGGCAACGGCTGTGGAGGGGCCATCGGCCGTGGTCCCATACCAATGGGTACCGTACCAACGTTGCTAGGACCAGGTCGGGGTGATGAGGATGCGTGTCTCGTCCATTTTCACTTTCTCTAGGACTTTGCCTACAAGGAGGGATGGGAGAAAGGCACAGAGGAGCTGACCCAACCATAATAGGAGGAAGGCATCTGAGATCATGTTCCTCCCCACCCCCTCTCTGGAACAGAACCGGTGGCAACGCCAGTTCTTTCAGGTTGCAAACAGGTTTACTTGGGGAGTGCCCCATGCTTGGAATAGCTGGTGAGTGACCTCTGAATGGAGCGACCACTCATGTTGGGAGGAGAACACTCTGCTCAAGCAATCGGCCTGTGTGTTGATGACGCCCAGCAGGTGGAAAGCCTTCAGGAAGATGTCATGGGTTATACAGAACTCCCACAGGATGAGGGCATCCTGGCAAAGGGCCGAGGACCTCGTTCTGCCTTGCCTGTTGATGTAGAACACTGCGGCGGTGTTGTCTGTGAGTACTCTGATCACCTTGCCCTGCAGTTGTGAGCTGAATGTCACACAGGCTAAGCGTATTGCCCTGAGTTCCCTGATATTTATGTGAAGGGACAACTCCGAGGCCAACCACATCCCTTGGGTTTCTGAGTTCCCTACGTAGGCCCCCCAGCTCAAGTCTGACGCATTGGACACCAGGTCTAGTGATGGGGTTGGGTCCCGGAAGGGAATTCCCTGGAGCACATTGGCCGGGCAGGACCGCCACTGTAGTGAGGCGATCACCGGCACTGGTACCACGAGGACTTTGTCCAGCCTGTCCCGGGCCTGGGAGAACTCTGAGGCCAACCAGAGTTGAGGGTCCTCATTCGAAGACTGGCGTAGTGGACCACATACGTGCATGTCGCCATGTGGCCCAGGAGCTACAGGCATGCCCTGGCCTTGGTGACTGGGAACTCCATAACCAAAGCTATGAGCTCCTTCAGGGTTTGGAACCTGCCCAGGGGAAGGGAGGCTGTGGCCCTGGAAGCATCCAGGAGAGCGCCTATGAATTCTATGCGCTGCACCGGAACCAGCATCCATTTGGCCTCATTTACTAGAAGGCCTAGGTTGGCACACATAGCCAATAGCAGCTCCACATGGTTCTGTGCCTGGGACTGCGAGCTGCCCTTGAGCAGCCAGTTGTCGAGGTAGGGGAATATCTGTACCCCTTGGCAACTGAGGTAGGCTGCCACAACTGCCATACATTTTGTGAATACCCTGGGCAAAGTGGACAGGCCACATGGGAGGACCGTAAATTAGTAG